>NW_027363541.1:0-682479 GCF_046119375.1 Phyllobates terribilis
CAACAGGGGGTCCTCCACCAGGTAGTAGAGGTGCACAGACTCTGAGGTAACCACAGCTTTGGAGCATCCTTGGACATGCACACCGGTTAAAGTGGGTGAAGCATCTGATGCCGGGTGCAGGAAGTTCTCCTGTGTGGAGTCTGGATGGGCAGAAGTCTCTTCGGGCAGGAGAACTGGTGCACTACCCACGCACATTACCCGTTGGGGCTTCTCCGGGATACAGGGAGATGAAGCTTCAGTAGGGACTTCAAGGTTGGGGTCAGGAGGTCTCAGGGAGGACAGACCCTGGCGTGACGGCTTGCCTCTACGTCTAGCACGTCTGGGCTGCCTCTTGAGGTTGGGAGAAGTATTCCGGAAAGCGTAGTCACCCTGTGAGGATTCTGGGTGGGCAGTAGTCTCATTGGGCTGGAGGACTATTGCGCTACCCACACACATTACCCGTCGGGGCTGCTCCGGGATATTGGGAAGTGAAGCTTCAGCAGGGGCTTCAGGGTTAGGGTCCTCGAAGACCATACGAAAGGCCACCAGGAAGGCCTGCAGGTCAAGGACGACAGGATCCCATGCTTCCCATAGGGGGGTGACCCATTTCAAGGCATCACCCGCTAGGTAGTCAATCATAAAGGCCACTTTAGCCCAATCGGAAGGAAAATAGAGAGGGTAGGCCTTAAAGTGTAGCATGCATTGCTCCACAAATGCACGACACTGTCTTGGATCCCCATAGTAACGTGGCGGATCCGCAGGAACGAGAGCTGATAGATCCATCTGGACGGTGCGTAATTCGCCTGGAACTCAGCCAAGGAAAAAAAAAAATTATTTATTTATTTTAATGCATGTATTCGCTGGAAAACTTCTCAGAGAGCGAAGGCCGTGGGGCTCAACGGGAACCATGGCCTGAGCATGCTGTTATGCACACGCCCGGGCTGAGCGGCGTGTGCGTGTGATTGTAGTGATTCCACTGGACCATGAACCGGAGAGTGCCTGGAGGGGCGTGACTAAGTATCTGGCCGATCCGACCAAGATGGCACGACGGCATACGACGCCAGTGCACCAGGGAGAAACCGGGCAGAGGGACCAGGTGCTACTCCAGGTCAAACTCCGGACACGGGGGTTGACCCACACAGGGATTACTGGATCAGGCTGGTTAGGCTGGCGCACAGACTGGAGGGTATAGGCAGGCACGACTGGTATGCAGGCAGGCGGGTAAAGGCAAGCGCAGCTAAAGTGCAGACAGGGAGGCATTAGCAGGTAGGAACACAGGCAGGATAGGACCCAGTACACACTGGGACTCATGAACAGGCAGGTTAGGCTGACACAGACTGGTGGATATAAGCAAACACGGCAGGTATGCAGATGGGTGGATACAGGCGAGTATGCAGGCAGGGAGGTACTGGCCGAAAGGACGGGCTGGAGCACAGAAAGGTTAAAACCCAGTACAGACTGGGTCACAGAACCGCAGATGCGGTAGACAACCACAGCAGAGAGGGAACGCCCGAAGCGGTGGGCAAGAACAGAGCAGGACGGGGCTGCAGGAGCAGCAAGCACAAGCAGGGCAGGACAGGACTGCCGGAGCAGCGGGCAGAAGCAGGGCAGGACAGGACTGCCGGAGCAGCGGGCAGAAGCAGGGCAGGACAGGACTGCCGGAGCAGCGGGCAGAAGCAGGGCAGGACAGGACTGCCGGAGCAGTGGGCAGAAGCAGGGCAGGACAGGACTGCCGGAGCAGCGGGCAGAAGCAGGGCAGGACAGGACTGCCGGAGCAGCGGGCAGAAGCAGGGCAGGACAGGACTGCCGGAGCAGCGGGCAGAAGCAGGGCAGGACAGGACTGCCGGAGCAGCGGGCAGAAGCAGGGCAGGACAGGACTGCCGGAGCAGCGGGCAGAAGCAGGGCAGGACAGGACAGGACTGCCGGAGCAGCGGGCAGAAGCAGGGCAGGACAGGACTGCCGGAGCAGAGGGCAGAAGCAGGGCAGGACAGGACTGCCGGAGCAGAGGGCAGAAGCAGGGCAGGACAGGACTGCCGGAGCAGCGGGCAGAAGCAGGGCAGGACAGGACTGCCGGAGCAGCGGGCAGAAGCAGGGTAGGCTAGAACCGCCGGAGCGGTAAGCAAAGGAGTCAGAGCAGACTAGAACCGCCGGAGCGGTGAGCAAAGGAGTCAGAGCAGGCTAGAACCACCGGAGCGGTGAGCAAAGGAGTCAGAGCAGGCTAGGCTGAGTAGGGGGGACAGGGCTCTGTTCACACGGAACAGACAGGAAGGGAAAGGCAGAGCCAGACACCCACAGGGTACTAGCAGAGAAGTAGCGAGTGGACCACAAACTCACAAACGGGAGTACAGAGACAACAAGCAGGAGTTAGGTACGAATTCAGACTCTGCAGAAAAAGGAAGGGAACGGACATAGAGGCAAAACAGGTAAAGGATAGGAGAGAGTTCAGACTGGAACTGAGTGTACGGAGGAGACCGACACTGCAGCGGAATACAGGAGCGGGTCTGGGAATACGGCCCCCAGAGAGGCAGGACGAACAGGCAAGGTGCGTGTTCAGACAGGACAGACAAGATACAGGAGCAGGTCTAGGTAATCGGCCCCTAGAAGGCAGGAGGAACAGACTAGGAGCGTGTTCAGACAGGTCAGACAAGATACAGGAACGGGTCTAGGTAATCGGCCCCTAGAAGGCAGGAGGAACAGGCTAGGAGCGTGTTCAGACAGGCCTGGAAATACAGCCTCCAGGATAGGCAGACAAGAGAACACAGAACGGGACCTGGCACCTTCAGAGTGCAAGCACACACTGAATGAAACACTATGCTCAGGCAGGGATAGATGGGCGCAGCTGAGCTATATACCAGGTGACAGACAGCAATAGGCTGAGGACGCACAAGGGGTGTGACCCACAGCAGGTACAAAAAGCAGGAAGTGATCGGGCGCCACCCTTAAGCAGCAGAAACAGACACAAACAGACAGCATGGAGGGAAGCCAGAGAGACATTCTGGACAGGAGATCAAGTGCGCGCTCTTGCACAGTGGGAGATGGACCACTATGCAAGGACGCCGCCAGGTATGTTACAAAGTGGCAGGCCCAACGACTTCTGTAGAGATGTAAGTCGCTGAGCTGCGGGATGCGAATGGCGGAAGCGAGCACACAGCGACCGTGCCCTCTGCAGAAGGCCATCTAGTCCGGGATAGTGGGCTAAAAGTTGCTCGACAACCAGGTTCAACATGTGAGCCATACAAGGCACGCGTGTGACATTGCCTCGGCAAAGGGCCGCACCCAGGTTTGCAGCATTGTCGCACACGACTTTCCCTGGTTTCAGGTCCAGTGGAGACAACCATTCATGAAACTGGTTCTCCAGAGCTGACCACAACTCCTCAGCTGTGTGACTCACATTTCCCAGACATTTCAAAGTAAAAACCGCCTGATGACGTTGAGCCCTGCTGCCAGCATAGTAAGGAGGTGTGCAGGATCCCTTCTGCGCAGTTAGAAAGCTTGTGGAATGACCAGACAGGCTTTGGGTGCAGGTGGAGGACCGAGAGGAGGTTGAGGAGGCAGAAGCAGTGGAGGAACTTCGAGATAAATAGGATTGACGCACAACTCATGGGGACGGCAAGACTTGGACAGCAGCCCCTTGTCCTGCTGTCACCATAGTTACCCAGAGCCCAGTCAGCGACATGTAACGCCCCTGTTCATGCCTACTCGTCCAAGTGTCTATGGTGAAATGCACCCTGTCACACACAGTTTCTCAAAGAAGCGGTGATGTTGTGTGCGACATGCTGGTGGAGGAGCGCAGGCACACCTTTCTTTGAGAAGTAGTGCCGACTGGGCATCTGGTACTGGGTCACTGCGACAGACATAAGGTCTCGAAAATCCTCTGTGTCCACCAGGCGGAAAGGCAGCATTTCTGTAGCCAAAAGCTTGCAGATGGTGAAATTCAACCTCTTAGCTTTCTCATGGCTAGGAGGAAATGGTCTTTTACTTGTCCACATCTGAGGGACCGAGGGCTGGCTGTTGTGCTTAGACGAGGTTGAGAAGGGTGTCCCCGGCAAACTGCCGGTCCGTGAGGAAGATGCAGGCGGACATGTTAGGTTGCCTTGATCCAAAGGTGGTGCTATCCATGTCGGACAGCGCTGAACACCAGCTGGTGTTTCCACCTCCAAAGAAAATGATGACCTGCCAATCACGCTGGCTGTTGCAGGTAAAGAGGTGGCAGGTCTGCGTCCCAAAACAGGTGTGACTGCTGTCCCCCCAGTCACAGAGGATGAAGAGGCCGCGGATGCACAAGATGTGGCAGACGGCGGTTGGCCCGGCCGGCTAGGCCGCATTGTAGCACAGTGAGCTTCCCACTGCAATTTATGCTTCATATCCATGTGCCGGTTCATGCATGAAGTGCTCAAACTATGTATTTTTTGGCCTCTACTTAGCTTTTGCTGACAAATGTTACAGATAACACAAGTTGGGTCATCCTCATCGATCTGAAAAAATGCCCAGGCTATGCAAGGCTTAGCACCCATGCGACCTGAAGAGCCACCACGACTTGTGGTCAGAGGCAGAGTTGTGTTTGAGGATGCAGTTGTTGACGTGCTTCCAGTACTACGTCTGTCCAGGAAGGCGCAACCTGACCTCGTCGTCACTAGCATCCTCCTCCACCTCCTCTGCTGACCTCATCGACTGGCTAACTGTGGGTTGACAGTAAGTGGGATCTCCAACCTCATCATCATCACCACCCTGTGTGTTATCACACCCGTCGTCCTCAGAGCCAACCTCTTCCTGCCCTGACAAAAAACTAAAGTTGTCGCTCCAATCAGGTATATGAGTCTCATCATCATCTTCCTCATTGTCTCCACCAACAGGAGTTACAGTTTGGGAACGAGGGTCTACATTATGGTCAGAACCTTCTGCCTCTGGTCCTGGATCCGACTCAAAGATTCTGGGCATCAGTGCAGATCATTTCCTCGTCTGGATTCACAGAAGCTCTGCCGCCGACCTCTAATTCCCAGGCTATAGTATGAGTAAACAGCTCTGCAGACTCCACCATCTGTGTTACCCCATACTAAGACGGGCAGCTGGAGACTTGGGAGCTGTGAGGAAGCAAGTGCGATTGGGGTGACACCTCTGAGGACTGGAGTATTTGTGATGTTGAAGTTGAGGTGGAGGAGAGCCCACTTAAAGGAGCACTTGATATCTGTTGAAGCACATGCTGTTTTTGTGCCTCATCTGGAATTTGTAGCGATTGGCGTGGCCGTAAGAAAGGGATCTTCTCACATTGTCCGCTAAAAGAAGTAGACATCTTAGTTTGGCTGGAAGATTGTCTTTCTTCAGCAGATGTTACTGTTGCTTTAACACCTACCCCATGGATACAACCTTTCTTTCCCTTCCCAACATGCCTATTCCCCTTTCCACAAGCAGCAGGCCTTTTTCCACTCATTTTGGTGGTTAACTAATTGACAACTCTGGAGTTGTTTGCACAAAAACAATGAATGGGAACCGAGCAGAGCTGAGTGGCCAAACTGTGGTATTAGCCCAAAAGTATTGGCTGGGTTAGATGCAGAAAAAAATTATTTTGAATTTGCAACCTGGTGGAGGTTAGTATAGATGGACTAATAGAACAAGTCCCACACACTGCTACAAGCCAAAATATTTTTTTTTCAGAGCAAGAAGCAGATAAAAATTATTTTGAATTTCCAACCTGGTGTAGGTAAGTATAGATGGACTAATAGAATGATGCTATGCCCAAAAGGTTTTCCTTCACTAGGTGCAGTAAAAAAATTTGCATTCTATACACAGGTGGTGTAGCTTGCAACACAGATAGGCTACTCCACTGACTAACACACACTGCAAGAGGCCAAAAAGGATTTGCTTTGCTAGATTTAGCCAAATGCTGTGAAAAAAACTTGCACAGCACTAGTACAGACCTGCCTGGCAAAAAGTGATAGGAACTGATGTAACCTAGTCCTCAAAAGGACTGCAATCACAACTATTCCCTACTCCCAAGCTATCTGTAGATTTGTGCGAAAATTGGCTTGAAATTAACAAAGTATAGCGCACACAGCAACAGCAGTGCAGTCTAACACGCAGCTGCAGCAGTGAGAAAATGGTGGTGACGGGGAAAATGGCTGGGTCTTATAGGGCAAGGACATGTGACATACACTGCCAATGACATGCCCTTGCTTGTGTGAAAAAAAGCAGTTCGCTCCGTGTGTGCGCTGCTGATAGGCTGACAGATTGCACCTCCCTACTGTAAATGCGGGAAAGAGAAAAAAAAATGGAGATCTTCATTATTTATGCAGAGATCCATCCCCTGCCCCTCCCCCCACCCCGCTGTACACTCAAACTGCGTATTTACATTAATTTTCAGCATTACTGAGAAAAAATCCAGTTATGATTTTGGTGCACGAACAGTTATCGAACATAACCTCGAACAGCCGAATTTTTCTCAAATTGTTCGTGTTCGCCGAACGGCTCGAACACCGCCCAAAACAGCTCGAAGTTGAGATTGGCGAACAGTTCGAGTCGAACACCGCTCCTCTCTACTGAAACTGAGTCAGCCAAGTCCTTGTGGCATAGCTGTGGCCTGGCCATACACTATTTGGCTAGCAGCCATCTCTCCCAACATACAGATGAGTTCTCATGTGTTCTGTGGGGAGGAGGGTAATCGCCTGCCTCTAAGCAATTTGTGCCTAGAGAACAAGGAGCGGGTATTTGAACTGAACATTTGTTAGGGCAGCTAGATTAGCCAGATATTAGCCCACTTTAATCAAACAGAAAACAATGGGACTTGTAATTGTGGTGCCCCTGATGGTTCAGTCACCACAGAGATAGTGCACCTCACCCAGAGGTGTGGAGTCTCCTTCTCTCAGGTGAGGAGGGAGTGCTGCCCAGAACCCCAACACCCGCATTCAACACTACACTGCTCCAGGCCGGCTGGAGGGGCAACATGCATGAGCGCAACTGCTGAGCCCTGTCCCAGGCTGGAGTAGGGGGAACCCAGAGGTAGGGGGAACCAGTAGTGGGTGTGGGTGGAGGAAGTAGTTTAAGGGAGCACTATAGTAGTAGGTATATAAAGGGGAGCCATTTTAGGGTGGCAGGAGAGTTCGGTAGAGGAGTCAGTGGAGAACAGTCAGGGATCAGAGTCTCTTTAGGAGCTCTGCTCCACAAGCAGGGCCCAGTGCTAGAGGCCCAAGAGGGGAGCAGAGGAGTAGGCTCCGATCTAAGGAAGGGATCCTAGGGGGTACGGCGAGTGCAGGACGGCACCCGTATGCCCCGCATCTGTCAGAAGACAGGGATCGTAAGCCGCAGGAAGGGGACGGACCCCTGGTCCAGCCGTGTAACTCCAGGTCTTGGCTGGGAGGCTTCTGGCTTATATAGTCAGTTGCTGAAGCCTCATTCTAATCCCCGTGAGGGACAAGCAGGTCCGGGAACTCCAACGTACAGGAGGGGCTTCAGAGCACCCAAATGGGATTGAGAGTGGGAAGCACAGGGCAGGAGGGAGACAGACCCAGTGTGAAGACTGTCTAGCTAGGAACACAGAAAGTGGAGTTCTGTCAGGTGCTCCTAATCTACCTGAGGAAGTGCTGAACCCCTGCCTGGTGAACGCAGCGCGATGTGGGGAGGCTGACAACTGTACAGTGCACCAATGGAACTGTCATAAGAACTGTGAGAAAAGACTCGGATGACTGCATCGCACTGCCTCAGTCCATTCTTTATCTGCGCCATCTTTCCCTCCCTGCACTACAACGCCCAGTGCAACTTTCACTGCCTTACACTGCCCAGGAGCAAGCTCTACCTGTGGAGAGCCACACCATCCCTGCTGCCGTAACATCAGCTCCAGAGGACTGCTCCGCAGCGGCAGCTCCCTTTGGCTGCCTTCCACAGGTGGCGTCACAAACACTTTCCCCAGATCCTCCAATATCTTCCCCTTTTTACTGACCGCCCTGGGTCACGGACCGGGCCAGCCACGGTGATATCCCCTATACCGGCATCCATAGGCCCAGCTGCCAGGGGGCGCGTCAGCTCTGGAGTCATGAACAAGATAAGTGACCAACCCGTTATCGGTGGGTGAAGTGTGCCTAAAGAACTGTGTAATGATACTGATGTGGTGCCCGCCCCAGAAGAACGGGCGCCATTATGTGCGTGATCAAAGACAACAGTATGGAACCTCCCATCGTGGGCCGGGTCCCAGAATGGCGCCAAAAGCATACCCTGCCCCTTGCAACTGTGACTGTCCGCATAGATGTGTCCGTCAAGGCAGGGAGGCCGTCACAAGGAGTGACCGACAGCAGATTGCCATGGGACCGACCCCGAAAGAGGAGGAGGAGGAGGAGGAAAGAAGGAATGGAGACAGGGTGTGGTCTTAACCAGTCTAGACCAGGGTTCCCCAACTCCAGTCCTCAAGGCCCACCAACAGGTCATGTTTTCAGGATTTCCTTAGTATTGCACAGGTGATGGAATTATTGCCTGTGCAGGTGATGCAATTATCACCTGTGTAATACTAAGGAAATCTTGAAAACATGACCTGTTGGTGGGCCTTGAGGACTGGAGTTGGGGAACCCTGGTCTAGACAGACCGCACCCGGCAGACAACATGGACGGAAGTCAGGATCAAGCCTCCGCCTCTGGCCTGCTGCCGTGGCAAGCGACCCCCCTCACCCTGGAGGGAGAAGCCAGTAAGTTATCCCCGGAGGACGCGGAGTTCCTCCAGAGTGAGATTCTGGAGCTGAGCCAACAAGTGGACCGGGCCCAGCAAGCCGCAGTTACCAAGTGGAGGAGCGAGCTGTTGGAGAAGTTTGCAGCACGGTGTAGAGCAGCACAGGATGCCAGCAGCGGCAACCCAGCGGAACCCGCTGAATACCAGGAGGCCGTGTGCAGCACAGGAGCAGGTGGGAAGAAATCCCCTGTCCCAGACGCTGCAAGCGCCGACCTGCTCCTGGGCTTCCTACACCAACACTCTCCGTACCCCGCCATGCCCTCCCTGGAGCAGCTGCTCAGCCCGGAACCTCCACCCCAGGGCACTGACTGAGGACCTTCCACTTGTTGCCCTCCCGGAACCTCCACTCCCAGGCACTGAAGTCAGGAACCTTCTGCTGGGTTCCCTCGCGGAGCCTCCACCTCCGGCACCTGAGTGGGTGTACGGCGCGCCGGGCTTCGATTGGTCCACCCGGTTTGAGGACCAGCAGCCGTGCACGCTAGTGTTGATCGAGCACTAAAATGCTCGGGTGCTCAAATCTCGGGCCGAGCTCGCCGTGATACTCGGGTGCTCGACCCGAGCAACGAGCCCAATGTTAGTCTATGGGAGACCTGAGCATTTTTGGCATGGCACTCCCGGACGTCTTTTAAAAGCCTAACAAGTGCCCAAAACGATAGTGACAGTGCTCAAATGACATGGGGACAGCATGGGGATCGCCCCAGGAAGCATTTCTGATGCCCAGGTCACTGCTGTCAACAACGTGGTCAGAGGTATTAAGCCACTTTTAAGGGCTCACAATAAAACATTCAAAAATGAAACTGAAACTGCTTTCCTGTGAAATATGTTAAGGAACTTCCTTTCCAGGGTAAAGACTTGTGTATAAGGTAAAATAAATAACCCCCCCAAAAAAATATTCCTCCACACCTTGGGCTATGTTAACAAGTAGCATTTTTTAGACGTTTTTGCACTTTTGTATTGCTTTCAACCGTGACAAATGCATTCACCGGGAAATGTCATTTTAACATTTTACAACCTTATCTGACCATGTGCTGTGTGACACATGCATACAGTGCTGAAAATACATGGGAACAGCATGGGGAATACCCCTGGAAGCATCTCTGACACCCAGGTCACTGCCTAAAAGTGTGCCCATCAGAAATGATCCTTGCCGCGTCAGAAGATGCAGACTTGCAACTATCCCCGTGCAAGTTCTTGTCCCAGGGTATTGTTCAATTGTACCTCCCCCATTCCTTGCAATGCAAGCGCAAGTATGCAGCCTGCCACCCACCCACCCCCAGGCTGCAATACCATACTGCTTGCTTGCTTTCACTTGAAATTGGGCCTTTTAGGCATATGGAGGCGAAATCTGGCCACCACGTCATGGCTGCGTTGGCGGCCTGGAATCCATACTCAGTCCCCAGCCGCCAGGTAGCCGGGCATCCACACTGGGTCCCCAGCTGCCCCGCGGCCGGGTGTCCACACACGGTCCCCAGCCGCCTGGGGGCAGCCGGGTGTCCATAAACGTTCCCCAGCCGCCCCTATTTCTCCTGTCAACTTCCCCCCACACACTTTTCTTAGCCCAGCCTGCTTTAGGGCAGCATTGGACGACACCACCAGAGAACCAGACTCCTCTGGTAGGCCCTGGCTTCTCCATCAGGGGAGTTGAGAGTGCCAAGGTGAGGAGCATGATGATGATGAAAGTTAGCATCTGCTTTGTTTTCTTGGAATGCAAGCATAAGTGTGCAGCCTGCCACCCACCCCCAGGCTGCAATGCCATACTGCTAGCTTGCACTTGAAATGGGGCCTTTTAGTTTGGAGGAGGCCGAAGCTGGCCACTACCTCATGGCTGCTTCGGCAGCAAGGTATTCAAACTCAGTCCCCAGCCGCCCCCATTTGTCCCTCTGTGCCTTATACATAAGATTAAGCGCGTATACCAAAACATTACCTGTGCCCTCCCCAGTGCATTTAGTGGGAAGGACAGCCTATTCCGCTGTAGTGTGTGCATGCCAAACCCCTGTTCATGGTACATGCGAAGATGCCTCCCACCCTGCACCTGTCGTTGCAGACTTGCAACTATACCCGTTCAAGTCCTTGTCCCAGGGCAGTGTTCAATTGTACCTCTCCCATTCCTTGCAATGCAAGCGCAAGTATGCAGCCTGCCACCCACCCACCCCCAGGCTGCAATACCATACTGCTTGCTTGCATAAACGGTCCCCAGCCGTTTCTCCTGTCAACTTCCCCCCACACACTTTTCTTAGCCCGGCCTGCTTTAGGGCAGCATTGGACGAGACCACCAGAGAACCAGACTCCTCTGGTGGGCCCTGGCTTCTCCATCAGGGGAGTTGAGAGTGCCAAGGTGAGGACCATGATGATGATGATACAAGTTAGCATCTGCTTTGTTTTCTTGGAATGCAAGCGCATGTATGTAGTAGCGGCTAGGCCTGAGGTGGTCAGCGTTTTGGCGCATATCCTACCTCCTCCGAGGATTTCTGGATGTTTTCCTGCTACTATCACAGTTCTATGACTCCCATTAAAACAAAGCTTCAGGTGAAAAATGATGGATGAGGTAGTGGCAAAGGAGAAGGAGGAACAGGGACCATTCACATCAATATCAGGCCAGTCAACCACATATGTCTTGTAGGATATGTTTCTGTAACAAAAAGGAGCAGTTCGGCTACACAGTTATAGGGCATACAGTGAGTGCAATGCCTACCAAAAATTTTGAGGCACTCCAATGCCCCTTGGAAATTACATGGAGGTCAGAGGGCCTTAACTAAACAGTTTTTTCCATTTATACCAACTGGGTCTCCTGTACACTGTTAGCCTAAGCAGTGAATGGAAGGCTTTCCAAAAATTATGAGGAACTTGCAATGCCCCTTACAAGAGCCATGCAGTACAGCATATTACAAACATAAGTCCCATTATTGGGGAGTGGGTCTCCCATAGTATTTGCTTATGCCTTCCAAGCAAAAGCTTCAAAAAATTAGGAGGAAATGCAGAGCCCGTTCAAAGACTCGTGGAGGTCCCAGTAGCTTAACAAGACGGTTTTAATGCCCCTTACAAGAGACGTGGAGGTCAGAGTGGTATAACAAGACGCTATTAATGCCCCTCAGAAGAGACGTGGAGGTTAGAGTGGTATAACAAGATGCTTTTAATACCCCTTACAAGAGCCAGACAGTACAGCATCTTAAAAATAGTATTCCCATTATTGGGGAGTGGGTCTCCCACAGTCTTTGCTTATGCCTTCCAAGCAAAAGCTGACAAAAATAAGGACTGAGAAACTTTCAATAATGGCAACACGGACCACGGTCACCCTGGTGGTATAGTGGTGGTGGAGGCTGAGGATAAGGAGAAGAACATAAAACAGCCGAAATGAGGAAGCGTATACCCATGTGTGGGTGTGAAGTGGTGCATGGGAATACACCTCCCGAAATAACACCGTGGATTTGACTTTATGTTACTCTGCTGTCATTTGGTGGTGATGAGAAGTCTGGCCCAATCTAGCCCTTGTTCATTTTGATAAGGGTCAGCTTGTCAGCATTGTCAGTTGACAGGAGAGTGTGCTCATCAGTTATAATTCCCCCAGCGGCACTAAAAACAAGCTCCAATAACATGCTAGCGGCAGGGCAGGCCAGGACCTCCAAGGCGTACAGAGCGAGTTCATTCCAAGTGTCCAGCTTGGATACCCAATAATTAAAAGGCACGAAGGACGCTGGTACGGTCGGCAAGGTACTCCCTCACCATCTTTTGAAACTTTCCACTCCTTGTGAGAGTACCCCACGCCTCAGGGTCTGAGAAAACTGTCCCAGAACGTTGACAGTGTTCCCCTGCCTCTACTAGATTGGAGTTGCCTCTCTCTCGCTTGTACGCTTTGGTTGGTCAACGAACTGTGACCTCTGCCGCTAGCGTGTTCAGATGGGAATTTTTTTTTAACAGTTCTGCAGCAAGGGCCTTCTGGTACAGGCCCATTTTTGTAGACCTCTCCACCTCAGAAATAAGACAGTGAAAGTTCTCCTTGTAGCGGGGGTCTACAAGTGTCACCAACCAGTAATGACTGTCACCCAACATTTTGACAACGCGAGGGTCACAGTTAAGGCAGCGCAACATAAAGTCAGCCATGCGTGCTAGACTGGTAATGGGCAAGATTTCCTTGTCCTCACCAAGATGACGACGGACCATGCTCTCCTCCTCCCCCCTGTCCTCAGGCCACCCACGCTGAACCGACGGTATAACACTTGTACAGGTACTACCATCTACAGCACTTGATAGCAGCTCCTGTTCCTCCTCTCCCTCTGTCCCCCAATGCACGTTGGGATGAGATGAGGCTGGGCTGTGTGTAATCGCCCACTACGGCTTCTTGATCCATCTCATCATACTCTGGCTGCAATGCCTCCTCTTTAATTCTCTGCAGAGAGCGTTGCAAAAGACAGACAAGTGGGATGCTGACACTAATGATGGCGTCATCGCCACTCACCATCTTGGTGGCCTCCTCAAAGTTTGTCAGGATGGTACATATGTCAGACATCCAGGTCCACTCCTGAGGTCTTATGTGTGGAGTCTGACCTGAACATCGACGGCCTTGTTGTATCTGGTACACCACAACTGCTCTCTTCTGCTCACAAATCCTTTGCAACATGTGGAGGGTAGAGTTCCAACGTGTGGGGACATCACACACCAGTCGGTGTGCTGGAAGCTGCAAACGCTGCTGCAACACAGCAAGGGCAGCGGAAGCTGTAGCAGACTTGCGAAAATGAGCTGACAGGCGGCGTACTTTCACGAGCAGATCTGGCAACTCGGGGTATGATTTAAGAAACCGCTGAACCACGAGGTTAAGCACATGAGCCAGGCATGGTACGTGTGTGATCTCACCTCAGAGCCGCCACCAGGTTACGGCCATTGTCACACACGACCATGCCGGGATGTAGGTTCAGCAGTCTCAGCCACAGATCTGCCTGCTCTTTCACAGCTGTCCACAACTCACAAGCAGTGTGAGGTTTATCACCTGAGCTTATGAGTTTCAGCACAGCCTGTTGCCACTTGGCGGAGGCAGTACTGCAGTGCTTCCAGCTTGTAACTGATGTGGTGATATCTGAGATGGAGATGGAGATGGAGGCTGAACAGGAGGAGGAGATGGAGATGGAGGCTGAACAGGAGGAGGAGATGGAGATGGAGGCTGAACAGGAGGAGGAGATGGAGATGGAGGCTGAACAGGAGGAGGAGATGGAGATGGAGGCTGAACAGGAGGAGGAGATGGAGATGGAGGCTGAACAGGAGGAGGAGATGGAGATGGAGATGGAGGCTGAACAGGAGGAGGAGATGGAGATGGAGATGGAGGCTGAACAGGAGGAGGAGATGGAGGCTGAACAGGAGGAGGAGATGGAGACGGAGGCTGAACAGGAGGAGGAGACGGAGACGGAGGCTGAACAGGAGGAGGAGACGGAGACGGAGGCTGAACAGGAGGAGGAGACGGAGACGGAGGCTGAACAGGAGGAGGAGACGGAGACGGAGGCTGAACAGGAGGAGGAGACGGAGATGGAGACGGAGGAGGAGGCTGAACAGGAGGAGGAGATGGAGATGGAGGAGGAGATGGAGATGGAGGCTGAACAGGAGGAGGAGATGGAGGAGGAGATGGAGGAGGAGATGGAGGAGGAGATGGAGGAGGAGATGGAGGAGGAGATGGAGGAGGAGATGGAGGAGGAGATGGAGATGGAGGAGGAGGCTGAACAGGAAGAGGAGATGGAGGAGGAGGAGATGGAGATGGAGGCTGAACAGGAGGAGGAGATGGAGATGGAGGAGGAGGAGATGGAGGAGGAGGCTGAACAGGAGGAGGAGATGGAGGAGATGGAGGAGGAGGCTGAACAGGAGGAGATGGAGGAGGAGGCTGAACAGGAGGAGGCGGCTGAACAGGAGGAGGAGATGGAGATGGAGGAGGAGGAGATGGAGGCGGAGATGGAGGAGGAGGAGGAGCTATAAACTATGGGGGCAACTATGACTGACATAGGGCCCGCAATCCTCGGTGTGGGGAGGATGTGTTCCGTCCCAAGGTCCGACTGGGTCCCGGCTTCCACTATGTTTACCCAGTGTGCCGTCAGAGAGATGTACTGTCCCTGGCCACAAGCACTTGTTCATGTGTCTGTTGTCAGGTGGACTCTCCCAGTAACTGCGTTGTTGAGGGCACGGCAGATGCTTTGGGACACGTGCTTGTGTAGTGCGGGGATGGCACACCGGGCAAAATAGTGTCGGCTGGGGACCGAGTACCGAGGGACGGCCACCGCCATAAGATTGCGGAAGGATTCCATCTCCACCAGCCTAAAAGGCAGCATTTCCAACGCAAGCAGTCGTGAAATGTGCGAATTTAGGACTGTGGCCTGTGGGGCGTTAGCTGCGAATTTCCGCTTTCGTTCAAAGGTCTGGGATATGGACAACTGAACGCTGCGGTGGGACGTGGACATGGATGCTGTTTCTTGAGAAACTGCCATAACAAGTGAAGACTGAGAGGAGGGGGAATCTTTACATGCAGTATGGACAAGGGATTGCCTTGCACACACAACAGGGGGTTCTATTGCACGCACAACAGTAGAAGAAGCAGTGGTGACACCCGCTGACACTGGTCGTGGACCCTGGGTTTCGCCCCACAAAGTCGGGTGCTTTGCTGCCATGTGCCTGATCATGCTGGTGGTGGTCAGGCTGGTAGTTTTGTCACCCCTGCTGATGCTGGCATGGCAGGTGGAACATATGACCTTTTTGGGGCTATCAGCAGAGTCTTTAAAAAAATTCCAGACTCTGGAAGACCTACTGCTTGTACTGGCAACGTCCCTCGTGTTGGTGTTACGGGGAACGGTTGCCCGCCTTCTGTCTGCGGCCACCACACTGCTTCTTCCTGCCTGTTGAGGTACTCAGCCTCCCTCCCCCTGTGTGCTGCTGGCCTCACTCTGCATGTCCTCCTGCCACGTTGGGTCAGTTACTAGATCATCCACCACCTCCTCCTCTTCCACTTGCGCACCACGATGCTCCTCCTCACTTCCTGGCAATTGTGTCTCGCCATCGTCCACCTCTTGTGACAAATTGGCAGCGTCGACTTCCTCTGGCCGTGGCTGTTCAAATATTTGGGCATCGCTACATGGGATCTCCTCTTCCACCACAAGCGTATCAGGCGAGGGGCACAAATATGGAAATGGACCAGTGAACAGCTCTTCAGAGTGTCCAAGTGTGGGATCAATTGCTGTCTGACGACATTCAGCATGGTGGGAGGAAGGAGCATCAGGGTGAGGAGGAGTATGCGGTCGAGACTCACGGCTACTAAGAGCTGACTGTGTGGAAGACAGAGCGGAGGTGGTGGTGCCCATGTAACTGGAAGTATTATCTGCTATCCAATTAATAACCTGTGCACACTGATCAGTTCTCAATACTGGTGTTGTTCTGTGCTTCCCTAATAATTCGGTCAAGAAGTGGGAGCGAGAAGATGTGGCGTTGGTTGTGGCACGTTTTCACCTTGGCCACGGCCCCGTCCTCTGCACAAACCATCACCAGAACGTCCAGTTCCACGTCCCTTGCCACGCGCCTTGCCCATTGTAAAGGAAGTAAAATAGCTTACACTCACACTATCAATGGAAAAAGGGTAATAAAAAGTAGATTAGATCCGTGGAAGAGGAAAACCACAGTTCTATTTCTCTGGCCTACACCCGACTCTTTTAAACAATCTGAACAATCAGGGAGAAACTATTACTGTTTTTCTTTACGTAAAAACTACTAAAACCTGAATAGAGATTTTTTACCGTGGGATGGCAAAACCACAGTTATTGTTTACTGGGGTATACCAGACTTTTTTAAATAGATATAATTGCGGCTGAACAGTGAGCGACACACTCAAACCATGTTTTTTTTTAGATACAAATGGGCCAAAGTGGATAATACAGAGGTTTGAACCGTGGAAGTGCAAAACACTTCTGTTTCTCTAGCCTACACCTGACTATTTTCAACAGATATATTTGTGTCTGAAAAATCAGACACGCTTTTTTTTTTTTTTTTTGGGGGGGGGGGGAACAAAAGGTTAATAAGATGGGTATTTGTACAGTGTGAAGGAGGAAAAAAAAAAAAAAAAAGGATTTTTCCTGTCCCCTGAGACCTGGAGCTAAGTCCAGCAATTTCAGCAACAGGAGCACACAGGACTGTAATGCAGCGTTTGCTGGTATAACCACTGTCTCCTATACAGCCTGCCTGCCTGGTATCTGGGATGGATATTAGTCCTGAGAAGGACTGTTTGTTTGATCTGGCAGCCTTTACAGACCCTACACTAACTATTTCGCAGTTTATATCTCTCCCTAAATCAGCAGCGCTGTCTCTACACTGTCTGATCCGGAGCGACTGTGTCCAAGATGGCAGCGCCCGGTTTTAAATACTCGAGGTGACGCTATGCGGCCAACCAATCACTGTAATGCCCACAAACAACATGGCTGCAGCATTACAGTGACTGGCTGGCAATCCCTGCATGTTCATTGGCTCTGTAAAGAGCGCCAAACCTACAGGGCGGAGACCCGAGCTCCCGCCCGAGTAACCCGGAAATGCTCGGTGCTCGCCGAACATCCCGAGTAGTGAGATGCTCGGGCGAGTACTGAGCAGTGTCGAGCATGCTCGCTCAACACTAAAAATGACCTCTTGAACAAATTGAAGTTTAATAACAATAGGACAAATTTCATCAGAATTTCTTCCTTTGTTTTTATATTATAAAATACTCATCTGAAGACTTAATAATACAGATACATCGATACAATCAGAATAAAAGTCATCCCAATGTCTATTATGGACATATTGATACGATCAAATGAAATGAACTTTGAGGAAATAGACGTCCGCAAGCGTTTGCTGGTGCGGAAGCAGTGACATAGCCAGATGGCATTTGTCACGATGAAAGGAAGTTCTGCATCGATCTAAGTGTAGGTGGGACGAGGTAGCACATGAAACAGGCAGATCTGTCTGTAAGCCAAACAAATGACAAACTACGAACAAACACTATTAACAACTCATATAGCAACAAACTCGTAGAGACTACATTATAAGATGCAATGCAATATACCAGTCTCCTTCCCTAGATATAAAAGACATATTAATACTGTGAGATCGCAGTGCAGCCAAGACATCTCTGTGAGAAAAAGATCCTACTGGAAGAATGAGACGAGTCCCTGCATGATTATATGATCGCAACATAATACGCCTGCAACGCACCCGAGTCACTCGATTGGATGACAGAAGGGGGGCGCACAAGAGGGGGCACCAACTTTCCTATAAAGTCACGCTGGTTTAGCCGCCAGACGCTGCCGGCAACCCTGCCGATAAGTTTATTACAAAACTATCAAACCAAAACAGATCATAGACTGTGAGCCCCTGATGACCATGAGAGTCTCATAAGAATGATGAAACGCGTAGGGCTGAGCATTTCTATAGAAAGTACTACAAGAGATGATTAGCCAGGCTACCTCAATATAAAGCTCCTAGATCAGGAGAAACAAGCACCGCACCTGTATATGACGGCAGCACTATAAAGCCGTTCTGAAGAGAATAGCACAGGACATGGTAAAATGAATATTATTAATGCCATTATCAGACTGCAGACTCACAATGAGGAGAAATGAGATGGCATGATTTCTAATAGCCAGAGGCCAAATTGAAAAGGGAGTTATACATATAAATAAAGAGATACCCCTAGGAATTGTGACTAATCCCTGGCCTCCCAACAAGACAATATATATAAATGGTTAGCCGGTGAGATAAATTAAAACCATTCACAATAGTCCTATGTTTAGGATAATTTTAGGAAATTTGTGACGGATTTTGGACACTTAAAATCTTTTTAAAATATTGAATAAAGGTTATTTTTTATATTTTACTCCCATTGGATTTGACTGTGAAATACTGCAGAATTATCTTGGAGCATATTTATACTACACTGCTCAAAAAAATAAAGGAGACACTCAAATAACACCTCCTAGATCTGAATGAATGAAATATTCTCATTGAATACTTAGTTCTGTACAAAGTTGAATGTGCTGACAACAAAATCACACAAAAATCATCAATGGAAATCAAATTTATTAACCAATAGAGGCCTGGATATGGAGTCACCCCCAAAATTAAAGTGGAAAAACACACTACGGGCTGATCCAACTTTGATGTAATGTCCTTAAAACAAGTCAAAATGAGGCTCAGTATTGTGTGTGGCCTCCACTTGCCTGTATGACCTCCCTACAACGCCTGGGCATGCTACTGATGAGGTTGCGGATGGTCTCCTGTGGGATCTCCTCCCAGACCTGGACTAAAGCATCCTCCAACTCCTGGACAGTCTGTGGTGCAACGTGACGTTGGTGGATGGAGCCAGACATGATGTCCCAGATGTGCTCAATCTGATTCCGGTCTGGGGAATGAGCGGGCCAGTCCATAGCTTCAATGCCTTCATCTTGCAGGAACTGCTGACACTCCAGCCACATGAGGTCTGGCATTGTCCTGCATTAGGTTTCACCCAGGGCACCAGCATAAGGTCTCACAAGGGGTCTGAGGATCTCATCTCGGTACCTAATGGTGGTCAGGCTACCTCTGGCGAGCACATGGAGGGCTGGTAGGTCCTTTCACAAGCATTTTGGTCGTACTATCACTTCTGGTCGGCCTGGGCTCGCGTTATTGTCGTGCACCAGCTGTGCCAAGGCCTGCATTTTGTCATGGAAGCGTAAGACATTCAATGACTGACACTCCAGGGGAGGCCAAGTCCCCTTCCCAGACCTCCTTCACCAGAGCCAGGCGCCCCGCGCACGCCACTCGTACAGGAGCTCAAAAGGGAGAACCCCGTTGAGGCCCGTGGAACCTCCCGGTAGGCAAGGAGCAGGTGTGGGAGGTACCGCGCCCAGTCGTGCCCCTAGGAGTCAACCAACATCTTAAGCATCTGCATCAGAGTGCCAGTTCGCACAGGCCATTGGTCTGTGGGTGGTATGGGCTGGTCACCAGATTTTGCACCTGTATTTGCTTACAGAGGGTCTCCATCAGCTGCGACATGAACTGGGTTCCCCGGTCGGTGAGCATTTCCTGGGGAAAACACACTCGGGAGAACATCTTCAGTAAGGCGATAGCCACCTTGTCTGCCCGAATGGATGACAAGGCTACCGCTTCCGGGTACCGGGTGGCATAGTCTACCATCAGTATGAAGCGTTTCCTTGAGCTGCTGGGAGTGGCCATCGGGCCAGCCAAATCCACAGCCACCCTCCTGAAAGGCTCTTCGATGATGGGCAGAGTTACCAGTGGGGCTTTGGGCCACCGCCCCACCTTCCCCACCCTCTGACAGGTGTAACACGAACGGCAGTAGACAGTTACCTCAGCCCCCAACCTTGGCCATTAGAAATGCTGGGCTAGCCTGGCCTTGGTCTTATGGATCCCTAGATGTCCAGCCATCGGAATTTCGTGTGCCATCTGCAACAAACTCCACCCTGAACGGATAGGGTACCACTAACTGTCGATCCCTGGGCCACGCCTCCGGTGAGCCTCGCTGGACTGCTACCCGGTATAGCCATCCTTGGTCCCAGACCACCCACTGGAGGACCGAGTTCGAGGGAGGCTGTGCCGCCCGCTCCTCACGAGGCTTCAGGCTGTCAGTCTCTAACGCCACCTGAAACCCCTGACTGGACATGGCCAGAATAGACAAACCTGCCACGTCTCCTGGCCTCCGTCTGACCCGGCAGCCACATGGTCGGAAGGGGAGAAGCCGTCGGACTCCCGAGGGGCCACTAGGGCCCGGGTGCCGCCACTGCAAGCAACAGTGGCTACGGCCGCTGAGACCGCAGGTAGCGCCCGTTTCTCCTCTGCTTCTGACCAAGCATCTGGTCTAAAAGGACTACCCTGGCCCTCTAACATCCTGGTTGTGGAGGAACCCTACCATGCGGCCTTACCTGGGAGCCCTATCTTTCCTGGAACTGCCCCGCCCTCCATGGCATGCTCCCCCTCTGCAGCCGTTTGCCCCTTGTCTGCCCCCTCTGCAACAACCTCACAGGACAAATTTCTCCAGCCTGCCGTATGGCCACATTCTGAGGCCTCATCACAGCTGACTTGATTGATCTCGTCCCCCATGGGGAGAGAGGTGTTAGGGGCTCAGGGTGGTGAGGGGCTGCTGTGTTCCCACACTCTGGCTCCCTGATAAAGACACATGTCCCAATTCTCCTGTGCTCTGTATGTGGTGTGTAACACTCACGTTTTGGTCGCAGATCTCTGCTGTCTTCGGTTCTTCCACCTCAGGAACCACCGCACACACATTAGGGAACTTCCACTCCATTTTATAAAAAAGAACTTTACTTGAACGTTTGAATACAACTTCATACAGCATGCAGCATTGATCACATACACCTTGGCGATGGACAGCGCCGGCTTGATGCCTCCAATCCCGGAGCCGGCGAAAGTTTTATCAGGTATCAAATCCTAGGGTGACACCAGTTCGGGCCGCACAAGGGTCATCTCAGCACCGGTGTCTCACAGTCCCATTGCTCTGGCGTGGCCTATGGTAACAGTCTGAAAGTTGTCAAGGGACCTCCCACCACCCCCACTCACACACAAAACAGTGGACAGATTCTGGGACGAGGATCAACTGCTCTCATTAGGGCCCACATGTGATCGACCCAGCAGTCTGCAGGACACCACTGCATACTCTGGAGCTTCTTCCGGTATGACTCAGGAGTCAAGTTGTACTGCCAGACCAGAGCCTGCTTGAAGTCCTCATAGCTCAGGGTGGTCTCACTGTGCAAGTACCCAAAGATTTCCAGGGCCTTACCCCTAAGCTGAGGGGTTAGGAACCGGACCCACTGTTCCTCAGGCAGATGGTACTGATGGCAGTTTTTTTCAAATGCCAGCAAGAAAGTGTCCAAGCCCCCTCCTTTGTGCAGAAGGGAGAAGTCATTCGTCCATAGCTTCGGGACTCGGATCTCAGGGGACTTGCGACTGGCTGGGGCCTGCAGTTGGAGCTGGAACACATCTTTCTGGTGCTCGTGCTCCCGCTGACGTTCTGCCATGAGGGTCTCATAGGTGACCCTGTCTCCAACCTGGAGACTGGCTAGGGAAACTTGTATGAGGGGGTCAGGTGGTGGGTAGCCCACTGCGGGACCGACCACTGGTGAATCTCTCTCTGGGGGGCCTAAGTTGGACTCCCCTTCTCTTAGAGTAACGTGGTCTTCCACCTCCTCAACACCATATGGTGCATTGGCCATCTCCTTGGTTTTGGCCCTGGTGCCACTGGCCATCCTCTATGGTCAGTGACACCGAACTGCCACCTGATGCACCCACACACACCTTACAGTATTTGCACTCGGACTGTCTAGTGCTGAGCTGATCTTAAGTGTCTGAGTATGCGTTACACACACACACTATTATCTTGATCCCACCGCTTGCCACCAATGCAAAGAAATTGGCAGCAGGAGGGACCCCGCAGAATCCTACCACTGTCGGAACTGATGAATCCACACCCCACCACCTGCCTGACGTCACAATTACGTGAGACGGAGCACGTGGTACGGATCTGTCATTTGCACCATCGTGACATTCCGCACCCCCTCGAGGACGTGTAAGGTCAGATTGGTACAGTTCTACACAGACAATGGGACCTCTGCTTATAAAATATATAATTCCCGGCATGACTATATTCTCAACTACAGCTGGAACTTTTATGCTGAAAGGGGCCCTGCCCACACATTCCCCTGTCATGACTTCACTGTGGGCTTGGCACCACTTCATGGTTTTATTAAGATCTCTAACTTCCACAATAACTCCTCGCTGGTTGATCGCAGAAGTTTCCATGTAATATCACATTTCTTATTACAAATTTACCTTTCTTTAGAGACTAGACATGACATATCTTTGGTTGGTCATTCCTGCCTTCTTGCATCATAGCGCACCCGTACTGTTCTCAGATAAGGAAAAATATGTATATTGTTCCTTAGCTAACCCTGCCACTAAAAATATGTATCCTATCACAATCAGCATTATAGAAACTCTGATATTCCATATTTCATTTCAGTGCCTACCAGACTGCAGCTTGAATACATGTGCAAATGGAGATGAGCTAAGCTTCAAAGGAATTCTAGGAGCTGTATCCTTTTCACCCAGGTGTCAATTCATCACTCCTGTCTCCATTTTATATGGTGATTAGCCTGAACACTTGGTGGATCCCGCTATTTGCATATGGGCAATTGGGAAGAGTGTAAGCTCTTGCTCCTTTGACAAATGGTAGATAGGGGAGGAGGGAAGAGTGAGTGGGATTTCGGAGGGGGAGAAAGAGATTCTCAATATTTCTATGACCGTGACATTTCCCATTCTCTTGGGATCTCGAAAATCTAGATTATGAGTAACTAGGACATGCTATAATTCAATACCGAGTTATGGGAATACTGTATCTGACACAAAGAGCATGCTGCATGGCTGGGGTCCAAAGGGGGTCTTGCTGTGGCAGCTTCTTGGCTGAGAGCTGCTGTGAGACATTTGTCACTCGCTGCCTCTCTGCCCCCTCCCTTCTTAGCTGCAGAAGTGTCCAGTTACAACTGTATGCTGTAGACCTCTATAATCCCGCCAAACAGGGCACAATGATTGACATGGGGTTAAATTTTCAATATTCTTCTCAAGGCAAAATCACATTAAAAAAAGATGGCATCACTTGCTAACTTCTGTGATCAACCAGTGAGAAGTTATTGCAGAAATTATAGATTTCATAAAACCATGATGGACAGAGATGAGCCCACGTGAGGTCATCACAGGGGAGTGTGTGGGCAGGGCCACCCCTTCAGCATAAAAGATCCAGCTGAATATGGGTCTATACTCATGCCGTGAGATACATATTTGTAAGCACAGGTCCTGCTCCATAACAGTCCATTGGAGCACCTCTCCTCCAGGTAAATTGAATAGTCTCTGATCTGTCTAGTAAGTTCTTCCATTAATACCTTTTATTTTGTGTAACTGTATATGTATTGTACTGTCCCTCTTTGTAAAATCCTTTGTATATTTTTTCATAAACCCTGCCTCCCTTTGGATTAAATATAAAATGTATTAGTCCTGTTTCTTCTGTTCTGTAATCGTTCCTCCCCCGAAGCCATACGCTACCAGAAAGCAGGAGTCCGATCAGGCCTGTATTTAGAACTGATCGGTGGTGGCAGTGAATACTATTAATTGGGTTATCGTGAAGCTGGCAATGATCGTATGGGGGCATATACACATTCAATGCGTTGAAATTCGGAGGCGTGTACGCCATACGCTCACGGCTTGCTTGCCGGTAACTACATAGTGAGTAATCAGGATAGTCTGTGTGTGCAAATCCCTGACAAATTGGTGGCAGCGGTGGGATATTGTAAGATCTCGCCGATGCCTTCCCCCATAGTTCACTATCCAGCTACATCTAATTTTCCTACTTGTCAACTGGGCATTCTGCATATGGGCTGCTTAGATTGCCCTCTTTTGTCCTATTGCAAAAGAGGAGGTGAGAGGGGTGAAGGAATGCTCCTTTACTAGTGGCTTCAGAAATTGCAATATTTTCTATGACACGGTGCAATACCACATTATTATGCTATATAGTGAAAATACCAGTTTCCTTCAAAGCTCTGATTCAGATCAGTTCAAATATAGTCGAGACAGGGACCTTCAGCATGCCACCAGCTTTCATTTTAACTCATCAGCCTCATCCCAGAGCGCCAATGGGAGCCAGCGGCATTTAAATGGTTAACAGCTGCGGCCGAAACGAAGCTCTGACTGCGACTGTTAGAGATAAAATGTCAGCTATATAGAAAGGGTTGTCCACTACTCAAACAGCTCTCAATCACAATATTTCCTACATATTAAACAGCTATAATCACCTTTTGTGCTGTTGCTGTTCTACCCAAGTCTGCGCTTAGTCTCCCAGGACTCGAGTGACCTCATATCACGCAGTCAGTAGCCATTTCACTCTCACTTCCTTCAGACGAAAGGGACACCCTAAAGAAGTGTAATCTGCTGCTGCTCTCTGGCTGTCAGTTCTGTTCAAAGGATGAGAGAGTGATGCAGTTGTAGCGCCCAGAGGGTTCGGTCGCTACAGGGGTATTGCACCTTAACCAGAGGTGTGATATTCCACTCCCAGGTAAGGATGGAGTATGGACCAAGGCTCAGTTAGCTGCATACACACACTCCTCATTTCCGGGGGACAGTTCGCAGATGCTCCCATTTATTGCAGGCACAACTGACCATGTCCCTGGCTGGAGTGGGGAGGGGGGAGAGAACCCGGTGATGCAGGAGCAGAAGGGGACGGTTTCTGGAGCATAGGAAGGAGCTCATTGGTTGCAGGTCACCTGAGCTCAGACACAGTGAAGCAGATAAAAGGTGGGGGCCATCTTAGGAGAGTGTTCAGTCGGTTAGTTCAGAGAGGGAAGAAGTTCAGCCAGAGAGGGCTGACAGGGAGCTGAGGCTCAGCTTGGGCTCAGCTCCACGAGGCAGGCCTAGAGAAGAGGCCGGGGCCAGGAAGGAGAAGAGGAGAAGGAGAAGGAAGGAAGAAAGGTGGAGAGAAAGGAGTAGAAAGGCTCCAGAAACAAGAAGGCAGAAGGGACCCTGAGAGAGAGAACTACATAACCGGACACTGGGATCCGAGGCTGTCAGGGTTGCAAGCCCGGCAGCAGATAACCTACCTGCGAGGGATTTTAGATCCCTGGGCCTGAGAAGCCTGGAGGCTCCGCCACACAGAGGGACTGGTACAGCACAGAGAAGCAACAGGTACCTAAGGCCCGAGTCGCAAGCCATACAGGCGTAGTACACGGCCAGCTCAGGGACGTTGGCTATCACACCACTAAAGGGGGAGATAGTCAGCAAGGGCAGAGAGAACGGTAGGCCTACCCACTCACCCTGACCAGTGGGGTTCGCCTGAATGTTCTCAGACACCCAGGCCCATTCCTACCCTGTACTCCTGTTGGGTCATAAGTACCACCTACAATAAAGACCCTGGACTGTTTGAAGTAGACTCTGGACCTTTATTATTGCGGCCTGCACCATCACCCCCAGCATCCTATTACCTGCTCTGAGGCTACACTCTTCCCGTGGGGAGTTATCCTATCCCTGTGCTGCATATCTACATCAGCCTCAGCGGTCTGCCTTGCAGCGGCGGTCCTCCCTGACCGCAATCCACAGGTGGCGTAGTCTGACATTCAAAACCCTACAAATAGATTGTCACAACATTTGGTCTGACCACCCTGAGCCACGGGATCAGGTTGCCACTACTACCCCCATCATCACACTGAAGCCCGGTTCCAAGTGCCCCACGGCCCAGGGGGTGAGTCACAGTCACCGATTGGCTGCAGGGATCCTATGATTAGTCATGCATGTGACTCGCCCCCTGAGCCGTGGGGTACCCGGAACTAGGCCTTCTAGTGTACGGTGCTGATGGGGGTAGTAGTGGCAACCCGATCCCGTGGCTCAGGGTGGTCAGACCAAATGCTGTGGCAGTCTATTTATAGTTTTGTGAATGTCCGACTACGCCACCCGTGGATTGCGGTCAGAGATAACCGCCGCTGCGAGGCAGACCGCTGAGGCTGGTATTAGTGTGCAGCACAGGGATAGGATAACTCCCCATGGGAAAAGTGTAGCCTCAGGGCAGTGAAAGTGAATGCTGGGGGTGATGGTGCAGGCGCAGCATAAATGACACAGAGTCCAATGATGCAGTCCAGGGTGTTTTACTCACAGTTGATATCCAAGTCACTTCTGTCAGCAAGGACTGCCCGAGCCGTGCTGTGTCCACCAGGTGAGGAGCTGTCAACCCCCAGGCAATTCAGGAGTATGGCACAGGACCCCCTTCTGTCCTTTCTCTGGCCTCTCGTGCCCCACCAGTGTCCTGACTTCTGTCCGGCTACCGCGGACCGTGTCGGGTAAGCATTGGCCTTCACTTCCCGCTATCCTATATGGTGCCTCCCTAGCAGGTTTAGCGGGGGGTCGCACCAATAAATGGTCACAACCTCCGGTTCTTGGCTGAGGGTAGATTCGCCTCCACCAACTTAGGGATCCGGTACCTTTCCACGGCCTGACCCTTTCACCCGGTATAATGGGGTTTGCAATGGTTGCTGGCCGTTCTGCACTCTTAGGATCCCTCCTGCCTTCTTGTTTCTGGAGCCCTTCCACTCCTCTGTCTCTTCTCCTTCCTTCCTTCTTCTCTTCTTCTCTCTGGCCCCAGCCTTCTCTCTAGGCCTGCCTCATGGAGCTGAGCTGCTGCTCCTTGTCAGCTCTCTCTCTTACTACTCCTACTATTCTCCTAGACTTGAGATGGCTCCCACCTTATATCTGCTTCTCTGTGCTGAGCTCAGGTGACCTGCACCCAATGCGCTCCTTCCTATGCTCCAGAAACCGTCCCCTTCTGCTCCTACACCACTGGGTTCTCTACCCCCTCCCCACTCCAGCCAGGGACATGGTCAGTTGTGCCTGCAAAAATGGGAGCACCATCGAGCTTTCCCCCGGAAATGGGGAGTGTGTGCGTGTGCAGCTAACTGAGCCCTGGTCCACACTCCATCCTTACCTGGGAGTGGAATATCACACCTCTGGTTGAGGTGCAATACCCCTGTAGCAACCGAACCCTCGGGGTGCTACACATGCCCCAGGAGACCAGACACAGACACACTGGAATGGCGTTGGCTGCAGGGTTCCCGTGATATGTCATGCATGCTCCAGGAGACCAGACATAGACATCACTGGAATGGCATCGGCTGCAGGGTTCCCGTGATATGTCATGCATGCTCCAGGAGACCAGACGCCGACATCACTGGAATGGCGCCCGCACCAGAGGAGAGCATAGCTGCTATTTCACATGATTGAAACCGTAATTAAGAAGGGGTTGTCTGAGTAATGGACAACCCCTTTATTTCAGTCTGCATCAGACACGTGTGGAAGGAGTTCAGCTCCTGAGCCGCCTCCACATGCGTTCACCTCAGCGCGGACGTACAGTTACGCCCATATATGCAAAGGGGTCAAATTCATATAAAACATTAAATGTTATTCTGAATTTATCTGCCTTTCATTCATTTCTAACAGTAAATCCTCATAGTAGTTGGTGCTCAGTTTTTCAGATTCAGAGCTCCAAATTTTCATAAGCAAAATTAAAGGGGAGGCATCATAAAAAAAGTTTACTTTAAATGCATTCAAAAAAATTGGCAATATTTTCCCATATCAAAATTTATATTTAAAATGAGAAATCTTAGAATAGCCTCAGTGGTCAGTGTAAAAAATTCTATGTTCATATGTCCTGTTCTTTCAGGAAATCTACATTAACAGCAATAAACTCACTTAGACACTATGGGCCTCATTCAAAGCCAGAATACTAGTGTAAAAAGCTTTGAAAAGTCACAAAGTTTTAGCGCAACTCGAAGCTGGGCTGAAATTGTGACTTTTTAGCGTTCACACTCCATTTTCACCCAGCCCTGATAAAGTGGGCACCAGCAAAATTTTATAAGCTGTGGCATTCTCTGTGCGACATATCTTACTCCAGTCACTGACTGGAGTAAGATTATTGGCAAGGCACACATGGAGACACACAAGGCGCTCGCTAGTTCTCGGATAGTCCTGATTCATTGACCTCTGCATGACTCTAGCACACCGACCTCATCAAGATTAGCATGAACACCACCGGTCTGAAGTCAGGGCCTCTGTTTTGCATTGAAGCGTCCAATGAGCTTGTACAAAGATCATTGGGTGAAGGGGAGGGGAGTAAGGTCTGGTGTGACATCAACTGTGATTGGTGGAACCTGCGTTATCAGCTGTATGTTACCTGTCATTGTAATCCGGCCTCTGATAAAAAGCTTTGCTGAAAATTCTTCCAGAAAGGACAGAAGTAAATGTCTAAAATAGCCCTGGTGGCCAGTGTGAGAACTGCAAGATTGTGAGAAGAAAGTATGAAAACATTAAAAAAACACACGGAAAACAAACTAATTGAAACATTTTCTGATGACTAGATCTGAGCGAATCCATTCAACGGGAATCAAGTTCATGTTGAATTTTTGTGCCTAAAATGAATGTCACCTTTTGAGACATTGCAGAAGATTGCATCAGTCAGAGAAGACGGGCTTTCCCAGAATGCCTTGCTGCCATCATATTAGGTCTCATCTGCATTGCACGCACGAGTTGTAGCAGTTTTAATGGATAGAACGTGTACTCAATGTATGGTGCTATTCACACACCAGTGTTTTTACACACCCCTTGTGTCCATACAGAACACACAGAGCCATGTCCATTTTTTTTCCGGCAGCACGGATGACACAGAGGTCCAATAGTGGTCTATGGGTCGGTCAGTGTGCCATCAGTGTCCTGTACAAGTTTAACATTGTATAGGAGAAGCTTTGTAATTTCTTTATCCATCGGTGAAAAACACTGATCGAAAACTGAGGACACCGGTACCATTTTTTCACGTATAGGTTTAAACCCTGCACATGTGAATGAGGCCTAACATAGTATAGCTCAGACAATTAAGAAGGACTATTATAGCAAGTATAAAAGCAGAAGCAGGAAAGGAAGCAGCCATTTTGTGGTGAACCTGGATAGAGAAAAGTACATCACAGCTCACAGCCTAGCCATAGAAATAGGGAGAGAAAGCCATGAAACATGATAGAAAACAGACAGAGAGGGCGACATCAATGCAGTGAAGGGGATTAGTGTGTTAAGGAAAAAAGGGAATGGCGTCATACATGTTTTTCAGGGCAAGTAGAGGCTTTGGAAGACATTTGCAGAGAATGGAATTTCCTGGGAAAACTCTGCAAATGTAAGTTTCAAAAGTCTTGCTCATCTTTACTGATCGGTCATTATCCATTGGTGGCAGTTTTACCTATAGTACGTTCCCCTCCATACAGGGCAATAACTCCCCTGTGGGCCTCATTGTTCCAGTTACCTTACACATCTTCCTTCCGTGTAGTGCACATTCCCATCATCTTCATGCTTTCCCATCCTGCACAGCCGGCTGCAGCGGAGGAGGATCAGGACAAATTCCTATCCTCCTCCTTGAGGGATAAGAGGGAATGTGGAGCCATCACCCTGCTCCATGCTGCTCTGCTCCTCCAAGCTAATTACTCTAAAGGCAAACCTGGGACTGAGCTTTATATTAACTCTTCTCCTCCCGCCTTCTGGATGCTACATAGCTAATCTGTTGGGTTAACCCTGTAGTGTGTAAAGTGCTGAATTATACAACAGTGATATGTCTTCTACTCACAAAAATGGTGTAAGTGTGATGAGTGTTTTTGATCAGTTTCATCACAGTTTGGTCAGGGTTCATTAGCTTTTCTCAGCTGAAAATAAAACTGATGAATGTTTCTCCCCCTTCTCATAACCAACAGTCCATTTCATGACTGGCACACAGATGACATCCAAATGCTGTCCACATTTTTTGCGGCCTAATAGACTTGCATTGGTGATACTGTATATAATTTTGTGTGGACCACTTAGGCCTCATTCAGACATCAGGTTTTTTCATGTACGAGAAAAATGGAGCGAGTTTAATCAGTGATTTTTACCTTAGGTTGGTCAGAATTACATCAGTACTTTTCCCATCGGTCAGTCAAAAACGGACAAACTTCATCCGAGTTCTGGCCCATCTTTTAACAGACCCGGACACTTTCATTGATGAATTTGATCTGACACTTGAATCAATATAAAACATATCTCAATGAAAAATCATGGACATGTGAGCATCCCCATAGACTGTCATAGGTACACATGCTACCTGTGAAAAAAATAAAAAATAGCACAGAAACTAACAGGTGAATGAGCCCCAAGACTGTGAAAATACACTGGCATGTAAACAGGCCCATAGACATGGGTGTACATAGAAATCATGGGATCCCATAGCAGAAGTGCTAGTTGCCCCCCACCCAACAAAAAAAATAACATTCGACGGGGTCACAGAAGAGCATATCTCACAACTTTCCAGCCTTTAGAAAGTAATTTTCCTCCTACTGAAGCCCCAGATTCCTCTTTCATTGCATGTTTAAAGTATGATACCAACAAAAGTGCCCAACAAACACAGTATGTGAATTCTTTCACAGTACCCTGGACATGCACATAATGATGACCCTACTGTACTCGACTTCAACTCCCCCGGCAAAGTATGGTGACCGTGACACAGTGTGATCCCCCAGCTTTGGCCCCCACACAGCCCTCTATAAAGTATAATAGGTCATCATACAGTATAATGGCCCCACACCTCGCCATGCTGTATAATGGCCCCCACTAGCTCTCCAAACAGTACAACCAAACAGTGCAATGACCCCCACGGCCCTCCACATGGTATGATGGTCCCCACTCAAACCTTCACACTGTATAATTGCTTGCATACAGTATATTGGCCCTCACATAGCCCTCCACAAAGTATAAAGGCTCCCACATAGCCCTCGAAATATTATAATAGCCCCCACATAGCCCACTATATACTATAATGGGCCCCATATTCCTCCATATTGTATAATGCAAAATCATAATCTTTTATATAGTGTGCTGAACCCTATAGTCCTCCATATAGTATCATGCACTCCCCATAGTCTTCCATATAGTATAATGCACTCCCCATAGTCCTGCATATAGTATAATGCAATCCACATAGTCCTCCATACAGTATAATGCACCCCATATTCCTCCATATACTATAATGCACTTCCCATAATCCTCCATATAGTATAATGCACTCCCCATTGTTCTCCATATAGCATAATGCACTCTCCATAGTCCTCCATATAGCATAATGCACTCCTCCATATAGTAAAATGCACTCCTCATAGTGCTCCATACAGTAAGATGCACTCCTCATAGTCCTCCATATAGTATAATACACTCCCCATAGTCCTCCATACAGTATATGGCACTGCCGATAGTCCTCCATGTAGTATAATGCACTCCCCATAATCCGCCATATAGTATAATGCACTCCCATAGTCCTCCATATAGTATAACACACTCCCCATAGTCCTCCATATAGTATAATGCACTCCCCATGGTCCTATATAGTCCATACAGTATAATGCACTCCTCATAGTCCTCTATACAGTACTATGACCACCACAATGTGTTCATTGATTTAAAAAAAAAATACTCACCTCTCCTCCATGTTCTCCGCTGCTCAGGTCTATGCAGCAAGCATTCTGAAGTGCCTGCACATCTCAGGGCAGTGGATGCCATGTAATGATGTCATAGGGCCCGCTGTACTGAGACGTCAGATGCTGAGGAAGAATGACGAAGTAGGAAGTCACAGGCCCCATAGTACTCGCGTGGCCTATGTTCCAACAGTGAGCTTTTGGTTTGCTTTTGACACTAATTATTTTCTGTGGCAAAAACTGAGTGTTTTACAATTCAAGCAAAGTGGATGGAATTTATAGAAACCTCATGGCCACTGTGCTTTAATTTTATTCAGCGTAAACTGAGCTGCGGTGTGTGTATCAAATCCACATCATGTCAATTTCTCTTGTGAGTATGCTGAGTTTTATGTGTGCATTTTCCCCATAGATTTTCATTAGATGCCGAAAATCTGCAGGTAAAAACGCACATACATAGTCCTGCATATAGTATAGTGCAATCCACATAGTCCTCCATACTGTATAATGCACTCCACATAGACCTCTATATAGTATAATGCACCCCATATTCCGCCATATAGTATAATGCACTCCCCATAGTCCTCCACATAGTATAATGCACTCCCATAGTCCTCCACGTAGTGTAATGCACTCCCCATAGTCCTCAATGTAGTATAATGCACTTCCATAGTCCTCCATATTGTATAATGCACTACCCATAGCCCTCCATACAGTATAATGCACTACCCATAGTCCTCCATATAGTATAATACACTCCCCATAGTCCTCCATATAGTATAATGCACCTCCATTGTCCTCCATACAGTATAATGAATTCCCCATGGTCCTCTATACATTACTATGACTACCAAAATGTGCTCATTGATTTAAAAAAAAAAAATACTCACCTCTCCTCCTTGTTCCCCGCTGCTCCGGTCTATGCAGCAAGCATTCTGAAGCGCCTGCACATCTCAGGGCAGTGGGTGCCATGTAGTGATGTCATCAGGCCCGCTGTGCTGAGACGTCAGACGCTGAGGAAGAATGATAGAGGAGGAAGTCACAGGCCCCATAGTACTCTTGTGGGTTATGTTCCCACAATGAGCTTTCGGTTTGTTTTTGACAATATTTATTTGCTGTGGCAAAAACAGAGTGTTTTGCAGTTCAAGCAAAGTGGATGGGATTTTATAGAAACCTCATGGCCACTGTGCTTTAAAGGGGTTGTCCACTACTTTCACATTGATGCCATATCCATAGGATAGGGCATCAATTTATGTTTGCCCGGGGTCCCGCACACAGCATCCCCGCCATCAGCTGTTATCGGTGCCGGCGGTGGCCGCCGGCCGGAAGTGCTTACCTTCCGGTGACTCGTCGCCATGTTGTAGTGGTCGGCACTTGTTAGTGCACATCAAACTGCCACTCAATTGAATGGGAGGCGGATGTGCAGTACCCCGCGGCGGCCACTACAGATGGATGGCCAAACACCGCAGGCAAGTACTTCCGGCCGGTGGCCGCCGCCGCCAGCACCGATAACTTCTGATCGGCAGGGGTGCTGCGTGCAGGACCCCGGCCGATCATACATTGATGCCCTATCTTATGGATATGACTCGCCCCCTGGGCCGTGGGTTACCCGGAACCGGGCAATAGGGCAATAATGGGGGTAGTAGTGGCAACCCGGTCCATGGCTCAGGGTGGTCATACCAAATGTTGTGGCAGTCTATTTGTAGGGTTTTAAATGTCCGACTACGCCACCCGTGGATTGCGGTCAGGGTTAACCGCCGCTGCAGTGCAGACCGCTGGGGCAGATGTAGGTGTGCAGCACTAAGTAGTATAACTCCGCACGGGAGGAGTGTGGCCCCAGGGCAGTATATAGATGGATGATGGAGGGGATGATTCTGACCGCAATAGCCAGGAAACGGAGGCCTCTTAAACAGTTCAGGGTCTTTATTAGAACAGGTGAGACGACCCAAAAACAGTCCCGGCTAGGAGGGGGCCTGGATGTCTGAGAACAAGTGGGAAGCTGGCCCTGGTCAGGGTGAGGGTGAAGGCCTACCATGCTCTCTGCGCTCTTTCTGGCTATTTCCCTCCTTGTGGTGTAACAGCCCACGTTCCTGAGCTCACCGTGTCTTCTCGCCCGTATGGCTTGCAACTTGGGTCCCTTTCTACTCTTGGCCTGGTGCAGCTTTGCTGGTCCCTTCTGCTGTGGCGGAACCTCCGGGCTTCTTAGGCCAAGGAACATACAGTCCCCTGCGGGCTGGTTATTTGCTGTAGGACTTGGATTCCTAACAGCCTCGGACACCAAGTCCGGTAGATCAGTTTCTCTCTCAGCCAGGACAGGCTCTCCTCGCCTTCCGTCCCTGGCTCGTGGCTCCTCTACTGCCACACGACCTCCTCAGCTTCAGCTGAACTGGCTCTCCCTTCTCTGGGACACCTCTCACTCCAGAGACAGGTCGTCCAGAACTCTCTAACCCTGCCCCCAGTTCCAGCTTTTATAGGGTCAGCCTGCTCCCCCTACTGACTTGGGACAGGAGGTGCTGCATGCTAATGGTCCCTGACCAGAGAACCTCCCCCTTGCTCTCAGACACAGCTTTATTATACATTTGTGGCATCCAGGCCAGGGTGACACATTCCCCCCTAGTAAAACTTAGTACTCCGGGACTAACAGGAAACACAAATATAGGTTATAAACAACAACATAACATATGTACAAGTGCATTTTGTCCTTAAGGAAACGGCGCTTCCGCGACCGGGTGTCCATTTCACCCAACAAGGCGAAGTCTTTGAGCGATGTGGGGACCTGTCCAAAGCAAACCCCAAACGTTGGGCGTGGCTGCAAGGCAAAACTACCTACTTTGGACCACACGGGGCCACGCCAGACAGGTTTTTCTTCCGTGGCCGTCTTCGCAAGAGGCACCAACTGCAACTATCTACATGATAGTTCCGGTTATTCATCGTCCATAACCTGTCAGTCCATGAGCTAGAAAAACTAGAAAAACATAATTAATAACCAGGGTACAACATAACACATTAAATACATACATTATCCACTTAGATCTTCCAGCGAGCTGGCATTTGCCCCTTAGTGCTTCGGGTTGACCTACGTAACCCACTGTCTGGTGGTGGTCTAACCTGGTTTTTCTCACTAGCGCTCAGGGTGCAGTCACTGGCTAAACTTACAGGCAGCTGTCTGCGGGTCCTCTGGCTTACCGCAGGCATGGCAGGCTCACTGTCAGCAGAGGGTTGACTCTCCTGGGCTGCTGGTACAGGCCCTTCTGCCTCTGGAACTGCTTGTTCTTCTCCACCTTCCTGCTCTGGTGTAGGTTGTTGCTGAGCCGGTTGCAGGAAATGCAGGACGGGTACCACTATGGCACCGTTTATTCGAGTCCAGGACTGAGGGAATTCTCCGAGAATGGTGCTGATCATTTCTTCCTTGTCCTCTGCGGGTTCAAGGTCACTTTGATCCTCTTCTGCACTACGGAGTTGCTCGGGGCACATTTTTAGGTGGTCTCTGGAGACGGTACTAGTGGTTTCTCCTCCATCCTTAGTGACCACGCACACCTTCGGGTTGTCGTGATCAGACTGCAGTACTGTGTAGGGTTCCCTTTCCCACTGGTCATCCAGCTTATGTAGCCTTCTCTTTCGCTTCAGAACCTGCTCACCAGGTTCCAGGGGACAAGCAGGGATGTGTTGGTTGAAGAGCCTCTCTTGCTTTTGTCTCGCCTGGGCCAGGCTCTTCTCCATACTCTCCTGTACCTTCTTGTACTGCAGTCGCCTTTCCGTATCCCAGTCCGCATCTGGGGAGGTGTCCTTGGGTGTTAGGACTCCCATCTCCAGGTCTATGGGCAGCTTACCTGGTCTGGCTCTCATCAGGTAAGCCGGGGTGCAGTTTGTAGCATTCACCGGGATATGGTTGTATAAGTCTATCAGGTCCGGCAGTTTTTCTGGCCACAGGCTGCATTCCTCCAGGGGCAACGTCTTCATGAGATCAATGACTATATTGTTCATTTTCTCACACATCCTGTTGGTTTGTGGGTGGTAAGGCGTTGTCCGAATCTTCTTACAGCCATAGAGGTTGCAGAACTCTTGGAAGATTTTGGCCTCGAATCCAGGACCTTGGTCTGTCAGGACCTGTTCTGGATACCCGTGTGGGTGGCAGAAGGTTTGCTGGAAGGCTCTGGCCGCCGTTTGAGCTGTCAAGTCTTTTACCGGGACCACCACTAGAAATCGGGAATAGTGGTCCATGATTGTCAGGGCATAAACGTATCCTGACCGGCTTGGAGCCAATTTGACGTGGTCCAGAGCTACCAGATCAAGAGGCTGCTTGGTGACGATGGGCCTCAAGGGTGTCTTCTGGCTGGTGCGGTCCTTCCTCCTTAGATTACAAGGGCCACAGTCTCTGCACCACTTCTCTACAGCCCCTCTCATGCTGATCCAGAAGAACCGTCCTCTTAGCAGGAACTCCAGTTTCTTCCAGCCGAAGTGCCCCGCTCTGTCATGGTAAGCCTCCAGGACCATAGCTGCATCTCGCCTTGGGACGACTTGCCAGGTCAGCTCGTGCGTCCGGTGGTTGACGAGTCTTCTGCACAGCTTACCTTCATAGAGGAACAGCCTGCTCTTCTCTTTCCATAGCTGCTTGGCTTCCTCTGGGGCATCCGGATCTAGACGGACGTCTTCTCGGGTCAGCAGGTCTTTCACCATGCGGACTGCAGGGTCACTATCTTGGGTCTTGGCCCAGCTGTGGTGAGGTAGGGGATTGATCATGATGGTTGTTAAGTCTTCCTCCTTCACGCGGTGGGAATATTGAGTGGCCCCATACCGGTGGAATGCAGGGAGCTGTTATGAACTGCTACAAACACTAAGGAAAGAAAGGAAAACTGTCCCTACCATAGGACTAAGCTGATTCCCTACGATGCAGTGGGGGACCTGTTCCTTGTGAACAGACCCGCCTAAGTCCCCGGCTAGTCCGAACGCTGACCTATAGATATAAGGGAGGGGTCCCTACAAGAACTAAGGACTGGGATATAGTTGGACACCTCCTAGCACAAATTGTAGCAGAGCAAAGACAAACAAACAAACAGAAGTACTAGTGGTCAAAAGACCAAGCAAACTACAGAGTAAGGTACAAGGCACCTGGCTAGCTTAAGAGTAAATGTAACACTGAAGTCCTGCAAGGCCAGGAGGGCGGAGCTGGATTATATAGGCAAAAAGTCATGTGACCAGCAAAATAGAAAAAACTAACAGGAGGGTTCTAACAGTACCCCCTCTTCAATGAGGATCCTCCGGATCCTCCAGGCCCAGGTCTATCAGGAAACCTCCTGTGAAACGCTCCGACAAGTCTAGGAGCAGAGACATCATCCGCCCTTACCCAGGAGTTATCCTCGGGACCGAAACCCTTCCAAGCGACGAGATACTGCAATCTCCCTCTATGCCATCTAGAATTAAGAATGCGAGAAATTTCATATTCACCTTCTTCCTCCACCGGAGGAACAGAGACAGTGGCGTCCCTATCAGAAACATCAGCTTTTTTCAATAAGGAAACATGAAACACCGGATTAATCTTCCAGGAGGTAGGAACCTCCAACCTAACAGCAGATTGGTTAACTACCTGAAGCACCTTAAACGGACCTACAAACTTCGGGCCCAATTTCTTAGAAGGAATCCTCAACCGCAGATTCCTAGAGGACAACCAAACCATGTCACCAACAGTAAACAAAACCTCTTGACGTTTCCTGTCAAAGTACCTCTTGGATTTTTTGTTGGCCTCTTGAAGGTTACGACGTACATCAGTCCAAACTCTCTCCAAATCATCGGAAAAATTCTCCTCCTCCGGCACAGCCGATACCAATTTGGAGAATGACCCAAACGACGGATGTCTCCCAGTACAACAAAAAAAAGGAGAACACCCAGCAGAAGAGGATGTATGGTTGTTAAGAGCAAATTCAGCCAGTGGCAGAAACTCAGACCACCCCTCTTGATTGTCAGCCACAAAACAACGCAAAAACTGTTCAACATCCTGGTTCTTTCTTTCTGTCTGTCCATTAGACTCAGGATGATAACCAGACGAAAATGACAAATGGACTCCCAACCTGTCACAAAAGGCACGCCAAAAACGAGCCACGAACTGAGGTCCCCTATCGGAAACAATGTCGGAAGGAACGCCATGGAGCCTGACAATTTCTTTAACAAAAGCCTTAGCGAGTGTCCTGGCGAAGGGCAGTTTGATGAAGGGAACCAAGTGACACATCTTGCTAAAACGGTCCACGACCACCCAGATAACAGTGAAACCCTCAGAGGCAGGAAGGTCAGTAATAAAATCCATAGCAAGATGCGTCCAAGAAGCACTAGGAACCTCCAGAGGGCAAAGCAACCCCGCAGCAGGAGCATGTGAAGACTTAGATCTAGCACACACAGTACATTGACGCACCCACTTAATGACTTCCTTCTGCCATCCAGGCCACCAAAAACTGCGACCTACAAGTCTCTTAGTCTCCGAAATTCCTGGATGACCTGCCAACCGAGACTTATGACACTCCACAAACAAATCTCTCATAAAGTTCCTAGGCACAAACAACCTTCCATGGGGAGTGTTAGATGGGGCATACTCCTGGGCTTTCAGAATCCCATCTTCCAAAACGGAGTCCAATGCTGCTATCACAACACCTTCCTGTAAAATGCTCTCCTCCTCCTCGCTACCAACCATGGGAGAAAAACTGAGAGATAAAGCATCAGCTTTTACATTCTTGGTACACGGGATGTAAGTAACAGAAAAATTAAACCGCGAAAAAAAAAGTGCCCACCTAGCTTGACGGGCATTCAAGCGCTTGGCAGCATCAAGATAGATCAGATTCTTACGATCAGTAAAAACCTGAATGGTAAATTTAGCACCTTCCAAGAGATGACGCCAATGTTCAAATGCGAGTTTAATCGCCAGCAATTCCCGATTACCGACATCGTAATTAAGTTCGGTCTCAGAAAATTTTTTTGAAAAAAAAAGCACAGGGATGTACTCCATCCTTGTTTTCCTGAGACAAAACAGCACCGACCCCCACCGAAGAAGCATCAACCTCGACCAAAAAAGGCTTGGTCTCATCAGGCTGCATAAGGATGGGGGCAGAACTGAACCTCTCCTTGAGATACACAAAAGCTTCAATGGCCTCAGTAGTCCACTGAACCGTATTCGCACCTTTCCTGGTGAGATCGGTCAGCGGCTTAAGAATTATAGAAAAATTCTTAATGAATTTTCTGCAATAATTGGCGAAACCCAAAAATCTCTGTATTGGTTTCAAACTAATAGGCCTAGGCCATTCCTGCACCGCCTGAACCTTCACCGGATCCATCTCAAAGCCCTCACTGGAGATAATGTAGCCCAAAAAACTAATTCTCTGCACAGCGAACTCACATTTCTCCAGCTTAGCAAAAAGTGAATTGTCGCTTAACAACTGCAATACCTCACGTGCGCTCTGCCAATGAGACTCCAGATCCGGCGCAAAAATCAAAATGTCATCCAAATACAACACCACATTCTTACCGATCAACGGTCTTAGGATGTCATTAATAAGGTTCTGAAAAAAAGCTGGTGCGTTGGTTCGACCAAAGGGCATAACCAGATTCTCAAAATGACCCACTGGAGTGTTAAAAGCAGTTTTCCACTCATCACCTTCCTTCATACGTAACAAATTGTATGCCCCCCGGAGATCAATCTTAGAGAACCACTTGGCCCCCACTAACTGGTTGAACAAGTCAGGAATTAATGGCAGTGAATAGGAATTGCGTACTGTAATTTTATTAATTTCGCGAAAGTCCAGACATGGACGTAAACCGCCGTCCTTTTTTTTTCCAAAAAAAAATCCAACAACCACAGGTGACTTAGAAGGTCTAATGTGACCGGCGGCCAAGCTTGTCTGTATGTATTCCTCCAAGGCCTTTCTCTCAGGGATAGTAAGATTAAATAAGCGACTCTTGGGAAGAGTTGCTCCAGGGACAAACTCAATAGTACAATCATAGTCCCTATGAGGAGGCAAAACTTGCAACTCCTCCTCTGAAAAAACCTTCCAAAAATCCTGAATAGGTACAGGTAATTCCCCTCTTTCCACAGCAGCAATGCGACCGTTACAACATCTATCATAACACTTAGGACTCCAAGACTTAATTTCATTGGTAGACCAGTCCAGTACAGGATTGTGCAATTTTAACCAAGGTAACCCCAAAACCACTGGAGCAGGCAAATTATTTAACCGGTTCCCGACCGCCCACTGTAGATAAACGTCGGCGCTTGCTGGGCTCTGTGCAGCGCCGACGTTTAAAAACGGTGGGTGGTCTCGCAGCGCTCAGGACCCCCAGGGTCCTGCAAGCGCTGCGATTCCGGTGCAGAGCGTTAGCTCTGACAGGGGACATCATCGGGACCTGATTGGATCAGGTCCCAGTGATGTTAACCCTTTGCTATGTTCTATATGCCGCGATCTATAGTGATCGCGGCATATAGAAGATAGACAGAGGAGAGGGGGTCGTCTTACTTACCTCTCCGACGACCCCTGATACCTTCCAGGACCTGGGGTAGCTATGGCAGCTGGAGGTCACATGACCACCTCCAGATCTGCCATATATGGTGTCCTGCCTGGCTCAGCCTGCAGCTGAAGCCTGGCAGGAGACACGGTGTGAAACAGTCAGCAAAGATCTCATGTAATGTAATACATGTCTATTACATTACATGAGATCAGTGATCAGAAAAATAAAAATTAATGTCCCATACAAGGACTAAGTAAAAATGTAAAAAAAAAGTTAAAAAAAAGTTTTTAAACTGTTAAAAAAAATCACAAAATAAATAAAAAATAAATAAAATATTAAACCAATAAATCCGTATATTTTTACAAAACCAAAAAAAGTACACATATTTGGTATCACCGCGTCCGAAACAACCCAAGCTATAAAAGTGTCACACTAATTAACTCCTTCTGTGCACACCGTAATAAAAATAAATAAAAAACGTGGCAAAAAAATATGCTTTTTCATCATATCGCCAAACAAAAAGTGGAAAAAAATGCGATCAAAAAGCAAAATAGAAATAAAAATGGTACCGCTGAAAACGTCATCTTGTTCCGCAAAAAAAAAGCCGCCATACAGCTCCATCAGCCGAAAAATAAAAAAGTTATAGCGCTCAGAATAAAGCATAAAATTGTTTTATTGTGTAAAAGCGCCAAAAAATAAAAAAAATACAGTAAGTGTAGCATCGCTGTAAATGTACTGACCCGAAGAATAACGCTGCCTGATCACTTTTACCACACGCAGAACGGCATAAAAAAAACCCCTCAAAAAACAATTCCTGAATTGTTGGTTTTTGTTAATTTTACCTCCCAAAAAACGGAATAGAAAGCGATCAAAAAATGTCACGTACCCAAAAATGGTACCAATAAAAATGTCAACTCGTCCCGCAAAAAACAAGCCATCACATGACTCTGTCAGCCAAAATATGGAAAAATTATAGCTCTCAAAATAGGTGATGCAAAAACTAGATTTTGCAAAAAAAAGCGTCTTTTAGTCTGTGACAGCTGTCAATCATAAAAACCCGATATGATTCTGGTATCGCTGTAATCACACCGACCCGAAGAATAAAGTAATCTAATCAGTTATATCACACGAGGAAAGGAGTAAAAAATAAATAAAACCAATTCTTCACCGGCTACTGATTTGTTTATTATGTCTCCCAAAGATCGCAGTAAGGCTCTGCCCACATTTATCCTGCGCTCTGCGCTGAGCGCTTACACAAGAGTTTCCGTGTAAATCTCTGAAATACGTGATTCAGACAAAACCCATGACGGAAGATTCCCTCTAATGAGGCAGATATAGGCCACTGTGGATGCCGTCTGGCCTGGGATCCCACGGTGTCATTTGTTTTAGGCGTGCATAAAAGTGCGGTTGGCCACAGTTTTGTGCACTTCTGAAAAAAAGGACACCGCTAAACAGAGGCCAGACGGAGTCCAGAGTAACTCTGCTGCCTCATTATAGTGAATGGATCCCGCAGGGGTTTCATCTGAATTACATCACTTGGAAATTTAGATGGAAACCCCGATGTAAGTGCTCAGCCTAGAGCGCCGGATAAATGTTACGTAAAATGTTCCCAATAAAAGCTTCAACTCAGTCCTCAAAAAAAGCTAGTCCCCACTCAGGTCCGTCATCTGTTAAAAATATAAGGGACTTCCAAGTTACTGGTAGCAGAAAGGCTCTGGAAAAGCGAAATGGCCCTTGCCCCCCAAAAGAAATTCAGAAAATGTTGTGCTCCCAAATTCAAATGCCTATTCTACAATAATTTGTTCTCCAATTGTCAAATAGCACTCCGTCCCCCCAGATCTCGCCGTATGGCTGAGCGGTACAATACAGCCACATATGGGGTATTGCCACTTTTAGTAGAAATTGTGTGACACATTTCGGCACCATTTTTACCCATTGCCCTGTGTGAAAATGTAAAATCTGAGGGTAAAACATTTTTTTGTGGTAAAAATATAATTATGCTTTTTTCACTGCCCAATGGTATAAATTTAAAAATTAAAAAATACTCACTACTTCCCTAGATTAATTCCTTGAGAGATGTAGTTTACAAAATGGGGTCACTTGTGGGGGTTTCTGCTGTTTTGGCATGTCAGCGACTCTTCAAATGTGACATGGTGTCTGCCACCTATCCCAGCCAACATAGCGCTCCTTTCTCTTCCGAACCCTGCCGTACACCAAAGCAGTGGTTTTCCCCCACATATGGGGTATCGGCGTACTCAGTGCAATTTATCCTGTTACCCTTATGATAATGCAAAATTAGGGAATGAAAAACATTTTTTGTGGGAAAAATGTGAAAATTGTATTTTTACGGCTCAATATTATAAACTTCTGTGAAGCACTTGGGGTGCAAGGTGCTCACCACACATCTAGATAAGTTTCCTAAGGGGTCTAGTTTCCAAAATGGTGGCACTTGTGGGGGGTTTCCACTGTTTAGGCACATTAGGGGCCCCCCAAATGCGACATGGCGTCCGCTAATTATTCAAACAAATTTTCCATTCAAAAAGTCAAATGGCGCTCCTTCCCTTTCAAACCCTGCCATGCGCCCAAACAGTAATTTGCCTCCACATATGGGGTATCGGCGTGTTCAGGAGAAATTGCACAACAAATTTCATGGTGCAATTTATCCTATTACCCTTATGATAATGCAAAATTAAGGGATGAAAAACGGTTTTGTGGGAAAAATGTGAAAATTTTATTTTTACAGCTCAATATTATAAACTTCTGTGAAGCACCTTGGGGTTCAAGGTGCTCACCACACATCTAGATAAGTTCCCTAAGGGGTCTAGTATCCAAAATGGTGTCACTTGTGGGGGGTTTCCACTGTTTAGGCACATCAGGGGCTCCCCAAATGCAACATGGCGTCCGCTAATTATTCAAACAAATTTTACATTCAAAAAGTCAAATGGAGCTCCTTCCCTTTCAAACCCTGCCGTGCGCCCAAACAGTGGTTTGCCTCCACATATGGGGTATCGGCGTGTTCAGGAGAAACTGCACAATAAATTTCATGTTGCAATTTATCCTATTACCCTTATGATAATGCAAAATTAAGGGATATAAAACGGTTTTGTGGGAAAAATGTGAAAATTTTATTTTTACAGCTCAATATTATAAACTTCTGTGAAGCACCTTGGGGTTCAAGGTGCTCACCACACATCTAGATAAGTTCCCTAAGGGGTCTAGTTTCCAAAATGGTGTCACTTGTGGGAGGTTTCCTCTGTTTAGGAACATCAGGGGCTCTCCAAACGCAACATGGCGTCTGCTAATTATTCAGACAAATTTTACATTCAAAAAGTCTAATGGCGCTCCTTCCCTTCCGAGCCCTGCAGTGCGCCCAAACAGTGGTTTTCCCTCACATATGGGGTATCAGCGCGCTCAAGAGAAATTGCACAAAAAATTTTGGGGTCCATTTTTTCCTGTTACCCCTGTGAAAATAAAAAAAATTAGGTCTAAAGTAACATTTTTGTGAAAAAAGTTAAATGTTAATTTTTTTCTTCCACATTCCAAAAATTCCTGTGAAGCACCTGAAGGGTTAATAAAGTTCTTGAATGTGGTTTTGAGCACCTTGAGGGGTGCAGTTTTTAGAATGGTGTCACTTTTGGGTATTTTCTGTCATAAAGACCCCTCAAAGTGACTTCAAATATGATATGGTCCCTAAAAAAATGTTTTTGTAAATTTTGTTGGAAAAATGAGAAATCGCTGGTCAACTTTTAACCCTTATAGCTCCCTAACAAAAAAAAAATGTTGGTTCCAAAATTGTGCTGATGTAAAGTAGACATGTGGGAAATGTTATTTATTAACTATTTTGTGTGACATATCTCTCTGATTTAAGGGCATGAAAATTCAAAGTTTGAAAATTGCAAAATTTTCAAAATTTTTGCCAAATTTCCGATTTTTTCACAAATAAACACAAGTGATATCAAAGAAATTTTACCACTATCATGAAGTACAATATGTCACGAAAAAACAATCTCAGAATCAGGGGAATCCGTTGAAGCGTTCCAGAGTAATTACTTCATAAAGTGACAGTGGTCAGAATTGAAAAAATTGGCCCGGTCACGAAGGCAAAAACAGGCTCTGGAGCGAAGTGGTTAAAACATTATCTTTCTTATTATTCTAACATTTGGCAAATATTAAAAATTATGGTAATCCTAATTGACCTAAAACGGGAAAGGTTTATTCTTATTTCATGTCAGATTTTGAGAAAAACATGCATATGTGTCTTTTTATATAGTGTATGTAAACTTCTGGTTTCAACTGTATATATGTATATATGTGCACATCTCATTGCTATAGCAAATCAGTGGGAGTCATCAACAGTGATAAAATAATAGAAAAAAAGGAAGAAAATTGAATCCTTAGAGGAAAAGTAAGATGATTTGTCTAAAAAATGCCAGTGTAAGGAGGCTCGTAAGCTCCCCGGGGAGCCATTGCATGGTTTATAAGCCTCCTTACTCTGGCATTTCACTCTCCTCACTAGGATCTAAGGGGTAAAGTTTTTCCTTCTGAAGTCTCTCACACAGCTAAATCAGATCTCATGCTTTGCACTGCTGAGGGGCAACACCCCGAAACACCATGGCTGCAAATTGAGATTCTAGTTTCCCATTTATCCTAAATCATGTGGAAAGGCTTGTTAAAAGGTTGATATTGACTTTTAGGATTGCTACTTCCAATAGGTTGCACTGGAAGAGACAGTTTGCAAGTTTTGGGTAGAATTTCTCTTCAATAAAAATACTTTTTGATTACACCAGTGATTTTTTTCCTTTCTTACAGACTGGACCAGTCATTGGGGAAGCCCTCACTGTTTCTTTCTGGATAGATTCCACTTCCTACCACTATGAAATGGAATAAATGCTATGTTTTAGAGAAATTAACAATAGTAATGGTAATAATCTGACACCATATGATGGCAAATCCAAGCAACATGCCGTCATTTGTAACAATGGGAAAGCCTTTTTTTAAGAGGTTGTCCAGAATAAGGATGCCATATTTCATCGCTTTGTGGAAAAATAGGTAAATCGTTTCTCATGTTATATTCTCTGAACTGTAAATCGTAAACAGTTTCACAAATTTGGTTGAATGCCAGTGGACCCAAAAAATGCTAATTTCTAATAGTAAATTTAAAAATGACTTTTTTTTACTTTTATTTATTTCCAGATAAAGTGAAAGATCGAGGCTCTAATACAATTGGGTCAAGATTGAACCGTGTCGAGGACAAGGTAAGAAAATAAGATAAAACCATATATATTTATATTATGCACAGCTACTACTTACACATACACACATGGAGTATAGGATATACAGACAATTACCACATACTACATACAGAATATTCCTCACTCTCTGAAAAAATGTAAAATACATAATGGTGCATCCAGACACCAATTCTACAGCGCTGCTCATACACTGCAAAGAGTCTAAATACCTGTGGTCATCTGTGACTTGCACACACAAGTTAAGGTGGCCACACACAATAACTGAACGTTGATTGCTGGTTCGGCCGTGCACTACCTCTCCCAACTCTCATACACGAGAAGGTTTGGCTTGGTTAAATGTTCATGTGTTTTCAAAGCGGAGAACTGTGAAAATCACTGCCAAACGGCTCTGGCAGCAGCTTATCACCTGAATAACAAAAGGGTCAGGCATTAAGGGTCAGGCAGTTTGAATTTTACCTCCTCTGACCTCATCTGTCAGGGAAGAGTCTGGATGTCCCCTTAGACTATTAGCTTAGTCTATTGTGTATGGAGGCTTAAAGGGGTTTTCCATTACTCAGACAACTCCTTCTCAATCCATATGTGTGTCCCCCAGTAAAATAATAACACCTATACTCACCTCCAGTGCCAGCACTATTCCAGCGGTGTCTGCACTGGCTCTCCTGGGGATTGCGTGTGTCATGGGTGTGTCAGAAGTGACAGACAGTCATCCTGCAGTTGGTTGCAGGAGATCTCTTCATTTGGCCCTACAGACAACTTCTTAGAATATGTATCTCTAGGACCCAGGGGCTAGCTTCCTCGGGCTAATTAACACCCTGGCCTGGATGTATAAATACCTGTTGTGAGCCAGAGGGAGGTGCCAGCGATATTCATTGCCCCTTGTGAAGGCTTGAGCAAGAGCAGTACTTCTATCTCTCTGGTGCTAGAGAACGTGTGCGCATTTGTCTGGAGTCGAGTAAAGCTAAGCGATTTTCCCTTGTTTGTCCCCCCTTGTTGTCTTTAGTGTTCAGTGGGGATCAACTAGTGCTCATCCTTTCTGTTCCCTAGCCTGAGCCTAATGCCAGGGATAGACAGGCTGAGGTATGCGTGCGGCGATTGGTGAAGAACCAATAAAGGGACATTAGTGGAGACAGGGTGACACTAGATCAGCCTAGGAGTTCTCCACTCCCCACTTTCCCTAGTCTGGGTTCCCTTTCCGTTTTCCCTTTGTGTTGCACTTAGTCTTTCCCACACCTTGCGTGACAGCATGACATTATGTCTCATGATTCCTAGGGGCAATCAGTGCTGACTTTACTCTCCCCGCCTTTGGCCAACTTGCATACATCCAGAGGAAGTGAGAGATGTTGCTGCTCTTACTTCCTCCGGATGTACAGGTATGTGCTATAACTGGAGGCAGGAAGAGTGAAGCCAGCGCTGATTGGCAGCAGGGATCACTTGACATAACAATGTCACGTGATCCCAAGGAGAGCCAATGCCGACACGGCTGGAATACTGGAAGGGAGTATAGGTGTTATTATTTTACTGAGGGCAAAAATATATATATGGAGAAGGAGATGTCCGAGTAGTAGAAAACCCCTTTAAGTGTTGGCTACTACTTTCATGGATGTGGACAGAAAGCTCTTTCTGAGTTCATTAAGTAGTTCAATCTGACAAAGGTTTCCAATAGAGTTGGTGCGAGTCAATTCGCAGGACCCAGTCCATCAGCCACATCCATAATCTGTGACGGCTGCATCGGAGCCCTGAGAACCACCTCCTACATCCCGGCATCCACAGCTGTTCTACTGATTAGCCGGCCTGATGCAATGTCACATATGCATCATGCTGTAACCATAAAGATGCAGCTAATCAGAAGAGAAGCAGGGATCTTGGAAGGTAGAAGGCAGGTCTTGAGGCTCCTGTCCAGCATCCAAAGATTACTGACGTGGCTGATGGACCCAGTGCTGCGAAACGAATCGCACCAACTATAGTTTTCAATTAAAACAACAATGTCTAAATGGCTAACCAATATTGCATTAAAGGATCAATCTACTTTATTTCTCCCCAAAACTGTGCCTCTCTTGTCCATGGGGTGTGTCTGGTATTGCAACTCAGTGCCCCATTGATTTGGTTAGGGATAAGCTACAATATCAGGCAGCGCTCATGGGTAGTGTAAAATGTGTATGGAGTGTGGTCTGTATCTATGCTATTTTCTTGTTTGAATTTTTTTTTATATATTTGTAGGTAACTCAAATGGATCATAAACTCAATCTCATAACCGATATGATTCACCACCTGATAGCAAACCAACAAAGCGGTCAGTCTACCAACAGAACACCGCACCGGAGCAACTCTCTGAACGACGGGAGCAACCTCTCCAGTACTCTGCCTACCTACCAACAGTTAACAGTGCCAAGACGAAACCAAGATAATGCATCTTGATGAACAAACACAAACTCGTTCTTCTACTGTCCTCAATGCAGATATTCATTATTTTAATGAATGCATTTATAAGCAGAAAGTAAAATGAATGATGAAATTAGACTGAGTATCGAGTAAGTGTGTAACACTGTAAAGGACGTCTTGTCTATTCTCTGTAGATCCTATCAGGGTTCATTGAAGGTTTCTTAGAGGAAGGGACATGGAACATATGTGTATTGCTCCATGTAGAAACATGCAAGAAAGCATCTGATACATTGATGAATCCTTTCTCAGGAAGATTGTAGCTCATCGGCCTGTGGGATCGTAAATCGCTACGGGTCGTGCTGTAAAACTGGCAATACAACTGAACAATTACCCTGATTTTTTTTATTGTATTAAAATACACTTTTTACATTGATTTTCAATTTTTGGGGGCCTAAAATGAAAATTCATTTGAGAAAAATAGAAATAAATATTGTACTGTAGATAATTACACTTCTTTTTTTTTACAATGTATTTTTGGTAAAAATGGTATTAAAGAGTTAATTTTTCTTTATGATTTCTGATCACAATTTTTTTTTTCTGGAATATTTTTTGACATCTGATCAAATGTATTGTATTTTCTCAAAAATGTTGATATTTGCACATTGATTGGTTTAAAACAGTGATGGCGAATCTTTTAGAGACCGAGTGCCCAAACTGCAATCCAAAACCCACTTATTTATCGCCAAGTGCCAACACGGCAATTTATCCTAAATATTGAGGTTTTACTGATACAAACAACTGATACAAAGAGCAGGCGAGGGCAGCATAGAGTAGCCACAGACAGGAGCAGGGGTAAGAGACTGCAGAAATAAAGAATGTGCTCGCCCACATCCTGGTATATATGCTGGCCCTCCCCTCAATCCTGGTATATATGCTGGCCCTCCCCTCAATCCTGGTATATGTGCTGGCCCTCCCCTCAATCCTGGTATATATGCTGGCCCTCCCCTCAATCCTGGTATATGTGCTGGCCCCCCCCTCAATCCTGGTATATATGCTGGCCCTCCCCTCAATCCTGGTATATATGCTGGCCCTCCCCTCAATCCTGATATATATGTTGGCCCCCCCTCAATCCTGGTATATATGCTGCCCCCCCCCTCAATCCTGGTATATGTGCTGGCCCTCCCCTCAATCCTGGTATATATGCTGGCCCTCCCGTCAATCCTGGTATATATGCAGGCCCTCCCCTCAATCCTGGTATATATGCCGGCCCTCCCCTCAATCCTGGTATATATGCTGGCCCTCCCCTGAATCCTGGTATATATGCTGGCCCTCCCTTCAATCCTGGTATATATGCTGGCCCTCCCCTCAATCCTGGTATATATGCTGGCCCTCCCTTCAATCCTGGTATATATGCTGGCCCTCTCTTCAATCCTGGTATATATGCTGGCCCTCTCCTCAATCCTGGTATATATGCTGCCCCTCCCCTCAATCCTGGTATATATGCTGCCCCCCTCAATCCTGGTATATATGCTGGCCCTCCCCTCAATCCTGGTATATATGGTGGGCCTCCCCTCAATCCTGGTATATATGCTGGCCCTCCCTTCAATCCTGGTATATATGCTGGCCCTCCCCTCAATCCTGGTATATATGCTGGCCCTCCCTTCAATCCTGGTATATATGCTGGCCCTCCCCTCAATCCTGGTATATATGCTGGCCCTCCCTTTAATCCTGGTATATATGCTGGCCCTCTCTTCAATCCTGGTATATATGCTGGCCCTCTCCTCAATCCTGGTATATATGCTGGCCCTCCCCTCAATCCTGGTATATATGCTGGCCCTCCCCTCAATCCTGGTATAAATGCTGGCCCTCCCCTCAATCCTGGTATATATGCTGCCCTCCCCTCAATCCTGGTATATATGCTGGCCCTCCCCTCAATCCTGGTATATATGCTGGCCCTCCCCTCAATCCTGGTATATATGCTGCCCTCCCCTCAATCCTGGTATATATGCTGGCCCTCCCCTCAATCCTGGTGTATATGCTGGCCCTCCCCTCAATCCTGGTATATATGCTGGCCCTCCCCTCAATCCTGGTATATATGCTGGCCCTCCCCTCAATCCTGGTATATATGCTGGCCCTCCCCTCAATCCTGGTATATATGCTGGCCCTCCCCTCAATCCTGGTATATATGCTGGCCCTCTCTTAAATCCTGGTATATATGCTGGCCCTCTCCTCAATCCTGGTATATATGCTGGCCCTCCCCTCAATCCTGGTATATATGCTGGCCCTCCCCTCAATCCTGGTATAAATGCTGCCCTCCCCTCAATCCTGGTATATATGCTGGCCCTCCCTTCAATCCTGGTATATATGCTGGCCCTCCCCTCAATCCTGGTATATATGCTGGCCCTCCCTTCAATCCTGGTATATATGCTGGCCCTCTCTTCAATCCTGGTATATATGCTGGCCCTCTCCTCAATCCTGGTATATATGCTGGCCCTCCCCTCAATCCTGGTATATATGCTGGCCCTCCCGTCAATCCTGGTATAAATGCTGGCCCTCCCCTCAATCCTGGTATATATGCTGCCCTCCCCTCAATCCTGGTATATATGCTGGCCCTCCCCTCAATCCTGGTATATATGCTGGCCCTCCCCTCAATCCTGGTATATATGCTGGCCCTCCCTTCAATCCTGGTATATATGCTGGCCCTCCCTTCAATCCTGGTATATATGCTGGCCCTCTCTTCAATCCTGGTATATATGCTGGCCCTCTCCTCAATCCTGGTATATATGCTGGCCCTCCCCTCAATCCTGGTATATATGCTGGCCCTCCCGTCAATCCTGGTATAAATGCTGGCCCTCCCCTCAATCCTGGTATATATGCTGCCCTCCCCTCAATCCTGGTATATATGCTGGCCCTCCCCTCAATCCTGGTATATATGCTGGCCCTCCCCTCAATCCTGGTATATATGCTGGCCCTCCCTTCAATCCTGGTATATATGCTGGCCCTCTCCTCAATCCTGGTATATATGCTGGCCCTCCCCTCAATCCTGGTATATATGCTGGCCCTCCCCTCAATCCTGGTATAAATGCTGGCCCTCCCCTCAATCCTGGTATATATGATGCCCTCCCCTCAATCCTGGTATATATGCTGGCCCTCCCCTCAATCCTGGTGTATATGCTGGCCCTCCCCTCAATACTGGTATATATGCTGGCCCTCCCCTCAATCCTCGTATATATGCTGGCCCTCCCCTCAATCCTCGTATATATGCTGGCCCTCCCCTCAATCCTGGTATATATGCTGGCCCTCCCCTCAATCCTGGTATATATGCTGGCCCTCTCTTCAATCCTGGTATATATGCTGGCCCTCTCCTCAATCCTGGTATATATGCTGGCCCTCCCCTCAATCCTGGTATATATGCTGGCCCTCCCCTCAATCCTGGTATAAATTCTGGCCCTCCCCTCAATCCTGGTATATATGCTGCCCTCCCCTCAATCCTGGTATATATGCTGGCCCTCCCCTCAATCCTGGTATATATGCTGGCCCTCCCCTCAATCCTGTATATATGCTGCCCTCCCCTCAATCCTGGTATATATGCTGGCCCTCCCCTCAATCCTGGTGTATATGCTGGCCCTCCTCTCAATCCTGGTATATATGCTGGCCCTCCCCTCAATCCTGGTATATATGCTGGCCCTCCCCTCAATCCTGGTATATATGCTGGCCCTCCCTTCAATCCTGGTATATATGCTGGCCCTCTCCTCAATCCTGGTATATATGCTGGCCCTCCCCTCAATCCTGGTATATATGCTGGCCCTCCCTTCAATCCTGGTATATATGCTGGCCCTCTCCTCAATCCTGGTATATATGCTGGCCCTCCCCTCAATCCTGGTATATATGCTGGCCCTCCCCTCAATCCTGGTATATATGCTGGCCCTCCCCTCAATCCTGGTATAAATGCTGGCCCTCCCCTCAATCCTGGTATACATGCTCCCTCTCCCCCCCAGCCATTGTGCATCCCATATTAAAAAAAAAAAAAAAACACATAATAAACCCTCCTCCTCACCTTCCTTCTTCTCCCGCGCAGCATCCTCTCCTGTAGTCGGCACATCTAGCTGAAGTGTATTGCAGCGCACGTACTAGCCAGGTCCGTGCGCGCTGCAGTACACGCTGCTGGCCAATCAGAGGCCAGCGACCGCTGGCCTCTGATTGGCCAGCCGACGTCATGCTGGCCTCTAATTTGCCGGCAGCCGCTTCTGATTGTCCGGAAGTCGCTAGCCTCTGATTGGCCGGCCAACGTCATGCTGGTCTCTGATTGGCCAGAAGCCGCAGGCCTCTGATTGGCCGGCCGAATTCATGCTGGCCTCTGATTGGAAGGAAGCCGCTGGCCTCTGATTGACCGGCCGACGTCATGCTGGCCTCTGATTGGCCGGCAGCCGCTGGCCTCTGATTGGCCGGCAGCGTGTATTGCAGCGTACGGGCCTGGCTAGTTCGTGCGCTGCAATACACTTCAGCTCGATGTGTTTCCGTCCGAGAGAGATCGCACATCTAGCTGCAGTAGCGGAGCTGGTGCCGGCACTCGGCGGCTCAGAGTTCTCCCCGCCGGCCCGATCCAGTAGCGCTAGTGCTGCGGCCATGGTGCCCCCCAGGAGGGCTCTGCTGCCCCCTCTGCACGCTGCCATAGGTTCCCAGCACTGGTGTAAAGCATTTCTTCTTTTACAGCTGACGACCCAAAATTGGGGATTTTCTGAAAAAAAAAATAAAATGGCCAGTATGCATTATATATGGTGGAAGTGAGAATGTATCATCTGGATAAGGGGGTGGTCTTCACAGAGGGGTCTATGGAGAGATGTCTCTTTATAAGGAGCACATAGCATGGAATACCGGGGGGAAGCCTTCTGGCTCCTTATGTTGCTCCAGTCCGGAATGCTCCACTATGGTCCATCCTTCTATAGTTCTTCTCTTACACTTTCTGCTGGTCGGTATATGGACGTATTCGCTCTATGCTGACAGGCGCTCCCTTAGTATAGCCCATGTAATGCACGGCACCACAATGTTGTAGGTTCTGACTACTGTGTAAAAAAACACCCACCCAGAGACCTGCCATAATCTTATAGTCTGGGTGTGAATATGCTGTAGGTAGAGCTACACTTTTGTTGTGGAAATTTTGGTAATTTTATTTACCTTTTTGCATTTAGGCTATGTGCCCACAATGCAGAAATGAAGCAGAAAATTTCTGCAGCATTTCTGCATCTCCCTGGCAGAAAAAACGCATGCAGATTGACAAGCGCTTTCCAGGCGATTTTAGCATCACTTGGAAAGTGCTTGACAACTAGGTCACACTGTATAAATTCATGGAAACAGCATGGATTTATATAGTGTGAACCGTAAAAATGAAAACAAATAAAGCTATACTCACCCCTGATGCCCGACGTGGCTGCAGCGCTGCTTCCTGTCTGGTTCCTGGATGCCGGCATATCGCGAGACAGAGCGGTGAAGGGCCTGCGGTCACATGACTGTGACGTCACCGCAGGTCCTCAAGCGATGCCGGCATTCAGAGAGAGCCGCCGGACAGGTGAATATAAACTTTATTTGTTTTTTTATTCTTTTTTTACAGGTACAATGGTACCCAGGTCTGGATCAGAGTCTCCTCTCCTCCAGAACTGGGTACCATCCGCACATAGAGACGCATAGAAGCCGCTTGTAAAAATGTACAGTCGCGGTTTCTATGCGTCTCAATGCAAGTCAATGGCGGGAGTTTCGCTGCGCTTCTGCAAAATTAAATGACATGCTGCGGATTTTTGTACGCAGCATAAACGCTGCGGAAAAATCCGAAACATGTGCATAGAACATGCGGAATCCCCTTGGGGACCATGGGGTGCGGATTACCTAGCGTTTCACAAGCGTTTATGCTGCGGAAATTCCGCAGCATAAACGCTTGAAAAACGCTACGTGGGCACCCAGCCTTACCCGAATGAGGCTTGTGAGAAATCCTTAAATATGCTGCAGATTTCTCCTGTATGATGCTGCCCAATCATAAGCAAGCAGCAACACTCAAAGAAAAGAAGAACACGCCCCCACCATAGCTCAAAGCGGGTTTCTTAGGGTATAAAGCTACGTTCTCACTATGAGTTTTTAGTGAGTTTTTACGCTGCATATTTTAGAAATAATGCAAGTAACCTATCTTAATGGGTGCAGAAATTCTGCAACATCAAAAACTCACCAAAAGCTCATCGTGGGAACCTAGCCTAAGATGTGTAATGATGGAGAGTCCTGATCTCCTGGTCTAACCTTCTGCATGATTAGAAAGCAGAGGTAACAGCTCTTAGACAAGGAAGGAGCCGCACAGCTGAGTTTCTCTGTGTCACATTACAAACCCTTTTATTGACTCTCCTGATTATGGAGTGTGCCAGTATCACACTTATGTCTTCTGTGCTCAAGCAACTTGTATTCTTTCTGCAGTGATATTAGGCTGTTATTACACCTCACACAGGAGCAGTGTGTTCTGGGTTACTTCTATGGTGAAATGCAATGACAGTCTGCTCTAATCTCACTGCAGAATGAGTACAAGTTGAGCACAACGGATCTAAGTGTGATACTGACACTGTGCTCTCATTTCTGGACAGGCAGTTTGGAATAGGTGCAGAACAGCAGAGGTGAGAGTGCCATAAGAGGAGGAAAGCTGTTAGAAAGGTTTGTAATGTTGCACAACTAAACTCTCTTGTGCTGCCCCTTCACCCACAGAGACCTTAACTGAAAGGTATTAGTCAGTTGTGTGCTCTAATCATGCAGGAGGTTAGCCCAGGAGACCAGGTCTGTATCCTTACATCTTAGACACTGAGAAATCTGCTCTAAGCTATGGTGGGGATGTGATCATCTTTCTTTTCAGTGTTGTCGTCTGCTTATAATTGGTCAGCATCATGCAGGGAGAAGAATTTCGCACCCCCAGTGAAAACTCTGATAACATCTACTTGGACTTAATTTTTTTTAACTCATTAGGCGCCAAATACTTTCATTGCTAATATCTCTGCAAATGAAAGATAAAATAGAAAGAGCATGGATGAGATACCAGGACACTGTGTGTGGCACTTTATTATTATTATTTATTATTCTAGCTCCATTTATTCCATGGTGCTTTACATGTGAAAAAGGGGGTATACATAGCAAACACAATTGCAAAAATCTTGAACAAAAACGCAATGGCAAACTGGTACTGGAGGAGAGAGAACCCTACCTGCGATGTCTCACAATCTTCAAGGGATGGGTGAGGATACAGTAGGTGAGGGTAGAGCTGGTCATGCAGCGGTGTGGTGGAGCAATGATTACTGCAGGTTGTAGGCTTTTCGGAAGAGGTGGGTTTTCAGGTTCCTTTAGAAGGTTTCCACGGTAGGCGAGAGTCTGATGTTTTGGGGTAGAGAGTTCTAGAGTAGGGGGGATGCACGGGAGAAATCTTGTATGCAATTGTGAGAAGAAACGATAAGAGGGGAGTAGAGAAGGAGATCTTGTGAGGATCGTAGGTTGCGTGTAGGTGTGTACCGGGAGACTAGGTCACAGATGTATGGAGGAGACAGGTAGTGGATGGCTTGGTATGCCACGGTTAGGGTTTTGAACTGGAGTCTCTGGGCAATGAGGAGTCAGTGAAGCATTTGACAGAGAGGAGAGGCCGGGGAGTAGGCGGAAGGCAGGTGGATTAGTCGGGCAGCAGAGTTTAGGATAGATTGGAGGGGTACGGGAGTGTTAGCGGGGAGGCCACAGAGCAGGAGGTTGTAGTAGTCGAGGCGGGAGATGATGAGGGCGTGCACTAGTGTTTTTGCAGATTCATGGTTGAGGAATATGCGGATCCATGTTTTTGAGTTGGAGTCGGCAGGAGGAGGAAAGGGCTTTGATATGTGGCTTGAAGGAGAGGTTAGAGTCCAGGGTTACTCTGATGCAGCGAGCTTGTGGGACTGGGGAAAGTGGACAGCCATTGATTTTGATGGATAGGTCAGATGGGGAGGCTGAGTGAAATGGGGGAAAGATGATGAATTCTGTTTTATCCATGTTAAGTTTTAGAAATCTAGCAGAGAAGAAGGATGAGATAGCGAACAGACATTTTGGGGTTCTGGTTAGTAAGGAGGTGATATCAGGTCCAGAGAGGTAAATCTGTATGTCGTTAGCATAGAGATGATACTGAAAGCCGTGGGACTCTATGAGCTGTCCCAGGCCGAAGGTGTAGATGGAGAAGAGCAGGGGTCCTATGACTTAACCTTGGGGAACACTGACAGATAGGATGCGAGATGAGGAGGTGGTGTGTGAGTGAGAAACACTGAAGGTTCTGTCTGTTAAGTATGAGTAGATCCAAGATTATTATGATCTGCAACATAAACTAGGGAAAGAAGGGGAGAGCTGTCCCCACAGTAAGACTAAGCTGAGTCCCTACGTTGTAGCAGGCAACCTGTTCCTTGTGAACAGACCCGCCTTCGTCCTCGGCTAGTCTGAACGGAGACCTATAGAGAAAGGAAGGGGTCCCTAAAAGAACTAAGGACTGGGACAAAAATGGGACACCTCCTAACAGAAGTTGTTGCAGAGCAAAAGAAAAACTGACAAAAGTACTAGAGGTCCAGAGGACCAAGCAAACTAGAGATAGATAGGCACAAAAGCACCTGGCTAGAAAGACAGTCTAAACAACACTGAAGTCTAGCAAGGCCAGAAGGGTGGAGCTGGAATAAATAGGAAGATGGTCACGTGACCGCAAAACACAAGATAGAAACAAAAACAAACAGGAGGGTTCTAACAGTACCCCCTCTTTTATGAGGATCCTCCGGATCCTCCAGGCCCAGGCCTATCTGGAAATCTCCTGTGGAAAGCTCTGACAAGTCTAGGGGCAGAGACATCATCCGCCTTAACCCAGGAGTTATTCCTCGGGACCGAAACCTTTCCAAGCAACGAGATACTGCAATCTCCCTCTATGCTCTCTGGAATTCAGGATACGAGAAATTTCATATTCGCCGTCTTCCACTACCGGAGGAACTGTGACAGTGGCCTCCCTATCCGATACATCAGCCTTTTTCAACAAGGAAACATGAAACACAGGATTAATCTTCCAGGAGGAGGGAACCTCCAACCTAACAGCAGACTGGTTAACCACCTGAAGCACCTTAAAAGGCCCCACAAACTTCGGACCCAATTTTTTAGAGGAAATCCTCAATCGCAGATTCTTTGAGGACAACCAAACCATGTCACCCACAGTAAACAAAACCTCTTTACATTTCCTGTTAAAATACTTCTTGGACTTTTTGTTAGCCTCTTGAAGGTTACAACGTACATTAGTCCAAACTCTCTCCAAGTCACCGGAAAAATTCTACTCCTCCGGCACCGCCGACCGCAATTTGGAGAACGAACCAAAAGACGGATGTCTCCCAGTACAACAAAAAAAGAACACCCAGCAGAGGAGGATGTATGGTTGTTAAGAGCAAATTCTGCGAGTGGCAGAAACTCAGACCACCCCTCTTGATTGTCTGCCACAAATCAACGCAAAAACTGTTCCACATCCTGGTTCTTTCTTTCAGTCTGTCCATTAGACTCAGGATGATAACCAGACGAAAATGACAAATGGACTCCCAACCTGTCACAAAAAGCACGCCAAAAGCGAGCCACAAACTGAGGTCTCCTATCAGAAACAATGTTGGTGGGAACGCCATGGTGCCTGACAATTTCCTTAACAAACGCCTTAGCGAGTGTCTTAGCGCAGGGTAGCTTAATGAATGGAACCAAATGACACATCTTGCTAAAACGGTCCACGACCACCCAGATGTCAGTGAAACCCTCGGACACAGGAAGGTCAGTAATAAAATCCATTGCCAAATGCGTCCAAGGCGCACTAGGAACCTCCAGAGGTCAAAGCAACCCCGCAGCAGGGGTATGGGAAGCCTTTGACCTAGCACACACCGTACACTGACGCACCCACTTGATGACTTCCTTCTGCCACCCGGGCCACCAAAAACTGCGACTGATAAGTCTCTTAGTCCCAGAAATTCCTGGATGACCTGCCAACCAAGACTCATGATACCCCACAAACAAATCTCTCCTAGAGGTTCTAGGCACAAACAATCTCCCATGAGGAGTGTTAGATGGGGCATCCTCTTGGGCTTTCAGAATCCCTTCTTCCAAAACAGAGTCTAATGCTGCTACCACAACTCCTTCCTGTAAAATGCTCTCCTCCTCCTCGGTACCAACCATGGGGGAAAAGCTGCGAGATAAAGCATTGGCTTTAACATTCCTAGTACCAGGGATATAGGTAACAGAAAAATTAAACCGAGAAAAAAAAAGTGCCCACCTAGCTTGACGGGCATTCAAGCGTTTGGCAGCATCCAAGATAGATCAAATTCTTATGATCTGTGAACAGGAAATTTAGCACTTTCCAAGAAATGATGCCAATGTTCAAACGCAAGTTTAATAGCCAACAATTCCCGATTACCAACATCGTAATTAAGTTCGGTTTCTGAAAATTTTTTTGAAAAAAAATCACAGGGATGTACTCCATCCTTGTTCTCCTGAGACAAAACTGCACCGACCCCCACCGAAAAAGCATCAACCTCGACCAAAAAAGGCTTGGTCTCATCAGGCTGCATAAGGATGGGTGCAGAACTGAACCTCTCCTTGAGATACACAAAAGCTTCAATGGCCTCAGTAGTCCACTGGACCGTATTCGCACCTTTCCTGGTGAGATCAGTCAGTGGCTTAACAATTATAGAAAAATTCTTAATGAATTTCCTGTAATAATTGGCGAAACCCAAAAATCTCTGTATCGATTTCAAACCAATAGGCCTAGGCCATTCCTGCACAGCCTGAACTTTCACCGGGTCCATCTCAAAGCCCTCGCTGGAGATAATGTAGCCCAAAAAACTAATTCTCTGCACAGCGAACTCACATTTCTCCAGCTTAGCAAAAAGCGAATTATCACTCAATAACTGCAACACCTCACGTACGCTCTGCCAATGGGAATCCAGATCTGGTGAATAAATCAGAATGTCATCCAAATACACAACCACATTCTTGCCAATCAAAGGTCTCAGGATGTCATTAATAAGGTTCTGAAAAAACGCGGGTGCATTGGTAAGACTGAAGGGCATCACCAGATTCACAAAATGACCTACCGGAGTGTTAAAAGCAGTTTTCCATTCATCACCCTCCTTCATTCGTAACAAATTGTATGCCCCCCGGAGATCAATTTTATAGAACCACTTGGTCCCCACTAACTGGTTAAACAAGTCTGGAATTAACGGCAATGGGTAGGAATTGCGTACGGTTATCTTATTAATTTCACGAAAGTCCAGACATGGACGTAAACCACCGTCTTTTTTTTTAACAAAGAAAAATCCAACGGCCACAGGCGACTTAGAAGGTCTAATGTGACCAGCAGCCAAGCTCGTCTGTATGTATTCCTCCAAGGCCTTTCTTTCAGGGATAGTCAGATTTAATAAGCGACTCTTGGGAAGAGTAGCTCCAGAAACAAACTCAATGGTGCAATCATAGTCCCTATGAGGAGGTAAAACTTGCGACTCCTCCTCTGAAAAAACCTTCCAAAAATCCTGAATAGGTACAGGTAATTCCCCTTTTTCCACAGCCGCAATGCGACCATTACAACATTTATCATAGCACTTAGGACTCCAAGACTTAATCTCATTAGTAGATCAGTCCAGTAAAGGATTGTGCAGTTTTAACCAAGGCAAACCTGCACATGCGGATTTCAATTGGGGAACATTGCTGCCCTTCTACCATGCGTTTTTCATGCGTTTCCGCGGCGTTTACGCAACTGCAAAAACGCCGCGGAAACGCATGAAAAACGCATCATGTGAACTCAGCCTCAGGCTATGTGCCCACGTTGCAGAAATGAAGCAGAAAATTTCTGCTTCATTTCTGCAAGTCCTCTCCCGGAAAAACGCATGCGGAATTCCGCACGCGTTTATCGCGCGTTTTTCATGCGTTTATCTCGCGTTTTCCACATGCGGAATTGCCTTGCGTTTTTAATGCATTGCACAAGGCAATTCCGCTTGCGGAAACGCAAAATTAATTGACATGCTGCGGATTTTTGAACGCAGCATAAAAGCTGCGGAAAAATCCGCAGCATGTGCATAGAACTTGCGGAATCCCCTTGGGGACCATGGGGTGCGGATTACCATGCGTTTTACAAGCATTTCCGCTGCGGAAATTCCGCATCAAAAACGCTTGTAATCCGCAACGTGGGCACGCAGCCTAAAAGCAAAAGTATAAATACTAATTATTTATCAAAGCTGGACAAAATCTAGAAACCATATAATAAAACTGGCATAAAATATAGTGCTGAACAAGAGTTTAGGGGGAGATGTACAACTGGCACTGGCCTTTAAAAGGGATTGTGTAATCGCACAAAACTAGCAAAAATGTAAAGTGCCTGTAAAACAAGGAACGTGCAATTTACCTCTTAGTAAAAATCCTATTCTTTCTCAAGAACGAGAGGAATTTTAATTTCATGATTTTTTTTTAATCAAATAATTTTTATTGAAAAACTCCAAATACAAATTTTCCATCTTTCAAATAACATACATGACATAGTAATTCCATAGTATAAAACATGAACAAAGTATCTGAACTTCAATTCCCTAACCCACCCTAAACCCAAATCCCAACACTCCAGAGAGAACCATTTTAGAGCAGTTCTAGAATAACGGACTACAGCATTCGTAGAAGGGGGAAGAAGATAAAAAAGTGACTAACAAAGGGATAGCAGCGTTTTAATTTTATCATTTACTGCTTGATGCCTGAGCCGGGAAGTGCACGCTTGAAAACTGTTGCAGGCTGCTGTAATCACAGGACACAAGCAAACAGCATGGCATTTCCTATCAGCAGGGAGGAAGTAAAGGGAACAGTAATGAAAGTCTCCTCCTACTCCGCTCCATAATGAAATGAACAGTGTGCATCCTACAAATGCGATGCATACAGCAAACAATTCATTTTCCATACACAGGTTGTGAGTTGACCACTGGATATACACATGTGTATAACTAATTACCAGAACTGGAAATCGAAAAAAAAGATGAGCAAGTTTGGGGTGAATCCTGCCTTCATTACTGCACAGCCGCTCATAGAGGGATCGGTGCTAGGAACAGCAGGAGTGCCGGCGATGTTCACAGATTTACCTGCTGCGGGACTGAAGGAGTCTGATCGCGCTCGGCTCTAAGCTTTTTACCTTGTTTACGACAGGAATAATTGAAAGCTGTGCTTCAAAGGCGAGGAAGAAGTTGGTCACTGTCTGCGCTTGAATACCCTTAAGAGGGGAAAAAAATATATATATACATATATACAAATACTGAAACATCTAAATGCATTAGAACATCAAACCTGGTGAAGCGGTAAATGACTTGTCCTCCAGGGATACAGGCTACTGTCATTCAGTAATTATTTAATAGGAATTTTACATTTTATGTGATCACCACGCTAGAATGTAAATGATGAAAACACAACACAACTCCTCACCATATGAAGATATTTTGTGTTTTAGGCTATGTGCCCACGATGCAGAAATGAAGCAGAAAATTTCTGCAGCATTTCTGCATCTCCCTGGCAGAAAAAAACGCATGCAGATTGTACATGCAGATTGTGCATGCGTTTTTCCTGCAGAATACATGCGGATCCACATGCGGATTCACATGCATTTCCGCATGCAGATTGACAAGCACTTTCCAGGCGATTAGCATCACTTGGAAAGTGCTTGACAACTAGGTCACACTGTATAAATCCATGGAAACAGCATGGATTTATACAGTGTGAACCGCAAAAATTAAAACAAATAAAGCTATACTCACCCCCGAGGCCCCGGCGTGGCTGCAGCTCTGCTTCCTGGCTGGTTCCCGGCTGCCGGCATATCGCGAGACAGAGTGGTGAAGGGCCTGCGGTCACATGACTGTGACGTCACCGAAGGTCCTTCAGCGCTGCTGGCATTCAGAGAGAAGATGCCGGACAGGTGAATATAAACTTTATTTGTTATTTTATTCTTTTTTTTACAGGTACAATGGTACCCAGGTCTGGATCAGAGTCTCCTCTCCTCCAGAACTGGGTACCATCCGCACTTAGAGACGCATAGAAGCCGCTTGTAAAAATGTACAGTCGCGGTTTCTGTGCGTCTCAATGCAAGTCAATGGCGGGAATTCCGCTGCGCTTCCGCAAAATTAAATGACATGCTGCGGATTTTTGTACGCAGCATAAACGCTGCGGAAAAATCCACAGCATGTGCATAGAACATGCGGAATCCCCTTGGGGACCATGGGGGACGGATTACCTAGCGTTTTACAAGCGTTTCCGCTGCGGAAATTCCGCAGCATAAACGCTTGAAAAACGCTACGTGGGCACACAGCCTTATAGAACAGCATTTCTGTGGAATAACACGACTGATTTACTGTGTATGCACCATAGCCTTCATTTGATGTCACTTACTGTCACCTGTCACCTTGCCCCAACTCTGCAATCCCCAATATCAGTCCATGACCTCAATGGGGTCACTATAAAATTCTAAAGGGGACTGGTCATGTCTTTATTAGAAAATAGATAAACTTAGGATAGAAACAATATGAGCATATACCCTGCTATAAGTAAGTAAAAAGCAATAGTGAATATATATAATATAGGGTACTTAGTAAACATGGTTTTTGATTTAAAAAAAGCCATCCCACCCACACCAAGGTGTACCCAGTCAGTTATGTGAAATATATAATAAAATACACTTTAGTACAATATTAGTGTTTTGTCCCTTTAAATCTGCTGCTACTTCTGTCACCATGGTACCTGCATTCATACTCGGCCAATAGGATTGCTCGGTTTGAATTTGGGAAAAAAAAAAGAGTCCTATATCGTCTGTTTGTTCCTTCTCATCTGAGTGTGAAGACAGACACCTGCGATCAGCGAGAGATTATAGGTATAAGACGTGATATAATATAACGGATGGAGCCACATCCCATCACACGCACTCAGCGACCACAACTCACAGGAATCAGCACATTTACCAGACAATAAGTTATTATTCCCCAACACATAATACGCTGAGACACCAGTGGGGGGCGCCGCACTCGTTACATCTCCCATCTGGATGGATCCAGCGACGAGATCCTGATATTTCCCCCCAGCTCCGCTCCTCCATAGGGAATGGCCCAGATGCACGCAGAACGGACCGAAGTGTAATACTGCTAGAACTCTGCATGATATCACATGCTCCATATATACCACACAATAAAGGGGTGCTCCCTCTGGGACAGGTCATCACCTATCCAGAGATCAGTGATAACTTGTTCCAACTAGACATCCCCTTTAATGGAAGAGATCACATCTCTAACAGTCAATACGCTATTCATTCCCAATCTTCCCTGGCCCCAGTAATGCCCCTGAGTATATCGCCAATATGAGCCAATCATCAAACCCTCTGCTGACTGTTCCCGATGTTTTATAGAGTTTGGAGACGTTGCTACAAGAGAAGATATCAGCGGACACCATGGGGGTGGAGTATTCTGCCAGCGATGGAGCAGGTAGTATTCACCAGTCTGTGATATCTGACCTTCCTCCATATTCTGCTCTTACATGCGTTTCTTCAGCTTTACCCCTTCCCGACATAACCAATTTATGTTTTTTTTCTGTTTTTTCCTCCGCTTTTTCCAACTTTTCTAACTTTTTGATATCTGTCCACATAGTGTGAGGTCTTGTTATTTTGTAGGATGAGCTGTCCTTATAAATGACACCATTCATTTACCACATAGTGCTAGAAAACGGGAAAAACATTTCAAGTGCAGTAAAAGTGCGAAAAAAAAAGCCTGACATTGTTTTTCTGGGAACGGTTTTAACGGCGCACATTGTGTGGTAAAAATGACCTGGTAATAGGATCCTACTCCTCAGTGTGATTACAGCAAGACCAAACTTCTCCAATAGTTTTGGCAAAAGAAAAGAACTTTTTTTTGATGCTGTCACCATTTTTTCTGAGACCCGAAACATTTTCAGTTTTCGGGTTGATGGAGCTGTGTGGGGGCTTATTTTTTGAAGGGCAAGAGGACTTTATTGATAACATTTTGGGACACATATGTCATGGTCATCGCTTCTTACAGGATTTTCTGCAGTATTGAGGCGAACGAAAAAATGCAATTTTGTCTTTTTGAATTTTTTTCTGTGTTCACTGATCGTTTTTTTTTTTTATATTTTGATAGATTGTATTTCTCTGAAAGAGACCAAACCACAAAATGTGTATATTTTTATTATCTTTATTTTTAGTGGGAGGTGAGTTGAACGTGTGGGGTTTTAATAAATATATATATACTTTTTTTCACTGTATTTGTATACATCATCTGATTGCTTGTGCTATATACAGCGATACCACAGTAATGCTCCATATAGCAAAACCACGGTCTTCTTTACAGCCCAAATGAAGCTTTATGATGACAGGCACGGAGGCTTCAGCAGACCCCCGGATGTCATAGCAGTCCATCGGCGCCCTATGATCGCGTCACAGGAGCGCCGGTGGGCGTATGGAACGACGCGTCCCAATGCTGGCGCGCTGTTAATGCTGCTGTTAGAGATTGACAGCAGCACTGAACAGGTTAACAGTGGTGGGCAGATCTTCGCTCCACTCGCAGCTGTTAGAGGCAGGTCCTGGTTGTTTGTCACAGCCATTATCTGCCATGTACGGGGCGAGCTGACCCTGCTCCATACACCCGCTACTGACTTATACCATACATGTACGGCAGATGTTGGTAAGGAGTTAAAGCGGTTGTCCAGCTTTGGGGCCATTTTTTTTACTTTAATGCAAGTATTTGGGGCTAAAATCGATTTCTGTAATTGAGTTTCATTAAAAATGTTGCCTTCTGTAGCATCTGTGCTGCACTGTCTATTGCTGGCTGCAAAATTAGCTAACTGAGAATCTATCAGTGAGCTCCTTAGTCTTAAGGGAGAGTTTGTAGATCTTTAATCTGTTTTTTTTTCCTGAGTGCCTATTAGCTGATCTATGCCCAAAGAAAACACAAAACTTGTGCAGGGAAACAATAAGTCTGTAATAGTCGGTGTAAAACACTTAATGAAACCTAAATGTAAAAAATTACTTTTAGTAGTAAATACATGACATGAGAAAATATACACTGCTCAAAAAAATAAAGGGAGCACTTAAACAACAGAATATAACTCCAAGTAAATCAAACTTCTGTGAAATCAAACTGTCCACTTAGGAAGCAACACTGATTGACAATCAATTTCACATGCTGTTGTGCAAATGGAAGACAATAGATGGAAATTATTGGCAATTATCAAGACACACTCAATAAAGGAGTGGTTCTGCAGGTGGAGACCACAGACCACATCTCAGTACCAATTCTTTCTGGCTGATGTTTTGGTCACTTTTGAATGTTGGTTGTGCTTTCACACTCGTGGTAGCATGAGACGGACTCTACAACCCACAGAAGTTGCTCAGGTAGTGCAGCTCATCCAGGATGGCACATCATTGCGAGCTGTGGCAAGAAGGTTTGCTGCGTCTGTCAGCGTAGTGTCCAGAGGCTGGAGGCGCTACCAGGAGACAGGCCAGTACACCAGGAGACGTGGAGGGGGCCATAGCAGGGCAACAACCCAGCAGCAGGACCCCTACCTCTGCCTTTGTGCAAGGAGGAACAGGAGGAGCACTTCCAGAGCCATGCAAAATGACCTCCAGCAGGCCACAAATGTGCATGTGTCTGCATAAACGGTTAGAAACCGACTCCATGAGAGTGGGATGAGGGCCAGACGTCCACAGATGGGGGTTGTGCCCAATGCCAGACCTCATGTGGCTGGAGTATGTCAGCAGTTCCTGCAAGATGAAGGCATTGAAGCTATGGACTAGCCCGCCCGTTCCCCAGACCTGAATCCCATTGAGCACATCTGGGACATCATGTCTCACTCCATCCACCAACGTCACGTAGCACCACAGACTGTCCAGGTGTTGGTGGATGCTTTAGTCCAGGTCTGGGAGGAGATCCCACAGGAGACCATCCGCAACCTCATCAGGAGCATGTCCAGGCGTTGTAGGGAGGTTATACAGGCACGTGGAGGCCACACACAATACTGAGCCTCATTTTGACTTGTTTTAAGGACATTACATCAAAGTTGGATCAGCCTGTAGTGTGTTTTTCCACTTTAATTTTGGGGGTGACTCCGAATCCAGGCCTCCATTGGTTAATAAATTTGATTTCCATTGATGATTTTTGTGTGATTTTGTTGTCAACACATTCAACTTTGTACAGAACAAAGTATTCAATGAGAATATTTCATTCATTCAGATCAAGGATGTGTTATTTGAGTGTTCCCTTTATTTTTTTGAGCAGTGTGTATATATAATATAAATAATTACTGCAGCTTTAATGCTATTTATTACGTCTCAGGAGGAGGACGGAAGAGGAAGAGGACGGAAGAGGCGGAGGACGGAAGAGATGGAGGACGGAAGAGGCGGAGGACGGAAGAGGAGGAGGACAGAAGAGGAGGAGGACGGAAAAGGAGGAGGACGGAAGAGGAGGAGGATGGAAGAGAAGGAGGACGGAAGAGGCGGAGGACGGAAGAGGCGAAGGATGGAAGAGGCAGAGGACAGAAGAGGCGGAGGACGGAAGAGGCGGAGGACGGAAGAGAAGGAGGACGGAAGAGGAGGAGGACGGAAGATGAGGAGGACCGAAGAGGAGGAGGACGTAAGAGGAAGAGGACGGAAGAGGAAGAGGACGAAAGAGGCGGAGGACAGAAAAGATGGAGGACGGAAGAGGCGGAGGACAGAAGAGGCGGAGGACGGAAGAGGCGGAGGACAGAAGAGGAGGAGGACGGAAGAGAAGGAGGATGGAAGAGGAGGAGAACAGAAGAGGAGGAGGACAGAAGAGGAGGAGGACGGAAGAGGAAGAGGACGGAAGAGGAGGAGGACGAAAGTGGAGGAGGATGGAAGAGGAGGAGGACAGAATAGGAGGAGGAGGACAGAACTGCACCTTAAGATCCCTAGGGGGAAAGGGATGGTAGTAATATAGTGGTAGTATATCCGTATTAGTGTAATATGAGTAATAATACTAGTGATAATAGTAAGAAAGTAATAAAATAACAGTAGTAATAGTAGTAGGTAGAATAGCAGTGTGATCCAGGGTCCTAGGACTGATCGCCTTTTCTCGGGGTCAAGAAGGAATTTTTCCCCTGTGACACAAATTGGCTGAAGGTGTCCTGGGGTTTTTGCCTTCTTCTGGATCAACACTGTAGGTATAGGGCAGTATTAGTAGTGATAGGAAAGAAGAATAATACTGTAATAAGATAGCACAATGTAATAATAACCATATCAAATAGATTTATAAAAACAAATTAAAATAACTCCAGTAGTACAATAATTAGTGTAATATTATATAACTTGTAATAACATTAATAGGTTTGATCCAGGGTCCTAGGACTGATCGCCTTTTCCCGGGGTCAAGAAGGAATTTTTCCCCTGTGACACAAATTGGCTGAAGGTGTCCTGGGGTTTTTGCCTTCTTCTGGATCAACACTGTAGGTATAGGGCAGTATTAGTAGTGAAAGGAAAGAAGAATAATACTGTAATAAGATAGCACAATGTAATAATAACCATATCAAATAGATTTATAAAAACAAATTAAAATAACTCCAGTAGTACAATAATTAGTGTAATATTATATAACTTGTAATAACATTATTAGGTTTGATCCAGGGTCCTAGGACTGATCGCCTTTTCCCGGGGTCAAGAAGGAATTTTTCCCCTGTGACACAAATTGGCTGAAGGTGTCCTGGGGTTTTTGCCTTCTTCTGGATCAACAGCTTTAGGCATAGGGATTTTAGTAATACCATTATTAGAATCACAAGATTAATAAAAAAAAATTAGAATTAAATTTTTTTAATTCGTTTTATAACAGTTACAATTAATTGCATTAATGCAATAATAATAAATAGTAAAAATGGTGGTAATAATAATAATACAAAAAACTAGTCCCAGTTAGTAAGTTAGTGTAATGTTAGTGTAGGGACCCATCTGAAGAGGTCGCCTTGACGTTGGCAGATGGGCTCGCACAATTTGCTCAAAATGTGCGCTAAGAACCTCATATTTCTATGTACAGGAGATCTAGCAGTAATACCATTCAGGAGATATCTGTGTACACACATTTTGTTATATACTTTTGTGCAGCACACAGGGCAGGTATACAGGTACAGGGCGAGAGTGTTACAGTGATATTATAACTCGGCCTTAAGGATAAAATGCTGATAACTACAGATCCTGGAAACACATTCGAAACTAGACCTTGTAAGTAACTGGTTCCCAGCTAGTGGTAAATATGTACAGGGCAGTCCGGTACCAAGACCTGCTCTATAGGACACATTATCATCAGGCAGGTCCTTACAAGATCTGCGGCAGAAGTGTGGCTGTGTAACACAGTCCTGCTCCTGCCTCAGCTGCCCACAGTGGAGCCAACCTTGATCCTGGCAGCTTAATCCATTGTATGACACAGTAGGGGGCTTCCACAGCATTTAGGCACTTTAGACAGGAGAGGGAGGCATGATCATGGTGCCAATGAGTTTCTATGGCAGCTGAGATCTAACAATGGACCCCATGACGGCCATTTTACTGCTCCTATTAGACCCCGGCTGAGGAAAGGTCTATGAGGACACCGGTCAGACTTATGTCGCCTGCTCTGCACATATTAGAAATACCTAGGGCTGATTAGTTTGCCATTTGTAAATCTGATCCAGCAGCGTTGGGCTACCACTGACGTGATCAGGGCTATTGAGCTCCTAGATTGGGCAGAGGAGCTCAGTATTCAGCAGGAGCTGGCCGAGGAGAGCAGAGCAACTTGCATGGGGCTGCTGCACAAGAAGCAACTCACAAGGTGGAGATTTACCCGGAGACGCTGTGCTCGGGCTGTGATCTGCTGTGCAGGCTGCATAGTAGATGCCTCGAAGGACCCGAACTTCACCCCTAACAGGCACAGCAGAGCTCGGACGGCTGCAAGTGAACAGAGAGCGGCTGATTAGTAACTGCTGCGTCTCCTGCAGCTCAGATAAGAGCCGCACAGAGCGGGGGTTCAGTAATGATGAATATGGGAAGTGTCCGCCCCTCACATGCCCTAAATGCGGCCTCCAGAGGTAAAGTTTCCCCTGTAACCAGCACCTCCTCCCACCTTCTCTGCTGGCATGCTCCATTACTTAAAGGGGATGTCTGTAGAAAACAAGTTATCACTTATCCACAGGCTCGGTGATCACTTACTGATCGTGGGGTCTGACCGCTGCGAGCCATCGTCTGATCGGGAAGGAGTGGAAAGTCAGGGATCAACTGCTGCTCCATTCATTCTCTATGGGGCTCCGGAAAAGCCGAGCTCAGCGCTTGAATGCCACATAGGGAATGAATGGAGCGGATCCTGGAGTAATAACATGCCCTCCTCTCCTCAGCTTTCTGTCTGTGTAAGTGGCTCAGCCCTTGTCTCCCCTTCTGCTCCGGCTTCTGTGCTGGTCCTTGTGAGGAAGAGGAAACCCTCTGCCCTTCTGCTCCGGCTTCTGTGCTGGTCCCTGTGAGGAAGAGGAAACCCTCTGCCCTTCTGCTCTCAGTCCTCTGCGACTTTTCACAATCGCTCAGTGCACCCATTATATGTAATAAGGATCATTCTTCATCCCTTGTCCAGCTTTCATCCCCCCCAGTCTGACCAGCGGACAAGATAATAAACATGTGAGTGGAAGGTTCACAATTATTAGATGTGTTGTGAAAAGTCTCCACAGCATTATCCGGAGAAAACTGCAGGGTGACCGCTTGTGAAACCAGCACAAAATCCAGCGGACAGCGCTTCCCTGTCCCCCGCCGGTCTCCGTATCCTGGCATTCAGCTATTCCATTTGGTGCTTATTCTGGAAGGAAAACAAAAATGTGATGTTCTTACACAGACGCCTGAAGACGCAGCTTTTCATCATCCATGTTGGGCTGTTGTATGACGTGTGGATTACTCTGCTTGCTGGATTCTTGCATTACCACAAACACTGCCTTTATTTTGTGATTTCTGTGCCGCTTCCCACTTCTATTGGCACTGTGATATATCAGCACGTGAGGGCTGCCACAATCATGTGTCAATATGTTATTGCTGGAGCCTGTGATATAGAGACCATCCTGGACCAGGGAAGACTTGGTACAGAAGCACCTAGAGAGGGGGGTACAGGGGCTTCATTTCAATTTTAAACTTAGCTGGATTGTGTTTAGCTACAAGAATGGAGAGTAAAATAATAAAATCTTAATTTTTTTTTTCTATTTGGCAAAATCGTCCATCAGAGGTTTGGCCACTACCAAAAAGTTTTTGATGAACTTACAGTAGTAGCTGGCGAAACCCAAAAAACTTTGTAATGCCTTTAAGTCTTGAATATAATACCAATCCAGTACCGTCCGGACTTTGGCCAGATCCATGCAAAAACGGTGAATGATAAGAACTAACCCTGAATGGAGAACATACATTTCTCTGGTTTGACAAATAATTTATTATCTTTGAGTATCTGTAAGACCTGCCTGATATGTACCTGATGTGACTGGAGGTAAGTAAATTAATATGTCATCAAGATTGGTTTGTTGTGATCTACCTGCCAGATGACTAAAAATGTCACTAACAGTGTTGAAAGAAAGCGGGAGCATTAGTCAACCCAAATGCCATCACAAGCTTTTCATAGTGCCCCTCAGGAGTATTGAAGGCCATCTTCCACTCATCTCCTCAATGTGAATGAGATTATAAGCCCCCCTGAGGTCTAGTTTAATCAAATCGTAGGAGCCAAATTTTTTTCTAAAGAGGTCGGGGATGAGAGGGAGAGGATATGCATCCCAGACCGTGATCCGATTAAACTCGCGAAAATCAAGGCGGGGGCGCAACCCCCAGTCTTTTTTTTTGACAAATAAAAACCCCACTGCAACGGGAGATGAAGAACGTCTTATAGGGCCCAATGGTAGACTGACTGACCATTCTGTTCTGAACTGCCACCCTAAGATGGCTTCCCATTATATACCTACTGTATAAGTGCTCCCTCTAACGGCTTTCTCCACCCACACCCACTACTGGTTCCCCCTACCTTTGGGTTCCCCCCACTCCAGCCAGGGACAGGGCTCAGCAGCTGCACTCTGCATGTTGGATGCAGGTGATTTGGGGGGTTCTGTGCAGCACTCCCATCTTACCTGAGTGAAGGGAGACACCACACCTCTGGGTGAGGTGCAGTACCACTGTGGCGACTGAACACTCAGGGGCGCCACATTCCCCCCTTCCCGGTAAAACGCAGCACGTCCGCGGGCTGGAACAGAGCAAAACCAGGCATAACTGACATGCAAAATTTTTAAGATGCATCAGCATATTTGACCATAAAACAACATTTCTTCCCTTTATGGGAGGCACATTTCTTTTAACGTTACTGGTTACATTATAAAACATCATAAGAGTATTGTCATATAAAACAATTTTCAAGACAGTTCCAGCACCAGGGTGCAACAGTAGCAGCATGAGGGACCCGTCCACAAACCCTCAACGTAGGCCCTGGGCATGGCTGCAGGGCATAGACGATCCAATCCTGGACCTCGTCTTCCGCCACGCCAAACGGGTTTTTGTTCTGAGGTATATTTGTAATTATAAAACCAATAGGATGCACTTTAAGAAGTGCTAAACTATGTACAATGTCAACGTCCGGCTTCTCACAGTCCTCAGCCTGTCAGTCTCTGTACCCTGACGGGTAACTGGGTAGCAAACATGAAGTCAACTGCACCCTTCCGGGCAACTTATGTACAGTCCAGTTAACTAAAACAGTTTAACAGTGGGGCCCCCTCCGGGGGAACCCCTGGTTTCTGCAGGCTGACCCAGCCTGGTCATCAGCCTCAGGCTGCAGGGGGACCAGGGATGGAGCAGCGCCAGCCGCATTTGGGACAGGGACATCACTCCGACCTGCTCCCGCGACTGCGTCAGCTCGGCCTGACACCTCCCGGTCTTTACACAGCTTCTCTCCACCGCCTCTCCTCTTTCGGGGGCGGTCCCATGGCACTTTGCTGTCGGTCACTCTCTGTGTCGGCCTCCCCGCTTTGACGGACACATCTATGCGGACAGTCACTGTTGCAAGGGGCAGGGCCTGCTTTTGGAGCCATTCTGGGACCCGGCCCACGACGGGAGGTTCCATTCTGTTGTTCTTTAGCACGCACATAATGGCGCCCGTTCTTCTGGGGCGGGCGCCACATTCAAGGCAGAAAACACTTCTTTAGGCGCACATTACCCGCAGATGGCAGGCTGGTCACGTATCCTGTTCGTGATGCCAAGTGGTGACTCGCTGCCCCCTGGGCCGCGGGGCACACGGCAGCCGGTCCGTATGGCTGCTTTGGGGAATATCACGGTGGCTGGCCCGGGGCGGTCAGTGCAAAAGGGATTATTTATAGGATTTGTCGTGAAGCCACCTGTGGTGTCTGGTGAGGATCACCAGCGCTGCAACAGTCCTCTGAGGCAGATGTTAGGGCAGCTAGAGATGGAACGGCTCCCCACAGGTGGAGCGGGCCTCAGGGCAGTGTAAATAGATGGAGGGTGCGCTGGGCGTTGTAGTGCAGGGAGGGAAATGGCACCAGTGAAGGAATAGACGGAGGCAACTCAGTGCAGTCGTCCAAGATTTTAATTCACAGTTCTTCAGGAAACACAAAAGTGCAAGTTACAGGTGAAGGCCTCCCACGTTGCGCCATGTTCACCCTGACAGGGGTTCAATCCTTCCTCAGGAAGTTTAGGAATGCTTGGCAGAACCCCACTTTCTCGTGTTCCTACTTTGACCGTCTTCACACTAGGTCCTTCTCCCTGCTGCCCTGCGCTGCCCACTCTCAATCCCGCTCGGGTATGCTGAAGTCCTTCCTGTACGTCGGATCCGGGACCAACCTGACCCCCTGGAGATTAGAATGGGGCAACCGATCCCTCTGTCTTCTGACAGATGCGGGGCGTATGGGTGCTGTCCTGCACGCGCCGTACCCCTGGGATCCCTTCTTAGAATGGAGCCTACTCCCTTCTCCCCTCCGGGGCCTCTATCCCGGGCCCTTCTTGTGGAGCAGAGCTCCTGCTGAGCCTCTGCTCCCAGACAGTCCTCACTGACCGTCTGTACTGTACTGACTGACCATTCTGTTCTGAACTGCCACCCTAAGATTGCTTCCCATTATATACCTACTGTGTGCTCCTTCTAACTGCTTCCTCCACCCACACCCACTACTGGTTCCCCCTACCTTTGGGGTTCCCCCACTCCGGCCAGGGACAGGGCTCAGCAGCTGCGCTCTGCATGTTGCCCTTCCAGCCGGTCTGAAGCAGTGTAATGTTGGATGCAGGTGTTTTGGGGGGTTCTCTGCAGCACTCCCATCTTACCTGAGTGAAGGGAGACACCACACCTCTGGGTGAGGTGCAGTACCTCTGTGGCGACTGAACCCTCAGGGGCGCCACATGCCCACGATGCAGAAATGCTCCGGATTTTTCCTGAGTGTTTCTGCATCTCCCTGGCAGAAAAAACGCATGCAGATTTTACATGCGTTTTTCCTGCCAGGGACAAACGTAAGTGAAGCATTTTTCACATGCATGTCCGCATGCGGGTTGTCAACCGCTTTCCAAGCGATTTTAGCATCACTTGGAAAGTGCTTGACAACTTGGTCACACTATATAAATCCTTGCAACCGGCATGTATTTATATAGTGTGAACAAGTTAATAGTTGAAAAAAAGAATAAAAATGGTAAAAAAAAAAAAAATAGAATTAGACTTACCGGTAATTCTGTTTCTAAGACCCTCCACGACAGCACACCTGGAGGTAGCCTCCCCATCCTAATTAGGGACAGGAAAACAAGATGTTAAATAGCCCCTCCCTGCTACAATCCCCAGTGTTTTCAAAGGACCACACAGTATGAATGCTCTAAATATTTATTAACACTAAGGATTTTTCCAATCAAAGAAATGGAGGGAACTACCCATGCTGTTGTGGAGGGTCTTAGAAACCGAATTACTGGTAAGTCTAATTCTATTTTCTCCAATCCCCTCCATGACAGCACACCTGGAGTAATACCAAAGAATGAATTTTAGGGAGCGACAACAGCCTGAAGGACTTTCCTTCCAAATGCTAAGTCTCTATTAGATATTACATCTAGTCTATAATGTTTAGCAAAGGTATGGACAGACGACCATGTAGCTGCCCTGCAAATCTGCTCAATGGATGCACTAGCTTTTTCCGCCCAGGAGACCCACATAGCTCTAGTAGAAAGAGCTTTCAAAGATTTCAGAGGAGGCAAATCTTGAACTATGTATGTTTCACAAATTGCTTTCTTAATCCAATTTGCTAGCATATTTTTGCAATTTTCTTTCCTTTTTTGGGGCTTCTGACGCACCCCTGGGCCTGTGTCGCACAGCGTTGCGCATGCAGGAGCTTACCCGAAGCCGGATCTGTTGAGGGTTGTAGTCTCGTGGCGGTGACCCGGTCCGTGCCCAGGGAGTCAGACTAAGTGGCGTTGTATTAGCGGTAGATGTTGGACGACTACGCCACCCGTTGAATGCAGCGAAGGAGCTGCCGCTGCAGGGCAGACCGCTGAGGCCGGTGGTAGGATTGTGCAGCGTGATAGTATCACCCCCAACTGGAGGGGTATGGCCTCAGGGCAGCCGACGTGGATGATGGGGGTAGCAGGAATCACTCAGAGACGATGCGGTGTAGTTCAGGGTCTTTACTGGTGATAAAGATAGACCCTCCCGGAGTACTGGCTAGTGATCGGGGCCTGGTCAGTCCTTGAGCAGATGGGATCTCCCCTGGCCAGGCGGAGTTGTAGGCCTCCCAAACTGACTGTACTCTTCTGGCTACCTTGCTAGAGGCGGGTATAAGTAGCCCACGTCCCTGAGTGTACCGTGTGGTGCTCACCCGTATGGCCGGTGACTCGGGGCCTTCTAGTGGCGTCCGCTCCACGACGGCGGTGCTGGTCCCACGCGTGTGACCGTGCCTTCGGGTTTCTTGGCCAGAGGACCTGAAATCCCCTGCCGGGCGGTTTCTGCTGCTGGGTAAAGATTAGTCCCCACAGCCTCGGACTCCGGGTCCGGTGATAGCTTCTCAGTCAGGGCGAGCTCTGCAGCTGCCAGCCCCTGACTCCTTATAGCACTGCTCTTCTCTGTCTCTACTTCTTCTCTACACACTAACCCTGCCTCAGCCCTAGCTTTATATAGGGGAAGTTCTTCCCCTCCCAGGACTGCGCAGGAGGTGTGGCATGCATAGGATCCCTGACCAAGAGACCTCCCACCTGCTCTCAGACATAACATTGCTGTTACTGTGGAAACCAGACCCCTGGGGTGCCACACTTCCATATTGGACAAATAGGTTCTGATCCTTCCTCCAGGTTTCAGTCTGCCTCAAATAGCGGATTATAGTCCTTCTTACATCCAACGCGTGGAATTCTTCTTCCTTGCTATTTGATGGATTTTGACAGAATGACGGAAGAATTATTGGCTGAGACATATGAAAATTAGACGACACTTTAGGTAGAAAAGAAGGATCCAACTGGAGGATGATCCTGTCCTCCAAAATACGACAATAAGTCTCTCTGATAGACAGGGCTTGGATTTCACTCACTCTTCTGGCTGTAGTCAGAGCTATAAGCAATGCCGCTTTCCAAGACAATTTGTCTATGTGTGCCTCGGCTATTGGCTCGAAAGGATGCATAGTTAGGCCTCTAAGAACTACGTTGAGATCCCAAGGTGGAACTATTTTAGCTCTTGTTGGATTAATCCAAGAAGCAGCTATCATGAACCTCTTAATCCATCTGTTTTGGGCCAAATCAGCATCAAAATAGGAACTTAAAGGCGAGACTTGGACCTTCAGCGTGCTTGGTCTTAATCCTTTAGACAGACCGTTCTGTAGGAAATCCAAGATTCTGGCCACGTCAGGCCGAAAGGGATCTAATGGACGAGGCTCATACCATAGCTTGAAAGCTTTCTAGATTTTTCCATAGATGGAAATTGTGACTGGTTTTCTGCTTTTCTGCAGTGTATGTGACTCGCCCCCAGGGGTGTCGCGGGGCACCCGGCAGCCGGGCCTAAGACTGCCTGAGGGGATTATCGCGGTGGCTGGCCCAGGGCGGTCAGTGCCAAAAGGAATTATTTGTAGGGAATTTGTTGTGACGCCACCTGTGGTGTCTGGTGAGGATCACCAGCGCTGCATCAGTCCTCTGAGGCAGATGTCAGGACAGCTTGAGATGGAACGGCTCCCCACAGGTGGAGCAGGCCTCAGGGCAGTATAAATGATGCAGGTTGAGCATTGTGGTGCAGGGAAAGCGATGGCACAGCAGGAGTAACGGACAGAGACAGGGGATTTGCTTCATTTCCTTTACTGGTACAGCTGTTAGGTACGGTCCAGGGTACTCCAGATGAAGGGCGCACTTTTGGACTTCTCCCCAGGGAGCAGGTATAGGGCCTCCTGATCCGTGTCTGTCCCTATGTATGCTCCTGGCCAGCCTGCAACTGGGCCTAGCTTATGTGTCCTGCTTTTACTTCACCAGATGCTCAGAAATAGGACCTCTGGTTGGTAACCACTTTCCCTGGACGTCGGGGCCTTCGTGGTTCCTGATCCTGTGTGTGTCTAGCCTTCAGGTTTGTCAGGGACTTGTAGTCCTCCTGGGATTCCGGTTATCCCCACTGGGTGTAAAGGGTCCCTGTAGGCGCGGATCCGGTGTCCGGTAGATATAATGGGGTGAGCTTATTGTGCTCCTCTGCCCCCTTGGTTTCACTCCCCTTTTTCTCCTTGCCGTCGGCCACACTCGGGGCCCTCACTACTAGGCAGCTGACGTGCTGCGTCTTCACCGCTATCTGAGTGTCGGCACGCTCTCAGGCTCTCTCTCAGCCTGCCTGCTCTGCTCTGACTCTGAGCACTCACTAATCAACTGAGCTGCCTGGCTCCACCTTCCCTATATATATCCCTATCTGGGCTCCCTCTGCTGGTATGAGTTGGAAGGTAGATGTGTTTGTATCTAGTGAGGGCCTCTTGTGGAGAAATCCATCCATGCACCCTTCTGGGTTCTGTGGCACCAATGCACAGCAGGGCGCCACATTTGGATCACCTGTACTGAGAAGCCTCTGGCTTTTCAGAGGGTGGTCTCAGAAGCCAAGCTGCTAGAGCCAAATTCTGAGGGGCCGGATGAAAAATCTGGCCCTAATGCAGCAGATCGTGGATTCGAGGAAGCATCAATGGATCATCCATTCTTAGACTGCTCAATGTTCCGAACCATGCTCTTTTTGGCCACATTGGAGCTATTAGGATAGTCTTGAGCCCTTCCGACCTGATTTTTTGTAAAGTCCTTGGTATTAACAGAATCAGGGGAAAAGCATTAGCGAGCCCAACTTTCCAAGGGTGAGCGAATGCATCTATCCCTGTTGCTGAATCCTCGGGTTTCAAAGAGAAAAAGGCTCTTACTTTTGCATTTTCCTGGTTCGCAAACATGTCCACATCTGGGTATTCCCACTTTTGAACAATCATCTGAAATATCTTCGAGTTCATGCTCCACTCCCCTGGATGAATGTATTTTCTGCTCAGAAGATCTGCATGATAGTTGTCGGAGCCCCTCAGATGCAGAGCCGATAAGGATAGTAGATTATGCTCCGCCCAGGGGAAGATCCTTTCGGAGATCATCTGTAACCTCCTGTTTCTTGTACTTCCCTGATGTCTCAAGTGGGCTATAGTTGTCATATTGTCCGAGTAGACTCTGACATTCGACCCCTGAAGCACAGTAGTGGCTGCCCATAGGGTTTCTTCCACCACTTTCATTTCTCTTAAGTTTGAGTACTGCTCTGCTATTTCTTGCGACCAGACCCCTTGGAAGGCCACGTGGGAGACTACTGCTCCCCATCCTCTTTTGCTTGCGTCTGTTTTGATGGATAACAAAGGGAAGTTGAATCCATGCTGAACTTTTCTCCAGATTTCCTGGACAGAGCCACCAATTTAAAGATGCTTTCACCTTCTCTGGCAGATGAATTCTGTTGGAGAGGGAACTTGGAGATCTGTCCCAACAGGAAAGGATGTAGTTTTGAAGGACCCTTGAATGCGCTTGAGCCCAAGGTACCGCCTAAATAAATGAGGTCATGGACCCGAGGACGGACATGGCGAATCTTAATGACACTCCTCTCTGGTTCTTTAGTGCATAAACTTTCGACCTCAACTGAATCTGCTTCTCTTTTGGCAGAAAAGAGGCTTGTTGCTGAGAATCCAGGAGAATTCCCAAGGAGGTCTTCCTGGTGGAGGGAATCAGATTTGACTTTTGGTAGTTTATCAACCATCCCAAGGATTCCAGGATCTGGAGGGTCATCTGGAGGTCTCTTTCCAAACTTGAAACCGAGGGAACCATCACCAAAAAATTGTCTAAATATGGGACGATGCAGATATTCAGTTTCCTTAGATAAACCTACTACCTCTGCCATGATCTTTGTAAACAGGCGGGGTGCTGACGAAATGCCGAAGGGGAGTACATTGAATTGAAAATGAAGTACCTCTCGGTTCTGAGTTACAGCAAATCTGAGAAATTTTCTGTAATCCGGATGAATTGGCACGTGGTAGTAAGCCTCTGGCTGGTCTACTGTTGCCACGACAAATCCTTTTCCAATCAATAAGCTGCCATTGAGGAAGGAAGCTCGCAATTCTGCCTCCTACCTTCTTGGCGTCATTGTCTGTCCTGCCTAGAACCTTGAAAGATATTCCTACCTCTTCCCCCTTTTGTGTAACTCCAGCGACCAGTTTTACCCTTGCCTCTGTACTGAAATGCTTGCTGCTGTTGTTGTTGAGGGAGAAGAAATGGTCTCTTTCTGAAACTTTTTGGATTCTTTGGCTCTGGCAGAGACTTCTTCTTGTTGGATGCTTTCTCCAACAACTCGTCTAGCACCGCCCCAAACATATACTCTCCTTTAAATGGAATGGAACAAAGCTTAGATTTTGATGCGTTGTCCCCACTCCACATCTTCAACCACAGAGCTCTTCTCATAGAATTTGATAATGCTGCCGATCTTGCCGCAATCTTGACCGACTCCGCCAAGGCATCCGCTAGGAATCCAGTGGCCTTCTGCAGAAAAGGAAGAGATGCTAGGAGGTCCTCTTGAGTGGTACCTTTCCAGAGATGTTCCTCTAGTTGTTGGAGCCAGAGGAACATGGAACGAGCTACACAAGTTGAAGCGATATTAGTCTTCAGTGAAGCCGCCGATGTTTCCCATGCCTTCCTTAGAAGGCTGTCCATCTTCCTATCCATAGGATTTTTGAGCTGTGACGAGTCTTCAAAGGGAAGGGTTGTTTTCTTCGCAACCCTTGCCACCTGTACATCAACCTTCGGGACTTCCATCCATAGCTTAGCCGCCTTTTCATCTAGAGGGAATCTATCCTTCATTTCTCCTGCCATACTAAGCCTTTTCTCAGGTGACTCCCATTCATCCAAAATAAGACTCCAAATGTTGTCATGCACAGGGAACACTACCTTCTTCTTGGATTTCAGACCGCCAAACATTTCATCTTGAACTGTACGGGTTTCCTTCTCCTCTTCCACCTGCATCGTGTCTCTCACCTGCGACAACAATTCCTCCATATTCTCAGACGAAAAGTAATATTTCCTATCTTCCTCATGATCTTCACTTAGGACCCCTTCTTCCGGTTCCTCCATAGACCCTAATTCTGAATCAGAGGTCTCCCTAACCGTATATTTTCTCCTTTTGGGGGGAGATGGACCTTCAGCTCTGGCTTGTGAGAAGGAGGCTAGGGAAGATTGTATTTCCTGCCGAACCATTCCCCTGACTTCTTCCATAAGGGAAGGCTGTTCTTCCTTCACAATGTTGTCAGTGCATTTCCAGCATAGGGGTTTCTTATGCCCTGAAGCCAGCTTTTTTATACAGATGGCACATTTGCAAACTGTAGTGCTTTCTCCCACTGTCGGTGCCGGATCCTTGTCTCCCTAAATTAAAAATAAAAAAAGGGGAGATTTAAAATATATTTAGGATCCTGCTCAAAAGAGAGTGGGGAATAACCTAGGACCTAGTACTTACTGGGGCCGGGTTAGCGCTGGGCTCTGCAGACGCAGGCTTTGGAACAGCACCCTCCATAGTAGCAGAATATTCTGTCCTACATTAATGGAGTCTTCTCATCTGGGTCTTTTATAGGGGAGACCGAGATCCAGTGCCAAATTTTCACCTATCTGGTGAAGGATCCTCATTTTCAGGGCAAACCGCGGCTTCTCCTTTTGAATTTCCCGCCGCGGCCCCATGCGTTCCACGGTGGAACGCACCAGAAGTGACGTCCCGCTGGCCAAAAGCCTGACTTCCGGCACGCCGCCATGGAGGACAGAGGAGACTCTGGCCGGGGAGCTACAGGAGGCCCCCAGCCCCCAAAACCCTACTCGGCTTTACACGCAGGCGAGTGTGTGTGTGGGGGGTCCCGCTCTCAAGGAGACACGGGAGCTGCAAAGGAAGGAAGGTCGGAGGCGATCGCTCCCTGCAGCCCGGCAGGTAAATTTAATAGGGCCCTGCTTGCCGGCTGCAGGCACCCCAGGTAACCTCTTCATCCCATAGGGACAGGAAAACACTGGGGATTGTAGCGGGAAGGGGCTATTTAACCTCTTGTTTTCCTGTCCCTAATTAGGATGGGGAGGCTACCTCCAGGTGTGCTGTCATGGAGGGGATTGGAGAAAATAACATTATACTTACCTTCTGATGGCCCCCGGTCTTTTCTCCACTGCGTCCGGTCTCTTGTACGGCTCGCGTTGGTGTGAAAGGACCTTCCATGACATCATTTAGTTATGTGACAGGTCACGCGACCGCCGTGACCAGTTGAACATCCGCAACAAGACCACAGAGAAACAAATCAAGAAGAAACGTCACACTCACCGGAGTGTTGATCAGGTTCAGGAGATACTTCTTTCCCTCGTAAGTGTAAAACAGAGACGCAGTCAGGGCCTTCACCGTAATCCCGCACTCCCTCTCCACCTGCAGCTTGTCCAGAACTTGCTTATTGGAGGAGGCTTTTGGCATACAACCTGAGGGAAGGAGCGAGACACCAGAATCCACACTGTTAGATCGTAGTGGCAGTGTCTCCCTCCATACTAGTCTGTCAATGGTAGTGTAGCACCCTGAGGATTCGGCTGCTACAGGGGTATTGCACCTCAACCCAGAGGTGTGATATTCCACTCCCGGGTAAGGAAGGAGTGTGGAACTGAGCTCGGTAGGCTGCATGCACTACACACATCCCATTTCCGAGGAGCAGACCGACGGTACTCCCACTTAGAAATGTGCAGGTACGACCGAGTCTGTTCCTGGCTGGAGTGGGAGGGGGGGGTGGTACATCCCAAGTAGTGTAGGGGCAGATAGGGGGAGCAGCCTGGGTAAAGATAGGAGCTCATTGGGTGCTGGTCACCTGAGCTCACACATAGAGGGTGTATATAAGGTGGGCACCAACTAAGAACAGGGTCAGATGCAGAGAACAAGTCAGCAAGCAGAGGAGAAGAGAGACCCAGAGTGAGAGAGGAGAAGAGAGACCCAGAGGGGGAAACAGAAAAGAGGACTCCAAGAACCCAACTTAAATCCCCGGGTGAAGAGTCGGCACAGGGTACCGGATCCCAAACTGGCGGGGGCAGAAAACACACCCTAGCCAGAGACCGGAGGCCGTGGGCAGCATCTGCCACGGCCACCCATCACATCCACCCCGAAGGCACACCACATGAAGGGTCAGGGAACCCAAGGCCAAGGGTGTCCCAACAGAAGGCCCGAGGGAGCTGGACCTAGGTGGATCACTGGTGGGGACGGCCAGAGAACGGGACAGAAGGAGAGCTCAGGGCCACGCTCCGGACTTGTTTGGGGGTTGGCTGGATCCAGGACCTGGTGGACGCAGCACGGCTCGGGTGGTCACTCGAAGCTGGAGTGACCAGTACAACATCTGCAGTAAGTAAACACCCTTAACTGCACAACCCGACTCTGTCTTCATTGCCGTCTGCACTGCACCACCACAACCCCCATCCTCTGCACCTGTCCCCCCTGAGGCTATACCCCTCCCGTTGGGGGTTATCCCACCAAGCTGCGCACCCACCATCAGCCTCAGCGGACCCTGCTGCAGCGGCGGCCACAGTGACCGCATCACAACGGGTGGCGTAGTCGACACAAAAGAACTCTTAATAACATCTGTAGGACTGCCACATAACACTGAGCTTGACGCCCTGGGCACGGGCCGGGTCACAGCCGCTCGGAGACTACAACCCCCCATCTGATCCGGTGCCGGGTATTCCCCTCAAAAAGGAATATGTCCCAGGGGGCGCGTCAGTAGCTTGTTTCTGTGTTTTATATATGTATTTTAGGTGTGTAAACCCTCTTCATGTGTACAGCAGCCTGGAATGAACGCTGCTTAAAAAATAAATAATAGAGTAAGGCCTCATTCAGACTTTCATCAGCTTTGTTTTGCATCCGAGAAGCTCTAAACTTTGATTTGGATCAAAGTCCGACAGGTCAACGTGTTTCGGTGAAAAATACGCGGTCCACAGAAATATGTGAACAGCCCTAGACTATAAAAGATATGAGCTCTGTGAAAAACATGGATCGAGCTCGTACGAAATCCAACATTTCATTCTATAAATCTACATAAATTAAGTAACGTGCCAAATTGCTTTTTTAATGGTTTATGTTTTGTTTATGTACGGAGGGAAAGTTCCCAGTGCTAGTGTCTAGCTCACTGATTTTCCTTGCTTGGTGCCTGACGTCCCAAAAAACTGACAGTGAGCTATCAATCAAGATAAAGAGGCTGGTGCTGGGCAGGGAAGCAACCTTGGAAGGCTGAGGCTTGGTTAGTGCTCCGTTACACCCAGAGCACTCAGAAATGCAGCAACAGATAAAAGATATAGAGGTGTCTATGGATTTAGCTTTCCAAATCCTGCATGGTCATGAATGGGAATTGGAGGGAGGGGTATATCTGATGGATACCCTTAAATTGTTAATTGGCAATTGCAGTTCACATAGTTGCATATTACTTAATCATTAGAGCTACAAAAATTTGCACTTCAAGCACCAGTAAAACAGAGGCCAAAAAAGATTCCTTAGAGGCATCTGGTCACTATTAGTGATGATCGAGCGTGTTCTATCAACCCCTTCGGCGAGCACGCTCAGGTGCTCGCCGAGTATTTTGGCATGCTCGGCATTTCTTTTAAGGTCGCCGTGCCTGCAAGTGTCACGGCTGTTAGCGTGCTCGCTGAATGGGTTCATAGAACACGCTCAATCATCACTAGTCACTATACATTAGTATACAATAAAAAAACACATATCACATAGTGAATAACACAGACACTATTCAATACAGCAGGGTTGAGGTGTACTTTGTGGGACAAAATTACAGCATTTTTGAAAGACGCCATTCACTTTACTGTGCAACATATAGAAAAAAAAGGGCAATGAATTCCAAATAAAGTGAAATGGTGCAGAAGAAAACGAAAACATTTTACTGCTTTTAAAAAATTCTAAACTTTGCAAACAAATTGTTTGGCTTGTGTTTCAATTTTCTAAGACCGTTTTTAATACCATTTTGGGGTACAACTTTTTGATTGCTCCATCAAATGTATAGTCGTAAGTTACTTACCGGTAACAGGATTTTTCAGAGACAGCACCACGAGAGAGGGGATCCGCCCACCAAGGAGAGGAAACCTACAGGCTTAAAAGGGCGCCACCTCTCTCCCGCCTCAGTTGGGATTACAGAGCATTGAGAGGACTGCCAGGTTAATAAACACAGCAAACAATCACAAAATTGCCATACCAGACGACACCTATTGAGTGTGATATTATAATTAATAAAAGGGGAGTGTTCCCACAAACGTGAAAGGAGGAAATATAAGGGTGCTGTCATGGTCTCCGAAAAATTCCTTTACCGGTATGTAATTTAAGATTTTATCGGTCGACCATGACAGCACCACGAGAGAATTACAGAGATGAAGTAATCTATTGAAGGACCACAGCCTGGAACACTCTTCTCCCAAAGGTGAGGTCAGCCGATACACCCATATCTAACCTATCGTGTCTATGGAATGTAGAGGGACAGGACCAGGTAGCAGCCTTACATATGTCTTCTATCGAGACACCTGTCTTCTCAGCCCAGGAGGGGTGGGGTGGGATGAGCCTTCAGCCCTTCTGGCACTTCCTCGCCGCTAGATGTACAGACCAAAAGTTTGGACACATCTTCTCATTTAAAGATTCTTCTGTATTTTCATGACTATGAAAATTGTACATTCACACTGAAGACATCAAAACTATGAATTAACACATGTGGAATTATATACTTAACAAAAAAGTGTGAAACAGCTGAAAATATGTCTTATATTCTAGGTTCTTCAAAGTAGCCACCTTTTGCTTTGATGACTGCTTTGCACACTCTTAGCATTCTCTTGATGAGCTTCAAGAGGTAGTCACCGGAAATTGTTTTCACTTCACAGGTATGCCTTGTCAGGTTTAATAAGTAGGATTTCTTGCCTTATAAATGGGGTTGGGACCATCAGTTGTGTTGTGCAGAAGTCTGCTGGATACACAGCTGATAGTCCTACTGAACAGACTGTTAGAATTTGTATTATGGCAAGAAAAAAGCAGCTAAGTAAAGAAAAACGAGTGGCCATCATTACTTTAAGAAATGAAGGTCAGTCAGTCCGAAAAATTGGGAAAACTTTGAAAGTGTCCCCAAGTGCAGTTGCAAAAACCATCAAGCGCTACAAAGAAACTGGCTCACATGAGGACCGCCCCAGGAAAGGAAGACCAAGAGTCACCTCTGCTTCTGAGGATAAGTTTATCCGAGTCACCAGCTTCAGAAATCGCAGTTTAACAGCAGCTCAGATTAGAGACCAGTTCAATGCCACACAGAGTTCTAGCAGCAGACACATCTCTTCAACAACTGTTAAGAGGAGACTTTGTGCAGCAGGCCTTCATGGTAAAATAGCTGCTAGGAAACCACTGCTAAGGACGGGCAACAAGCAGAAGAGACTTGTTTGGGCTAAAGAACACAAGGAATGGACATTAGACCAGTGGAAATCTGTGCTTTGGTCTGATGAGTCCAAATTTGAGATCTTTGGTTCCAACCACCGTGTCTTTGTGCGACGCAGAAAAGGTGAACGGATGGACTCTACATGCCTGGTTCCCACCGTGAAGCATGGAGGAGGAGGTGTGATGGTGTGGGGGTGCTTTGCTGGTGACACGGTTGGGGATTTATTCAAAATTGAAGGCATACTGAACCAGCATGGCTACCACAGCATCTTGCAGCGGCATGCTATTCCATCTGGTTTGCGTTTAGTTGGACCATCATTTATTTTTCAACAGGACAATGACCCCAAACACACCTCCAGGCTGTGTAAGGGCTATTTGACCAAGAAGGAGAGTGATGGGGTGCTACGCCAGATAACCTGGCCTTCACAGTCACCAGACCTGAACCCAGTTGTTTCACACTTTTTTGTTAAATATATAATTCCACATGTGTTAATTCATAGTTTTGATGCCTTCAGTGTGAATGTACAATTTCCATAGTCAAGAAAATACAGAAAAATCTTTAAATGCGAAGGTGTGTCCAAACTTTTGGTCTATACTGTATATGATAGAGAAATGGCCTCCTAATTCCATCTAGCTATGGTGGACTTCGTGACCTTAGACCGTTCCTAGCCCCTTGGTAGGATATAAACAACGAGTTATCTTTCCTAAAGCTTTTGGTAACTGAATGGTACCTAACCACACATCTCCTCACTTCTAACGTATGTAACTCCACCTCTTTCTGGTTACTAGGATGTGGACAAAAGGAGGGTAGGAGGACTTCCTGAAGTCTGTGGAAACGAGTAGCTACCTTAGGGAGAGAGAGTGATTTTTAGACCAGATCCTGCCTATCATCCAGAATTTGAGTAAACGGCGAGGCCATAGACAGGGTCTGGATGTCACTAATGCTCCTGGCCGAGGTTAAAGATATTAAAGCGGTCTTAAGAGAGAGGGATTTAAGGGTTGCTGACTATTAGCACAAACGGCGAGCTAGTCAAGGCCTTTAGAACCAAATTTAAATCCCAGGGAACCAAGCTGCTTTTAATAATGAGTCTAGATCTAAAAGCTGCCTTAATGAACCGAGAAACCCAGTAGCTACAAGCTACATCACAGCTATATAGGGCACCCAAGGCAGAAATCTGTACTTTAAGGGTGCTGGTGGATAACCCTAGTTCAAGACCTTTTTGTAAAAACTCCAAAGATTTGTCCTATTGGCACCCCTTCCCCATCAACCCCAGAACCAGAGAAAGACAAAAACTTTCTCCAACTTGTGGCATAAATCTTGGTTGTAACAGGTTTTCTGCTGTGCAGGATGGTTACTAGACCTTTGGAAAAACCTTTCTGATTTGGCAGTGTCCTTTCAAGTTCCACACCGTCAAGTGGAGGCCAGTTGCTTGAGGATGGAATATCGGACCCCGGAGAAGGAGATATGGAATCTCTGGAAGAACCCAAGGATCAGAGATGGACATGTTCCTCAGGCATGAGAACCAGGGCCTCCTGGGCCAAAAGGGTGCGATCAGCAGAACCCTGGCCTTCTCCTCCCTGATCTTTCTTATTACCATGAGAAGAACAGCCAACCAGGGAGGGAGGAGTCATACGCCAGGCTGAAATACCAACGTATCAGGAAAGCGTCCACAGCTAGAGGATTTAGGGAACACAAGATCTTTGTCTTCCGATTTAGTTTTGTGGCAAACGGATCTACCTGACCGGAGGCCCCCCCATCTTCGGCTATTTGGGTAAAAATTCCTTGATTTAGTTCCCATTCCCCTTGCATCAGAGGATAGCAGCTTAGGAAATCTGCTCTCATGTTTTCTTTTTCCATTATATGGAGGGCCATCAGGGAAAGGAGGTGACTTTCTGTAATCTGGAAGAGATGATCTGTCACTCTCATCAGTGATCTTGACCATGTATCCCCCTGGTGGTTCACATATGCTACCGCAACTAGATTATCCAAGAGGATCTTTACATTCTGGCCCTGAAGGAAAGGTAAGAAATTATTCACCGCCTTGTCTACCGCCAGAAGTTCTTTTGATTTGGAGGAGAGACCCTTTTAAATATCTGACCAGGTCCCCTGGGCTACCATATCTCCCAGATGGGCTCCCCACCCTCTCGGACTCGCATCTGTGGTAATTGTTCTAGTGACCCTAAGTACCCAGGGAACCCCTCGAGATAGGTTAGGCTCATCCTGCCACCACTATAAAGATTTTACTGACCGGGGTGATAAGGACATCTTCCAAGTGCCCCTTAAGAGAAACTTCATTATGTAGCACATCCCACTGTAGAACTGTGGCGCCCCTGAAGGTTCGACCGCCACAGGGATGCTGCACTTCTGTAATGGAGTGTAGTGTTCCTCCTCCGAGGTAAGAACAGCGTGATGGTCGGGACCCAACCTTTGCATCCAACACCACATTTCTCCACCAGGGGGGCTAGTATGCACCAGGTGCTGCCCTCCTGGTTACATGGAGACTGGGGAACCAAGAGTGAGGGGAACCAGTTAGTGGGTGAGGGTTGAGGACTTACAATTTAGTGACACTTTAAATTTCATATTTAATAAAAAGCCATCTTTGGTTTTGGTCTTTGTGCTGTTAATTACTGTGAGGTATTGTGATCTCCCACCCTGAACGTGGATCCTGTGTGGACCTGCAGTGGATGGAGACACAGCCCTCATACCCCAGCCTTGGGACGGGGGGCAGGTTGCAGACGAGGAATGTCTCAACCCGGTCAAGGACCACGACCAAGAAGGCCCGGAGCTTAAGAGTGTAGCTCCACAGCTAATGGATCCCGGGGAGGATGCAGACGGAGCAGTGTACGCCACCTGTCCTCACCATCTGATATATTCAGAGGGAGTCCGGCTGCAAGAGGGGTACCGGCCCCGACACCCGACCTTGCTTCTCCATGTCCTGGTTGGTAAAGCCTGGTAGGCCCAGAGGATCCCATCGGGTATCGGAAGGAGCGGAGCTGCCACCCGTGCCCTTGTTCTGAGAGGAGTTCAGAGGGAGACCCGGCCTATCTACACACACAGACAGGAGAGGATACGGTCTGTAGTTCAGGAACACTCTGGTGCGGGGTCCCGATTGAATGCTGGACTTGCTCGGAGGTTGTCGGACCCCCATCCCTGGTGACTGCAGGACTCCGTGGGGATCAGGGAGTCGCCTTCCTTCTGCCATCTCTAATGTGAGTAAAGCCTTGGAAGTTCACCCCTATGGCCTCCGGACTGTTTATTCTGCGCTACACCGCGCGACGTGGCATCCGTTCTTCCTCCACTACTACCCCCTCCATCCTTCCTGTCCCTCTGCCCTGAGGCCTTGCTCCGCCTGTGGGGAGTAGTAATAACTCTGGCCGCCGTAACACTATGCCTCAGCGGACTGCAGCGGCGCTGGTGGCCTTCACCAGGTGCCACAGGTGGCGTAGTCGTAAATCAGCCACTCAACCCGGATAAGCCCACACCATCTCTTTTAATGTGACGGCCCTGAGTCCCCCATCTCCCAGGGTAAAGAAAAGGGCTTTTTCGAATAAGAGACGTCACGCTATCACTTGTGGGGGGTTTCTGCTGTTTTCGCATGTCAGGGGCTCTCCAAATGTGATATGGCATCCACTTTTTTCATATGGCATTTTGTTTTCATAATGGCATTACGGCATTCATTTTAATATGGTGATATGGCATTCAGTCTTTTTTGCGTTCAAAAAGTCGAAACGGTGCTCCTTCCCTTCCGAGCCCTGTCATGTGCCCAAACAATAGTTTTCCCCCACATATGGGGTATCAACATGCTCAGTAGAAATTACACAACAAATTTTGTGGTTCATTTTATCTTGTTACCCTTGTGAAAATAAAAAAATTGGGGCTATAGTAAAATTTTTGTGAAAAAAAGTAAAATGTTCATTTTTCTTTCCACATTGCTTTAGTTCCTTTTGGGTATTTTCTGTCATAAAGGCCCCTCAAAGTCACTTCAAATGTGATGTGGTCCCTAAAAAAATGGTTTTGTAAATTTTGTTGGAAAAATTAGAAATCGCTGGTCAACTTTTAAACCTTCTAACTTCCTAACAAAAAAATGTTTTAAAAATTGTGCTGATGTAAAGTAAACATATGAGAAATGTTATTTATTAACTATTTTGTGTGACATAACTCTCTGGAATTAAAAGTTTGAAAATTGCAAAATTATCAAAATTTTCACCAAATTGTCGTATCAAAATTGGTTACCACTATCATGAAGTACAATATGTCACTAAACACAATCTCAGAATCAGTGGGATCCATTGTAAAATAAGAAGAAAATAATAAAATCCTTATACTCACATGTCCTATGTGTCCCTAGCTGTAATTCTCTGACCGCTGACGCTGAGGAGCCGAGGAGAATGAGCCGCTCCGGCGAGCGGGCCCCGAAGCTGAGCTCAGGAGCGGTGTCCTGTCACTCAGTGAGCGCAGCTCCGGGGCCACTATCCGGGGAACACTTAGGACCATAGGCAGATTATAATGAGGGAAATCTGGGCTACCGCCCGGGGCCCCGGGGCTCCGGGGAGCCCCGGGGAGTCCATGGCCAAGCTTAAAGGATCCCTCACTTTACACACTTAACATCTTTTTTCCATTGTTAAAAAGCGTCATAGATTTCAAGCTTTTTTCATAGTGTTTTTCACCCTTGAATTTGTTCCAGAAAATGAAGTATTGCTCCTGGAAAATTAATGTAATTACACATGTGTTGGTATAGATATGTTTATTTCATTTGTATGTAATGGAACAACACAAAAAAACAAACATAAAAGGCAAATTGGACATAATTTCACACAAAACTCCCAAAATGGGCCAAACCAAAATGTTGGCACTTTTCCAAAGTTGTAGGTAAACAACTTTGTTTCAAGCATATGATGCTCATTCAAACTCACCTGTGGCAAGTAACAGGTTTGAGCAATATGAAATCATACCTGAAACCAGATAAAAAGGTGAGAAATTTACATATTCTTTGCATTGTATGACTGTGTGTGCCAAACTAAGCATGGAGAACACAAAGAGGAGAAGAGAACTGTCTGAGGAGTTGAGAACCAAAATTGTTGAAAAATATTAACAATCTCAAGGTTACAAATTAATCTCCAGAGATCTTGATGTTCCTTTGTCCATGGTGCGCAACATTATCAAGAAGTTTACAACCCATGGCACTGTAGCTAATCTCTCTGGATGTGGACAGCCGAGAAAAATTGAAGAAAGGTTGCAACGCAGGATAGTCCAAATGGTGGATAAGCAACCCCAATCAAGTTCCAAAGATATTCAAGCTGTCCTGCATGCTCAGGGTGCATCAATGTCAGCGTGAACTATATGTAGTCTTTTGAATGAAATGAATCACCATGGCAGGAGACCCAGGAGGACCCCACTGCTGACATAGATACATAAAAAAGCTAGACTACAATTTACCAATATGTGCGTGAGTAAGCCTAAATCCTTTTGGGAAATCATCTTGTGGACAGATGAAACCAAGATAGAGCTTTTTGGTGAAGCACATCATTCTACTGTTTACCAAAAATGGAATGAGGACTGCAAAGAAAAGAACACAGTACCTACAGTCATATATGGTGGAGGTTCAAAGATGTTTTGGGGTTGTTTTGTTGCCTCTGGCACTCATTGCTTTGACTGCGTGCAAAGCATCATGAAATCTGAAGATTACCAAAGGATTTTGGGTCACAATGTAGTGTCTATTGTCAGAAAGCTGGGTTTGCGTCCTAGGTCATGGGACTTCGAGCAGGACAATTACCCCAAACATATTTCAAGAAGCACCAAGAAATGGATGGGAACAAAGTGCTGGAGAGTTCTGAAGTGGCAGCAATGAGTCCGGATCTAAATCCTTTTGAACACCTGTGGATTTAGATCCGGACTCATTGCTTAGTCCGGATCTAAATTGCTCTTAAAATTGCTCTTGGGAGGAGACACACTTCACATATGGGAGACCTGGGACAGTTTGCAAAAGAAGAGTGGTCTACATACTTTTATATATATATATATATATATATATATATATATATACATATATATATACATATATATATATATATATGTATAATACTTGACACCTAATGGGAGCCAAAGGCCAAAGAAGGGGGCATTGTCCTAAGTAGGGGCCACAGAGGGAGACATTATTTTAATTGGGGTCCAAGGAAGGGGACATTATTTTAAATGGGGGCCCCAAGAGGGGACATTATTGTAAATTTTGTCTAAAAAGGGGGGCATCATACCATGGGAGCAAAAGGGGAACATTATGATAAATGGTGGCCAAAGAAGGGGACTTTATTCTAAATGAGGACCAAAAAGAGAGACATTGTACTACAGGGGGCCAAAGAGAGTTATATATAATAATATTTTTTATTTAATTTCTATATTTAGTAGAGACATGTACAAACTGAATAAGACAATACAGATTATCACATAATTCATGACATACTAAGAGGAGTGAAGGCCCTGCTAACAAGCTTACAGTCTATGAAGATATAGGAGTGACACAAAAGATAAAAAGGTGCTTGTCATGTATGGTCCGGCCATGATTATTATAAACAGGGGAATTCAAATACCATTACATGAACCAGTCATCAGCCAGAATCTGTATAAGTACAGATACAAGGAGCTGTAGAGTGCATGGAGGCTGTGGATACAGATGAGTGAAGGGACCAGATTCTGGAGAAAATTAAGGAAGGGAGAACAGGGCATAGTTAGATTAACCATATTCTGTGGGATAGTGCATTCCAGAGAACTGCTGCAGCACAAGAGAAGTCCTGAAGATGGGGGTAGAAGGTTTCGATTACAGAGGATGCTAGTCTTAGGTAGATAGTTGATTTTACATTTCTGGATTCTGTAGATTTGTGATTTGTATTAAACAAAAAAAAAAAACAACAACAATCCGAGGTGTCAGTATTCTTTAATGAGGACATAGCCCTCATGGTTTGTAATTCCAGTGTGTGATGATTAAATAAATGTTGTGATTAAGGTGCAGTTACTGCAGTATATCACAGATCAATTAATCCACAGTCACACTAGCTATGTATACGGATGTCCCCCAGGCCGATACCCCAGCAGTTGTTTCGGGATGCCTTGGCTTCTGCTGCTTTAGAAGATGCAGGTCATCCTTGTACATTTATCTGTATAGAAATAAATGGTTCGAGGCATGGTCATTAATTTTCCACAAAGCACTCTGCTACTATGCAAGCCAAATAATTTGTCCCTTTTTCCTTTCTGTTAAATTTGGGAATTATACAATAGATAACAGTCATATATTATCCTGTATATGATATCTGACTTCTGTAATCACTGTATACCATATACCAGTCATATATTATCCTGTATACTGCAGGTGCTATACTATGTGTATAGACATCAGATGATATATAGACTCCTTCATCATATCCTATGAGCTTTATTTATTGTTGTGGAGTTCAATTGTTTCCCATGGTATTTAATGGGTATTTTTAGAAATTACTTTTGTTATGTTTTTATATTTATTTTTAATAAAGGCATTTTTTTATTGCTTCAGTTGTACGTTGTTATTGTGGCTACTAGAATGGGAGTAACACTCAATCAGGTCAAAGAAGTATAGATGCACAAGTTTGATAAAAAGATTTGGAACTTTTATTGAATTATTTAAAAGAAATTTATAAAACACACATAAAGGGGAAGTGAACCAATGAAGGTGCCTGCAGTGCTAGTAACAAGGGTAGTCAATCATTTATTCTGTTTAACAAGACTTACAAAAGGAGATCATATCAATGAACCCAGTGATAAATACATGAAGAATTAAATAAATAAATAAATAAGTAAAAGGATCAGTATCCAAAATTCATTCATCTAGTAAGCATTAGTGGATAACAAGTACATACCTTAAAGTATCCAGCATAGATAAATGTAGTCAAAATGCCATGAAAGTATATATCTATAAATATGTCAATAGGTCATATAGAGAGAAGCCATAAAGCCCACAAGTGGTAGACAAGTGTCAATATAGGGCAAAGTCAATCATGGCCCACAAAATACAGATGGTATCACCAAGCATAGAGATAAACAGAATGTAAATAAAGACAATACAACCTTTCAACTGCAGGTAAGGACAGCTGTATTGTCTTTATTTACATTCTGTTTATCTCTATGCCTGATGATTCCATCTGTTTATTTCTATGCTTGGTGATACCATCTGTATTTTGTGGGCCAAACTGCACATTAATCACAACATTTATTTAATCATCACACACTGGAATTACAAACCATGAGGGCTATGTCCTCATTAAAGAATACTGATGTAGCACCCTGAGGATTCGGCTGCTACAGGGGTATTGCACCTCACTCCAGAGGTGTGGTATTCCACTCCCGGGTAAGGATGGAGTGTGGAACTGAGCTCAGTAGGCTGCATGTACTACATACATCCCATTTCCGGGGGACAGATCAACGGTACTCCCACCAGTTTATGTGCAGGTACGACAGCGTCTGTCCCTGGCTGGAGTGGGAGGGGGGTGGAACATCCCAGTAGTGTAGGGGCAGATAGGGGGAGTAGTCTGGGTAAAGCTAGGAGCTCATTGGGTGCTGGTCACCTGAGCTCACACATAGAGGGAGTATATATGGTGGGCACCATCTTAGGACAGGGTCTTTTTAGCCTGAGGAGCAGAGCAGAGGAGCTCAGCCAGGAGGGCTGACAGGGAGCTGTGGCTCCGGCTGGGCTCAGCTCCAGAGCAGAGCCTGCAGAGAGAGAGAGAGGAGTGAGAAGGACCCAGAGAGGAAACAAGAAGGAACCCCAAGATCCCAGAATAAGGACAGAAGGGTGAAGGGTTGGCGGACAAGGGTACCGGGTCCCAAGCTGGCGGAGGCCCAAAACGAACCTTAGCCAGGAACCGGAGGTCGTGGGCAGGATCTGCCACGACCCTCACCAAATCCACTAGAAAGGCACACCGAGCATAGGGTCAGGGAGCCCAGAGGAGGCTTGACCACCAAGAGACCCGAGGGAGCCGGCCAAAAGTGGATCCCTGGTGGGAACGGCCAGAGGAAGGGAGAGTCAGAAAGGAGCTCAGGACCACGCTCCGGAATTGTCTGGGGGTTGGCCGAGTCCAGGACCTGGTGGACGCAGCACGGCTCGGGTGGTCGCTCAAGGCCAGAGTGACCAAGAGAACACCAGTAAGTAAAAACCCTGAACTCAATCTCCTGACTCTGAATCTTCTTTTTGCATCATCACAACCCCCATCATCTACACCTGCTGCCCTGAGGCCATACCCCTCCCGTTGGGGGTTATACCATCACTGCTGCACATATACCACCGGCCTCAGTGGACTGCTCTGCAGCGGCGGCTTCAAAGCCGCACTCAACGGGTGGCGTAGTCGACAATCAAGTTAACATCTACTGCCATAGACTGCCACTTAGTTTGACACCCTGGGCACGGACCGGGTCACCGCCACAAGGACTACTACCCCCATCGAGATCCGGCTCCGGGTATCCCCTACAGCACTGGCCCAGGGGGCGCGTCACTGACACCTCGGATTGTTGTTGTTGTTTTTTTTTTGTTTAATACAAATCACAAATCTACAGAATCCAGAAATGTAAAATCAACTATCTACCTAAGACTAGCATCCTCTGTAATCGAAACCTTCTACCCCCATCTTCAGGACTTCTCTTGTGCTGCAGCAGTTCTCTGGAATGCACTATCCCACAGAATATGGTTAATCTAACTATGCCCTGTTCTCCCTTCCTTAATTTTCTCCAGAATCTGGTCCCTTCACTCATCTGTATCCACAGCCTCCATGCACTCTACAGCTCCTTGTATCTGTACTTATACAGATTCTGGCTGATGACTGGTTCATGTAATGGTATTTGAATTCCCCTGTTTATAATAATCATGGCCGGACCATACATGACAAGCACCTTTTTATCTTTTGTGTCACTCCTATATCTTCATAGACTGTAAGCTTGTTAGCAGGGCCTTCACTCCTCTTAGTATGTCATGAATTATGTGATAATCTGTATTGTCTTATTCAGTTTGTACATGTCTCTACTAAATATAGAAATTAAATAAAAAATATTATTATATATAACTCTCTTTGGCCCCCTGTAGTACAATGTCTCTCTTTTTGGTCCTCATTTAGAATAAAGTCCCCTTCTTTGGCCACCATTTATCATAATGTTCCCCTTTTGCTCCCATGGTATGATGCCCCCCTTTTTAGACAAAATTTACAATAATGTCCCCTCTTGGGGCCCCCATTTAAAATAATGTCCCCCTCCTTGGACCCCAATTAAAATAATGTCTCCCTCTGTGGCCCCTACTTAGGACAATGCCCCCTTCTTTGGCCTTTGGCTCCCATTAGTTGTCAAGTATTATACATACATATATATATATATATATATATATATGTATATATATATATATAAAAGTATGTAGACCACTCTTCTTTTGCAAACTGTCCCAGGTCTCCCATATGTGAAGTGTGTCTCCTCCCAAGAGCAATTTTAAGAGCAATTTAGATCCGGACTAAGCAATGAGTCCGGATCTAAATCCACAGGTGTTCAAAAGGATTTAGATCCGGACTCATTGCTGCCACTTCAGAACTCTCCAGCACTTTGTTCCCATCCATTTCTTGGTGCTTCTTGAAATATGTTTGGGGTAATTGTCCTGCTCGAAGTCCCATGACCTAGGACGCAAACCCAGCTTTCTGACAATAGACACTACATTGTGACCCAAAATCCTTTGGTAATCTTCAGATTTCATGATGCTTTGCACGCAGTCAAAGCAATGAGTGCCAGAGGCAACAAAACAACCCCAAAACATCTTTGAACCTCCACCATATATGACTGTAGGTACTGTGTTCTTTTCTTTGCAGTCCTCATTCCATTTTTGGTAAACAGTAGAATGATGTGCTTCACCAAAAAGCTCTATCTTGGTTTCATCTGTCCACAAGATGATTTCCCAAAAGGATTTAGGCTTACTCACGCACATATTGGTAAATTGTAGTCTAGCTTTTTTATGTATCTATGTCAGCAGTGGGGTCCTCCTGGGTCTCCTGCCATGGTGACTCATTTCATTCAAAAGACTACATATAGTTCACGCTGACACTGATGCACCCTGAGCATGCAGGACAGCTTGAATATCTTTGGAACTTGATTGGGGTTGCTTATCCACCATTTGGACTATCTTGCGTTGCAACCTTTCATCAATTTTTCTCGGCTGTCCACATCCAGAGAGATTAGCTACAGTGCCATGGGTTGTAAACTTCTTGATAATGTTGCGCACCATGGACAAAGGAACATCAAGATCTCTGGAGATTAATTTGTAACCTTGAGATTGTTGATATTTTTCAACAATTTTGGTTCTCAACTCCTCAGACAGTTCTCTTCTCCTCTTTGTGTTCTCCATGCTTAGTTTGGCACACACAGTCATACAATGCAAAGAATATGTAAATTTCTCACCTTTTTATCTGGTTTCAGGTATGATTTCATATTGCTCAAACCTGTTACTTGCCACAGGTGAGTTTGAATGAGCATCATATGCTTGAAACAAAGTTGTTTACCTACAACTTTGGAAAAGTGCCAACATTTTGGTTTGGCCCATTTTGGGAGTTTTGTGTGAAATTATGTCCAATTTGCCTTTTTTGTTTGTTTTTTTGTGTTGTTCCATTACATACAAATGAAATAAACATATCTATACCAACACATGTGTAATTACATTAATTTTCCAGGAGCAATACTTCATTTTCTGGAACAAATTCAAGGGTGAAAAACACTATGAAAAAAGCTTGAAATCTATGACTCTTTTTAACAATGGATAAAAGATGTTAAGTGTGCAAAGTGAAGGATCCTTTAAGCTTGGCCATGGACCCCCCGGGGCTCCCCGGAGCCCAGGGGCCCCGGGCGGTAGCCCAGATTGCCCTCATTATAATCTGCCTATGGTCCTAAGTGTTCCCCGGATAGTGGCCCCGGAGCTGCGCTCACTGAGTGACAGGACACCGCTCCTGAGCTCAGCTTCGGGGCCCGCTCGCTGGAGCGGCTCATTCTCCTCGGCTCCTCAGCGTCAGCGGTCAGAGAATTACAGCTAGGGACACATAGAACATGTGAGTATAAGGATTTTATTATTTTCTTCTTATTTTACAATGGATCCCACTGATTCTGAGATTGTGTTTAGTGACATATTGTACTTCATGATAGTGGTAACCAATTTTGATACGACAATTTGGTGAAAATTTTGATAATTTTGCAATTTTCAAACTTTTAATTCCAGAGAGTTATGTCACACAAAATAGTTAATAAATAACATTTCTCATATGTTTACTTTACATCAGCACAATTTTTAAAACAATTTTTTTGTTAGGAAGTTAGAAGGTTTAAAAGTTGACCAGCGATTTCTAATTTTTCCAACAAAATTTACAAAACCATTTTTTTAGGGACCACATCACATTTGAAGTGACTTTGAGGGGCCTTTATGACAGAAAATACCCAAAAGGAACTAAAGCAATGTGGAAAGAAAAATGAACATTTTACTTTTTTTCACAAAAATTTTACTATAGCCCCAATTTTTTTATTTTCACAAGGGTAACAAGATAAAATGAACCACAAAATTTGTTGTGTAATTTCTACTGAGCATGTTGATACCCCATATGTGGGGGAAAACTATTGTTTGGGCACATGACAGGGCTCGGAAGGGAAGGAGCACCGTTTCGACTTTTTGAACGCAAAAAAGACTGAATGCCATATCACCATATTAAAATGAATGCCGTAATGCCATTATGAAAACAAAATGCCATATGAAAAAAGTGGATGCCATATCACATTTGGAGAGCCCCTGACATGCAAAAACAGCAGAAACCCCCCACAAGTGATAGCGTGACGTCTCTTACTCGAAAAAGCCCTTTTCTTTACCCTGGGAGGTGGGGGACTCGGAGTCGGGTCCTGTGATGGAGAGATGGGGTGCAGCCGTGGCCCGGACCCGACCCGTGCTCAGGGCCGTCACATTAAAAGAGATGGTGTGGGCTTATCCGGGTTGAGTGGCTGATTTACGACTACGCCACCTGTGGCACCTGGTGAAGGCCACCAGCGCCGCTGCAGTCCGCTGAGGCATAGTGTTACGGCGGCCAGAGTTATTACTACTCCCCACAGGCGGAGCAAGGCCTCAGGGCAGAGGGACAGGAAGGATGGAGGGGGTAGTAGTGGAGGAAGAACGGATGCCACGTCGCGCGGTGTAGCGCAGAATAAACAGTCCGGAGGCCATAGGGGTGAACTTCCAAGGCTTTAGTCACATTAGAGATGGCAGAAGGAAGGCGACTCCCTGATCCCCACGGAGTCCTGCAGTCACCAGGGATGGGGGTCCAACAACCTCCGAGCAAGTCCAGCATTCAATCGGGACCCCGCACCAGAGTGTTCCTGAACTACAGACCGTATCCTCTCCTGTCTGTGTGTGTAGATAGGCCGGGTCTCCCTCTGAACTCCTCTCAGAACAAGGGCACGGGTGGCAGCTCCGCTCCTTCCGATACCCGATGGGATCCTCTGGGCCTACCAGGCTTTACCAACCAGGACATGGAGAAGCAAGGTCGGGTGTCGGGGCCGGTACCCCTCTTGCAGCCGGACTCCCTCTGAATATATCAGATGGTGAGGACAGGTGGCGTACACTGCTCCGTCTGCATCCTCCCCGGGATCCATTAGCTGTGGAGCTACACTCTTAAGCTCCGGGCCTTCTTGGTCGTGGTCCTTGACCGGGTTGAGACATTCCTCGTCTGCAACCTGCCCCCCGTCTCAAGGCTGGGGTATCAGGGCTGTGTCTCCATCCACTGCAGGTCCACACAGGATCCACGTTCAGGGTGGGAGATCACAATACCTCACAGTAATTAACAGCACAAAGACCAAAACCAAAGATGGCTTTTTATTAAATATGAAATTTAAAGTGTCACTAAATTGTAAGTCCTCAACCCTCACCCACTAACTGGTTCCCCTCACTCTTGGTTCCCCAGTCTCCCTGTAACCAGGAGGGCAGCACCTGGTGCATACTAGCCCCCCTGGTGGAGAAATGTGGCGTTGGATGCAAAGGTTGGGTCCCGACCATCACGCTGTTCTTACCTCGGAGGAGGAACACTACACTCCATTACAGAAGTGCAGCATCCCTGTGGCGGTCGAACCTTCAGGGGCGCCACAGTTCTACAGTGGGATGTGCTACATAATGAAGTTTCTCTTAAGGGGCACTTGGAAGATGTCCTTATCACCCCGGTCAGTAAAATCTTTATAGTGGTGGAAGGATGAGCCTAACCTATCTCGAGGGGTTCCCTGGGTACTTAGGGTCACTAGAACAATTACCACAGATGCGAGTCCGAGAGGGTGGGGAGCCCATCTGGGAGATATGGTAGCCCAGGGGACCTGGTCAGATATTGAAAAGGGTCTCTCCTCCAATTCAAAAGAACTTCTGGCGGTAGACAAGGCGGTGAATAATTTCTTACCTTTCCTTCAGGGCCAGAATGTAAAGATCCTCTTGGATAATCTAGTTGCGGTAGCATATGTGAACCACCAGGGGGATACATGGTCAAGATCGCTGATGAGAGTGACAGATCATCTCTTCCAGATTACAGAAAGTCACCTCCTTTCCCTGATGGCCCTCCATTTAATGGAAAAAGAAAACATGAGAGCAGATTTCCTAAGCTGCTATCCTCTGATGCAAGGGGAATGGGAACTAAATCAAGGAATTTTTACCCAAATAGCCGAAGATGGGGGGGCCTCCGGTCAGGTAGATCCGTTTGCCACAAAACTAAATCGGAAGACAAAGATCTTGTGTTCCCTAAATCCTCTAGCTGTGGACGCTTTCCTGATACGTTGGTATTTCAGCCTGGCGTATGACTCCTCCCCCCCTGGTTGGCTGTTCTTCTCATGGTAATAAGAAAGATCAGGGAGGAGAAGGCCAGGGTTCTGCTGATCACACCCTTTTGGCCCAGGAGGCCCTGGTTCTCATGCCTGAGGAACATGTCCATCTCTGATCCTTGGGTTCTTCCAGAGATTCCATATCTCCTTCTCCGGGGTCCGATATTCCATCCTCAAGCAACTGGCCTCCACTTGACGGTGTGGAACTTGAAAGGACACTGCCAAATCAGAAAGGTTTTTCCAAAGGTCTAGTAACCATCCTGCACAGCAGAAAACCTGTTACAACCCAGATTTATGCCACAAGTTGGAGAAAGTTTTTGTCTTTCTCTGGTTCTGGGGTTGATGGGGAAGGGGTGCCAATAGGACAAATCTTTGGAGTTTTTACAAAAAGGTCTTGAACTAGGGTTATCCACCAGCACCCTTAAAGTACAGATTTCTGCCTTGGGTGCCCTATATAGCTGTGATGCAGCTTGTAGCTACTGGGTTTCTCGGTTCATTAAGGCAGCTTTTAGATCTAGACTCATTATTAAAAGCAGCTTGGTTCCCTGGGATTTAAATTTGGTTCTAAAGGCCTTGACTAGCTCGCCGTTTGAGCTAATAGTCAGCAACCCTTAAATCCCTCTCTCTTAAGACCGCTTTAATATCTTTAACCTCGGCCAGGAGCATTAGTGACATCCAGACCCTGTCAATGGCCTCGCCGTTTACTCAAATTCTGGATGATAGGCAGGATCTGGTCTAAAAATCACTCTCTCTCCCTAAGGTAGCTACTCGTTTCCACAGACTTCAGGAAGTCCTCCTACCCTCCTTTTGTCCACATCCTAGTAACCAGAAAGAGGTGGAGTTACATACGTTAGAAGTGAGGAGATGTGTGGTTAGGTACCATTCAGATACCAAAAGCTTTAGGAAAGATAACTCGTTGTTTATATCCTACCAAGGGGCTAGGAACGGTCTAAGGTCACGAAGTCCAGCATAGCTAGATGGAATTAGGAGGCCATTTCTCTATCATATACAGTATAGACCAAAAGTTTGGACACACCTTCGCATTTAAAGATTTTTCTGTATTTTCTTGACTATGGAAATTGTACATTCACACTGAAGGCATCAAAACTATGAATTAACACATGTGGAATTATATATTTAACAAAAAAGTGTGAAACAACTGGGTTCAGGTCTGGTGACTGTGAAGGCCAGGTTATCTGGCGTAGCACCCCATCACTCTCCTTCTTGGTCAAATAGCCCTTACACAGCCTGGAGGTGTGTTTGGGGTCATTGTCCTGTTGAAAAATAAATGATGGCCCAACTAAACGCAAACCAGGTGGAATAGCATGCCGCTGCAAGATGCTGTGGTAGCCATGCTGGTTCAGTATGCCTTCAATTTTGAATAAATCCCCAACCGTGTCACCAGCAAAGCACCCCCACACCATCACACCTCCTCCTCCATGCTTCACGGTGGGAACCAGGCATGTAGAGTCCATCCGTTCACCTTTTCTGCGTCGCACAAAGACATGGTGGTTGGAACCAAAGATCTCAAATTTGGACTCATCAGACCAAAGCACAGATTTCCACTGGTCTAATGTCCATTCCTTGTGTTCTTTAGCCCAAACAAGTCTCTTCTGCTTGTTGCCCGTCCTTAGCAGTGGTTTCCTAGCAGCTATTTTACCATGAAGGCCTGCTGCACAAAGTCTCCTCTTAACAGTTGTTGAAGAGATGTGTCTGCTGCTAGAACTCTGTGTGGCATTGAACTGGTCTCTAATCTGAGCTGCTGTTAAACTGCGATTTCTGAAGCTGGTGACTCGGATAAACTTATCCTCAGAAGCAGAGGTGACTCTTGGTCTTCCTTTCCTGGGGCGGTCCTCATGTGAGCCAGTTTCTTTGTAGCGCTTGATGGTTTTTGCAACTGCACTTGGGGACACTTTCAAAGTTTTCCCAATTTTTCGGACTGACTGACCTTCATTTCTTAAAGTAATGATGGCCACTCGTTTTTCTTTACTTAGCTGCTTTTTTCTTGCCATAATACAAATTCTAACAGTCTGTTCAGTAGGACTATCAGCTGTGTATCCACCAGACTTCTGCACAACACAACTGATGGTCCCAACCCCATTTATAAGGCGAGAAATCCCACTTATTAAACCTGACAAGGCATACCTGTGAAGTGAAAACAATTTCCGGTGACTACCTCTTGAAGCTCATCAAGAGAATGCTAAGAGTGTGCAAAGCAGTCATCAAAGCAAAAGGTGGCTACTTTGAAGAACCTAGAATATAAGACATATTTTCAGTTGTTTCACACTTTTTTGTTAAGTATATAATTCCACATGTGTTAATTCATAGTTTTGATGTCTTCAGTGTGAATGTACAATTTTCATAGTCATGAAAATACAGAAGAATCTTTAAATGAGAAGATGTGTCCAAACTTTTGGTCTGTACATCTAGCGGCGAGGAAGTGCCAGAAGGGCTGAAGGCTCATCCCACCCCACCCCTCCTGGGCTGAGAAGACAGGTGTCTCGATAGAAGACATATGTAAGGCTGCTACCTGGTCCTGTCCCTCTACATTCCATAGACACGATAGGTTAGATATGGGTGTATCGGCTGACCTCACCTTTGGGAGAAGAGTGTTCCAGGCTGCGGTCCTTCAATAGATTACTTCATCTCTGTAATTCTCTCGTGGTGCTGTCATGGTCGACCGATAAAATCTTAAATTACATACCGGTAATGGAATTTTTCGGAGACCATGACAGCACCCTTATATTCCCTCCTTTCACGTTTGTGGGAACACTCCCCTTTTATTAATTATAATATCACGCTCAATAGGTGTCGTCTGGTATGGCAATTTTGTGATTGTTTGCTGTGTTTATTAACCTGGCGGTCCTCTCAATGCTCTGTAATCCCAACTGAGGCGGGAGAGAGGTGGCGCCCTTTTAAGCCTGTAGGTTTCCTCTCCTTGGTGGGCGGATCCCCTCTCTCGTGGTTCTGTCTCTGAAAAATCCCGTTACCGGTAAGTAACTTACGACTATACATTTGATGGAGCAATCAAAAAGTTGTACCCCAAAATGGTATTAAAAACGGTCTTAGAAAATTGAAACACAAGCCAAACAATTTGTTTGCAAAGTTTAGAATTTTTTAAAAGCAGTAAAATGTTTTCGTTTTCTTCTGCACCATTTCACTTTATTTGGATTTCATTGCCCTTTTTTTTCTATATGTTGCACAGTAAAGTGAATAGCGTCTTTCAAAAATGCTGTAATTTTGTCCCACAAAGTACACCTCAACCCTGCTGTATTGAATAGTGTCTGTGTTATTCACTATGTGATATGTGTTTTTTTATTGTATACTAATGTATAGTGACTAGTGATGATTGAGCGTGTTCTATGAACCCATTCAGCGAGCACGCTAACAGCCGTGACACTTGCAGGCACGGCGACCTTAAAAGAAATGCCAAGCATGCCAAAATACTCGGCGAGCACCTGAGCGTGCTCGCCGAAGGGGTTGATAGAACACGCTCGATCATCACTAATAGTGACCAGATGCCTCTAAGGAATCTTTTTTGGCCTCTGTTTTACTGGTGCTTGAAGTGCAAATTTTTGTAGCTCTAATGATTAAGTAATATGCAACTATGTGAACTGCAATTGCCAATTAACAATTTAAGGGTATCCATCAGAAAATACCCCTCCCTCCAATTCCCATTCATGACCATGCAGGATTTGGAAAGCTAAATCCATAGACACCTCTATATCTTTTATCTGTTGCTGCATTTCTGGGTGCTCTGGGTGTAACGGAGCACTAACCAAGCCTCAGCCTTCCAAGGTTGCTTCCCTGCCCAGCACCAGCCTCTTTATCTTGATTGATAGCTCACTGTCAGTTTTTTGGGACGTCAGGCACCAAGCAAGGAAAATCAGTGAGCTAGACACTAGCACTGGGAACTCTCCCTCCGTACATAAACAAAACATAAACCAAAAAAAAAGCAATTTGGCACGTTACTTAATTTATGTAGATTTATAGAATGAAATGTTGGATTTCGTACGAGCTCGATCCATGTTTTTCACAGAGCTCATATCTATTATAGTCTAGGGCTGTTCACATATTTCTGTGGACCGCGTATTTTTCACCGAAACACGTTGACCTGTCGGACTTTGATCCAAATCAAAGTTTAGAGCTTCTCGGATGCAAAACAAAGCTGATGAAAGTCTGAATGAGGCCTTACTCTATTATTTATTTTTTAAGCAGCGTTCATTCCAGGCTGCTGTACACATGAAGAGGGTTTACACACCTAAAATACATATATAAAACACAGAAACAAGCTACCATTGACAGACTAGTATGGAGGGAGACACTGCCACTACGATCTAACAGTGTGGATTCTGGTGTCTCGCTCCTTCCCTCAGGTTGTATGCCAAAAGCCTCCTCCAATAAGCAAGTTCTGGACAAGCTGCAGGTGGAGAGGGAGTGCGGGATTACGGTGAAGGCCCTGACTGCGTCTCTGTTTTACACTTACGAGGGAAAGAAGTATCTCCTGAACCTGATCAACACTCCGGTGAGTGTGACGTTTCTTCTTGATTTGTTTCTCTGTGGTCTTGTTGCGGATGTTCAACTGGTCACGGCGGTCGCGTGACCTGTCACATAACTAAATGATGTCATGGAAGGTCCTTTCACACCACCGCGAGCCGTACAAGAGACCGGACGCAGTGGAGAAAAGACCGGAGGCCATCAGAAGGTAAGTATAATGTTATTTTCTCCAATCCCCTCCATGACAGCACACCTGGAGGTAGCCTCCCCATCCTAATTAGGGACAGGAAAACAAGAGGTTAAATAGCCCCTTCCCGCTACAATCCCCAGTGTTTTCCTGTCCCTATGGGATGAAGAGGTTACCTGGGGTGCCTGCAGCCGGCAAGCAGGGCCCTATTAAATTTACCTGCCGGGCTGCAGGGAGCGATCGCCTCCGACCTTCCTTCCTTTGCAGCTCCCGTGTCTCCTTGAGAGCGGAACCCCCCACACACACACTCGCCTGCGTGTAAAGCCGAGTAGGGTTTTGGGGGCTGGGGGCCTCCTGTAGCTCCCCGGCCGGAGTCTCCTCTGTCCTCCATGGCGGCGTGCCGGAAGTCAGGCTTTTGGCCAGCGGGACGTCACTTCTGGTGCGTTCCACCGTGGAACGCATGGGGCCGCGGCGGGAAATTCAAAAGGAGAAGCCGCGGTTTGCCCTGAAAATGAGGATCCTTCACCAGATAGGTGAAAATTTGGCACTGGATCTCGGTCTCCCCTATAAAAGACCCAGATGAGAAGACTCCATTAAGGTAGGACAGAATATTCTGCTACTATGGAGGGTGCTGTTCCAAAGCCTGCGTCTGCAGAGCCCAGCGCTAACCCGGCCCCAGTAAGTACTAGGTCCTAGGTTATTCCCCACTCTCTTTTGAGCAGGATCCTAAATATATTTGAAATCTCCCCTTTTTTTATTTTTAATTTAGGGAGACAAGGATCCGGCACCGACAGTGGGAGAAAGCACTACAGTTCGCAAATGTGCCATCTGTATAAAAAAGCTGGCTTCAGGGCATAAGAAACCCCTATGCTGGAAATGCACTGACAACATTGTGAAGGAAGAACAGCCTTCCCTTATGGAAGAAGTCAGGGGAATGGTTCGGCAGGAAATACAATCTTCCCTAGCCTCCTTCTCACAAGCCAGAGCTGAAGGTCCATCTCCCCCCAAAAGGAGAAAATATACGGTTAGGGAGACCTCTGATTCAGAATTAGGGTCTATGGAGGAACCGGAAGAAGGGGTCCTAAGTGAAGATCATGAGGAAGATAGGAAATATTACTTTTCGTCTGAGAATATGGAGGAATTGTTGTCGCAGGTGAGAGACACGATGCAGGTGGAAGAGGAGAAGGAAACCCGTACAGTTCAGGATGAAATGTTTGGCGGTCTGAAATCCAAGAAGAAGGTAGTGTTCCCTGTGCATGACAACATTTGGAGTCTTATTTTGGATGAATGGGAGTCACCTGAGAAAAGGCTTAGTATGGCAGGAGAAATGAAGGATAGATTCCCTCTAGATGAAAAGGCGGCTAAGCTATGGATGGAAGTCCCGAAGGTTGATGTACAGGTGGCAAGGGTTGCGAAGAAAACAACCCTTCCCTTTGAAGACTCGTCACAGCTCAAAAATCCTATGGATAGGAAGATGGACAGCCTTCTAAGGAAGGCATGGGAAACATCGGCGGCTTCACTGAAGACTAATATCGCTTCAACTTGTGTAGCTCGTTCCATGTTCCTCTGGCTCCAACAACTAGAGGAACATCTCTGGAAAGGTACCACTCAAGAGGACCTCCTAGCATCTCTTCCTTTTCTGCAGAAGGCCACTGGATTCCTAGCGGATGCCTTGGCGGAGTCGGTCAAGATTGCGGCAAGATCGGCAGCATTATCAAATTCTATGAGAAGAGCTCTGTGGTTGAAGATGTGGAGTGGGGACAACGCATCAAAATCTAAGCTTTGTTCCATTCCATTTAAAGGAGAGTATATGTTTGGGGCGGTGCTAGACGAGTTGTTGGAGAAAGCATCCGACAAGAAGAAGTCTCTGCCAGAGCCAAAGAATCCAAAAAGTTTCAGAAAGAGACCATTTCTTCTCCCTCAACAACAACAGCAGCAAGCATTTCAGTACAGAGGCAAGGGTAAAACTGGTCGCTGGAGTTACACAAAAGGGGGAAGAGGTAGGAATATCTTTCAAGGTTCTAGGCAGGACAGACAATGACGCCAAGAAGGTAGGAGGCAGAATTGCGAGCTTCCTTCCTCAATGGCAGCTTATTGATTGGAAAAGGATTTGTCGTGGCAACAGTAGACCAGCCAGAGGCTTACTACCACGTGCCAATTCATCCGGATTACAGAAAATTTCTCAGATTTGCTGTAACTCAGAACCGAGAGGTACTTCATTTTCAATTCAATGTACTCCCCTTCGGCATTTCGTCAGCACCCCGCCTGTTTACAAAGATCATGGCAGAGGTAGTAGGTTTATCTAAGGAAACTGAATATCTGCATCGTCCCATATTTAGACAATTTTTTGGTGATGGTTCCCTCGGTTTCAAGTTTGGAAAGAGACCTCCAGATGACCCTCCAGATCCTGGAATCCTTGGGATGGTTGATAAACTACCAAAAGTCAGATCTGATTCCCTCCACCAGGAAGACCTCCTTGGGAATTCTCCTGGATTCTCAGCAACAAGCCTCTTTTCTGCCAAAAGAGAAGCAGATTCAGTTGAGGTCGAAAGTTTATGCACTAAAGAACCAGAGAGGAGTGTCATTAAGATTCGCCATGTCCGTCCTCGGGTCCATGACCTCATTTATTTAGGCGGTACCTTGGGCTCAAGCGCATTCAAGGGTCCTTCAAAACTACATCCTTTCCTGTTGGGACAGATCTCCAAGTTCCCTCTCCAACAGAATTCATCTGCCAGAGAAGGTGAAAGCATCTTTAAATTGGTGGCTCTGTCCAGGAAATCTGGAGAAAAGTTCAGCATGGATTCAACTTCCCTTGTTATCCGTCAAAACAGACGCAAGCAAAAGAGGATGGGGAGCAGTAGTCTCCCACGTGGCCTTCCAAGGGGTCTGGTCGCAAGAAATAGCAGAGCAGTACTCAAACTTAAAAGAAATGAAAGTGGTGGAAGAAACCCTATGGGCAGCCACTACTGTGCTTCAGGGGTCGAATGTCAGAGTCTACTCGGACAATATGACAACTATAGCCCACTTGAGACATCAGGGAAGTACAAGAAACAGGAGGTTACAGATGATCTCCGAAAGGATCTTCCACTGGGCGGAGCATAATCTACTATCCTTATCGGCTCTGCATCTGAGGGGCTCCGACAACTATCATGCAGATCTTCTGAGCAGAAAATACATTCATCCAGGGGAGTGGAGCATGAACTCGAAGATATTTCAGATGATTGTTCAAAAGTGGGAATACCCAGATGTGGACCTGTTTGCGAACCAGGAAAACGCAAAAGTAAGAGCCTTTTTCTCTTTGAAACCCGAGGATTCAGCAACAGGGATAGATGCATTCGCTCACCCTTGGAAAGTTGGGCTCGCTAATGCTTTTCCCCTGATTCTGTTAATACCAAGGACTTTACAAAAAATCAGGTCGGAAGGGCTCAAGACTATCCTAATAGCTCCAATGTGGCCAAAAAGAGCATGGTTCGGAACATTGAGCAGTCTAAGAATGGATGATCCATTGATGCTTCCTCGAATCCACGATCTGCTGCATTAGGGCCAGATTTTCCATCCGGCCCCTCAGAATTTGGCTCTAGCAGCTTGGCTTCTGAGACCACCCTCTGAAAAGCCAGAGGCTTCTCAGTACAGGTGATCCAAATGTGGCGCCCTGCTGTGCATTGGTGCCACAGAACCCAGAAGGGTGCATGGATGGATTTCTCCACAAGAGGCCCTCACTAGATACAAACACCTCTACCTTCCAACTCATACCAGCAGAGGGAGCCCAGATAGGGATATATATAGGGAAGGTGGAGCCAGGCAGCTCAGTTGATTAGTGAGTGCTCAGAGTCAGAGCAGAGCAGGCAGGCTGAGAGAGAGCCTGAGAGCGTGCCGACACTCAGATAGCGGTGAAGACGCAGCACGTCAGCTGCCTAGTAGTGAGGGCCCCGAGTGTGGCCGACGGCAAGGAGAAAAAGGGGAGTGAAACCAAGGGGGCAGAGGAGCACAATAAGCTCACCCCATTATATCTACCGGACACCGGATCCGCGCCTACAGGGACCCTTTACACCCAGTGGGGATAACCGGAATCCCAGGAGGACTACAAGTCCCTGACAAACCTGAAGGCTAGACACACACAGGATCAGGAACCACGAAGGCCCCGACGTCCAGGGAAAGTGGTTACCAACCAGAGGTCCTATTTCTGAGCATCTGGTGAAGTAAAAGCAGGACACATAAGCTAGGCCCAGTTGCAGGCTGGCCAGGAGCATACATAGGGACAGACACGGATCAGGAGGCCCTATACCTGCTCCCTGGGGAGAAGTCCAAAAGTGCGCCCTTCATCTGGAGTACCCTGGACCGTACCTAACAGCTGTACCAGTAAAGGAAATGAAGCAAATCCCCTGTCTCTGTCCGTTACTCCTGCTGTGCCATCGCTTTCCCTGCACCACAATGCTCAGCGCAACCTGCATCATTTATACTGCCCTGAGGCCTGCTCCACCTGTGGGGAGCCGTTCCATCTCAAGCTGTCCTGACATCTGCCTCAGAGGACTGTTGCAGCGCTGGTGATCCTCACCAGACACCACAGGTGGCGTCACAACAAATTCCCTACAAATAATTCCTTTTGGCACTGACCGCCCTGGGCCAGCCACCGCGATAATCCCCGCAGGCAGTCTTAGGCCCGGCTGCCGGGTGCCCCGCGACACCCCTGGGGGCGAGTCACATACACTGCAGAAAAGCAGAAAACCAGTCACAATTTCCATCTATGGAAAAATCTAGAAAGCTTTCAAGCTATGGTATGAGCCTCGTCCATTAGATCCCTTTCGGCTTGACGTGGCCAGAATCTTGGATTTCCTACAGAACGGTCTGTCTAAAGGATTAAGACCAAGCACGCTGAAGGTCCAAGTCTCGCCTTTAAGTTCCTATTTTGATGCTGATTTGGCCCAAAACAGATGGATTAAGAGGTTCATGATAGCTGCTTCTTGGATTAATCCAACAAGAGCTAAAATAGTTCCACCTTGGGATCTCAACGTAGTTCTTAGAGGCCTAACTATGCATCCTTTCGAGCCAATAGCCGAGGCACACATAGACAAATTGTCTTGGAAAGCGGCATTGCTTATAGCTCTGACTACAGCCAGAAGAGTGAGTGAAATCCAAGCCCTGTCTATCAGAGAGACTTATTGTCGTATTTTGGAAGACAGGATCATCCTCCAGTTGGATCCTTCTTTTCTACCTAAAGTGTCGTCTAATTTTCATATGTCTCAGCCAATAATTCTTCCGTCATTCTGTCAAAATCCATCAAATAGCAAGGAAGAAGAATTCCACGCGTTGGATGTAAGAAGGACTATAATCCGCTATTTGAGGCAGACTGAAACCTGGAGGAAGGATCAGAACCTATTTGTCCAATATGGAAGGCCCAATAAAGGAAAGAAAATTGCAAAAATATGCTAGCAAATTGGATTAAGAAAGCAATTTGTGAAACATACATAGTTCAAGATTTGTCTCCTCTGAAATCTTTGAAAGCTCTTTCTACTAGAGCTATGTGGGTCTCCTGGGCGGAAAAAGCTAGTGCATCCATTGAGCAGATTTGCAGGGCAGCTACATGGTCGTCTGTCCATACCTTTGCTAAACATTATAGACTAGATGTAATATCTAATAGAGACTTAGCATTTGGAAGGAAAGTCCTTCAGGCTGTTGTCGCTCCCTAAAATTCATTCTTTGGTATTACTCCAGGTGTGCTGTCATGGAGGGGATTGGAGAAAATAGAATTAGACTTACCAGTAATTCGGTTTCTAAGACCCTCCACAACAGCATGGGTAGTTCCCTCCATTTCTTTGATTGGAAAAATCCTTAGTGTTAATAAATATTTAGAGCATTCATACTGTGTGGTCCTTTGAAAACACTGGGGATTGTAGCAGGGAGGGGCTATTTAACATCTTGTTTTCCTGTCCCTAATTAGGATGGGGAGGCTACCTCCAGGTGTGCTGTCGTGGAGGGTCTTAGAAACAGAATTACCGGTAAGTCTAATTCTATTTTTTTTTTTTTTACCATTTTTATTCTTTTTTTCTACTATTAACTTGTTCACACTATATAAATACATGCCGGTTGCAAGGATTTATATAGTGTGACCAAGTTGTCAAGCACTTTCCAAGTGATGCTAAAATCGTTTGGAAAGCGGTTGACAACCCGCATGCGGACATGCATGTGAAAAATGCTTCACATACGTTTGTCCCTGGCAGGAAAAACGCATGTAAAATCTGCATGCGTTTTTTCTGCCAGGGAGATGCAGAAACACTCAGGAAAAATCCGGAGCATTTCTGCATCGTGGGCATGTGGCGCCCCTGAGGGTTCAGTCGCCACAGAGGTACTGCACCTCACCCAGAGGTGTGGTGTCTCCCTTCACTCAGGTAAGATGGGAGTGCTGCAGAGAACCCCCCAAAACACCTGCATCCAACATTACACTGCTTCAGACCGGCTGGAAGGGCAACATGCAGAGCGCAGCTGCTGAGCCCTGTCCCTGGCTGGAGTGGGGGAAACCCAAAGGTAGGGGGAACCAGTAGTGGGTGTGGGTGGAGGAAGCAGTTAGAAGGAGCACACAGTAGGTATATAATGGGAAGCAATCTTAGGGTGGCAGTTCAGAACAGAATGGTCAGTCAGTACAGTACAGACGGTCAGTGAGGACTGTCTGGGAGCAGAGGCTCAGCAGGAGCTCTGCTCCACAAGAAGGGCCTGGGATAGAGGCCCCGGAGGGGAGAAGGGAGTAGGCTCCATTCTAAGAAGGGATCCCAGGGGTACGGCGCGTGCAGGACAGCACCCATACGCCCCGCATCTGTCAGAAGACAGAGGGATCGGTTGCCCCATTCTAATCTCCAGGGGGTCAGGTTGGTCCCGGATTCGACGTACAGGAAGGACTTCAGCATACCCGAGCGGGATTGAGAGTGGGCAGCGCAGGGCAGCAGGGAGAAGGACCTAGTGTGAAGACGGTCAAAGTAGGAACACGAGAAAGTGGGGTTCTGCCAAGCATTCCTAAACTTCCTGAGGAAGGATTGAACCCCTGCCAGGGTGAACACGGCGCAACGTGGGAGGCCTTCACCTGTAACTTGCACTTTTGTGTTTCCTGAAGAACTGTGTATTAAAATCTTGGACGACTGCACTGAGTTGCCTCCGTCTATTCCTTCACTGGTGCCATTTCCCTCCCTGCACTACAACGCCCAGCGCACCCTCCATCTATTTACACTGCCCTGAGGCCCGCTCCACCTGTGGGGAGCCGTTCCATCTCTAGCTGCCCTAACATCTGCCTCAGAGGACTGTTGCAGCGCTGGTGATCCTCTCCAGACACCACAGGTGGCTTCACGACAAATCCTATAAATAATCCCTTTTGCACTGACCGCCCCGGGCCAGCCACCGTGATATTCCCCAAAGCAGCCATACGGCCCGGCTGCCGTGTGCCCCGCGGCCCAGGGGGCAGCGAGTCACCACTTGGCGTCACGAACAGGATACGTGACCAGCCTGCCATCTGCGGGTAATGTGCGCCTAAAGAAGTGTTTTCTGCCTTGAATGTGGCGCCCGCCCCAGAAGAACGGGCGCCATTATGTGCGTGCTAAAGAACAACAGAATGGAACCTCCCGTCGTGGGCCGGGTCCCAGAATGGCTCCAAAAGCAGGCCCTGCCCCTTGCAACAGTGACTGTCCGCATAGATGTGTCCGTCAAAGCGGGGAGGCCGACACAGGGAGTGACCGACAGCAAAGTGCCATGGGACCGCCCCCGAAAGAGGAGAGGCGGTGGAGAGAAGCTGCGTAAAGACCGGGAGGTGTCAGGCCGAGCTGATGCAGTCGCGGGAGCAGGTCGGAGTGATGTCCCTGTCCCAAATGCGGCTGGCGCTGCTCCATCCCTGGTCCCCCTGCAGCCTGAGGCTGATGACCAGGCTGGGTCAGCCTGCAGAAACCAGGGGTTCCCCCGGAGGGGGCCCCACTGTTAAACTGTTTTAGTTAACTGGACTGTACATAAGTTGCCCGGAAGGGTGCAGTTGACTTCATGTTTGCTACCCAGTTACCCGTCAGGGTACAGAGACTGACAGGCTGAGGACTGTGAGAAGCCGGACGTTGACATTGTACATAGTTTAGCACTTCTTAAAGTGCATCCTATTGGTTTTATAATTACAAATATACCTCAGAACAAAAACCCGTTTGGCGTGGCGGAAGACGAGGTCCAGGATTGGATCGTCTATGCCCTGCAGCCATGCCCAGGGCCTACGTTGAGGGTTTGTGGACGGGTCCCTCATGCTGCTACTGTTGCACCCTGGTGCTGGAACTGTCTTGAAAATTGTTTTATATGACAATACTCTTATGATATTTTATAATGTAACCAGTAACGTTAAAAGAAATGTGCCTCCCATAAAGGGAAGAAATGTTGTTTTATGGTCAAATATGCTGATGCATCTTAAAAATTTTGCATGTCAGTTATGCCTGGTTTTGCTCTGTTCCAGCCCGCGGACGTGCTGCGTTTTACAGGGGGGGGGAATGTGGCGCCCCTGAGTGTTCAGTCGCCACAGTGGTACTGCACCTCACCCAGAGGTGTGGTGTCTCCCTTCACTCAGGTAAGATGGGAGTGCTGCACAGAACCCCCCAAATCACCTGCATCCAACATGCAGAGTGCAGCTGCTGAGCCCTGTCCCTGGCTGGAGTGGGGGGAACCCAAAGGTAGGGGGAACCAGTAGTGGGTGTGGGTGGAGGAAGCCGTTAGAGGGAGCACTTATACAGTAGGTATATAATGGGAAGCCATCTTAGGGTGGCAGTTCAGAACAGAATGGTCAGTCAGTCTACCATTGGGCCCTATAAGACGTTCTTCATCTCCCGTTGCAGTGGGGTTTTTATTTGTCAAAAAAAAAGACTGGGGGTTGCGCCCCCGCCTTGATTTTCGCGAGTTTAATCGGATCACGGTCTGGGATGCATATCCTCTCCCTCTCATCCCCGACCTCTTTAGAAAAAAATTTGGCTCCTACGATTTGATTAAACTAGACCTCAGGGGGGCTTATAATCTCATTCACATTGAGGAGATGAGTGGAAGATGGCCTTCAATACTCCTGAGGGGCACTATGAAAAGCTTGTGATGGCATTTGGGTTGACTAATGCTCCCGCTTTCTTTCAACACTGTTAGTGACATTTTTAGTCATCTGGCAGGTAGATCACAACAAACCAATCTTGATGACATATTAATTTACTTACCTCCAGTCACATCAGGTACATATCAGGCAGGTCTTACAGATACTCAAAGATAATAAATTATTTGTCAAACCAGAGAAATGTATGTTCTCCATTCAGGGTTAGTTCTTATCATTCACCGTTTTTGCATGGATCTGGCCAAAGTCCGGACGGTACTGGATTGGTATTATATTCAAGACTTAAAGGCATTACAAAGTTTTTTGGGTTTCGCCAGTTACTACTGTAAGTTCATCAAAAACTTTTTGGTAGTGGCCAAACCTCTGATGGACGATTTTGCCAAATAGAAAAAAAAAATTAAGATTTTATTATTTTACTCTCCATTCTTGTAGCTAAACACAATCCAGCTAAGTTTAAAATTGAAATGAAGCCCCTGTACCCCCCTCTCTAGGTGCTTCTGTACCAAGTCTTCCCTGGTCCAGGATGGTCTCTATATCACAGGCTCCAGCAATAACCTATTGACACATGATTGTGGCAGCCCTCACGTGCTGATATATCACAGTGCCAATAGAAGTGGGAAGCGGCACAGAAATCACAAAATAAAGGCAGTGTTTGTGGTAATGCAAGAATCCAGCAAGCAGAGTAATCCACACGTCATACAACAGCCCAACATGGATGATGAAAAGCTGCGTCTTCAGGCGTCTGTGTAAGAACATCACATTTTTGTTTTCCTTCCAGAATAAGCACCAAATGGAATAGCTGAATGCCAGGATACGGAGACCGGCGGGGGACAGGGAAGCGCTGTCCGCTGGATTTTGTGCTGGTTTCACAAGCGGTCACCCTGCAGTTTTCTCCGGATAATGCTGTGGAGACTTTTCACAACACATCTAATAATTGTGAACCTTCCACTCACATGTTTATTATCTTGTCCGCTGGTCAGACTGGGGGGGATGAAAGCTGGACAAGGGATGAAGAATGATCCTTATTACATATAATGGGTGCACTGAGCGATTGTGAAAAGTCGCAGAGGACTGAGAGCAGAACGGCAGAGGGTTTCCTCTTCCTCACAGGGACCAGCACAGAAGCCGGAGCAGAAGGGCAGAGGGTTTCCTCTTCCTCACAAGGACCAGCACAGAAGCCGGAGCAGAAGGGGAGACAAGGGCTGAGCCACTTACACAGACAGAAAGCTGAGGAGAGGAGGGCATGTTATTACTCCAGGATCCGCTCCATTCATTCCCTATGTGGCATTCAAGCGCTGAGCTCGGCTTTTCCGGAGCCCCATAGAGAATGAATGGAGCAGCAGTTGATCCCTGACTTTCCACTCCTTCCCGATCAGACGATGGCTCGCAGCGGTCAGACCCCACGATCAGTAAGTGATCACCGAGCCTGTGGATAAGTGATAACTTGTTTTCTACAGACATCCCCTTTAAGTAATGGAGCATGCCAGCAGAGAAGGTGGGAGGAGGCGCTGGTTACAGGGGAAACTTTACCTCTGGAGGCCGCATTTAGGGCATGTGAGGGGCGGACACTTCCCATATTCATCATTACTGAACCCCCGCTCTGTGCGGCTCTTATCTGAGCTGCAGGAGACGCAGCAGTTACTAATCAGCCGCTCTCTGTTCACTTGCAGCCGTCCGAGCTCTGCTGTGCCTGTTAGGGGTGAAGTTCGGGTCCTTCGAGGCATCTACTATGCAGCCTGCACAGCAGATCACAGCCCGAGCACAGCGTCTCCGGGTAAATCTCCACCTTGTGAGTTGCTTCTTGTGCAGCAGCCCCATGCAAGTTGCTCTGCTCTCCTCGGCCAGCTCCTGCTGAATACTGAGCTCCTCTGCCCAATCTAGGAGCTCAATAGCCCTGATCACATCAGTGGTAGCCCAACGCTGCTGGATCAGATTTACAAATGGCAAACTAATCAGCCCTAGGTATTTCTAATATGTGCAGAGCAGGCGACATAAGTCTGACCGGTGTCCTCATAGACCTTTCCTCAGCCGGGGTCTAATAGGAGAAGTAAAATGGCCGTCATGGGGTCCATTGTTAGATCTCAGCTGCCATAGAAACTCATTGGCACCATGATCATGCCTCCCTCTCCTGTCTAAAGTGCCTAAATGCTGTGGAAGCCCCCTACTGTGTCATACAATGGATTAAGCTGCCAGGATCAAGGTTGGCTCCACTGTGGGCAGCTGAGGCAGGAGCAGGACTGTGTTACACAGCCACACTTCTGCCGCAGATCTTGTAAGGACCTGCCTGATGATAATGTGTCCTATAGAGCAGGTCTTGGTACCGGACTGCCCTGTACATATTTACCACTAGCTGGGAACCAGTTACTTACAAGGTCTAGTTTCGAATGTGTTTCCAGGATCTGTAGTTATCAGCATTTTATCCTTAAGGCCGAGTTATAATATCACTGTAACACTCTCGCCCTGTACCTGTATACCTGCCCTGTGTGCTGCACAAAAGTATATAACAAAATGTGTGTACACAGATATCTCCTGAATGGTATTACTGCTAGATCTCCTGTACATAGAAATATGAGGTTCTTAGCGCACATTTTGAGCAAATTGTGCGAGCCCATCTGCCAACGTCAAGGCGACCTCTTCAGATGGGTCCCTACACTAACATTACACTAACTTACTAACTGGGACTAGTTTTTTGTATTATTATTATTACCACCATTTTTACTATTTATTATTATTGCATTAATGCAATTAATTGTAACTGTTATAAAACGAATTAAAAAAATGTAATTCTAATTTTTTTTTATTAATCTTGTGATTCTAATAATGGTATTACTAAAATCCCTATGCCTAAAGCTGTTGATCCAGAAGAAGGCAAAAACCCCAGGACACCTTCAGCCAATTTGTGTCACAGGGGAAAAATTCCTTCTTGACCCCGGGAAAAGGCGATCAGTCCTAGGACCCTGGATCAAACCTAATAATGTTATTACAAGTTATATAATATTACACTAATTATTGTACTACTGGAGTTATTTTAATTTGTTTTTATAAATCTATTTGATATGGTTATTATTACATTGTGCTATCTTATTACAGTATTATTCTTCTTTCCTTTCACTACTAATACTGCCCTATACCTACAGTGTTGATCCAGAAGAAGGCAAAAACCCCAGGACACCTTCAGCCAATTTGTGTCACAGGGGAAAAATTCCTTCTTGACCCCGGGAAAAGGCGATCAGTCCTAGGACCCTGGATCAAACCTATTAATGTTATTACAAGTTATATAATATTACACTAATTATTGTACTACTGGAGTTATTTTAATTTGTTTTTATAAATCTATTTGATATGGTTATTATTACATTGTGCTATCTTATTACAGTATTATTCTTCTTTCCTATCACTACTAATACTGCCCTATACCTACAGTGTTGATCCAGAAGAAGGCAAAAACCCCAGGACACCTTCAGCCAATTTGTGTCACAGGGGAAAAATTCCTTCTTGACCCCGAGAAAAGGCGATCAGTCCTAGGACCCTGGATCACACTGCTATTCTACCTACTACTATTACTACTGTTATTTTATTACTTTCTTACTATTATCACTAGTATTATTACTCATATTACACTAATACGGATATACTACCACTATATTACTACCATCCCTTTCCCCCTAGGGATCTTAAAGTGCAGTTCTGTCCTCCTCCTCCTATTCTGTCCTCCTCCTCTTCCATCCTCCTCCACTTTCGTCCTCCTCCTCTTCCGTCCTCTTCCTCTTCCGTCCTTCTCCTCTTCTGTCCTCCTCCTCTTCTGTCCTCCTCCTCTTCCGTCCTCCTTCTCTTCCGTCCTCCTCCTCTTCTGTCCTCCGCCTCTTCCGTCCTCCGCCTCTTCTGTCCTCCGCCTCTTCCGTCCTCCGCCTTTTCTGTCCTCCGCCTCTTTCGTCCTCTTCCGTCCTCTTCCTCTTACGTCCTCCTCCTCTTCGGTCCTCCTCATCTTCCGTCCTCCTCCTCTTCCGTCCTCCTTCTCTTCCGTCCTCCGCCTCTTCCGTCCTCCGCCTCTTCTGTCCTCTGCCTCTTCCATCCTTCGCCTCTTCCGTCCTCCGCCTCTTCCGTCCTCCTTCTCTTCCATCCTCCTCCTCTTCCGTCCTCCTCCTTTTTCGTCCTCCTCCTCTTCTGTCCTCCTCCTCTTCCGTCCTCCGCCTCTTCCGTCCTCCATCTCTTCCGTCCTCCGCCTCTTCCGTCCTCTTCCTCTTCCGTCCTCCTCCTGAGACGTAATAAATAGCATTAAAGCTGCAGTAATTATTTATATTATATATACACACTGCTCAAAAAAATAAAGGGAACACTCAAATAACACATCCTAGATCTGAATGAATGAAATATTCTCATTGAATACTTTGTTCTGTACAAAGTTGAATGTGTTGACAACAAAATCACACAAAAATCATCAATGGAAATCAAATTTATTAACCAATGGAGGCCTGGATTCGGAGTCACCCCCAAAATTAAAGTGGAAAAACACACTACAGGCTGATCCAACTTTGATGTAATGTCCTTAAAACAAGTCAAAATGAGGCTCAGTATTGTGTGTGGCCTCCACGTGCCTGTATAACCTCCCTACAACGCCTGGACATGCTCCTGATGAGGTTGCGGATGGTCTCCTGTGGGATCTCCTCCCAGACCTGGACTAAAGCATCCACCAACACCTGGACAGTCTGTGGTGCTACGTGACGTTGGTGGATGGAGTGAGACATGATGTCCCAGATGTGCTCAATGGGATTCAGGTCTGGGGAACGGGCGGGCTAGTCCATAGCTTCAATGCCTTCATCTTGCAGGAACTGCTGACATACTCCAGCCACATGAGGTCTGGCATTGGGCACAACCCCCATCTGTGGACGTCTGGCCCTCATCCCACTCTCATGGAGTCGGTTTCTAACCGTTTATGCAGACACATGCACATTTGTGGCCTGCTGGAGGTCATTTTGCATGGCTCTGGAAGTGCTCCTCCTGTTCCTCCTTGCACAAAGGCAGAGGTAGGGGTCCTGCTGCTGGGTTGTTGCCCTGCTATGGCCCCCCCCCACGTCTCCTGGTGTACTGGCCTGTCTCCTGGTAGCGCCTCCAGCCTCTGGACACTACGCTGACAGACGCAGCAAACCTTCTTGCCACAGCTCGCAATGATGTGCCATCCTGGATGAGCTGCACTACCTGAGCAACTTCTGTGGGTTGTAGAGTCCGTCTCATGCTACCACGAGTGTGAAAGCACAACCAACATTCAAAAGTGACCAAAACATCAGCCAGAAAGAATTGGTACTGAGATGTGGTCTGTGGTCTCCACCTGCAGAACCACTCCTTTATTGAGTGTGTCTTGATAATTGCCAATAATTTCCATCTATTGTCTTCCATTTGCACAACAGCATGTGAAATTGATTGTCAATCAGTGTTGCTTCCTAAGTGGACAGTTTGATTTCACAGAAGTTTGATTTACTTGGAGTTATATTCTGTTGTTTAAGTGTTCCCTTTATTTTTTTGAGCAGTGTATATTTTCTCATGTCATGTATTTACTACTAAAAGTAATTTTTTACATTTAGGTTTCATTAAGTGTTTTACACCGACTATTACAGACTTATTGTTTCCCTGCACATTCAAGTTTTGTGTTTTCTTTGGGCATAGATCAGCTAATAGGCACTCAGGAAAAAAAACAGATTAAAGATCTACAAACTCTCCCTTAAGACTAAGGAGCTCACTGATAGATTCTCAGTTAGCTAATTTTGCAGCCAGCAATAGACAGTGCAGCACAGATGCTACAGAAGGCAACATTTTTAATGAAACTCAATTACAGAAATCGATTTTAGCCCCAAATACTTGCATTAAAGTAAAAAAAATGGCCCCAAAGCTGGACAACCGCTTTAACTCCTTATCAACATCTGCCGTACATGTATGCTATAAGTCAGTAGCGGGTGTATGGAGCAGGGTCAGCTCGCCCCGTACATGGCAGATAATGGCTGTGACAAACAACCAGGACCTGCCTCTAACAGCTGCGAGTGGAGCGAAGATCTGCCCACCACTGTTAACCTGTTCAGTGCTGCTGTCAATCTCTAACAGCAGCATTAACAGCGCGCCAGCATTGGGACGCGTCGTTCCATACGCCCACCGGCGCTCCTGTGACGCGATCATAGGGCGCCGATGGACTGCTATGACATCCGGGGGTCTGCTGAAGCCTCCGTGCCTGTCATCATAAAGCTTCATTTGGGCTGTAAAGAAGACCGTGGTTTTGCTATATGGAGCATTACTGTGGTATCGCTGTATATAGCACAAGCAATCAGATGATGTATACAAATACAGTGAAAAAAAGTATATATATATTTATTAAAACCCCACACGTTCAACTCACCTCCCACTAAAAATAAAGATAATAAAAATATACACATTTTGTGGTTTGGTCTCTTTCAGAGAAATACAATCTATCAAAATATAAAAAAAAAAAACGATCAGTGAACACAGAAAAAAATTCAAAAAGACAAAATTGCATTTTTTCGTTCGCCTCAATACTGCAGAAAATCCTGTAAGAAGCGATGACCATGACATATGTGTCCCAAAATGTTATCAATAAAGTCCTCTTGCCCTTCAAAAAATAAGCCCCCACACAGCTCCATCAACCTGGAAACTGAAAATGTTACGGGTCTCAGAAAAAATGGTGACAGCATCAAAAAAAAGTTCTTTTCTTTTGCCAAAACTATTGGAGAAGTTTGGTCTTGCTGTAATCACACTGAGGAGTAGGATCCTATTACCAGGTCATTTTTACCACACAATGTGCGCCGTTAAAACCGTTCCCAGAAAAACAATGTCAGGCTTTTTTTTTCGCACTTTTACTGCACTTGAAATGTTTTTCCTGTTTTCTAGCACTATGTGGTAAATGAATGGTGTCATTTATAAGGACAGCTCATCCTACAAAATAACAAGACCTCACACTATGTGGACAGATATCAAAAAGTTAGAAAAGTTGGAAAAAGCGGAGGAAAAAACAGAAAAAAAACATAAATTGGTTATGTCGGGAAGGGGTAAAGCTGAAGAAACGCATGTAAGAGCAGAATATGGAGGAAGGTCAGATATCACAGACTGGTGGATACTACCTGCTCCATCGCTGGCAGAATACTCCACCCCCATGGTGTCCGCTGATATCTTCTCTTGTAGCAACGTCTCCAAACTCTATAAAACATCGGGAACAGTCAGCAGAGGGTTTGATGATTGGCTGATATTGGCGATATACTCAGGGGCATTACTGGGGCCAGGGAAGATTGGGAATGAATAGCGTATTGACTGTTAGAGATGTGATCTCTTCCATTAAAGGGGATGTCTAGTTGGAACAAGTTATCACTGATCTCTGGATAGGTGATGACCTGTCCCAGTGGGAGCACCCCTTTATTATGTGGTATATATGGAGGATGTGATATCATGCAGAGTTCTAGCAGTATTACACTTCGGTCTGTTCTGCGTGCATCTGGGCCATTCCCTATGGAGGAGCGGAGCTGGGGGGAAATATCAGGATCTCGTCGCTGGATCCATCCAGATGGGAGATGTAACGAGTGCGGCGCCCCCCACTGGTGTCTCAGCGTATTATGTGTTGGGGAATAATAACTTATTGTCTGGTAAATGTGCTGATTCCTGTGAGTTGTGGTCGCTGAGTGCGTGTGATGGGATGTGGCTCCGTCCGTTATATTATATCACGTCTTATACCTATAATCTCTCGCTGATCGCAGGTGTCTGTCTTCACACTCAGATGAGAAGGAACAAACTGACGATATAGGACTTTTTTTTTTTTTTTCCAAATTCAAACCGAGCAATCCTATTGGCTGAGTATGAATGCAGTTACCATGGTGACAGAAGTAGCAGCAGATTTAAAGGGACAAAACACTAATATTGTACTAAAGTGTATTTTATTATATATTTCACATAACTGACTGGGTACACCTTGGTGTGGGTGGGATGGCTTTTTTTAAATCAAAAACCATGTTTACTAAGTACCCTATATTATATATATTCACTATTGCTTTTTACTTACTTATAGCAGGGTATATGCTAATATTGTTTCTATCCTAAGTTTATCTATTTTCTAATAGAGACATGACCAGTCCTCTTTAGAATTTTATAGTGACCCCATTGAGGTCATGGACTGATATTGGGGATTGCAGAGTTGGGGCAAGGTGACAGGTGACAGTAAGTGACATCAAATGAAGGCTATGGTGCATACACAGTAAATCAGTCGTGTTATTCCACAGAAATGCTGTTCTATAAGGCTGTGTGCCCACGTAGCATTTTTCAAGCGTTTATGCTGCGGAATTTCCGCAGCGGAAACGCTTGTAAAACGCTAGGTAATCCGTCCCCCATGGTCCCCAAGGGGATTCCGCATGTTCTATGCACATGCTGCGGATTTTTCCGCAGCGTTTATGCTGCGTACAAAAATCCGCAGCATGTCATTTAATTTTGCGGAAGTGCAGCGGAATTCCCGCCATTGACTTGCATTGAGACGCACAGAAACCGCGACTGTACATTTTTACAAGCGGCTTCTATGCGTCTCTAAGTGCGGATGGTACCCAGTTCTGGAGGAGAGGAGACTCTGATCCAGACCTGGGTACCATTGTACCTGTAAAAAAAAGAATAAAATAACAAATAAAGTTTATATTCACCTGTCCGGCGTCTTCTCTCTGAATGCCAGCAGCGCTGAAGGACCTTCGGTGACGTCACAGTCATGTGACCGCAGGTCCTTCACCGCTCTGTCTCGCGATATGCCGGCAGCCGGGAACCAGCCAGGAAGCAGAGCTGCAGCCACGCCGGGGCCTCGGGGGTGAGTATAGCTTTATTTGTTTTAATTTTTGCGGTTCACACTGTATAAATCCATGCTGTTTCCATGGATTTATACAGTGTGACCTAGTTGTCAAGCACTTTCCAAGTGATGCTAATCGCCTGGAAAGTGCTTGTCAATCTGCATGCGGAAATGCATGTGAATCCGCATGTGGATCCGCATGTATTCTGCAGGAAAAACGCATGCACAATCTGCATGTACAATCTGCATGCATTTTTTTCTGCCAGGGAGATGCAGAAATGCTGCAGAAATTTTCTGCTTCATTTCTGCATCGTGGGCACATAGCCTAAAACACAAAATATCTTCATATGGTGAGGAGTTGTGTTGTGTTTTCATCATTTACATTCTAGCGTGGTGATCACATAAAATGTAAAATACCTATTAAATAATTACTGAATGACAGTAGCCTGTATCCCTGGAGGACAAGTCATTTACCGCTTCACCAGGTTTGATGTTCTAATGCATTTAGATGTTTCAGTATTTGTATATATGTATATATATATTTTTTCCCCCCTTAAGGGTATTCAAGCGCAGACAGTGACCAACTTCTTCCTCGCCTTTGAAGCACAGCTTTCAATTATTCCTGTCGTAAACAAGGTAAAAAGCTAGGAGCCGAACACTATCAGACTCCTTCAGTCCCGCAGCAGGTAAATCTGTGAACATCGCCGGCACTCCTGCTGTTCCTAGCACCGATCCCTCTATGAGCGGCTGTGCAGTAATGAAGGCAGGATTCACCCCAAACTTGCTCGTCTTTTTTTTCGATTTCCAGTTCTGGTAATTAGTTATACACATGTGTATATCCAGTGGTCAACTCACAACCTGTGTATGGAAAATGAATTGTTTGCTGTATGCATCGCATTTGTAGGATGCACACTGTTCATTTCATTATGGAGCGGAGTAGGAGGAGACTTTCATTACTGTTCCCTTTACTTCCTCCCTGCTGATAGGAAATGCCATGCTGTTTGCTTGTGTCCTGTGATTACAGCAGCCTGCAACAGTTTTCAAGCGTGCACTTCCCGGCTCAGGCATCAAGCAGTAAATGATAAAATTAAAACGCTGCTATCCCTTTGTTAGTCACTTTTTTATCTTCTTCCCCCTTCTACGAATGCTGTAGTCCGTTATTCTAGAACTGCTCTAAAATGGTTCTCTCTAGAGTGTTGGGATTTGGGTTTAGGGTGGGTTAGGGAATTGAAGTTCAGATACTTTGTTCATGTTTTATACTATGGAATTACTATGTCATGTATGTTATTTGAAAGATGGAAAATTTGTATTTGGAGTTTTTCAATAAAAATTATTTGATTAAAAAAAAATCATGAAATTAAAATTCCTCTCGTTCTTGAGAAAGAATAGGATTTTTACTAAGAGGTAAATTGCACGTTCCTTGTTTTACAGGCACTTTACATTTTTGCTAGTTTTGTGCGATTACACAATCCCTTTTAAAGGCCAGTGCCAGTTGTACATCTCTCCCTAAACTCTTGTTCAGCACTATATTTTATGCCAGTTTTATTATATGGTTTCTAGATTTTGTCCAGCTTTGATAAATAATTAGTATTTATACTTTTGCTTTTAGGCTGCGTGCCCATGTTGCGGATTACAAGCGTTTTTGATGTGGAATTTCCGCAGCGGAAATGCTTGTAAAACGCATGGTAATCCGCACCCCATGGTCCCCAAGGGGATTCCGCAAGTTCTATGCACATGCTGCGGATTTTTCCGCAGCTTTTATGCTGCGTTCAAAAATCCGCAGCATGTCAATTAATTTTGCGTTTCCGCAAGCGGAATTGCCTTGTGCAATGCATTAAAAACGCAAGGCAATTCCGCATGTGGAAAACGCGAGATAAACGCATGAAAAACGCGCGATAAACGCGTGCGGAATTCCGCATGCGTTTTTCCGGGAGAGGACTTGCAGAAATGAAGCAGAAATTTTCTGCTTCATTTCTGCAACGTGGGCACATAGCCTGAGGCTGAGTTCACATGATGCGTTTTTCATGCGTTTCCGCGGCGTATTTGCAGTTGCGTAAACGCCGCGGAAACGCATGAAAAACGCATGGTAGAAGGGCAGCAATGTTCCCCAATTGAAATCCGCATGTGCAGGTTTGCCTTGGTTAAAACTGCACAATCCTTTACTGGACTGGTCTACTAATGAGATTAAGTCTTGGAGTCCTAAGTGCTATGATAAATGTTGTAATGGTCGCATTGCGGCTGTGGAAAAAGGGGAATTACCTGTACCTATTCAGGATTTTTGGAAGGTTTTTTCAGAGGAGGAGTCGCAAGTTTTACCTCCTCATAGGGACTATGATTGCACCATTGAGTTTGTTTCTGGAGCTACTCTTCCCAAGAGTCGCTTATTAAATCTGACTATCCCTGAAAGAAAGGCCTTGGAGGAATACATACAGACGAGCTTGGCTGCTGGTCACATTAGACCTTCTAAGTCGCCTGTGGCCGTTGGATTTTTCTTTGTTAAAAAAAAAGACGGTGGTTTACGTCCATGTCTGGACTTTCGTGAAATTAATAAGATAACCGTACGCAATTCCTACCCATTGCCGTTAATTCCAGACTTGTTTAACCAGTTAGTGGGGACCAAGTGGTTCTATAAAATTGATCTCCGGGGGGCATACAATTTGTTACGAATGAAGGAGGGTGATGAATGGAAAACTGCTTTTAACACTCCGGTAGGTCATTTTGTGAATCTGGTGATGCCCTTCGGTCTTACCAATGCACCCGCGTTTTTTCAGAACCTTATTAATGACATCCTGAGACCTTTGATTGGCAAGAATGTGGTTGTGTATTTGGATGACATTCTGATTTATTCACCAGATCTGGATTCCCATTGGCAGAGCGTACGTGAGGTGTTGCAGTTATTGAGTGATAATTCGCTTTTTGCTAAGCTGGAGAAATGTGAGTTCGCTGTGCAGAGAATTAGTTTTTTGGGCTACATTATCTCCAGCGAGGGCTTTGAGATGGACCCGGTGAAAGTTCAGGCTGTGCAGGAATGGCCTAGGCCTATTGGTTTGAAATCGATACAGAGATTTTTGGGTTTCGCCAATTATTACAGGAAATTCATTAAGAATTTTTCTATAATTGTTAAGCCACTGACTGATCTCACCAGGAAAGGTGCGAATACGGTCCAGTGGACTACTGAGGCCATTGAAGCTTTTGTGTATCTCAAGGAGAGGTTCAGTTCTGCACCCATCCTTATGCAGCCTGATGAGACCAAGCCTTTTTTGGTCGAGGTTGATGCTTCTTCGGTGGGGGTCGGTGCAGTTTTGTCTCAGGAGAACAAGGATGGAGTACATCCCTGTGATTTTTTTTCAAAAAAATTTTCAGAAACCGAACTTAATTACGATGTTGGTAATCGGGAATTGTTGCCTATTAAACTTGCGTTTGAACATTGGCATCATTTCTTGGAAAGTGCTAAATTTCCTGTTCACAGATCATAAGAATTTGATCTATCTGGATGCTGCCAAACGCTTGAATGCCCGTCAAGCTAGGTGGGCACTTTTTTTTTCTCGGTTTAATTTTTCTGTTACCTATATCCCTGGTACTAGGAATGTTAAAGCCGATGCTTTATCTCGCAGCTTTTCCCCCATGGTTGGTACCGAGGAGGAGGAGAGCATTTTACAGGAAGGAGTTGTGGTAGCAGCATTAGACTCTGTTTTGGAAGAAGGGATTCTGAAAGCCCAAGAGGATGCCCCATCTAACACTCCTCATGGGAGATTGTTTGTGCCTAGAAGCTCTAGGAGAGATTTGTTTGTGGGGTATCATGAGTCTTGGTTGGCAGGTCATCCAGGAATTTCTGGGACTAAGAGACTTATCAGTCGCAGTTTTTGGTGGCCCGGGTGGCAGAAGGAAGTCATCAAGTGGGTGCGTCAGTGTACGGTGTGTGCTAGGTCAAAGGCTTCCCATACCCCTGCTGCGGGGTTGCTTTGACCTCTGGAGGTTCCTAGTGCGCCTTGGACGCATTTGGCAATGGATTTTATTACTGACCTTCCTGTGTCCGAGGGTTTCACTGACATCTGGGTGGTCGTGGACCGTTTTAGCAAGATGTGTCATTTGGTTCCATTCATTAAGCTACCCTGCGCTAAGACACTCGCTAAGGCGTTTGTTAAGGAAATTGTCAGGCACCATGGCGTTCCCACCAACATTGTTTCTGATAGGAGACCTCAGTTTGTGGCTCGCTTTTGGCGTGCTTTTTGTGACAGGTTGGGAGTCCATTTGTCATTTTCGTCTGGTTATCATCCTGAGTCTAATGGACAGACTGAAAGAAAGAACCAGGATGTGGAACAGTTTTTGCGTTGATTTGTGGCAGACAATCAAGAGGGGTGGTCTGAGTTTCTGCCACTCGCAGAATTTGCTCTTAACAACCATACATCCTCCTCTGCTGGGTGTTCTTTTTTTGTTGTACTGGGAGACATCCGTCTTTTGGTTCGTTCTCCAAATTGCGGTCGGCGGTGCCGGAGGAGTAGAATTTTTCCGGTGACTTGGAGAGAGTTTGGACTAATGTACGTTGTAACCTTCAAGAGGCTAACAAAAAGTCCAAGAAGTATTTTAACAGGAAATGTAAAGAGGTTTTGTTTACTGTGGGTGACATGGTTTGGTTGTCCTCAAAGAATCTGCGATTGAGGATTTCCTCTAAAAAATTGGGTCCGAAGTTTGTGGGGCCTTTTAAGGTGCTTCAGGTGGTTAACCAGTCTGCTGTTAGGTTGGAGGTTCCCTCCTCCTGGAAGATTAATCCTGTGTTTCATGTTTCCTTGTTGAAAAAGGCTGATGTATCGGATAGGGAGGCCACTGTCACAGTTCCTCCGGTAGTGGAAGACGGCGAATATGAAATTTCTCGTATCCTGAATTCCAGAGAGCATAGAGGGAGATTGCAGTATCTCGTTGCTTGGAAAGGTTTCGGTCCCGAGGAATAACTCCTGGGTTAAGGCGGATGATGTCTCTGCCCCTAGACTTGTCAGAGCTTTCCACAGGAGATTTCCAGATAGGCCTGGGCCTGGAGGATCCGGAGGATCCTCATAAAAGAGGGGATACTGTTAGAACCCTCCTGTTTGTTTTTGTTTCTATCTTGTGTTTTGCGGTCACGTGACCATCTTCCTATTTATTCCAGCTCCACCCTTCTGGCCTTGCTAGACTTCAGTGTTGTTTAGACTGTCTTTCTAGCCAGGTGCTTTTGTGCCTATCTATCTCTAGTTTGCTTGGTCCTCTGGACCTCTAGTACTTTTGTCAGTTTTTCTTTTGCTCTGCAACAACTTCTGTTAGGAGGTGTCCCATTTTTGTCCCAGTCCTTAGTTCTTTTAGGGACCCCTTCCTTTCTCTATAGGTCTCCGTTCAGACTAGCCGAGGACGAAGGCGGGTCTGTTCACAAGGAACAGGTTGCCTGCTACAACGTAGGGACTCAGCTTAGTCTTACTGTGGGGACAGCTCTCCCCTTCTTTCCCTAGTTTATGTTGCAGATCATAATAATCTTGGATCTACTCATACTTAACAGACAGAACCTTCAGTGTTTCTCACTCACACACCACCTCCTCATCTCGCATCCTATCTGTCAGTGTTCCCCAAGGTTAAGTCATAGGACCCCTGCTCTTCTCCATCTACACCTTCGGCCTGGGACAGCTCATAGAGTCCCACGGCTTTCAGTATCATCTCTATGCTAACGACACACAGATTTACCTCTCTGGACCTGATATCACCTCCTTACTAACCAGAACCCCAAAATGTCTGTTCGCTATCTCATCCTTCTTCTCTGCTAGATTTCTAAAACTTAACATGGATAAAACAGAATTCATCATCTTTCCCCCATTTCACTCAGCCTCCCCATCTGACCTATCCATCAAAATCAATGGCTGTCCACTTTCCCCAGTCCCACAAGCTCGCTGCATCAGAGTAACCCTGGACTCTAACCTCTCCTTCAAGCCACATATCAAAGCCCTTTCCTCCTCCTGCCGACTCCAACTCAAAAACATGGATCCGCATATTCCTCAACCATGAATCTGCAAAAACACTAGTGCACGCCCTCATCATCTCCCGCCTCGACTACTACAACCTCCTGCTCTGTGGCCTCCCCGCTAACACTCCCGTACCCCTCCAATCTATCCTAAACTCTGCTGCCCGACTAATCCACCTGCCTTCCGCCTACTCCCCAGCCTCTCCTCTCTGTCAAATGCTTCACTGACTCCTCATTGCCCAGAGACTCCAGTTCAAAACCCTAACCGTGGCATACCAAGCCGTCCACTACCTGTCTCCTCCATACATCTGTGACCTAGTCTCCCGGTACACACCTACACGCAACCTACGATCCTCACAAGATCTCCTTCTCTACTCCCCTCTTATCGTTTCTTCTCACAATTGCATACAAGATTTCTCCCGTGCATCCCCCCTACTCTAGAACTCTCTACCCCAAAACATCAGACTCTCGTCTACCGTGGAAACCTTCTAAAGGAACCTGAAAACCCACCTCTTCCGAAAAGCCTACAACCTGCAGTAATCATTGCTCCACCACACCGCTGCATGACCAGCTCTACCCTCACCTACTGTATCCTCACCCATCCCTTGAAGATTGTGAGACATCGCAGGTAGGGTTCTCTCTCCTCCAGTACCAGTTTGCCATTGCGTTTTTGTTCAAGATTTTTGCAATTGTGTTTGCTATGTATACCCCCTTTTTCACATGTAATGCACCATGGAATAAATGGAGCTAGAATAATAAATAATAATAATAAAGTGCCACACACAGTGTCCTGGTATCTCATCCATGCTCTTTCTATTTTATCTTTCATTTGCAGAGATATTAGCAATGAAAGTATTTGGCGCCTAATGAGTTAAAAAAAATTAAGTCCAAGTAGATGTTATCAGAGTTTTCACTGGGGGTGCGAAATTCTTCTCCCTGCATGATGCTGACCAATTATAAGCAGACGACAACACTGAAAAGAAAGATGATCACATCCCCACCATAGCTTAGAGCAGATTTCTCAGTGTCTAAGATGTAAGGATACAGACCTGGTCTCCTGGGCTAACCTCCTGCATGATTAGAGCACACAACTGACTAATACCTTTCAGTTAAGGTCTCTGTGGGTGAAGGGGCAGCACAAGAGAGTTTAGTTGTGCAACATTACAAACCTTTCTAACAGCTTTCCTCCTCTTATGGCACTCTCACCTCTGCTGTTCTGCACCTATCCCAAACTGCCTGTCCAGAAATGAGAGCACAGTGTCAGTATCACACTTAGATCCGTTGTGCTCAACTTGTACTCATTCTGCAGTGAGATTAGAGCAGACTGTCATTGCATTTCACCATAGAAGTAACCCAGAACACACTGCTCCTGTGTGAGGTGTAATAACAGCCTAATATCACTGCAGAAAGAATACAAGTTGCTTGAGCACAGAAGACATAAGTGTGATACTGGCACACTCCATAATCAGGAGAGTCAATAAAAGGGTTTGTAATGTGACACAGAGAAACTCAGCTGTGCGGCTCCTTCCTTGTCTAAGAGCTGTTACCTCTGCTTTCTAATCATGCAGAAGGTTAGACCAGGAGATCAGGACTCTCCATCATTACACATCTTAGGCTAGGTTCCCACGATGAGCTTTTGGTGAGTTTTGATGTTGCAGAATTTCTGCACCCATTAAGATAGGTTACTTGCATTATTTCTAAAATATGCAGCGTAAAAACTCACTAAAAACTCATAGTGAGAACGTAGCTTTATACCCTAAGAAACCCGCTTTGAGCTATGGTGGGGGCGTGTTCTTCTTTTCTTTGAGTGTTGCTGCTTGCTTATGATTGGTCAGCATCATACTGGAGAAATCTGCAGCATATTTAAGGATTTCTCACAAGCCTCATTCGGGTAAGGCTGGGTGCCCACGTAGCGTTTTTCAAGCGTTTATGCTGCGGAATTTCCGCAGCATAAACGCTTGTGAAACGCTAGGTAATCCGCACCCCATGGTCCCCAAGGGGATTCCGCATGTTCTATGCACATGTTTCGGATTTTTCCGCAGCGTTTATGCTGCGTACAAAAATCCGCAGCATGTCATTTAATTTTGCAGAAGCGCAGCGGAACTCCCGCCATTGACTTGCATTGAGACGCATAGAAACCGCGACTGTACATTTTTACAAGCGGCTTCTATGCGTCTCTATGTGCGGATGGTACCCAGTTCTGGAGGAGAGGAGACTCTCATCCAGACCTGGGTACCATTGTACCTGTAAAAAAAGAATAAAAAAACAAATAAAGTTTATATTCACCTGTCCGGCGGCTTCTCTCTGAATGCCGACATCGCTTGAGGACCTGCGGTGACGTCACAGTCATGTGACCGCAGGCCCTTCACCGCTCTGTCTCGCGATATGCCGGCATCCAGGAACCAGACAGGAAGCAGCGCTGCAGCCACGTCGGGCATCAGGGGTGAGTATAGCTTTATTTGTTTTCATTTTTACGGTTCACACTATATAAATCCATGCTGTTTCCATGAATTTATACAGTGTGACCTAGTTGTCAAGCACTTTCCAAGTGATGCTAAAATCGCCTGGAAAGCGCTTGTCAATCTGCATGCGTTTTTTCTGCCAGGGAGATGCAGAAATGCTGCAGAAATTTTCTGCTTCATTTCTGCATCGTGGGCACGTAGCCTAAATGCAAAAAGGTAAATAAAATTACCAAAATTTCCACAACAAAAGTGTAGCTCTACCTACAGCGTATTCACACCCAGACTATAAGATTATGGCCGGTCTCTGGGTGGTGTTTTTTTACACAGTAGTCAGAACCTACAACATTGTGGTGCCGTGCATTACATGGGCTATACTAAGGGAGCGCCTGTCAGCATAGAGCGAATACGTCCATATACCGACCAGCAGAAAGTGTAAGAGAAGAACTATAGAAGGATGGACCATAGTGGAGCATTCCGGACTGGAGCAACATAAGGAGCCAGAAGGCTTCCCCCCGGTATTCCATGCTATGTGCTCCTTATAAAGAGACATCTCTCCATAGACCCCTCTGTGAAGACCACCCCCTTATCCAGATGATACATTCTCACTTCCACCATATATAATGCATACTGGCCATTTTATTTTTTTTTTCAGAAAATCCCCAATTTTGGGTCGTCAGCTGAAAAAGAAGAAATGCTTTACACCAGTGCTGGGAACCTATGGCAGCGTGCAGAGGGGGCAGCAGAGCCCTCCTGGGGGGCACCATGGCCGCAGCACTAGCGCTACTGGATCGGGCCGGCGGGGAGAACTCTGAGCCGCCGAGTGCCGGCACCAGCTCCGCCACTGCAGCTAGATGTGTGATCTCTCTCGAACGGAAACACATCGAGCTGAAGTGTATTGCAGCGCACGAACTAGCCAGGCCCGTACGCTGCAATACACGCTGCCGGCCAATCAGAGGCCAGCGGCTGCCGGCCAATCAGAGGCCAGCATGACGTCGGCCGGTCAATCAGAGGCCAGCGGCTTCCTTCCAATCAGAGGCCAACATGAATTCGGCCGGCCAATCAGAGGCCTGCGGCTTCTAGCCAATCAGAGACCAGCATGACGTTGGCCGGCCAATCAGAGGCTAGCGACTTCCGGACAATCAGAAGCGGCTGCCGGCAAATCAGAGGCCAGCATGACGTCGGCTGGCCAATCAGAGGCCAGCGGTCGCTGGCCTCTGATTGGCAGGCAGCGTGTACTGCAGCGCGCACGGACCTGGCTAGTACGTGCGCTGCAATACACTTCAGCTAGATGTGCCGACTACAGGAGAGGATGCTGCGTGGGAGAAGAAGGAAGGTGAGGAGGAGGGTTTATTATGTGTTTTTTTTTTTTTTTTAATATGGGATGCACAATGGCTGGGGGGGAGAGGGAGCATGTATACCAGGACTGAGGGGAGGGCCAGCATATATACCAGGATTGAGGGGAGGGCCAGCATATATACCAGGATTGAGGGGAGGGCCAGCATATATACGAGGATTGAGGGGAGGGCCAGCATATATACCAGTATTGAGGGGAGGGCCAGCATATACACCAGGATTGAGGGGAGGGCCAGCATATATACCAGGATTGAGGGGAGGGCCAGCATATATACCAGGATTGAGGGGAGGGCAGCATATATACCAGGATTGAGGGGAGGGCCAGCATTTATACCAGGATTGAGGGGAGGGCCAGCATATATACCAGGATTGAGGGGAGGGCCAGCATATATACCAGGATTGAGGGGAGGGCCAGCATATATACCAGGATTGAGGAGAGGGACAGCATATATACCAGGATTGAAGGGAGGGCCAGCATATATACGAGGATTGAGGGGAGGGCCAGCATATATACGAGGATTGAGAGGAGGGCCAGCATATATACCAGGATTGAGGGGAGGGCCAGCATATATACCAGGATTAAGGGGAGGGCCAGCATATATACCAGGATTGAGGGGAGGGCCAGCATATATACGAGGATTGAGGGGAGGGCCAGCATATATACGAGGATTGAGGGGAGGGCCAGCATATATACCAGTATTGAGGGGAGGGCCAGCATATACACCAGGATTGAGGGGAGGGCCAGCATATATACCAGGATTGAGGGGAGGGCCAGCATATATACCAGGATTGAGGGGAGAGCAGCATATATACCAGGATTGAGGGGAGGGCCAGCATTTATACCAGGATTGAGGGGAGGGCCAGCATATATACCAGGATTGAGGGGAGGGCCAGCATATATACCAGGATTGAGGGGAGGGCCAGCATATATACCAGGATTGAGGAGAGGGCCAGCATATATACCAGGATTGAAGGGAGGGCCAGCATATATACCAGGATTGAGGGGAGGGCCAGCATATATACCAGGATTGAGGGGAGGGCCAGCATATATACCAGGATTGAGGGGAGGGCCAGCATATACACCAGGATTGAGGGGAGGGCCAGCATATATACCAGGATTGAGGGGAGGGCAGCATATATACCAGGATTGAGGGGAGGTCCAGCATATATACCAGGATTGAGGGGAGGGCCAGCATATATACCAGGATTGAGGGGAGGGCAGCATATATACCAGGATTGAGGGGAGGGCCAGCATATATACCAGGATTGAGGGGAGGGCCAGCATATATACCAGGATTGAGGGGAGGGCCAGCATATATACCAGGATTGAGGAGAGGGCCAGCATATATACCAGGATTGAAGAGAGGGCCAGCATATATACCAGGATTGAGGGGAGGGCCAGCATATATACCAGGATTGAGGGGAGGGCCAGCATATATACGAGGATTGAGGGGAGGGCCAGCATATATACCAGTATTGAGGGGAGGGCCAGCATATACACCAGGATTGAGGGGAGGGCCAGCATATATACCAGGATTGAGGGGAGGGCCAGCATATATACCAGGATTGAGGGGAGGGCAGCATATATACCAGGATTGAGGGGAGGGCCAGCATTTATACCAGGATTGAGGGGAGGGCCAGCATATATACCAGGATTGAGGGGAGGGCCAGCATATATACCAGGATTGAGGGGAGGGCCAGCATATATACCAGGATTGAGGAGAGGGCCAGCATATATACCAGGATTGAAGGGAGGGCCAGCATATATACCAGGATTGAGGGGAGGGCCAGCATATATACCAGGATTGAGGGGAGGGCCAGCATATATACCAGGATTGAGGGGAGGGCCAGCATATACACCAGGATTGAGGGGAGGGCCAGCATATATACCAGGATTGAGGGGAGGGCAGCATATATACCAGGATTGAGGGGAGATCCAGCATATATACCAGGATTGAGGGGAGGGCCAGCATATATACCAGGATTGAGGGGAGGGCCAGCATATATACCAGGATTGAGGGGAGGGCCAGCATTTATACCAGGATTGAGGGGAGGGCCAGCATATATACCAGGATTGAGGGGAGGGCCAGCATATATACCAGGATTGAGGAGAGGGCCAGCATATATACCAGGATTGAAGAGAGGGCCAGCATATATACCAGGATTGAAGGGAGGGCCAGCATATATACCAGGATTGAGGGGAGGGCCAGCATATATACCAGGATTGAAGGGAGGGCCAGCATATATACCAGGATTGAGGGGAGGGCAGCATTTATACCAGGATTGAGGGGAGGGCCAGCATATATACCAGGATTGAGGGGAGGGCCAGCATATATACCAGGATTGAGGAGAGGGCCAGCATATATACCAGGATTGAAGAGAGGGCCAGCATATATACCAGGATTGAAGGGAGGGCCAGCATATATACCAGGATTGAGGGGAGGGCCAGCATATATACCAGGATTGAGGGGAGGGCCAGCATATATACCAGGATTGAGGGGAGGGCCAGCATATATACCAGGATTGAGGGGAGGGCCAGCATATACACCAGGATTGAGGGGAGGGCCAGCATATATACCAGGATTGAGGGGAGGGCAGCATATATACCAGGATTGAGGGGAGGGCCAGCATATATACCAGGATTGAGGGGAGGGCCAGCATATATACCAGGATTGAGGGGAGGGCAGCATATATACCAGGATTGAGGGGAGGGCCAGCATTTATACCAGGATTGAGGGGAGGGCCAGCATATATACCAGGATTGAGGGGAGGGCCAGCATATATACCAGGATTGAGGAGATGGCCAGCATATATACCAGGATTGAAGAGAGGGCCAGCATATATACCAGGATTAAAGGGAGGGCCAGCATATATACCAGGATTGAGGGGAGGGCCAGCATATATACCAGGATTGAAGGGAGGGCCAGCATATATACCAGGATTGAGGGGAGGGCCAGCATATATACCAGGATTGAAGGGAGGGCCAGCATATATACCAGGATTGAGGGGAGGCCCACCATATATACCAGGATTGAGGGGAGGGCCAGTATATATACCAGGATTGAGGGGGGGCAGCATATATACCAGGATTGAGGGGAGGGGCAGCATATATACCAGGATTGAGGAGAGGGCCAGCATATATACCAGGATTGAAGAGAGGGCCAGTATATATACCAGGATTAAAGGGAGGGCCAGCATATATACCAGGATTGAGGGGAGGGCCAGCATATATACCAGGATTGAAGGGAGGGCCAGCATATATACCAGGATTCAGGGGAGGGCCAGCATATATACCAGGATTGAGGGGAGGGCCGGCATATATACCAGGATTGAGGGGAGGGCCTGCATATATACCAGGATTGACGGGAGGGCCAGCATATATACCAGGATTGAGGGGAGGGCCAGCACATATACCAGGATTGAGGGGGGGCAGCATATATACCAGGATTGAGGGGGGGCCAACATATATATCAGGATTGAGGGGAGGGCCAGCATATATACCAGGATTGAGGGGAGGGCCAGCATACATACCCGGATTGAGGGGGGGGCCAGCACATATACCAGGATTGAGGGGAGGGCCAGCATATATACCAGGATTGAGGGGAGGGCCAGCACATATACCAGGATTGAGGGGAGGGCCAGCATATATACCAGGATTGAGGGGAGGGCCAGCATATATACCAGGATGTGGGCGAGCACATTCTTTATTTCTGCAGTCTCTTACCCCTGCTCCTGTCTGTGGTTGCTCTATGCTGCCCTCGCCTGCTCTTTGTATCAGTTGTTTGTATCAGTAAAACCTCAATATTTAGGATAAATTGCCGTGTTGGCACTTGGCGATAAATAAGTGGGTTTTGGATTGCAGTTTGGGCACTCGGTCTCTAAAAGATTCGCCATCACTGTTTTAAACCAATCAATGTGCAAATATCAACATTTTTGAGAAAATACAATACATTTGATCAGATGTCAAAAAATATTCCAGAAAAAAAAAATTGTGATCAGAACTCATAAAGAAAAATTAACTCTTTAATACCATTTTTACCAAAAATACATTGTAAAAAAAAAGAAGTGTAATTTTCTACAGTACAATATTTATTTCTATTTTTCTCAAATGAATTTTCATTTTAGGCCCCCAAAAATTGAAAATCAATGTAAAAAGTGTATTTTAATACAATAAAAAAAATCAGGGTAATTGTTCAGTTGTATTGCCAGTTTTACAGCACGACCCGTAGCGATTTACGATCCCACAGTCCGATGAGCTACAATCTTCCTGAGAAAGGATTCATCAATGTATCAGATGCTTTCTTGCATGTTTCTACATGGAGCAATACACATATGTTCCATGTCCCTTCCTCTAAGAAACCTTCAATGAACCCTGATAGGATCTACAGAGAATAGACAAGACGTCCTTTACAGTGTTACACACTTACTCCATACTCAGTCTAATTTCATCATTCATTTTACTTTCTGCTTATAAATGCATTCATTAAAATAATGAATATCTGCATTGAGGACAGTAGAAGAACGAGTTTGTGTTTGTTCATCAAGATGCATTATCTTGGTTTCGTCTTGGCACTGTTAACTGTTGGTAGGTAGGCAGAGTACTGGAGAGGTTGCTCCCGTCGTTCAGAGAGTTGCTCCGGTGCGGTGTTCTGTTGGTAGACTGACCGCTTTGTTGGTTTGCTATCAGGTGGTGAATCATATCGGTTATGAGATTGAGTTTATGATCCATTTGAGTTACCTACAAATATATAAAAAAAAATTCAAACAAAGAAAATAGCATAGATACAGACCACACTCCATACACATTTTACACTACCCATGAGCGCTGCCTGATATTGTAGCTTATCCCTAACCAAATCAATGGGGCACTGAGTTGCAATACCAGACACACCCCATGGACAAGAGAGGCACAGTTTTGGGGAGAAATAAAGTAGATTGATCCTTTAATGCAATATTGGTTAGCCATTTAGACATTGTTGTTTTAATTGAAAACTATAGTTGGTGCGATTCGTTTCGCAGCACTGGGTCCATCAGCCACGTCAGTAATCTTTGGATGCTGGACAGGAGCCTCAAGACCTGCCTTCTACCTTCCAAGATCCCTGCTTCTCTTCTGATTAGCTGCATCTTTATGGTTACAGCATGATGCATATGTGACATTGCATCAGGCCGGCTAATCAGTAGAACAGCTGTGGATGCCGGGATGTAGGAGGTGGTTCTCAGGGCTCCGATGCAGCCGTCACAGATTATGGATGTGGCTGATGGACTGGGTCCTGCGAATTGACTTGCACCAACTCTATTGGAAACCTTTGTCAGATTGAACTACTTAATGAACTCAGAAAGAGCTTTCTGTCCACATCCATGAAAGTAGTAGCCAACACTTAAAGGGGTTTTCTACTACTCGGACATCTCCTTCTCCATATATATATTTTTGCCCTCAGTAAAATAATAACACCTATACTCCCTTCCAGTGTTCCAGCCGTGTCGGCATTGGCTCTCCTTGGGATCACGTGACATTGTTATGTCAAGTGATCCCTGCTGCCAATCAGCGCTGGCTTCACTCTTCCTGCCTCCAGTTATAGCACATACCTGTACATCCGGAGGAAGTAAGAGCAGCAACATCTCTCACTTCCTCTGGATGTATGCAAGTTGGCCAAAGGCGGGGAGAGTAAAGTCAGCACTGATTGCCCCTAGGAATCATGAGACATAATGTCATGCTGTCACGCAAGGTGTGGGAAAGACTAAGTGCAACACAAAGGGAAAACGGAAAGGGAACCCAGACTAGGGAAAGTGGGGAGTGGAGAACTCCTAGGCTGATCTAGTGTCACCCTGTCTCCACTAATGTCCCTTTATTGGTTCTTCACCAATCGCCGCACGCATACCTCAGCCTGTCTATCCCTGGCATTAGGCTCAGGCTAGGGAACAGAAAGGATGAGCACTAGTTGATCCCCACTGAACACTAAAGACAACAAGGGGGGACAAACAAGGGAAAATCGCTTAGCTTTACTCGACTCCAGACAAATGCGCACACGTTCTCTAGCACCAGAGAGATAGAAGTACTGCTCTTGCTCAAGCCTTCACAAGGGGCAATGAATATCGCTGGCACCTCCCTCTGGCTCACAACAGGTATTTATACATCCAGGCCAGGGTGTTAATTAGCCCGAGGAAGCTAGCCCCTGGGTCCTAGAGATACATATTCTAAGAAGTTGTCTGTAAGGCCAAATGAAGAGATCTCCTGCAACCAACTGCAGGATGACTGTCTGTCACTTCTGACACACCCATGACACACGCAATCCCCAGGAGAGCCAGTGCAGACACCGCTGGAATAGTGCTGGCACTGGAGGTGAGTATAGGTGTTATTATTTTACTGGGGGACACACATATGGATTGAGAAGGAGTTGTCTGAGTAATGGAAAACCCCTTTAAGCCTCCATACACAATAGACTAAGCTAATAGTCTAAGGGGACATCCAGACTCTTCCCTGACAGATGAGGTCAGAGGAGGTAAAATTCAAACTGCCTGACCCTTAATGCCTGACCCTTTTGTTATTCAGGTGATAAGCTGCTGCCAGAGCCGTTTGGCAGTGATTTTCACAGTTCTCCACTTTGAAAACACATGAACATTTAACCAAGCCAAACCTTCTCGTGTATGAGAGTTGGGAGAGGTAGTGGACGGCCGAACCAGCAATCAACGTTCAGTTATTGTGTGTGGCCACCTTAACTTGTGTGTGCAAGTCACAGATGACCACAGGTATTTAGACTCTCTGCAGTGTATGAGCAGCGCTGTAGAATTGGTGTCTGGATGCACCATTATGTATTTTACACTTTTTCAGAGAGTGAGGAATATTCTGTATGTAGTATGTGGTAATTGTCTGTATATCCTGTACTCCATGTGTGTATGTGTAAGTAGTAGCTGTGCATAATATAAATATATATGGTTTTATCTTATTTTCTTACCTTGTCCTCGACACGGTTCAATCTTGACCCAATTGTATTAGAGCCTCGATCTTTCACTTTATCTGGAAATAAGTAAAAGTAAAAAAAAGTCATTTTTAAATTTACTATTAGAAATTAGCATTTTTTGGGTCCACTGGCATTCAACCAAATTTGTGAAACTGTTTACGATTTACAGTTCAGAGAATATAACATGAGAAACGATTTACCTATTTTTCCACAAAGCGATGAAATATGGCATCCTTATTCTGGACAACCTCTTAAAAAAAGGCTTTCCCATTGTTACAAATGACGGCATGTTGCTTGGATTTGCTATCATATGGTGTCAGATTATTACCATTACTATTGTTAATTTCTCTAAAACATAGCATTTATTCCATTTCATAGTGGTAGGAAGTGGAATCTATCCAGAAAGAAACAGTGAGGGCTTCCCCAATGACTGGTCCAGTCTGTAAGAAAGGAAAAAAATCACTGGTGTAATCAAAAAGTATTTTTATTGAAGAGAAATTCTACCCAAAACTTGCAAACTGTCTCTTCCAGTGCAACCTATTAGAAGTAGCAATCCTAAAAGTCAATATCAACCTTTTAACAAGCCTTGCCACATGATTTAGGATAAATGGCAAACTAGAATCTCAATTTGCAGCCATGGTGTTTCGGGGTGTTGCCCCTCAGCAGTGTAAAGCATGAGATCTGATTTAGCTGTGTGAGAGACTTCAGAAGGAAAAACTTTACCCCTTAGATCCTAGTGAGGAGAGTGAAATGCCAGAGTAAGGAGGCTTATAAACCATGCAATGGCTCCCCGGGGAGCTTACGAGCCTCCTTACACTGGCATTTTTTAGACAAATCATCTTACTTTTCCTCTAAGGATTCAATTTTCTTCCTTTTTTTCTATTATTTTATCACTGTTGATGACTCCCACTGATTTGCTATAGCAATGAGATGTGCACATATATACATATATACAGTTGAAACCAGAAGTTTACATACACTATATAAAAAGACACATATGCATGTTTTTCTCAAAATCTGACATGAAATAAGAATAAACCTTTCCCGTTTTAGGTCAATTAGGATTACCATAATTTTTAATATTTGCCAAATGTTAGAATAATAAGAAAGATAATGTTTTAACCACTTCGCTCCAGAGCCTGTTTTTGCCTTCGTGACCGGGCCAATTTTTTCAATTCTGACCACTGTCACTTTATGAAGTAATTACTCTGGAACGCTTCAACGGATTCCCCTGATTCTGAGATTGTTTTTTCGTGACATATTGTACTTCATGATAGTGGTAAAATTTCTTTGATATCACTTGCGTTTATTTGTGAAAAAATCGGAAATTTGGCAAAAATTTTGAAAATTTTGCAATTTTCAAACTTTGAATTTTCATGCCCTTAAATCAGAGAGATATGTCACACAAAATAGTTAATAAATAACATTTCCCACATGTCTACTTTACATCAGCACAATTTTGGAACCAAAATTTTTTTTTTGTTAGGGAGCTATAAGGGTTAAAAGTTGACCAGCGATTTCTCATTTTTCCAACAAAATTTACAAAAACATTTTTTTAGGGACCATATCATATTTGAAGTCACTTTGAGGGGTCTTTATGACAGAAAATACCCAAAAGTGACACCATTCTAAAAACTGCACCCCTCAAGGTGCTCAAAACCACATTCAAGAACTTTATTAACCCTTCAGGTGCTTCACAGGAATTTTTGGAATGTGGAAGAAAAAAATGAACATTTAACTTTTTTCACAAAAATGTTACTTTAGACCTAATTTTTTTTATTTTCACAGGGGTAACAGGAAAAAATGGACCCCAAAATTTTTTGTGCAATTTCTCTTGAGCGCGCTAATACCCCATATGTGAGGGAAAACCACTGTTTGGGCGCACTGCAGGGCTCGGAAGGGAAGGAGCGCCATTAGACTTTTTGAATGTAAAATTTGTCTGAATAATTAGCAGACGCCATGTTGCGTTTGGAGAGCCCCTGATGTTCCTAAACAGTGGAAACCTCCCACAAGTGACACCATTTTGGAAACTAGACCCCTTAGGGAACATATCTAGATGTGAGGTGAGCACCTTGAACCCCAAGGTGCTTCACAGAAGTTTATAATATTGAGCTGTAAAAATAAAATTTTCACATTTTTCCCACAAAAACGTTTTATATCCCTTAATTTTGCATTATCATAAGGGTAATAGGATAAATTGCACCATGAAATTTATTGTGCAGTTTCTCCTGAACACGCCGATACCCCATATGTGGAGGCAAACCACTGTTTGGGCGCACGGCAGGGTTTGAAAGGGAAGGAGCTCCATTTGACTTTTTGAATGTAAAATTTGTTTGAATAATTAGCGGACGCCATGTTGCATTTGGGGAGCCCCTGATGTGCCTAAACAGTGGAAACCCCCCACAAGTGACACCATTTTGGATACTAGACCCCTTAGGGAACTTATCTAGATGTGTGGTGAGCACCTTGAACCCCAAGGTGCTTCACAGAAGTTTATAATATTGAGCTGTAAAAATAAAATTTTCACATTTTTCCCACAAAACCGTTTTTCATCCCTTAATTTTGCATTATCATAAGGGTAATAGGATAAATTGCACCATGAAATTTGTTGTGCAATTTCTCCTGAACACGCCGATACCCAATATGTGGAGGCAAATTACTGTTTGGGCGCATGGCAGGGTTTGAAAGGGAAGGAGCGCCATTTGACTTTTTGAATGGAAAATTTGTTTGAATAATTAGCAGACGCCATGTCGCATTTGGGGGGCCCCTAATGTGCCTAAACAGTGGAAACCCCCCACAAGTGCCACCATTTTGGAAACTAGACCCCTTAGGAAACTTATCTAGATGTTGGTGAGCACCTTGCACCCCAAGTGCTTCACAGAAGTTTATAATATTGAGCCGTAAAAATACAATTTTCCCACAAAAAATGTTTTTCATTCCCTAATTTTGCATTATCATAAGGGTAACAGGATAAATTGCACCATGAAATTTGTTGTGCAATTTCTCCTGAGTACGCCGATACCCCATATGTGGGGGAAAAGCACTGCTTTGGTGTACGGCAGGGTTCGGAAGAGAAAGGAGCGCTATGTTGGCTGGGATAGGTGGCAGACACCATGTCACATTTGAAGAGTCGCTGACATGCCTAAACAGCAGAAACCCCCACAAGTGACCCCGTTTTGTAATCTACATCTCTCAAGGAATTCATCTAGGGAAGCAGTGAGTATTTTTTAATTTTTAAATTCATACCATTGGGCAGTGAAAAAAGCATAATTATATTTTTACCACAAAAAAATGTTTTACCCTCAGATTTTACATTTTCACACAGGGCAATGGGTAAAAATGGTGCCGAAATGTGTCACACAATTTCTACTAAAAGTGGCAATACCCCATATGTGGCTGTATTGTACCGCTCAGCCATACGGCGAGATCTGGGGGGACGGAGTGCTATTTGACAATTGGAGAACAAATTATTGTAGAATAGGCATTTGAATTTGGGAGCACAACATTTTCTGAATTTCTTTTGGGGGGCAAGGGCCATTTCGCTTTTCCAGAGCCTTTCTGCTACCAGTAACTTGGAAGTCCCTTATATTTTTAACAGATGACGGACCTGAGTGGGGACTAGCTTTTTTTGAGGACTGAGTTGAAGCTTTTATTGGGAACATTTTACGTAACATTTATCCGGCGCTCTAGGCTGAGCACTTACATCGGGGTTTCCATCTAAATTTCCAAGTGATGTAATTCAGATGAAACCCCTGTGGGATCCATTCACTATAATGAGGCAGCAGAGTTACTCTGGACTCCGTCTGGCCTCTGTTTAGCGGTGTCCTTTTTTTCAGAAGTGCACAAAACTGTGGCCAACCGCACTTTTATGCACGCCTAAAACAAATGACACCGTGGGATCCCAGGCCAGACGGCATCCACAGTGGCCTATATCTGCCTCATTAGAGGGAATCTTCCGTCATGGGTTTTGTCTGAATCACGTATTTGAGAGATTTACACGGAAACTCTGGTGTAAGTGCTCAGCGCAGAGCGCAGGATAAATGTGGGCAGAGCCTTACTGCGATCTTTGGGGACATAATAAACAAATCAGTAGCCGGTGAAGAATTGGTTTTATTTATTTTTTACTCAATTCCTCGTGTGATATAACTGATTAGATTACTTTATTCTTCGGGTCGGTGTGATTACAGCGATACCAGAATCATATCGGGTTTTTATGATTGACAGCTGTCACAGACTAAAAGACGCTTTTTTTTGCAAAATCTAGTTTTTGCATCACCATATTTTGAGAGCTATAATTTTTCCATATTTTGGCTGACAGAGTCATGTGATGGCTTGTTTTTTGCGGGACGAGTTGACATTTTTATTGGTACCATTTTTGGGTACGTGACATTTTTTGATCGCTTTCTATTCCGTTTTTTGGGAGGTAAAATTAACAAAAACCAACAATTCAGGAATTGTTTTTTGAGGGTTTTTTTTTATGCCGTTCTGCGTGTGGTAAAAGTGATCAGGCAGCGTTATTCTTCGGGTCAGTACATTTACAGCGATGCTACACTTACTGTATTTTTTTTATTTTTTGGCGCTTTTACACAATAAAACAATTTTATAGAAAAAAATATATTTTTTTCATTGCTTTATTCTGAGCGCTATAACTTTTTTATTTTTCGGCTGATGGAGCTGTATGGCGGCTTTTTTTTTGCGGAACAAAATGACGTTTTCAGCGGTACCATTTTTATTTCTATTTTGCTTTTTGATTGCATTTTTTTCCACTTTTTGTTTGGCGATATGATGAAAAAGCATATTTTTTTGCCCCGTTTTTTATTTATTTTTATTACGGTGTGCAGAGAAGGAGTTAATTAGTGTGACACTTTTATAGCTTAGGTTGTTTCGGACGCGGTGATACCAAATATGTGTACTTTTTTTGGTTTTGTAAAAATATACGGATTTATTGGTTTAATATTTTATTTATTTTTTATTTATTTTGTGATTTTTTTTTAACAGTTTAAAAACTTTTTTTTTACTTTTTTTTACATTTTTACTTAGTCCCTGTATGGGACATTAATTTTTATTTTTCTGATCACTGATCTCATGTAATGTAATAGACATGTATTACATTACATGAGATCTTTGCTGACTGTTTCACACCGTGTCTCCTGCCAGGCTTCAGCTGCAGGCTGAGCCAGGCAGGACACCATATATGGCAGATCTGGAGGTGGTCATGTGACCTCCAGCTGCCATAGCTACCCCAGGTCCTGGAAGGTATCAGGGGTCGTCGGAGAGGTAAGTAAGACGACCCCCTCTCCTCTGTCTATCTTCTATATGCCGCGATCACTATAGATCGCGGCATATAGAACATAGCAAAGGGTTAACATCACTGGGACCTGATCCAATCAGGTCCCGATGATGTCCCCTGTCAGAGCTAACGCTCTGCACCGGAATCGCAGCGCTTGCAGGACCCTGGGGGTCCTGAGCGCTGCGAGACCACCCACCGTTTTTAAACGTCGGCGCTGCACAGAGCCCAGCAAGCGCCGACGTTTATCTACAGTGGGCGGTCGGGAACCGGTTAAATAATTTGCCTGCTCCAGTGGTTTTGGGGTTACCTTGGTTAAAATTGCACAATCCTGTACTGGACTGGTCTACCAATGAAATTAAGTCTTGGAGTCCTAAGTGTTATGATAGATGTTGTAACGGTCGCATTGCTGCTGTGGAAAGAGGGGAATTACCTGTACCTATTCAGGATTTTTGGAAGGTTTTTTCAGAGGAGGAGTTGCAAGTTTTGCCTCCTCATAGGGACTATGATTGTACTATTGAGTTTGTCCCTGGAGCTACTCTTCCCAAGAGTCGCTTATTTAATCTTACTATCCCTGAGAGAAAGGCCTTGGAGGAATACATACAGACAAGCTTGGCCGCCGGTCACATTAGACCTTCTAAGTCACCTGTGGTTGTTGGATTTTTTTTTGGAAAAAAAAAGGACGGCGGTTTAAGTCCATGTCTGGACTTTCGCGAAATTAATAAAATTACAGTACGCAATTCCTACCCACTGCCATTAATTCCTGACTTGTTCAACCAGTTAGTGGGGGCCAAGTGGTTCTCTAAGATTGATCTCCGGGGGGCATACAATTTGTTACGTATGAAGGAAGGTGATGAGTGGAAAACTGCTTTTAACACTCCAGTGGGTCATTTTGAGAATCTGGTTATGCCCTTTGGTCTTACCAACGCACCAGCTTTTTTTCAGAACCTTATTAATGACATCCTAAGACCGTTGATCGGTAAGAATGTGGTGTTGTATTTGGATGACATTTTGATTTTTGCGCCGGATCTGGAGTCTCATTGGCAGAGCGCACGTGAGGTATTGCAGTTGTTAAGCGACAATTCACTTTTTGCTAAGCTGGAGAAATGTGAGTTCGCTGTGCAGAGAATTAGTTTTTTGGGCTACATTATCTCCAGTGAGGGCTTTGAGATGGATCCGGTGAAGGTTCAGGCGGTGCAGGAATGGCCTAGGCCTATTAGTTTGAAACCAATACAGAGATTTTTGGGTTTCGCCAATTATTGCAGAAAATTCATTAAGAATTTTCTATAATTGTTAAGCCGCTGACCGATCTCACCAGGAAAGGTGCGAATACGGTTCAGTGGACTACTGAGGCCATTGAAGCTTTTGTGTATCTCAAGGAGAGGTTCAGTTCTGCCCCCATCCTTATGCAGCCTGATGAGACCAAGCCTTTTTTGGTCGAGGTTGATGCTTCTTCGGTGGGGGTCGGTGCTGTTTTGTCTCAGGAAAACAAGGATGGAGTACATCCCTGTGCTTTTTTTTTCAAAAAAATTTTCTGAGACCGAACTTAATTACGATGTCGGTAATCGGGAATTGCTGGCGATTAAACTCGCATTTGAACATTGGCGTCATCTCTTGGAAGGTGCTAAATTTACCATTCAGGTTTTTACTGATCGTAAGAATCTGATCTATCTTGATGCTGCCAAGCGCTTGAATGCCCGTCAAGCTAGGTGGGCACTTTTTTTTTTCGCGGTTTAATTTTTCTGTTACTTACATCCCGTGTACCAAGAATGTAAAAGCTGATGCTTTATCTCGCAGTTTTTCTCCCATGGTTGGTACCGAGGAGGAGGAGAGCATTTTACAGGAAGGTGTTGTGATAGCAGCATTGGACTCCGTTTTGGAAGATGGGATTCTGAAAGCCCAGGAGGATGCCCCATCTAACACTCCCCATGGAAGGTTGTTTGTGCCTAGGAACTTTATGAGAGATTTCTTTGTGGAGTGTCATAAGTCTCGGTTGGCAGGTCATCCAGGAATTTCGGAGACTAAGAGACTTGTAGGTCGCAGTTTTTGGTGGCCTGGGTGGCAGAAGGAAGTCATTAAGTGGGTGCGTCAATGTACTGTGTGTGCTAGATCTAAGTCTTCACATGCTCCTGCTGCGGGGTTGCTTTGCCCTCTGGAGGTTCCTAGTGCTCCTTGGACGCATCTTGCTATGGATTTTATTACTGACCTTCCTGCCTCTGAGGGTTTCACTGTTATCTGGGTGGTCGTGGACCGTTTTAGCAAGATGTGTCACTTGGTTCCCTTCATCAAACTGCCCTGCGCCAGGACACTCGCTAAGGCTTTTGTTAAAGAAATTGTCAGGCTCCATGGCGTTACTTCCGACATTGTTTCCGATAGGGGACCTCAGTTCGTGGCTCGTTTTTGGCGTGCCTTTTGTGACAGGTTGGGAGTCCATTTGTCATTTTCGTCTGGTTATCATCCTGAGTCTAATGGACAGACAGAAAGAAAGAACCAGGATGTTGAACAGTTTTTGCGTTGTTTTGTGGCTGACAATCAAGAGGGGTGGTCTGAGTTTCTGCCACTGGCTGAATTTGCTCTTAACAACCATACATCCTCTTCTGCTGGGTGTTCTCCTTTTTTTTGTTGTACTGGGAGACATCCGTCGTTTGGGTCATTCTCCAAATTGGTATCGGCTGTGCCGGAGGAGGAGAATTTTTCCGATGATTTGGAGAGAGTTTGGACTGATGTACGTCGTAACCTTCAAGAGGCCAACAAAAAATCCAAGAGGTACTTTGACAGGAAACGTCAAGAGGTTTTGTTTACTGTTGGTGACATGGTTTGGTTGTCCTCTAGGAATCTGCGGTTGAGGATTCCTTCTAAGAAATTGGGCCCGAAGTTTGTAGGTCCGTTTAAGGTGCTTCAGGTAGTTAACCAATCTGCTGTTAGGTTGGAGGTTCCTACCTCCTGGAAGATTAATCCGGTGTTTCATGTTTCCTTATTGAAAAAAGCTGATGTTTCTGATAGGGACGCCACTGTCTCTGTTCCTCCGGTGGAGGAAGAAGGTGAATATGAAATTTCTCGCATTCTTAATTCTAGATGGCATAGAGGGAGATTGCAGTATCTCGTCGCTTGGAAGGGTTTCGGTCCCGAGGATAACTCCTGGGTAAGGGATGATGTCTCTGCTCCTAGACTTGTCGGAGCGTTTCACAGGAGGTTTCCTGATAGACCTGGGCCTGGAGGATCCGGAGGATCCTCATTGAAGAGGGGGTACTGTTAGAACCCTCCTGTTAGTTTTTTCTATTTTGCTGGTCACATGACTTTTTGCCTATATAATCCAGCTCCGCCCTCCTGGCCTTGCAGGACTTCAGTGTTACATTTACTCTTAAGCTAGCCAGGTGCCTTGTACCTTACTCTGTAGTTTGCTTGGTCTTTTGACCACTAGTACTTCTGTTTGTTTGTTTGTCTTTGCTCTGCTGCAATTTCTGCTAGGAGGTGTCCAACTATATCCCAGTCCTTAGTTCTTGTAGGGACCCCTCCCTTATATCTATAGGTCAGCTTTCGGACTAGCCGAGGACTTAGGCGGGTCTGTTCACAAGGAACAGGTCCCCCGCTGCATCGTAGGGAATCAGCTTAGTCCTATGGTAGGGACAGTTTTCCTTTCTTTCCTTAGTGTTTGTAGCAGTTCATAACAGCTCCCTGCATTCCACCGGTATGGGGCCACTCAATATTCCCACCGCGTGAAGGAGGAAGACTTAACAACCATCATGATCAATCCCCTACCTCACCACAGCTGGGCCAAGACCCAAGATAGTGACCCTGCAGTCCGCATGGTGAAAGACCTGCTGACCCGAGAAGACGTCCGTCTAGATCCGGATGCCCCAGAGGAAGCCAAGCAGCTATGGAAAGAGAAGAGCAGGCTGTTCCTCTATGAAGGTAAGCTGTGCAGAAGACTCGTCAACCACCGGACGCACGAGCTGACCTGGCAAGTCGTCCCAAGGCGAGATGCAGCTATGGTCCTGGAGGCTTACCATGACAGAGCGGGGCACTTCGGCTGGAAGAAACTGGAGTTTCTGCTAAGAGGACGGTTCTTCTGGATCAGCATGAGAGGGGCTGTAGAGAAGTGGTGCAGAGACTGTGGCCCTTGTAATCTAAGGAGGAAGGACCGCACCAGCCAGAAGACACCCTTGAGGCCCATCGTCACCAAGCAGCCTCTTGAGCTGGTAGCTCTGGACCACGTCAAATTGGCTCCAAGCCGGTCAGGATACGTTTATGCCCTGACAATCATGGACCACTATTCCCGATTTCTAGTGGTGGTCCCGGTAAAAGACTTGACAGCTCAAACGGCGGCCAGAGCCTTCCAGCAAACCTTCTGCCACCCACACGGGTATCCAGAACAGGTCCTGACAGACCAAGGTCCTGCATTCGAGGCCAAAATCTTCCAAGAGTTCTGCAACCTCTATGGCTGTAAGAAGATTCGGACAACGCCTTACCACCCACAAACCAACGGGATGTGTGAGAAAATGAACAATATAGTCATTGATCTCATGAAGACGTTGCCCCTGGAGGAATGCAGCCTGTGGCCAGAAAAACTGCCGGACCTGATAGACTTATACAACCATATCCCGGTGAATGCTACAAACTGCACCCCGGCTTACCTGATGAGAGCCAGACCAGGTAAGCTGCCCATAGACCTGGAGATGGGAGTCCTAACACCCAAGGACACCTCCCCAGATGCGGACTGGGATACGGAAAGGCGACTGCAGTACAAGAATGTACAGGAGAGTGTGGAGAAGAGCCTGGCCCAGGCGAGACAAAAGCAAGAAAGGCTCTTCAACCAACACGTCCCTGCTTGTCCCCTGGAACCTGGTGAGCAGGTTCTGAAGCGAAAGAGAAGGCTACACAAGCTGGATGACCAGTGGGAAAGGGAACCCTACACAGTACTGCAGTCTGATCACGACAACCCGAAGGTGTGCGTGGTCACTAAGGATGGAGGAGAAACCACTAGTACCGTCTCCAGAGACCACCTAAAAATGTGCCCCGAGCAACTCCGTAGTGCAGAAGAGGATCAAAGTGACCTTGAACCCGCAGAGGACAAGGAAGAAATGATCAGCACCATTCTCGGAGAATTCCCTCAGTCCTGGACTCGAATAAACGGTGCCATAGTGGTACCCGTCCTGCATTTCCTGCAACCGGCTCAGCAACAACCTACACCAGAGCAGGAAGGTGGAGAAGAACAAGCAGTTCCAGAGGCAGAAGGGCCTGTACCAGCAGCCCAGGAGAGTCAACCCTCTGCTGACAGTGAGCCTGCCATGCCTGCGGTAAGCCAGAGGACCCGCAGACAGCTGCCTGCCCTGCCTGTAAGTTTAGCCAGTGACTGCACCCCGAGCGCTAGTGAGAAAAACCAGGTTAGACCACCACCAGACAGTGGGTTACGTAGGTCAACCCGAAGCACTAAGGGGCAAATGCCAGCTCGCTGGAAGATCTAAGTGGATAATGTATGTATTTAATGTGTTATGTTGTACCCTGGTTATTAATTATGTTTTTCTAGTTTTTCTAGCTCATGGACTGACAGGTTATGGACGATGAATAACCGGAACTATCATGTAGATAGTTGCAGTTGGTGCCTCTTGCGAAGACGGCCACGGAAGAAAAACCTGTCTGGCGTGGCCCCGTGTGGTCCAAAGTAGGTAGTTTTGCCTTGCAGCCACGCCCAACGTTTGGGGTTTGCTTTGGACAGGTCCCCACATCGCTCAAAGACTTCGCCTTGTTGGGTGAAATGGACACCCGGTCGCGGAAGCGCCGTTTCCTTAAGGACAAAATGCACTTGTACATATGTTATGTTGTTGTTTATAACCTATATTTGTGTTTCCTGTTAGTCCCGGAGTACTAAGTTTTACTAGGGGGGAATGTGTCACCCTGGCCTGGATGCCACAAATGTATAATAAAGCTGTGTCTGAGAGCAACGGGGAGGTTCTCTGGTCAGGGACCATTAGCATGCAGCACCTCCTGTCCCAAGTCAGTAGGGGGAGCAGGCTGACCCTATAAAAGCTGGAACTGGGGGCAGGGTTAGAGAGTTCTGGACGACCTGTCTCTGGAGTGAGAGGTGTCCCAGAGAAGGGAGAGCCAGTTCAGCTGAAGCTGAGGAGGTCGTGTGGCAGTAGAGGAGCCACGAGCCAGGGACGGAAGGCGAGGAGAGCCTGTCCTGGCTGAGAGAGAAACTGATCTACCGGACTTGGTGTCCGAGGCTGTTAGGAATCCAAGTCCTACAGCAAATAACCAGCCCGCAGGGGACTGTATGTTCCTTGGCCTAAGAAGCCCGGAGGTTCCGCCACAGCAGAAGGGACCAGCAAAGCTGCACCAGGCCAAGAGTAGAAAGGGACCCAAGTTGCAAGCCATACGGGCGAGAAGACACGGTGAGCTCAGGAACGTGGGCTGTTACACCACAAGGAGGGAAATAGCCAGAAAGAGCGCAGAGAGCATGGTAGGCCTTCACCCTCACCCTGACCAGGGCCAGCTTCCCACTTGTTCTCAGACATCCAGGCCCCCTCCTAGCCGGGACTGTTTTTGGGTCGTCTCACCTGTTCTAATAAAGACCCTGAACTGTTTAAGAGGCCTCCGTTTCCTGGCTATTGCGGTCAGAATCATCCCCTCCATCATCCATCTATATACTGCCCTGGGGCCACACTCCTCCCGTGGGGAGTTATACTACTTAGTGCTGCACACCTACATCTGCCCCAGCGGTCTGCACTGCAGCGGCGGTTAACCCTGACCGCAATCCACGGGTGGCGTAGTCGGACATTTAAAACCCTACAAATAGACTGCCACAACATTTGGTATGACCACCCTGAGCCATGGACCGGGTTGCCACTACTACCCCCATTATTGCCCTATTGCCCGGTTCCGGGTAACCCACGGCCCAGGGGGCGAGTCATATCCATAAGATAGGGCATCAATGTATGATCGGCCGGGGTCCTGCACGCAGCACCCCTGCCGATCAGAAGTTATCGGTGCTGGCGGCGGCGGCCACCGGCCGGAAGTACTTGCCTGCAGTGTTTGGCCATCCATCTGTAGTGGCCGCCGCGGGGTACTGCACATCCGCCTCCCATTCAATTGAATGGCAGTTTGATGTGCACTAACAAGTGCCGACCACTACAACATGGCGACGAGTCACCGGAAGGTAAGCACTTCCGGCCGGCGGCCACCGCCGGCACCGATAACAGCTGATGGCGGGGGTGCTGTGTGCGGGACCCCGGGCAAACATAAATTGATGCCCTATCCTATGGATAGGGCATCAATGTGAAAGTAGTGGACAACCCCTTTAAAGCACAGTGGCCATGAGGTTTCTATAAAATCCCATCCACTTTGCTTGAACTGCAAAACACTCTGTTTTTGCCACAGCAAATAAATATTGTCAAAAACAAACCGAAAGCTCATTGTGGGAACATAACCCACAAGAGTACTATGGGGCCTGTGACTTCCTCCTCTATCATTCTTCCTCAGCGTCTGACGTCTCAGCACAGCGGGCCTGATGACATCACTACATGGCACCCACTGCCCTGAGATGTGCAGGCGCTTCAGAATGCTTGCTGCATAGACCGGAGCAGCGGGGAACAAGGAGGAGAGGTGAGTATTTTTTTTTTTTTAAATCAATGAGCACATTTTGGTAGTCATAGTAATGTATAGAGGACCATGGGGAATTCATTATACTGTATGGAGGACGATGGAGGTGCATTATACTATATGGAGGACTATGGGGAGTGTATTATACTATATGGAGGACTATGGGTAGTGCATTATACTGTATGGAGGGCTATGGGTAGTGCATTATACAATATGGAGGACTATGGAAGTGCATTATACTACATTGAGGACTATGGGGAGTGCATTACACTACGTGGAGGACTATGGGAGTGCATTATACTATGTGGAGGACTATGGGGAGTGCATTATACTATATGGCGGAATATGGGGTGCATTATACTATATAGAGGTCTATGTGGAGTGCATTATACAGTATGGAGGACTATGTGGATTGCACTATACTATATGCAGGACTATGTATGTGCGTTTTTACCTGCAGATTTTCGGCATCTAATGAAAATCTATGGGGAAAATCCACACATAAAACTCAGCATACTCACAAGAGAAATTGACATGATGTGGATTTGATACACACACCGCAGCTCAGTTTACACTGAATAAAATTAAAGCACAGTGGCCATGAGGTTTCTATAAATTCCATCCACTTTGCTTGAATTGTAAAACACTCAGTTTTTGCCACAGAAAATAATTAGTGTCAAAAGCAAACCAAAAGCTCATTGTTGGAACATAGGCCACGCGAGTACTATGGGGCCTGTGACTTCCTACTTCGTCATTCTTCCTCAGCATCTGACGTCTCAGTACAGCGGGCCCTATGACATCATTACATGGCATCCACTGCCCTGAGATGTGCAAGCACTTCAGAATGCTTGCTGCATAGACCTGAGCAGCGGAGAACATGGAGGAGAGGTGAGTATTTTTTTTTTAAATCAATGAACACATTGTGGTGGTCATAGTACTGTATAGAGGACTATGAGGAGTGCATGATACTGTATGGACTATATAGGACCATGGGGAGTGCAGTATACTATATGGAGGACTATGGGGAGTGTGTTATACTATATGGAGGACTATGGGAGTGCATTATACTATATGGCGGATTATGGGGAGTGCATTATACTACATGGAGGACTATCGGCAGTGCCATATACTGTATGGAGGACTATGGGGAGTGTATTATACTATATGGAGGACTATGAGGAGTGCATCTTACTGTATGGAGCACTATGAGGAGTGCATTTTACTATATGGAGGAGTGCATTATGCTATATGGAGGACTATGGAGAGTGCATTATGCTATATGGAGAACAATGGGGAGTGCATTATACTATATGGAGGATTATGGGAAGTGCATTATAGTATATGGAGGAATATGGGGTGCATTATACTGTATGGAGGACTATGTGGATTGCATTATACTATATGCAGGACTATGGGGAGTGCATTATACTATATGGAAGACTATGGGGAGTGCATGATACTATATGGAGGACTATAGGGTTCAGCACACTATATAAAAGATTATGATTTTGCATTATACAATATGGAGGAATATGGGGCCCATTATAGTATATAGAGGGCTATGTGGGGGCTATTATAATATTTTGAGGGCTATGTGGGAGCCTTTATACTTTGTGGAGGGCTATGTGAGGGCCAATATACTGTATGCAAGCAATTATACAGTGTGAAGGTTTGAGTGGGGACCATCATACCATGTGGAGGGCCGTGGGGGTCATTGCACTGTTTGGTTGTACTGTTTGGAGACCTAGTGGGGGCCATTATACAGCATGGCGAGGTGTGGGGCCATTATACTGTATGATGACCTATTATACTTTATAGAGGGCTGTGTGGGGGCCAAAGATGGGGGATCACACTGTGTCACGGTCACCATACTTTGCCGGGGGAGTTGAAGTCGAGTACAGTAGGGTCATCATTATGTGCATGTCCAGGGTACTGTGAAAGAATTCACATACTGTGTTTGTTGGGCACTTTTGTTGGTATCATACTTTAAACATGCAATGAAAGAGGAATCTGGGGCTTCAGTAGGAGGAAAATTACTTTCTAAAGGCTGGAAAGTTGTGAGATATGCTCTTCTGTGACCCCGTCGAATGTTATTTTTTTTGTTGGGTGGGGGGCAACTAGCACTTCTGCTATGGGATCCCATGATTTCTATGTACATCCATGTCTATGGGCCTGTTTACATGCCAGTGTATTTTCACAGTCTTGGGGCTCATTCACCTGTTAGTTTCTATGCTATTTTTTATTTTTTTCACAGGTAGCATGTGTACCTATGACAGTCTATGGGGATGCTCACATGTCCATGATTTTTCATTGAGATATGTTTTATATTGATTCAAGTGTCAGATCAAATTCATCAATGAAAGTGTCCGGGTCTGTTAAAAGATGGGCCAGAACTCGGATGAAGTTTGTCCGTGTTTGACTGACCGATGGGAAAAGTACTGATGTAATTCTGACCAACCTAAGGTAAAAATCACTGATTAAACTCGCTCCATTTTTCTCGTACATGAAAAAACCTGATGTCTGAATGAGGCCTAAGTGGTCCACACAAAATTATATACAGTATCACCAATGCAAGTCTATTAGGCCGCAAAAAATGTGGACAGCATTTGGATGTCATCTGTGTGCCAGTCATGAAATGGACTGTTGGTTATGAGAAGGGGGAGAAACATTCATCAGTTTTATTTTCAGCTGAGAAAAGCTAATGAACCCTGACCAAACTGTGATGAAACTGATCAAAAACACTCATCACACTTACACCATTTTTGTGAGTAGAAGACATATCACTGTTGTATAATTCAGCACTTTACACACTACAGGGTTAACCCAACAGATTAGCTATGTAGCATCCAGAAGGCGGGAGGAGAAGAGTTAATATAAAGCTCAGTCCCAGGTTTGCCTTTAGAGTAATTAGCTTGGAGGAGCAGAGCAGCATGGAGCAGGGTGATGGCTCCACATTCCCTCTTATCCCTCAAGGAGGAGGATAGGAATTTGTCCTGATCCTCCTCCGCTGCAGCCGGCTGTGCAGGATGGGAAAGCATGAAGATGATGGGAATGTGCACTACACGGAAGGAAGATGTGTAAGGTAACTGGAACAATGAGGCCCACAGGGGAGTTACTGCCCTGTATGGAGGGGAACGTACTATAGGTAAAACTGCCACCAATGGATAATGACCGATCAGTAAAGATGAGCAAGACTTTTGAAACTTACATTTGCAGAGTTTTCCCAGGAAATTCCATTCTCTGCAAATGTCTTCCAAAGCCTCTACTTGCCCTGAAAAACATGTATGACGCCATTCCCTTTTTTCCTTAACACACTAATCCCCTTCACTGCATTGATGTCGCCCTCTCTCTCTGTCTGTTTTCTATCATGTTTCATGGCTTTCTCTCCCTATTTCTATGGCTAGGCTGTGAGCTGTGATGTACTTTTCTCTATCCAGGTTCACCACAAAATGGCTGCTTCCTTTCCTGCTTCTGCTTTTATACTTGCTATAATAGTCCTTCTTAATTGTCTGAGCTATACTATGTTAGGCCTCATTCACATGTGCAGGGTTTAAACCTATACGTGAAAAAATGGTACCGGTGTCCTCAGTTTTCGATCAGTGTTTTTCACCGATGGATAAAGAAATTACAAAGCTTCTCCTATACAATGTTAAACTTGTACAGGACACTGATGGCACACTGACCGACCCATAGACCACTATTGGACCTCCGTGTCATCCGTGCTGCCGGAAAAAAAATGGACATGGCTCTGTGTGTTCTGTATGGACACAAGGGGTGTGTAAAAACACTGGTGTGTGAATAGCACCATACATTGAGTACACGTTCTATCCATTAAAACTGCTACAACTCGTACGTGCAATGCAGATGAGACCTAATATGATGGCAGCAAGGCATTCTGGGAAAGCCCGTCTTCTCTGACTGATGCAATCTTCTGCAATGTCTCAAAAGGTGACATTCATTTTAGGCACAAAAATTCAACATGAACTTGATTCCCGTTGAATCGATTCGCTCAGATCTAGTCTTCAGAAAATGTTTAAATTAGTTTGTTTTCCGTGTGTTTTTTTTAATGTTTTCATACTTTCTTCTCACAATCTTGCAGTTCTCACACTGGCCACCAGGGCTATTTTAGACATTTACTTCTGTCCTTTCTGGAAGAATTTTCAGCAAAGCTTTTTATCAGAGGCCGGATTACAATGACCGGTAACATACAGCTGATAACGCAGGTTCCACCAATCACAGTTGATGTCACACCAGACCTTACTCCCCTTCACCCAATGATCTTTGTACAAGCTCATTGGACGCTTCAATGCAAAACAGAGGCCCTGACTTCAGACCGGTGGTGTTCATGCTAATCTTGATGAGGTCGGTGTGCTAGAGTCATGCAGAGGTCAATGAATCAGGACTATCAGAGAACTAGCGAGCGCCTTGTGTGTCTCCATGTGTGCCTTGCCAATAATCTTACTCCAGTCAGTGACTGGAGTAACATATGTCGCACAGAGAATGCCACAGCTTATAAAATTTTGCTGGTGCCCACTTTATCAGGGCTGGGTGAAAATGGAGTGTGAACGCTAAAAAGTCACAATTTCAGCCCAGCTTCGAGTTGCGCTAAAACTTTGTGACTTTTCAAAGCTTTTTACACTAGTATTCTGGCTTTGAATGAGGCCCATAGTGTCTAAGTGAGTTTATTGCTGTTAATGTAGATTTCCTGAAAGAACAGGACATATGAACATAGAATAGCCTCAGTGGTCAGTGTAAAAAATTCTAAGATTTCTCATTTTAAATATAAATTTTGATATGGGAAAATATTGCCAATTTTTTTGAATGCATTTAAAGTAAACTTTTTTTATGATGCCTCCCCTTTAATTTTGCTTATGAAAATTTGGAGCTCTGAATCTGAAAAACTGAGCACCAACTACTATGAGGATTTACTGTTAGAAATGAATGAAAGGCAGATAAATTCAGAATAACATTTAATGTTTTATATGAATTTGACCCCTTTGCATATATGGGCGTAACTGTACGTCCGCGCTGAGGTGAACGCATGTGGAGGCGGCTCAGGAGCTGAACTCCTTCCACACGTGTCTGATGCAGACTGAAATAAAGGGGTTGTCCATTACTCAGACAACCCCTTCTTAATTACGGTTTCAATCATGTGAAATAGCAGCTATGCTCTCCTCTGGTGCGGGCGCCATTCCAGTGATGTCGGCGTCTGGTCTCCTGGAGCATGCATGACATATCACGGGAACCCTGCAGCCGACGCCATTCCAGTGATGTCTATGTCTGGTCTCCTGGAGCATGCATGACATATCACGGGAACCCTGCGGCCAACGCCATTCCAGTGATGTCTGTGTCTGGTCTCCTGGGGCATGTGTAGCACCCCGAGGGTTCGGTTGCTACAGGGGTATTGCACCTCAACCAGAGGTGTGATATTCCACTCCCAGGTAAGGATGGAGTGTGGACCAGGGCTCAGTTAGCTGCACACGCACACACTCCCCATTTCCGTGGGAAAGCTCGATGGTGCTCCCATTTTTGCAGGCACAACTGACCATGTCCCTGGCTGGAGTGGGGAGGGGGTAGAGAACCCAGTGGTGTAGGAGCAGAAGGGGACGGTTTCTGGAGCATAGGAAGGAGCGCATTGGGTGCAGGTCACCTGAGCTCAGCACAGAGAAGCAGATATAAGGTGGGAGCCATCTCAAGTCTAGGAGAATAGTAGGAGTAGTAAGAGAGAGAGCTGACAGGGAGCAGCAGCTCAGCCTGAGCTCAGCTCCATGAGGCAGGCCTAGAGAGAAGGCCGGGGCCAGAGAGAAGAAGAGAAGAAGGAAGGAAGGAGAAGAGACAGAGGAGTGGAAGGGCTCCAGAAACAAGAAGGCAGGAGGGATCCTAAGAGTGCAGAACGGCCAGCAACCATTGCAAACCCCATTATACCGGGTGAAAGGGTCAGGCCGTGGAAAGGTACCGGATCCCTAAGTTGGTGGAGGCGAATCTACCCTCAGCCAAGAACCGGAGGTTGTGACCATTTATTGGTGCGACCCCCCGCTAAACCTGCTAGGGAGGCACCATATAGGATAGCGGGAAGTGAAGGCCAATGCTTACCCGACACGGTCCGCGGTAGCCGGACAGAAGTCAGGACACTGGTGGGGCACGAGAGGCCAGAGAAAGGACAGAAGGGGGTCCTGTGCCATACTCCTGAATTGCCTGGGGGTTGACAGCTCCTCACCTGGTGGACACAGCACGGCTCGGGCAGTCCTTGCTGACAGAAGTGACTTGGATATCAACTGTGAGTAAAAGACCCTGGACTGCATCATTGGACTCTGTGTCATTTATGCTGCGCCTGCACCATCACCCCCAGCATTCACTTTCACTGCCCTGAGGCTACACTTTTCCCATGGGGAGTTATCCTATCCCTGTGCTGCACACTATCACCAGCCTCAGCGGTCTGCCTCGCAGCGGCGGTTATCTCTGACCGCAATCCACGGGTGGCGTAGTCGGACATTCACAAAACTATAAATAGACTGCCACAGCATTTGGTCTGACCACCCTGAGCCACGGGATCGGGTTGCCACTACTACCCCCATCAGCACCGTACACTAGAAGGCCTAGTTCCGGGTACCCCACGGCTCAGGGGGCGAGTCACATGCATGACTAATCATAGGATCCCTGCAGCCAATCAGTGACTGTGACTCACCCCCTGGGCCGTGGGGCACTTGGAACCGGGCTTCAGTGTGATGATGGGGGTAGTAGTGGCAACCTGATCCCGTGGCTCAGGGTGGTCAGACCAAATGTTGTGACAATCTATTTGTAGGGTTTTGAATGTCAGACTACGCCACCTGTGGATTGCGGTCAGGGAGGACCGCCGCTGCAAGGCAGACCGCTGAGGCTGATGTAGATATGCAGCACAGGGATAGGATAACTCCCCACGGGAAGAGTGTAGCCTCAGAGCAGGTAATAGGATGCTGGGGGTGATGGTGCAGGCCGCAATAATAAAGGTCCAGAGTCTACTTCAAACAGTCCAGGGTCTTTATTGTAGGTGGTACTTATGACCCAACAGGAGTACAGGGTAGGAATGGGCCAGGGTGTCTGAGAACATTCAGGCGAACCCCACTGGTCAGGGTGAGTGGGTAGGCCTACCGTTCTCTCTGCCCTTGCTTACTATCTCCCCCTTTAGTGGTGTGATAGCCAACGTCCCTGAGCTGGCCGTGTACTACGCCTGTATGGCTTGCGACTCGGGCCTTAGGTACCTGTTGCTTCTCTGTGCTGTACCAGTCCCTCTGTGTGGCGGAGCCTCCAGGCTTCTCAGGCCCAGGGATCTAAAATCCCTCGCAGGTAGGTGATCTGCTGCCGGGCTTGCAACCCTGACAGCCTCGGATCCCAGTGTCCGGTTATGTAGTTCTCTCTCTCAGGGTCCCTTCTGCCTTCTTGTTTCTGGAGCCTTTCTACTCCTGTTTCTCTCCACCTTTCTTCCTTCCTTCTCCTTCTCCTCTTCTCCTTCCTGGCCCCGGCCTCTTCTCTAGGCCTGCCTCGTGGAGCTGAGCCCAAGCTGAGCCTCAGCTCCCTGTCAGCCCTCTCTGGCTGAACTTCTTCCCTCTCTGAACTAACCGACTGAACACTCTCCTAAGATGGCCCCCACCTTTTATCTGCTTCACTGTGTCTGAGCTCAGGTGACCTGCAACCAATGAGCTCCTTCCTATGCTCCAGAAACCGTCCCCTTCTGCTCCTGCATCACCGGGTTCTCTCCCCCCTCCCCACTCCAGCCAGGGACATGGTCAGTTGTGCCTGCAATAAATGGGAGCATCTGCGAACTGTCCCCCGGAAATGAGGAGTGTGTGTATGCAGCTAACTGAGCCCTGGTCCATACTCCATCCTTACCTGGGAGTGGAATATCACACCTCTGGTTAAGGTGCAATACCCCTGTAGCGACCGAACCCTCTGGGCGCTACAACTGCATCACTCTCTCATCCTTTGAACAGAACTGACAGCCAGAGAGCAGCAGCAGATTACACTTCTTTAGGGTGTCCCTTTCGTCTGAAGGAAGTGAGAGTGAAATGGCTACTGACTGCGTGATATGAGGTCACTCGAGTCCTGGGAGACTAAGCGCAGACTTGGGTAGAACAGCAACAGCACAAAAGGTGATTATAGCTGTTTAATATGTAGGAAATATTGTGATTGAGAGCTGTTTGAGTAGTGGACAACCCTTTCTATATAGCTGACATTTTATCTCTAACAGTCGCAGTCAGAGCTTCGTTTCGGCCGCAGCTGTTAACCATTTAAATGCCGCTGGCTCCCATTGGCGCTCTGGGATGAGGCTGATGAGTTAAAATGAAAGCTGGTGGCATGCTGAAGGTCCCTGTCTCGACTATATTTGAACTGATCTGAATCAGAGCTTTGAAGGAAACTGGTATTTTCACTATATAGCATAATAATGTGGTATTGCACCGTGTCATAGAAAATATTGCAATTTCTGAAGCCACTAGTAAAGGAGCATTCCTTCACCCCTCTCACCTCCTCTTTTGCAATAGGACAAAAGAGGGCAATCTAAGCAGCCCATATGCAGAATGCCCAGTTGACAAGTAGGAAAATTAGATGTAGCTGGATAGTGAACTATGGGGGAAGGCATCGGCGAGATCTTACAATATCCCACCGCTGCCACCAATTTGTCAGGGATTTGCACACACAGACTATCCTGATTACTCACTATGTAGTTACCGGCAAGCAAGCCGTGAGCGTATGGCGTACACGCCTCCGAATTTCAACGCATTGAATGTGTATATGCCCCCATACGATCATTGCCAGCTTCACGATAACCCAATTAATAGTATTCACTGCCACCACCGATCAGTTCTAAATACAGGCCTGATCGGACTCCTGCTTTCTGGTAGCGTATGGCTTCGGGGGAGGAACGATTACAGAACAGAAGAAACAGGACTAATACATTTTATATTTAATCCAAAGGGAGGCAGGGTTTATGAAAAAATATACAAAGGATTTTACAAAGAGGGACAGTACAATACATATACAGTTACACAAAATAAAAGGTATTAATGGAAGAACTTACTAGACAGATCAGAGACTATTCAATTTACCTGGAGGAGAGGTGCTCCAATGGACTGTTATGGAGCAGGACCTGTGCTTACAAATATGTATCTCACGGCATGAGTATAGACCCATATTCAGCTGGATCTTTTATGCTGAAGGGGTGGCCCTGCCCACACACTCCCCTGTGATGACCTCACGTGGGCTCATCTCTGTCCATCATGGTTTTATGAAATCTATAATTTCTGCAATAACTTCTCACTGGTTGATCACAGAAGTTAGCAAGTGATGCCATCTTTTTTTAATGTGATTTTGCCTTGAGAAGAATATTGAAAATTTAACCCCATGTCAATCATTGTGCCCTGTTTGGCGGGATTATAGAGGTCTACAGCATACAGTTGTAACTGGACACTTCTGCAGCTAAGAAGGGAGGGGGCAGAGAGGCAGCGAGTGACAAATGTCTCACAGCAGCTCTCAGCCAAGAAGCTGCCACAGCAAGACCCCCTTTGGACCCCAGCCATGCAGCATGCCCTTTGTGTCAGATACAGTATTCCCATAACTCGGTATTGAATTATAGCATGTCCTAGTTATTCATAATCTAGATTTTCGAGATCCCAAGAGAATGGGAAATGTCACGGTCATAGAAATATTGAGAATCTCTTTCTCCCCCTCCGAAATCCCACTCACTCTTCCCTCCTCCCCTATCTACCATTTGTCAAAGGAGCAAGAGCTTACACTCTTCCCAATTGCCCATATGCAAATAGCGGGATCCACCAAGTGTTCAGGCTAATCACCATATAAAATGGAGACAGGAGTGATGAATTGACACCTGGGTGAAAAGGATACAGCTCCTAGAATTCCTTTGAAGCTTAGCTCATCTCCATTTGCACATGTATTCAAGCTGCAGTCTGGTAGGCACTGAAATGAAATATGGAATATCAGAGTTTCTATAATGCTGATTGTGATAGGATACATATTTTTAGTGGCAGGGTTAGCTAAGGAACAATATACATATTTTTCCTTATCTGAGAACAGTACGGGTGCGCTATGATGCAAGAAGGCAGGAATGACCAACCGAAGATATGTCATGTCTAGTCTCTAAAGAAAGGTAAATTTGTAATAAGAAATGTGATATTACATGGAAACTTCTGCGATCAACCAGCGAGGAGTTATTGTGGAAGTTAGAGATCTTAATAAAACCATGAAGTGGTGCCAAGCCCACAGTGAAGTCATGACAGGGGAATGTGTGGGCAGGGCCCCTTTCAGCATAAAAGTTCCAGCTGTAGTTGAGAATATAGTCATGCCGGGAATTATATATTTTATAAGCAGAGGTCCCATTGTCTGTGTAGAACTGTACCAATCTGACCTTACACGTCCTCGAGGGGGTGCGGAATGTCACGATGGTGCAAATGACAGATCCGTACCACGTGCTCCGTCTCACGTAATTGTGACGTCAGGCAGGTGGTGGGGTGTGGATTCATCAGTTCCGACAGTGGTAGGATTCTGCGGGGTCCCTCCTGCTGCCAATTTCTTTGCATTGGTGGCAAGCGGTGGGATCAAGATAATAGTGTGTGTGTGTAACGCATACTCAGACACTTAAGATCAGCTCAGCACTAGACAGTCCGAGTGCAAATACTGTAAGGTGTGTGTGGGTGCATCAGGTGGCAGTTCGGTGTCACTGACCATAGAGGATGGCCAGTGGCACCAGGGCCAAAACCAAGGAGATGGCCAATGCACCATATGGTGTTGAGGAGGTGGAAGACCACGTTACTCTAAGAGAAGGGGAGTCCAACTTAGGCCCCCCAGAGAGAGATTCACCAGTGGTCGGTCCCGCAGTGGGCTACCCACCACCTGACCCCCTCATACAAGTTTCCCTAGCCAGTCTCCAGGTTGGAGACAGGGCCACCTATGAGACCCTCATGGCAGAACGTCAGCGGGAGCACGAGCACCAGAAAGATGTGTTCCAGCTCCAACTGCAGGCCCCAGCCAGTCGCAAGTCCCCTGAGATCCGAGTCCCGAAGCTATGGACGAATGACTTCTCCCTTCTGCACAAAGGAGGGGGCTTGGACACTTTCTTGCTGGCATTTGAAAAAAACTGCCATCAGTACCATCTGCCTGAGGAACAGTGGGTCCGGTTCCTAACCCCTCAGCTTAGGGGTAAGGCCCTGGAAATCTTTGGGTACTTGCACAGTGAGACCACCCTGAGCTATGAGGACTTCAAGCAGGCTCTGGTCTGGCAGTACAACTTGACTCCTGAGTCATACCGGAAGAAGCTCCAGAGTATGCAGTGGTGTCCTGCAGACTGCTGGGTCGATCACATGTGGGCCCTAATGAGAGCAGTTGATCCTCGTCCCAGAATCTGTCCACTGTTTTGTGTGTGAGTGGGGGTGGTGGGAGGTCCCTTGACAACTTTCAGACTGTTACCATAGGCCACGCCAGAGCAATGGGACTGTGAGACACCGGTGCTGAGATGACCCTTGTGCGGCCCGAACTGGTGTCACCCTAGGATTTGATACCTGATAAAACTTTCGCCGGCTCCGGGATTGGAGGCATCAAGCCGGCGCTGTCCATCGCCAAGGTGTATGTGATCAATGCTGCATGCTGTATGAAGTTGTATTCAAACGTTCAAGTAAAGTTCTTTTTTATAAAATGGAGTGGAAGTTCCCTAATGTGTGTGCGGTGGTTCCTGAGGTGGAAGAACCGAAGACAGCAGAGATCTGCGACCAAAACGTGAGTGTTACACACCACATACAGAGCACAGGAGAATTGGGACATGTGTCTTTATCAGGGAGCCAGAGTGTGGGAACACAGCAGCCCCTCACCACCCTGAGCCCCTAACACCTCTCTCCCCATGGGGGACGAGATCAATAAAGTCAGCTGTGATGAGGCCTCAGAATGTGGCCATACGGCAGGCTGGAGAAATTTGTCCTGTGAGGTTGTTGCAGAGGGGGCAGACAAGGGGCAAACGGCTGCAGAGGGGGAGCATGCCATGGAGGGCGGGGCAGTTCCAGGAGAGATAGGGCTCCCAGGTAAGGCCGCATGGTAGGGTTCCTCCACAACCAGGATGTTAGAGGGCCAGGGTAGTCCTTTTAGACCAGATGCTTGGTCAGAAGCAGAGGAGAAACGGGCGCTACCTGCGGTCTCAGCGGCCGTAGCCACTGTTGCTTGCAGTGGCGGCACCCGGGCCCTAGTGGCCCCTCGGGAGTCCGACGGCTTCTCCCCTTCCGACCATGTGGCTGCCGGGTCAGACGGAGGCCAGGAGACGTGGCAGGTTTGTCTATTCTGGCCATGTCCAGTCAGGGGTTTCAGGTGGCGTTAGAGACTGACAGCCTGAAGCCTCGTGAGGAGCGGGCGGCACAGCCTCCCTCGAACTTGGTCCTCCAGTGGGTGGTCTGGGACCAAGGATGGCTATACCGGGTAGCAGTCCAGCGAGGCTCACCGGAGGCGTGGCCCAGGGATCGACAGTTAGTGGTACCCTATCCGTTCAGGGTGGAGTTTGTTGCAGATGGCACACGAAATTCCGATGGCTGGACATCTAGGGATCCATAAGACCAAGGCCAGGCTAGCCCAGCATTTCTAATGGCCAAGGTTGGGGGCTGAGGTAACTGTCTACTGCCGTTCGTGTTACACCTGTCAGAGGGTGGGGAAGGTGGGGCGGTGGCCCAAAGCCCCACTGGTAACTCTGCCCATCATCGAAGAGCCTTTCAGGAGGGTGGCTGTGGATTTGGCTGGCCCGATGGCCACTCCCAGCAGCTCAAGGAAACGCTTCATACTGATGGTGGTAGACTATGCCACCCGGTACCCGGAAGCGGTAGCCTTGTCATCCATTCGGGCAGACAAGGTGGCTATCGCCTTACTGAAGATGTTCTCCCGAGTGTGTTTTCCCCAGGAAATGCTCACCGACCGGGGAACCCAGTTCATGTCGCAGCTGATGGAGACCCTCTGTAAGCAAATGCAGGTGCAAAATCTGGTGACCAGCCCATACCACCCACAGACCAATGGCCTGTGCGAACTGGCACTCTGAAGCAGATGCTTAAGATGTTGGTTGACTCCTAGGGGCACGACTGGGCGCGGTACCTCCCACACCTGCTCCTTGCCTACCGGGAGGTTCCACGGGCCTCAACGGGGTTCTCCCTTTTGAGCTCCTGTACGACTGGCGTGCGCGGGGCGCCTGGCTCTGGTGAAGGAGGTCTGGGAAGGGGACTTGGCCTCCCCTGGAGTGTCAGTCATTGAATGTCTTACGCTTCCATGACAAAATGCAGGCCTTGGCACAGCTGGTGCACGACAATGACGCGAGCCCAGGCCGACCAGAAGTGATAGTACGACCAAAATGCTTGTGAAAGGACCTACCAGCCCTCCATGTGCTCGCCAGAGGTAGCCTGACCGCCATTAGGTACCGAGATGAGATCCTCAGACCCCTTGTGAGACCTTATGCTGGTGCCCTGGGTGAAACCTAATGCAGGACAATGCCAGACCTCATGTGGCTGGAGTGTCAGCAGTTCCTGCAAGATGAAGGCATTGAAGCTATGGACTGGCCCGCTCATTCCCCAGACCGGAATCAGATTGAGCACATCTGGGACATCATGTCTGGCTCCATCCACCAACGTCACGTTGCACCACAGACTGTCCAGGAGTTGGAGGATGCTTTAGTCCAGGTCTGGGAGGAGATCCCACAGGAGACCATCCGCAACCTCATCAGTAGCATGTCCAGGCGTTGTAGGGAGGTCATACAGGCACGTGGAGGCCACATAATACTGAGCCTCATTTTGACTTGTTTTAAGGACATTACATCAAAGTTGGATCAGCCTGTAGAGTGTTTTTCCACTTTAATTTTGGGGGTGACTCCATATCCAGGCCTCTATTGGTTAATAAATTTGATTTCCATTGATGATTTTTGTGTGATTTTGTTGTCAGCACATTCAACTTTGTACAGAACTAAGTATTCAATGAGAATATTTCATTCATTCAGATCTAGGAGGTGTTATTTGAGTGTCTCCTTTATTTTTTTGAGCAGTGTAGTATAAATATGCTCCAAGATAATTCTGCAGTATTTCACAGTCAAATCCAATGGGAGTAAAATATAAAAAATAACCTTTATTCAATATTTTAAAAAGATTTTAAGTGTCCAAAATCCGTCACAAATTTCCTAAAATTATCCTAAACATAGGACTATTGTGAATGGTTTTAATTTATCTCACCGGCTAACCATTTATATATATATTGTCTTGTTGGGAGGCCAGGGATTAGTCACAATTCCTAGGGGTATCTCTTTATTTATATGTATAACTCCCTTTTCAATTTAGCCTCTGGCTATTAGAAATCATGCCATCTCATTTCTCCTCATTGTGAGTCTGCAGTCTGATAATGGCATTAATAATATTCATTTTACCATGTCCTGTGCTATTCTCTTCAGAACGGCTTTATAGTGCTGCCGTCATATACCGGTGCGGTGCTTGTTTCTCCTGATCTAGGAGCTTTATATTGAGGTAGCCTGGCTAATCATCTCTTGTAGTACTTTCTATAGAAATGCTCAGCCCTACGCGTTTCATCATTCTTATATGAGACTCTCATGGTCATCAGGGGCTCACAGTCTATGATCTTTTTTGGTTTGATAGTACGATAGTTTTGTAATAAACTTATCGGCAGGGTTGCCGGCAGCGTCTGGCGGCTAAACCAGCGTGACTTTATAGGAAAGTTGGTGCCCCCTCTTGTGCGCCCCCCCTTCTGTCATCCAATCGAGTGACTCGGGTGCGTTGCAGGCGTATTATGTTGCGATCATATAATCATGCAGGGACTCGTCTCATTCTTCCAGTAGGATCTTTTTCTCACAGAGATGTCTTGGCTGCACTGCGATCTCACAGTATTAATATGTCTTTTATATCTAGGGAAGGAGACTGGTATATTGCATTGCATCTTATAATGTAGTCTCTACGAGTTTGTTGCGATATGAGTTGTTAATAGTGTTTGTTCGTAGTTTGTCATTTGTTTGGTTTACAGACAGATCTGCCTGTTTCATGTGCTACCTCGTCCCACCTACACTTACATCGATGCAGAACTTCCTTTCATCGTGACAAATGCCATCTGGCTATGTCACTGCTTCCGCACCAGCAAACGCTTGCGGACGTCTATTTCCTCAAAGTTCATTTCATTTGATCGTATCAATATGTCCATAATAGACATTGGGATGACTTTTATTCTGATTGTATCGATGTATCTGTATTATTAAGTCTTCAGATGAGTATTTTATAATATAAAAACAAAGGAAGAAATTCTGATGAAATTTGTCCTATTGTTATTAAACTTCAATTTGTTCAAGAGGTCATTTTTAGTGTTGAGCGAGCATGCTCGACACTGCTCAGTACTCGCCCGAGCATCTCACTACTCGGGATGTTCGGCGAGCACCGAGCATTTCCGGGTTACTCGGGCGGGAGCTCGGGTCTCCGCCCTGTATGTTTGGCGCTCTTTACAGAGCCAATGAACATGCAGGGATTGCCAGCCAGTCACTGTAATGCCGCAGCCATGTTTGTGGGCATTACAGTGATTGGTTGGCCGCACAGCGTCACCTCGAGTATTTAAAACCGGGCGCCGCCATCTTGGACACAGTCGCTCCGGATCAGACAGTGCAGAGACAGCGCTGCTGATTTAGGGAGAGATATAAACTGCGAAATAGTTAGTGTAGGGTCTGTAAAGCCAGCAAAAGCAAACAAACAGTCCTTCTCAGGACTAATATCCATCCCAGATACCAGGCAGGCTGTATAGGAGATGCAGTGGTTATAGCAGCAAACGCTGCATTACAGTCCTGTGTGCTGCTCCTGTTGCTGAAATTGCTGGACTTAGCTCCAGGTCTCAGGGGACAGGAAAAATCCTTTTTTTTTTTTTTTTCCTCCTTCACACTGTACAAATACCCGTCTTATTAACCTTTTGGTCCACCCCCCCAAAAAAAAAGCGTGTCTCTGATTTTTCAGACACAAATATATCTGTTGAAAATAGTCTGGTGTAGGCTAGAGAAACAGAAGTGGTGTTTTGCACTTCCACGGTTCAAACCTCTGTATTATCCACTTTGGCCCATTTGTATCTAAAAAAAAACATGGTTTGAGTGTCGCTCACTGTTCAGCCGCAATTATATCTATTTAAAAAAGTCTGGTATACCCCAGTAAACAATAACTGTGGTTTTGCCATCCCATGGTAAAAAATCTCTATTCAGGTTTTGGTATTTTTTATGTTAAGAAAAACCGTAATAGTTTCTCCCTGATTGTTCAGATTGTTTAAAAGAGTCGGGTGTAGGCCAGAGAAATAGAACTGTGGTTTTCCTCTTCCACGGTTCTAATCTACTTTTTATTACACTCGCACTATCAATGGAAAAAGGATAAGCTATTTTACTTCCTTTACAATGGGCAAGGCGCGTGGCAAGGGACGTGGAAGTGGACGTTCTGGTGATGGTTCGTGCAGAGGACGGGGCCGTGGCCAAGGTGAAAACGTGCCACAACCAATGCCACATCTTCTCGCTCCCACTTCTTGACCGAATTATTAGGGAAGCACAGAACAACACCAGTATTGCGAACTGATCAATGTGAACAGGTTATTAATTGGATAGCAGATAATACTTCCAGTTACCTGGGCACCACCACCTCCGCTCTGTCTTCCACACGGTCAACTCTTAGTAGCCGTGAGTCTCGACCGCATACTCCTCCTCACCCTGATGCTCCTTCCTCCCACCATGCCGAGTGTCGTCAGACAGCAATTGATCCCACACTTGGACACTCTGAAGAGCTGTTCACTGGTCCATTTCCATATTTGTGCCCCTCGCCTGATACGCTTGAAGTGGTGGAAGAGGAGTTCCTATGTAGCGATGCCCAAATATTTGAACAGCCACGGCCACAGGAAGTCGACGCTGGCAATTTGTCACAAGAGGTGGACGATAACGAGACACAATTGCCAGGAAGTGAGGAGGAGCATCGTGGTGCGCAAGTGGAAGAGGAGGAGGTGTTGGATGATCTAGTAACTGACCCAATGTGGCAGGAGGACATGCAGAGTGAGGCCAGCAGCACACAGGGGGAGGGAGGCAGAGTACCCCAACAGGCAGGAAGAAGCAGTGTGGTGGCCGCAGACAGAAGGCGGGCAACCGTTTCCCGTAACACCAACACGAGGGACGTTGCCAGTACAAGCGGTAGGTCTTCCAGAGTCTGGAATTTTTTTAAAGACTCTGCTTATAACCCCAAAAAGGCCATATGTTCCACCTGCCATGCCAGCATCAGCAGGGGTGACAAAACTACCAGCCTGACCACCACCAGCATGATCAGGCACATGGCAGCAAAGCACCTGACTTTGTGGGGCGAAACCCAGGGTCCACGACCAGTGTCAGCGAGTGTCACCACTGCTTCTTCCACTGTTGTGCGTTCAATAGAACCCCCTGTTGTGTGTGCAAGGCAATCCCCTGTCCATACTGCATGTAAAGATTCCCCCTCCTCTCAGTCTTCACTTGTTATGGCAGTTTCTCAAGAAACAGCATCCATGTCCATGTTCCACCGCAGCGTTCAGTTGTCCATATCCCAGACCTTTTGAACGAAAGCGGAAATTCGCAGCTAACGCCCCACAGGCCACAGTCCTAAATTCGCACATTTCACGACTGCTTGCTTTGGAAATGCTGCCTTTTAGGCTGGTGGAGACTGAATCCTTCCGCAATCTTATGGCGGTGGCCGTCCCTCGGTACTCGGCCCCCAGCCGACACTATTTTGCCCATAGTGGAAGCCAGTCGGACCTTGGGCCCCACACCGAGGATTGCGGGCCCTATGTCAGTCATAGTTGCCCCCACAGTGTATAGTTCCTCCTCCTCCTCCTAGTACTGCCTCCTCCTCCTCCTCCTAGTACTGCCTCCTCCTCCTCCTCCTAGTACTGCCTCCTCCTCCTCCTCCTCCTCGCAACAAGCTGTCCTGAAACTCATAAGCTTAGGTGATAAACCTCACACTGCTTGTGAGTTGTGGACAGCTGTGAAAGAGCAGGCAGATCTGTGGCTGAGACCGCTGAACCTACATCCAGGCATGGTCGTGTGTGACAATGGCCGTAACCTGGTGGCGGCTCTGAGGCGAGGTGGGCTCACACACGTACCATGCCTGGCTCATGTGCTTAACCTCGTGGTTCAGCGGTTTCTTAAATCATACCCCAAGTTGCCAGATCTGCTCGTGAAAGTACGCCGCCAGTCAGCTCATTCTCGCAAGTCTGCTACAGCTTCCGCCACCCTTGCTGTGTTGCAGCAGCGTTTGCAGCTTCCGGCACACCGACTGGTGTGTGATGTCCCCACACGTTGGAACTCTACCCTCCACATGTTGCAAAGGATTTGTGAGCAGAAGAGAGCAGTTGTGGTGTACCAGATGCAACAAGGCCGTCGATGTTCAGGTCAGACTCCACACATAAGACCTCATGAGTGGACCTGGATGTTTGACATATGTACCATCCTGACAAACTTTGAGGAGGCCACCAAGATGGTGAGTGGCGATGACGCCATCATTAGTGTCAGCATCCCACTTGTCTGTCTTTTGCAACGCTCTCTGCAGAGAATTAAAGAGGAGACATTGCAGCCAGAGTATGAGATGGATCAAGAAGCCGTAGTGGGCTATTACACACAGCCCAGCCTCATCTCATCCCAACGTGCATTGGGGGACAGAGGGAGAGGAGGAGGAGGAGGCCCCATAGATTGCTCCATACTGTATAATGGCCCTATAGCTTGCTCCATGCTGTAATGGCCCCATAGATTGCTCCATGCTGTAATGGCCCCATAGATTGCTCCATGCAGTAATGGCCCTATAGCTTGCTCCATGCAGTAATGGCCCTATAGCTTGCTCCATGCAGTAATGGCCCTATAGCTTGCTCCATGCTGTAATGGCCCTATAGCTTGCTCCATGCTGTAATGGCCCCATAAATTGCGCCATGCTGTAATGGCCCCATAAATTGCGCCATGCTGTAATGGCCCCATAGATTGCTCCATAAGTATAATGGCCCCCTAGATTGCTCCATAAGTATAATGGCCCCCTAGATTGCTCCATGCTGCATAATGGCCCAATAGATTGCTCCATACATTAATTGCCTCATAGATTGTTCCATGCAACATAATGGCCTCATAGATTGCTCCATGCTGCATAATGGCCCCATAGATTGCTCCATGCTGCATAATGGCCCCATGGATTGCTCCATACTGTAATGGCACCATAGATTGCTCCCTACTGTACAATGCCCCCCTAGATTGCTCCATAATATAATGGCCCCATATATTGCTCCATGCTGCATAATGACCCCATAGATTGCTCCATACTGTAATGGCCCCATAGATTGCTCCATGCTGCATAATGGCCCCACATGATACTGCTGCAAACTGTATAATGGCCCCATATATAACTCCATACTGTATAATGCCCCCACATGCTGCTGCATAATGTATAATGGCCCCATATAGTGCTCCATACTGTATAATGGCCTCATATATTGCTCCATACTGTATAGTGGCTCCATACTGTAATAACCCTATAGATTTCTCAATGCTGTAATGGCCCTATAGATTGCTCCATAAGTATAATGGCCCTATAGATTGCTCCATGCTGTAATGGCCCTATAGATTGCTCCATAAGTATACTGGCCCCATAGATTGCTCCATCCTGTAATGGCCCCATAGATTGTTCCATACTGTAATGGCCCCATAGATTACCCCATACTATGTAATGACCCCATAGACTGCTCCATACTGTATAATGGCCCCATATATTGCTCCATGCTGTAATGGCTCTATAGATTGCTCCACAAGTATAATGGCCCCATAGATTGCTCCATGCTGTAATGGCCCCATAGACTGCTCCATACTGTATAATGGCCCCATAGATTGCCCCATGCTGTATAATGGCCCCATATATTGCTCCATGCTGTAATGGCCCCATAGATTGCTCCATAAGTATAATGGCCCCATAGATTGCTCCATAAGTATAATGGCCCTATAGATTGCTCCATAAGTATAATGGCCCTATAGATTGCTCCATAAGTATAGTGGCCCTATAGATTGCTCCATAAGTATAATGGCCCCATAGATTGCTCCATGCTGTAATGGCCCCATAGATTGCTCCATGCTGTATAATGGCCCCAAAAATTGCTCCATACTGTATAATGGCCCCATAGATTGCTCCATGCTGTAATGGCCCTATAGATTGCTCCATGCTGTAATGGCCCTATAGATTGCTCCATAAGTATAATGGCCCCATAGATTGCTCCATAAGTATAATGGCCCCATAGATTGCTCCATAAGTATAATGGCCCCATAGATTGCTCCATAAGTATAATGGCCCCATAGATTGCTCCATAAGTATAATGGCCCCATAGATTGCTCCATAAGTATAATGGCCCCATAGATTGCTCCATAAGTATAATGGCCCCATAGATTGCTCCATAAGTATAATGGCCCCATAGATTGCTCCATAAGTATAATGGCCCCATAGATTGCTCCATAAGTATAATGGCCCCATAGATTGCTCCATAAGTATAATGGCCCCATAGATTGCTCCATGCTGTATAATGGCCCCATAGATTGCCCCATGCTGTATAATGGCCCCATAGATTGATCCCTACTGTATAATGGCCCCATAGATTGCTCCATGCTGTATAATGGCCCCATAGATTTCTCCATGCTGTAATGGCCCCATAGATTGCTCCATAAGTATTATGGCCCCATAGATTGCTCCCTGCTGTAATGGCCCTATAGATTGCTCCATGCTGTATAATGGCCCCATAGATTGCTCCATGCTGTATAATGGCCCCATAGATTGCTCCATGCTGTATAATGGCCCCATAGATTGCCCCATGCTGTATAATGGCCCCATAGATTACCCCATGCTGTATAATGGCCCCATAGATTGCTCCCTACTGTATAATGGCCCCATAGATTGCGCCATGCTGTAATGGCCCCATAGATAGCTCCATGAGTCTAATGGCCCCATAGATTGCTCCATAAGTATAATGGCCCTATAGATTGCTCCATGCTGTAATGGCCCCATAGATTGCTCCATGCTGTATAATGGCCCCATAGATTGCTCCATACTGTATAATGGCTCCATAGATTGCTCCATGCTGTATAATGGCCCCATAGATTGCTGCATGCTGTAATGGCCCTATAGATTGCTCCATAAGTATAATGGCCCCATAGATTGCTCCCTACTGTATAATGGCCCCATAGATTGCTCCATGCTGTAATGGCCCTATAGATTGCTCCATAAGTATAATGGCCCCATAGATTGCTCCATGCTGTAATGGCCCTATAGATTAACCCATGCTGTATAATTGCCCCATAGATTGCTCCATAAGTATAATGGCCCTATAGATTGCTCCATGAGTCTAATGGCCCTATAGATTGCCCCATAGATTGCTCCATACTGTATAATGGCCCCATAGATTGCTCCATGCGGTAATGGCCCTATAGATTGCTCCATAAGTATAATGGCCCCATAGATTGCTCCATGCTGTATAATGGCCCCATAGATTGCGCCATGCTGTAATAGCCCCATAGATTGCACCATGCTGTAATAGCCCCATAAATTGCTCCATAAGTATAATAGCCCCATAGATTGCTCCATGCGGTAATGGCCCCATAGATTGCGCCATGCGGTAATGGCCCCATAGATTGCGCCATGCTGTAATGGCCCCATAGATTGCTCCATGCTGTAATGGCGCTATAGATTGCTCCATAAATATAATGGCCCCATAGATTGCTCCATGCTGTATAATGGCCCCATAGATTGCTCCATGCTGTATAATGGCCCCATAGATTGCTCCATGCTGTATAATGGCCCCATAGATTGCTCCATGCTGTATAATGGCCCCATAGATTGCTCCATGCTGTATAATGGCCCCATAGATTGCTCCATGCTGTATAATGGCCCCATAGATTGCTCCATGCTGTATAATGGCCCCATAGATTGCTCCATGCTGTATAATGGCCCCATAGATTGCTCCATGCTGTATAATGGCCCCATAGATTGCTCCATGCTGTAATGGTCCCATAGATTGCTCCATAAGTATAATGGTCCCATAGATTGCTCCATGCTGTAATGGTCCCATAGATTGCTCCATAAGTATAATGGCCCCATAGATTGCTCCATGCTGTAATGGCCCTATAGATTGCTCCCTGCTGTATAATGGCCCCATAGATTGCTCCCTGCTGTATAATGGCCCCATAGATTGCTCCCTGCTGTATAATGGCCCCATAGATTGCTCCCTGCTGTATAATGGCCCCATAGATTGCTCCCTGCTGTATAATGGCCCCATAGATTGCTCCCTGCTGTATAATGGCCCCATAGATTGCTCCCTGCTGTATAATGGCCCCATAGATTGCTCCCTGCTGTATAATGGCCCCATAGATTGCTGCATGCTGTAATGGCCCTATAGATTGCTCCCTGCTGTATAATGGCCCCATAGATTGCTCACTTCTGTATAATGGCCCCATAGATTGCTCCATGCTGTAATGGCCCTATAGATTGCTCCATAAGTATAATGGCCCCATAGATTGCTCCATGCTGTAATGGCCCAATAGGTTGCTCCATAAGGATAATGGCCCCATAGATTGCTCCATAAGGATAATGGCCCCATAGATTGCTCCATGCTGTATAATGGCCCCATAGATTACCCCATGCTGTATAATGGCCCCATAGATTGCTCCCTACTATATAATGGCCCCATAGATTGCTCCATGCTGTATAATGGCCCCATAGATTGCGCCATGCTGTAATGGCCCCATAGATTGCTCCATGAGTCTAATGGCCCTATAGATTGCTCCATAAGTATAATGGCCCCATAGATTGCTCCATGCGGTAATGGCCCCATAAATTGCGCCATGCTGTAATGGCCCCATAGATTGCTCCATAAGTATAATGGCCCTATAGATTGCTCCATGAGTCTAATGGCCCTATAGATTGCTCCCTAAGTATAATGGTCCTATAGATTGCTCCATGCTGTATAATGGCCCCATAGATTGCGCCATGCTGTAATGGCCCCATAGATTGCTCCATAAGTATAATGGCCCCATAGATTGCTCCATGCTGTAATGGTCCCATAGATTGCTCCATGCTGTATAATGGCCCCATACATTGCGCCATGCTGTATAATGTCCCCATAGATTGCTCCATGCTGTAATGGCCCCATAGATTGCTCCATAAGTATAATGGCCCTATAGATTGCTCCATGATGTAATGGCCCTATAGATTGCTCCATACTGTATAATGGCCTCATAGATTGCTCCATAAGTATAATGGCCCTATAGATTGCTCCATAAGTATAATGGCCCCATAGATTGCTCCATGCTGTATAATGGCCCCATAGATTGCTTCATGCTGTAATGGCCCTATAGACTGCTCCATAAGTATAATGGCCCCATAGATTGCTCCATAAGTATAATGGCCCCATAGATTGCCCCATGCTGTATAATGGCCCCATAGATTGCCCCATTCTGTATAATGGCCCCATAGATTGCTCCATGCTGTATAATGGCCCCATAGATTGCTCCATGCGGTAATGGCCCCATAGATTGCTCCATGCGGTAATGGCCCCATAGATTGCTCCATAAGTATAATGGCCCCATAGATTGCTCCATAAGTATAATGGCCCCATAGACTGCTCCATGCTGTATAATGGCCCCATAGATTGCGCCATGCTGTAATAGCCCCATAGATTGCTCCATAAGTATAATAGCCCCATAGATTGCTCCATAAGTATAATAGCCCCATAGATTGCTCCATGCGGTAATGGCCCCATAGATTGCGCCATGCTGTAATGGCCCCATAGATTGCTCCATGCTGTAATGGCGCTATAGATTGCTCCATAAATATAATGGCCCCATAGATTGCTCCATGCTGTATAATGGCCCCATAGATTGCTTCATGCTGTATAATGGCCCTATAGATGGCTCCATAAGTATAATGGCCCCATAGATTGCCCCATGCTGTATAATGGCCCCATAGATTGCTCCATGCTGTATAATGGCCCCATAGATTGCTCCATACTGCATAATGGCCCCATAGATTGCCCCATGCTGCATAATGGCCCCATAGATTGCTCCATACTGCATAATGGCCCCATAGATTGCTCCATACTGCATAATGGCCCCATAGATTGCTCCAAAAGTATAATGGCTGCATAGATTACTCCATGCTGTAATGGCCCCATAGATTGCCCCATGCAGTATAATGGCCCCATATATTGCCCCATGCTGTATAATGGCCCCATAGATTGCTCCCTGCTGTATAATGGCCCCATAGATTGCTCCCTGCTGTATAATGGCCCCATAGATTGCTGCATGCTGTAATGGCCCTATAGATTGCTCCATAAGTATAATGGCCCCATAGATTGCTCCATGCTGTAATGGCCCTATAGATTGCTCCATAAGTATAATGGCCCCATAGATTGCTCCATGCTGTAATGGCCCAATAGGTTGCTCCATAAGGATAATGGCCCCGTAGATTGCTCCATAAGGATAATGGCCCCATAGATTGCTCCATGCTGTATAATGGCCCCATAGATTACCCCATGCTGTATAATGGCCCCATAGATTGCTCCATGCTGTATAATGGCCCCATAGATTGCTCCATGCTGTATAATGGCCCCATAGATTGCTCCATGCTGTATAATGGCCCCATAGATTGCGCCATGCTGTAATGGCCCCATAGATTGCTCCATGCTGTAATGGTCCCATAGATTGCTCCATGCTGTAATGGTCCCATAGATTGCTCCATGCTGTATAATGGCCCAAAGATTGCTCCATGCTGTATAATGGCCCCATAGATTGCTCCATGCTGTATAATGTCCCCATAGATTGCTCCATGCTGTATAATGGCCCCATAGAGTGCTCCATGCTGTAATGGCCCCATAGATTGCTCCATAAGTATAATGGCCCCATAGAGTGCTCCATGATGTAATGGCCCTATAGATTGCTCCATAAGTATAATGGCCCCATAGATTGCTCCATGCTGTATAATGGCCCCATAGATTGCTTCATGCTGTAATGGCCCTATAGATTGCTCCATAAGTGTAATGGCCCCATAGATTGCCCCATGCTGTATAATGGCCCCATAGATTGCCCCATGCTGTATAATGGCCCCATAGATTGCTCCACGCTGTAATGGTCCCATAGATTGCTCCATAAGTATAATGGCCCCATAGATTGCTCCATGCTGTAATGGCCCTATAGATTGCTCCATGCTGCATAATGGCTCCATAGATTGCTCCATACTGTATAATGGCCCCATAGATTGCTCCATGCTGTATAATGGCCCCATAGATTGCTCCATGCTGTAATGGCCCCATAGATTGCTCCATAAGTAGAATGGCCCCATAGATTGCTCCATGCTATAATGGCCCCATAGATTGCTCCATGCTGTATAATGGCCCCATAGATTGCTCCATGCTGTAATGGCCCCATAGATTGCTCCCTAAGTAGAATGGACCCATAGATTGCTCCATGCTGTATAATGGCCCCATAGATTGCTCCATGCTGTATAATGGCCCCATAGATTGCTCCCTGCTGTAATGGCCCCATAGATTGCTCCCTGCTGTAATGGCCCCATAGATTGCTCCATCCTGTAATGGCCCCATAGATTGCTCCATAAGTAGAATGGCCCCATAGATTGCTCCATGCTGTAATGGCCCCATAGATTGCTCCATGCTGTATAATGGCCCCATAGATTGCTCCATGCTGTAATGGCCCCATAGATTGCTCCATAAGTAGAATGGACCCATAGATTGCTCCATGCTGTAATGGCCCCATAGATTGCTCCATGCTGTATAATGGCCCCATAGATTGCTCCCTGCTGTAATGGCCCCATAGATTGCTCCATGCTGTATAATGGCCCCATAGATTGCTCCATGCTGTATAATGGCCCCATAGATTGCTCCATGCTGTATAATGGCCCCATAGATTGCTCCATGCTGTATAATGGCCCCATAGATTGCTCCATGCTGTATAATGGCCCCATAGATTGCTCCATGCTGTATAATGGCCCCATAGATTGCTCCATGCTGTATAATGGCCCCATAGATTGCTCCATAAGTATAATAGCCCCATAGATTGCTCCATGCGGTAATGGCCCCATAGATTGCGCCATGCTGTAATGGCCCCATAGATTGCTCCATGCTGTAATGGCGCTATAGATTGCTCCATAAATATAATGGCCCCATAGATTGCTCCATGCTGTATAATGGCCCCATAGATTGCTCCATGCTGTATAATGGCCCTATAGATGGCTCCATAAGTATAATGGCCCCATAGATTGCCCCATGCTGTATAATGGCCCCATAGATTGCTCCATGCTGTATAATGGCCCCATAGATTGCTCCATACTGCATAATGGCCCCATAGATTGCCCCATGCTGTATAATGGCCCCATAGATTGCTCCATACTGCATAATGGCCCCATAGATTGCTCCATACTGCATAATGGCCCCATAGATTGCTCCAAAAGTATAATGGCTGCATAGATTACTCCATGCTGTAATGGCCCCATAGATTGCCCCATGCAGTATAATGGCCCCATATATTGCCCCATGCTGTATAATGGCCCCATAGATTGCTCCCTGCTGTATAATGGCCCCATAGATTGCTCCCTGCTGTATAATGGCCCCATAGATTGCTGCATGCTGTAATGGCCCTATAGATTGCTCCATAAGTATAATGGCCCCATAGATTGCTCCATGCTGTAATGGCCCTATAGATTGCTCCATAAGTATAATGGCCCCATAGATTGCTCCATGCTGTAATGGCCCAATAGGTTGCTCCATAAGGATAATGGCCCCGTAGATTGCTCCATAAGGATAATGGCCCCATAGATTGCTCCATGCTGTATAATGGCCCCATAGATTACCCCATGCTGTATAATGGCCCCATAGATTGCTCCATGCTGTATAATGGCCCCATAGATTGCTCCATGCTGTATAATGGCCCCATAGATTGCTCCATGCTGTATAATGGCCCCATAGATTGCGCCATGCTGTAATGGCCCCATAGATTGCTCCATGCTGTAATGGTCCCATAGATTGCTCCATGCTGTAATGGTCCCATAGATTGCTCCATGCTGTATAATGGCCCAAAGATTGCTCCATGCTGTATAATGGCCCCATAGATTGCTCCATGCTGTATAATGTCCCCATAGATTGCTCCATGCTGTATAATGGCCCCATAGAGTGCTCCATGCTGTAATGGCCCCATAGATTGCTCCATAAGTATAATGGCCCCATAGAGTGCTCCATGATGTAATGGCCCTATAGATTGCTCCATAAGTATAATGGCCCCATAGATTGCTCCATGCTGTATAATGGCCCCATAGATTGCTTCATGCTGTAATGGCCCTATAGATTGCTCCATAAGTGTAATGGCCCCATAGATTGCCCCATGCTGTATAATGGCCCCATAGATTGCCCCATGCTGTATAATGGCCCCATAGATTGCTCCACGCTGTAATGGTCCCATAGATTGCTCCATAAGTATAATGGCCCCATAGATTGCTCCATGCTGTAATGGCCCTATAGATTGCTCCATGCTGCATAATGGCTCCATAGATTGCTCCATACTGTATAATGGCCCCATAGATTGCTCCATGCTGTATAATGGCCCCATAGATTGCTCCATGCTGTAATGGCCCCATAGATTGCTCCATAAGTAGAATGGACCCATAGATTGCTCCATGCTATAATGGCCCCATAGATTGCTCCATGCTGTATAATGGCCCCATAGATTGCTCCATGCTGTAATGGCCCCATAGATTGCTCCCTAAGTAGAATGGACCCATAGATTGCTCCATGCTGTATAATGGCCCCATAGATTGCTCCATGCTGTATAATGGCCCCATAGATTGCTCCCTGCTGTAATGGCCCCATAGATTGCTCCATCCTGTAATGGCCCCATAGATTGCTCCATAAGTAGAATGGCCCCATAGATTGCTCCATGCTGTAATGGCCCCATAGATTGCTCCATGCTGTATAATGGCCCCATAGATTGCTCCATGCTGTAATGGCCCCATAGATTGCTCCATAAGTAGAATGGACCCATAGATTGCTCCATGCTGTAATGGCCCCATAGATTGCTCCATGCTGTATAATGGCCCCATAGATTGCTCCATGCTGTATAATGGCCCCATAGATTGCTCCATGCTGTATAATGGCCCCATAGATTGCTCCATGCTGTATAATGGCCCCATAGATTGCTCCATGCTGTATAATGGCCCCATAGATTGCTCCATGCTGTATAATGGCCCCATAGATTGCTCCATGCTGTATAATGGCCCCATAGATTGCTCCATGCTGTATAATGGCCCCATAGATTGCTCCATGCTGTATAATGGCCCCATAGATTGCTCCATGCTGTATAATAGCCCCATAGATTGCTCCATAAGTATAATAGCCCCATAGATTGCTCCATGCGGTAATGGCCCCATAGATTGCGCCATGCTGTAATGGCCCCATAGATTGCTCCATGCTGTAATGGCGCTATAGATTGCTTCATAAATATAATGGCCCCATAGATTGCTCCATGCTGTATAATGGCCCCATAGATTGCTCCATGCTGTATAATGGCCCTATAGATGGCTCCATAAGTATAATGGCCCCATAGATTGCCCCATGCTGTATAATGGCCCCATAGATTGCTCCATGCTGTATAATGGCCCCATAGATTGCTCCATACTGCATAATGGCCCCATAGATTGCCCCATGCTGTATAATGGCCCCATAGATTGCTCCATACTGCATAATGGCCCCATAGATTGCTCCAAAAGTATAATGGCTGCATAGATTACTCCATGCTGTAATGGCCCCATAGATTGCCCCATGCAGTATAATGGCCCCATATATTGCCCCATGCTGTATAATGGCCCCATAGATTGCTCCCTGCTGTATAATGGCCCCATAGATTGCTCCCTGCTGTATAATGGCCCCATAGATTGCTGCATGCTGTAATGGCCCTATAGATTGCTCCATAAGTATAATGGCCCCATAGATTGCTCCATGCTGTAATGGCCCTATAGATTGCTCCATAAGTATAATGGCCCCATAGATTGCTCCATGCTGTAATGGCCCAATAGGTTGCTCCATAAGGATAATGGCCCCGTAGATTGCTCCATAAGGATAATGGCCCCATAGATTGCTCCATGCTGTATAATGGCCCCATAGATTACCCCATGCTGTATAATGGCCCCATAGATTGCTCCATGCTGTATAATGGCCCCATAGATTGCTCCATGCTGTATAATGGCCCCATAGATTGCTCCATGCTGTATAATGGCCCCATAGATTGCGCCATGCTGTAATGGCCCCATAGATTGCTCCATGCTGTAATGGTCCCATAGATTGCTCCATGCTGTAATGGTCCCATAGATTGCTCCATGCTGTATAATGGCCCAAAGATTGCTCCATGCTGTATAATGGCCCCATAGATTGCTCCATGCTGTATAATGTCCCCATAGATTGCTCCATGCTGTATAATGGCCCCATAGAGTGCTCCATGCTGTAATGGCCCCATAGATTGCTCCATAAGTATAATGGCCCCATAGAGTGCTCCATGATGTAATGGCCCTATAGATTGCTCCATAAGTATAATGGCCCCATAGATTGCTCCATGCTGTATAATGGCCCCATAGATTGCTTCATGCTGTAATGGCCCTATAGATTGCTCCATAAGTGTAATGGCCCCATAGATTGCCCCATGCTGTATAATGGCCCCATAGATTGCCCCATGCTGTATAATGGCCCCATAGATTGCTCCACGCTGTAATGGTCCCATAGATTGCTCCATAAGTATAATGGCCCCATAGATTGCTCCATGCTGTAATGGCCCTATAGATTGCTCCATGCTGCATAATGGCTCCATAGATTGCTCCATACTGTATAATGGCCCCATAGATTGCTCCATGCTGTATAATGGCCCCATAGATTGCTCCATGCTGTAATGGCCCCATAGATTGCTCCATAAGTAGAATGGACCCATAGATTGCTCCATGCTATAATGGCCCCATAGATTGCTCCATGCTGTATAATGGCCCCATAGATTGCTCCATGCTGTAATGGCCCCATAGATTGCTCCATGCTGTATAATGGCCCCATAGATTGCTCCATGCTGTATAATGGCCCCATAGATTGCTCCATGCTGTATAATGGCCCCATAGATTGCTCCCTGCTGTAATGGCCCCATAGATTGCTCCCTGCTGTAATGGCCCCATAGATTGCTCCATCCTGTAATGGCCCCATAGATTGCTCCATAAGTAGAATGGCCCCATAGATTGCTCCATGCTGTAATGGCCCCATAGATTGCTCCATGCTGTATAATGGCCCCATAGATTGCTCCATGCTGTAATGGCCCCATAGATTGCTCCATAAGTAGAATGGACCCATAGATTGCTCCATGCTGTAATGGCCCCATAGATTGCTCCCTGCTGTAATGGCCCCATAGATTGCTCCATGCTGTATAATGGCCCCATAGATTGCTCCATGCTGTATAATGGCCCCATAGATTGCTCCATGCTGTATAATGGCCCCATAGATTGCTCCATGCTGTATAATGGCCCCATAGATTGCTCCATGCTGTATAATGGCCCCATAGATTGCTCCATGCTGTATAATGGCCCCATAGATTGCTCCATGCTGTATAATGGCCCCATAGATTGCTCCATGCTGTATAATGGCCCCATAGATTGCTCTATGCTGTATAATGGCCCCATAGATTGCTCTATGCTGTATAATGGCCCCATAGATTGCTCCATGCTGTATAATGGCCCCATAGATTGCTCCATGCTGTAGAATGGCCCCATAGATTGCTCCATGCTGTAGAATGGCCCCATAGATTGCTCCATGCTGTAGAATGGCCCCATAGATTGCTCCATGCTGTAGAATGGCCCCATAGATTGCTCCCTGCTGTAGAATGGCCCCATAGATTGCTCCCTGCTGTAGAATGGCCCCATAGATTGCTCCCTGCTGTAGAATGGCCCCATAGATTGCTCCCTGCTGTAGAATGGCCCCATAGATTGCTCCCTGCTGTAGAATGGCCCCATAGATTGCTCCCTGCTGTAGAATGGCCCCATAGATTGCTCCCTGCTGTAGAATGGCCCCATAGATTGCTCCCTGCTGTAGAATGGCCCCATAGATTGCTCCCTGCTGTAGAATGGCCCCATAGATTGCTCCCTGCTGTAGAATGGCCCCATAGATTGCTCCCTGCTGTAGAATGGCCCCATAGATTGCTCCCTGCTGTAGAATGGCCCCATAGTTTGCATTATACTTATGGATTGCTAGATAAGACAGAGGGCGCACGGTAGTGACGACAGACTCCGAAGACGCTGAAGACACAGGAGTTGCTGGGAACGGGAGAGGTAAGTATTTGAGGAGGGGGCCCCGATGCCAGCGCGCAGGGTAGGACTGGCCTGGTGTGATAGCTGGAAAAATTCCCGGTGGGCCCCGATGAGATAGTGAGAGAATTGGTAGCGGGGGCTCTTAAAAAGTGCGGGCCCTTTAAAAGCGCAGCCGAAGGAAATGTAGCGTCGCGTGCGGCGCTCCTACTATTCAGTGGTGACAGCGGGTGACGCGCATAGTCACATGACTGAGGACGTGTTCTTGGTGGGCGGTGACACGCACCGCGCTTTGCTTTCCCGCTGGTGGCTGGCAGTTGTGTGGTGTCAGGTGACACGCTGACGTCGCGCTCTCCTCTCCCTGCTCCCCTGCCGGCTTTTGATACGCCGACGCCGCGCTCTGCTCTCCAGTCCCGGCTCCTGCTCCCTTGGAATTGGCCTTGTAACACCGGCTCCCGTCCGGGTATGGAACACCGCACCAGCACCGCGCACCGCCCTCTTCTCTCCTGCTCTCTTGCCTTTTAAGCCGGCTCCTGGGCTGAGTATGCGGTGACCAGCACTCTGCTCTCTCACCATAACCCTGGAAACAAGGCTGCAGGTCTGGCTACAGCTCTCCCTGCTTCAACTTCAAGTCAAGTGCAATATCCACGTTTTTCTGGGTGAGTGTTCCCAGCATTGGTCATCATCCATATATGGAGGGGTCGCAGGCTGGTCACATGGGGACATGGATGGGGACATGGGGCTGAAGGGGGGGCTGGTTGGACCCATGGGGACATGGATGGGGACATGGGTCTGAAGGGGGGGCTGGATGGACCCATGGGGACATGGGGCTGAAAGGGAGGGGGCTGGCTGGGCCCATGGGAACATGGATGGGGACATGGGGCTGAAGGGGGGGCTGGCTAGACCCATGGGGACATGGATGGGGACATGGGGCTGAAGGGGGGGCTGGCTAGACCCATGGGGACATGGATGGGGACATGGGGCTGAAGGGGGGGCTGGCTAGACCCATGGGGACATGGATGGGGACATGGGGCTGAAGGGGGGGCGGCTGGCTGGACCCATGGGGACATGGATGGGGACATGGGGCTGAAGGGGGGGCTGGATGGACCCATGGGGACATGGATGGGGACATGGGGCTGAAGGGGGGGCTGGCTAGACCCATGGGGACATGGATGGGGACATGGGGCTGAAGGGGGGGGCTGTCTGGACCCATGGGGACATGGGGCTGGCTGGCTGGACCCATGGGGACATGGATGGGGACATGGGGCTGAAGGGGGGGCTGGCTGGACCCATGGGGACATGGATGGGGAAATGGGGCTGAAGGGGGGGCTGGCTGGACCCATGGGGACATGGATGGGGAAATGGGGCTGAAGGGGGGGCTGGATGGACCCATGGGGACATGGATGGGGACATGGGGCTGAAGGGGGGGCTGGATGGACCCATGGGGACATGGGGCTGAAGGGGGGGCTGGCTGGACGCATGGGGGAGATATGGATGGAGACACAGGGCTGAAGGGGGGGCTGGCTGGACCCATGGAGACATGGATGGGGACATGGGGCTGAAGGGGGGGCTGGCTGGACCCATGGGGAGACGTATGGATGGAGGCATGGGGCTGAAAAGGGGGGGCTGGTTGGACGCATGGGGAGACATATGGATGGAGGCACGGGGCTGAAGGGGGGGGGGTGGACGCATAAGGGGACACATGGTGGTGAAGGGGGCCAAGTTGGGGACCTGGATGGACACATGGAGGTGAAGGGGGGCAAGCTGGACACATTGGGACCTGGATGGACACATATAGGTGAAGGGCAGCAAGCTGGACACATGGGGACCTGAATGGACACATGGAGGTGAAGGGCGGCAAGCTGGACACATGGGGTCCTGGATAGATATATGGGGTGGGGTGGGATGCATATATGAGTGGGACAGGATGGATATATGAAGGGGGGCAGGCTGGACACATGGAGGCCCGGATGGATATATGGGAGGGGCAGACTGGACACATGGAGACCAGAATGGATATATGGCGAGTGGGGAACATTCTTACTTTAGAGTCCAATTAGGGACATTATTACTTCTGTAATATAATTTTATTTTTAGGAAACTGTTTTCCGTAAGAGGGGACAAAAGGGGGTCCTGTTACTGTGCAGGGCGCCACTATGTCGCTTTATTTCTTCAACTGGTGTAGTGTAGAAGCCTGGGGAAAAGTGGGAATGTGCTCTAAAAGAGATCAGTTATTGATAACTGTGTGTTATTTTCTGCAGAGATGATTCCTGGCTGGAAGAAGTGATGGTGGACTGTGCCAGATGAAGAAAAGCGAAGATGAAGAACTTCACCTAGAGACATCACTGGTGAGTCAGTGTATTACTGTACACTTACACTATATAGTATATACAGAGCTCCTGTGTATGTCACTGGTGACCAGTGTATTACCTATACACTATATACAGAGCTCCTGTGTATAATGTCACTCGTGATAACTGTATTACCTGTACACTACATACAGAGCTCCTGTGTATAATGTCACCGGTGATCACTGTATTACATGTACACTGACACTATATACAGAGATCCTGTTTATAATGTCACTGGGGATCACTGTATTACCTGTACACTGACACTATATACAGAGCTCATATGTATAGTGACAGTGTTGTTAGTATTGTGGTTTGTATTCCTGATCAGTATTGTATTATTTGGTCACTATGTGGTGGTAATATGTGGTCTGGTCATGGTGTGGTGATTTGTCCCTTTTGTATGTGGTATTATTGGTGTTGTTATAGTGGATTATGTTGTGTATGGCGGTCATTTGTTCTCGCTGAGATTAACTAGGAAAAGATTTTTTTCCATGAGGCCACGGCTTCACTATCAGTATTTGGTCAGTATTTTTTCTCAGTAGTGAGAGCCAAAAGCAGGAGTGGGTGATAAATACAGAATTGGTGACTTGTTTCTATTCTACCTTTTCTCTGATTGTTCCTCACCTGGTTTTGGCTCCCACTCCTGAGAAAAAATCCTGACTGAATACTGATAGTGGGACTGTGGTCTTAGAGATGAAATACTTGGAGCAGAGCGTCAGAGATGCACTCACAGGGGTTCTCCGGGGAGAACAAGTAATCCCCTCTCCACAGGATAAGTGTTATGTTCTGCTACCAGAGCTAAGGAAAGAGAGGAGATCTGTCCCTACGTTAGAACTCAGCTGAATCCCTACGATGTAACAGGGAACCTGATCCTGCGATCAGACCTGCTAAAGTCCTAAGCTAGTCTGTACGGAGACCTATAGATGTGGGGAAGGAATCCCTACAAGTACTAAGGACTGGGAGGAAAATGGGACACCTCCTAACAGAAATAGTAGCAGACAGACGAACAAACAAAATATATAGAACATAGAGGTCCGTAGACCAAGCAAACTAACAGAGTTAGATACAGAGCACAGGCTAGCTAGAAAGTAGTTATACAATGAAGTCCAGCAAAGCCAGAAGGGCGGAGCAGGATTAAATAGGCCAACAAGGTCATGTGACCAGCAAAGGAAAAAACCTAAGAGCAAGGTTCTAACAATAAGTGATAACTTATTGATTGGTGGGGTCTGACTACTGGGACCTGCAGCGATCAGCAGACTGTGGAGCTTTTCTCCCCATTACACTGGAGCTCATGTGCGACTCGACCACTGATCCATTCATTCCCTCAGAGGCTGCGAGCGCTGCTCTTTTTTGGAAGCCCCCAAGAGAACGAATGAGGCTGTGGTCAGACGTCCCACCTGTCGCTGCATTTTAAAATGGGGATAAGTGTCCTGTCAGGGATAAAACTTCCCCATTCTTCCAATCAATAAGTGATCACCTATCCTGTGTAGCCCATGAATCTGTGATGACTTGTTTTAACCAAAGAAGCCCTTTCATGTAAACTACAGAAATTGTCCATCCCTGTTGTAGTCTGTGCAGAGTAGATGTGAGGAGCCGCCGGTCACTGCTCCACTATAACAGGGAGAGCAGAGAAGAGAGATCTGCATATTGCTGGAGGTGGCCCCTAGAGTCAGTGTCCCCTGTGGGCCCCAGACACCCCAGTCCGACCCTGCTGACATCTGATTAAGGCCCCGTTCACATGTCAGGTTTTAATCAGTGTTTTTTTTCTAATTTTCATCTGATTTTGGTCAGTGTGTCAGTTTTTCTCCTCAGTGGGGCATATTTTTTTATATGTAAAGTAAAAAGCTAAAGGTTTCCTCGCCTCGCTTGCCCGGCCTATAGACACTGGAAAACAAGCAGTACAGGCAACATGGTTGGTTCTGGCCATTTTTCTGACAGACTCGTTGACTTCAATAGATGATCTTTATCTACAAATCGGATGAAAATCGGACCGGTCTCCGTTCTGATTTGCAGATCAATCGTCCACAATAAATAGAGCTGTAAACCTGTCCACGGTCTATAACGGAGCATATTCTACCTGCTAGAGAAATAACCAGACGTGAAAAGAGCCATGTGCTATTCTTACAGGGAAGGGGCCACGATTTTATGTTTTGTATTAATAATTATGTAATCAATTATTTTTAATACAAAATTAAATGTACCACTTTATTAGTTTTTTATTTATTTTTACATTGGCCACTAGGGGCTGCCATTTTTATTTGGGGGGTGTGTAAGAAGCGCTCTTACACACCTCATTTACGGCAGCCCTGGCCATAAGAGACAGTAGTCTGTCACCGACCCTTTCTCTAACATTAGAGGCCGCTCCTCCTGCCTCTAGCTGTGACCTGGGCACGCCCCCTTGGCTGTTCAGGTCGCAGCCGTGGGAGGAGATTGCAGCCATCTTTGTGGAGCCTGCAGTGTAAGCTGTACATTCCCCCTGTCGTCGCACGCACTGCTCAGTCAGAGCATGCCATGACAGGAACTGCCGGGGAGGAAATGCCTAGGAGTGGACGTCCCGAGTGAGTATCTGCAGCGGCGCCGTGCGGTGATCTCAGCCTCTCAGCTGTTATCACCGCCGACATCTTCAGGCAACACAGACACAGCGCTGCGTGGGAACGTGGAAGGTGAGTAGAAGCGTTTGTTTTGTTTTTTTTCCCTTCGCATTGAATATATGGGGGCATATACCCACCAGGATGGAGGGGGGGGGCATATACCCACCAGGATGGATGGAGGGGGGGGGCATATACCCACCAGGATGGATGGAGGGGGGGGCATATACCCACCAGGATGGATGGAGGGGGGGGCATATACCCACCAGGATGGATGGAGGGGGGCATATACCCACCAGTATGAAGGGGAGGATATATCCACCTGGATGGATGGATGGAGGGGGGCATACACTGACCGGGATGGATGGAGGGGCATTTACACCTAACCAGGATGGATGGATGGATGAAGGGGCATATGCATTTACCCAGAATGGATGGATGGATGGAGGGGCATATACATCTACCCAGGATGGATGGGGGGTGTGTGACGCCTAGCTGCGCTTGGTATCACAGATCTTAGCAGGGTGTATTGATGGATTCCTCCACAAGAGGCCCCCATAACCATTCACACATCTCCACCTTCCACCTCAGACCATCAGAGGGAGCCCGTTAGGGATAGATATATAAGGGAAGGTGGAGCCAGGCAGCAGTTAGTCTAGACTGGAGTCGACAGAAAGCAAACCTGTTGAGAGAGTTCCTGCAGTGCAAAAGCCTGAGAGAGGTCAGTCTGCAGTGGAGCACGTTCTAGACTCAGTTGTAGCTCAGAGAGGTGAGCTTTAGGTGTGCCGGCGCCATAAGATCGGTGAAGCGCGGCAAGCTGCCGTTAGTGTGTATAGCCTAGTGAGGGCCCGAGTAGGCCGAAGGCGAGTGGAGAGTTAATACATAGGGGGCAGAGGAGCTTAACTAGCTCACCCCGAAGAAGCAGTTACCGGACATCGGGTCCGAAGCTTACCGGGATCTCCACGACCCAGTAAGATATAACCAGAATCCCTGGAGAACTACAAGTCCCAGTATCGCAAAAGTGCTGATACGTAATAGAGCCAGGAGACACATAGGCCCCTTAAGTCGGGAGCGTGTAATCCAAGAAAAGGCTCTACCACAAAGTCAGCCAGCGCAGGACAGAGACAAAGTTAGGCCTTGCTCCAGGAAGGTCAGAAACTTACTACGCAGAGGCAAGAAACAGGAGGCCCAAAACCCGCTCATTGGGGAGGATCCTGACGTGCACCCTTCACCCTACAGTGCTCTGGGACGTGCCTGAATTTCCATCAGTAAAAGGTACTGAAGTGACAATCGTGTCTGTCCCTGTTCTTGCTCTGACCCGGCTGGGTCTCTCCGTCCTGCTTTCCCCGTCCATACGCTGCCCTGAGGCCTAGCTCCACCTGTGGGAAGCTATACCATCGAGCTGCCTTATCACCGGCCTCAGTGGACTGCGCAGCACTGGTGATCCTCACCAGAAACCACAGGTGGCGTCACAAACTCTTTTATAAACTTCACAAATCACCAACCCTTTTAAAGGAGCGACCCCAGGGTACGGGCCCGGGAGCCGACCACCGCGACATCCCTAAAGGCCCGGGTACCGAGTCATACCCATTCCCCTGGGCTAGTCAGGGGCATATAAACCTACCCAGCATGGATGGATGGAGGGGCATTTACACCTACCCAGGATGGATGGATGGAGGGGCATTTACACCTACCCAGGATGGATGGATGAAGGGGCATATACACCTACCCAGGATGGATGGATGGAGGGGCATCTACACCTAACCAGGTTGGATGGAGTGGCATATACACCTACCAGAATAGACTACCCAGGATGGATGGAGGGGCATCTACACCTAACCAGGATGGATGAATGGAGGGGGCATCTACACCTAACCAGGTTGGATGGAGGGGCATATACACCTACCAGAATAGACTACCCAGGATGGATGGAGGGGCATCTACACCTACCCAGAATGGATGAAGGGGCATATACACCTACCCAGGATGGCTGGAGGGACATATACAGCTACCCAGGATGGATGGATGGATGGAGGGGCCGATACACCTACCCAGGATGGATGGAGGGGCATATACACCTACCCAGGATGGATGGAGGGGCATATACACCTACCCAGGATGGATGGAGGGGCATATACACCTACCCAGGATGGATGGAGGGGCATATACACCTACCCAGGATGGAAGGGCATATACACCTACCCAGGATGGATGGATGGAGGGGCATATACACCTACCCAGGATGGATGGAGGGGCAAATACACCTACCCAGGATGGATGGATGGCTGGAGGGGCCGATACACCTACCCAGGATGGCTGGAGGGGCCGATACACCTACCCAGGATGGATGGATGGAGGGGAATATACACCTACCGAGGATGGATGGATGGATGGAGGGGAATATACACCTACCCAGGATGGAAGGGCATATACACCTACCCAGGATGGATGGATGGAGGGGCATATACACCTACCCAGGATGGATGGAGGGGCAAATACTCCTACACTGGATGGACGGAGGGGCATATACTCCTACACTGGATGGATGGAGGGGCATATACACCTACCCAGGATGGATGGATGGAAGAATGGATGGAGGGGTATTCGCATCTACCATGGATGGATGGAGGGGCATCTACACCTACCCAGGATGGATTGATGGATGGAGGGGCATCTACACCTACCCAGAGTGGATGGATGGAGGGGCATCTACACCTACCCAGAGTGGATGGATGGAGGGGCATTTACACCTACCCAGGATGGATGGATGGATGAAGGGGCATATACACCTACCCAGGATGGATGGAGGGGCATCTACACTTAACCAGGATGGATGGATGGAGGGGCATCTACACCTAACCAGGATGGATGGAGGGGCATATACACCTAGCAGAATAGACTACCCAGGATGTATGAATGGATGGAGGGGCATCTACACCTAACCAGGATGGATGAATGGAGGGGGCATCTACACCTAACCAGGTTGGATGGAGGGGCATATACACCTACCAGAATAGACTACCCAGGATGGATGTAGGGGCATATACACCTACCCAGAATGGATGAAGGGGCATATACACCTACCCAGGATGGCTGGAGGGGCATATACAGCTACTCAGGATGGATGGATGGATGGAGGGGCATATACACCTACCCAGGATGGATGGAGGGGCATAAACACCTACCCAGGATGGATGGAGGGGCATAAACACCTACCCAGGATGGATGGAGGGGCATATACACCTACCCAGGATGGATGGATGGGCATATACACCTACCCAGGATGGATGGATGGATGGAGGGGCATATACACCTACCCAGGATGGATGGAGGGGCAAATACTCCTACACTGGATGGATGGAGGGGCATATACACCTACCCAGGATGGATGGATGGAAGAATGGATGGAGGGGTATTCGCATCTACCATGGATGGATGGAGGGGCATCTACACCTACCCAGGATGGATTGATGGATGGAGGGGCATCTACACCTACCCAGAGTGGATGGATGGAGGGGCATATACACCTACCAGAATAGACTGCTCAGGATGGATGGATGGATGGAGGGGCATCTATGCTTACCCAGATTGGATGGATGGAGGTGCATATACACCTACCCAGGATGGATGGAAGGAGAGGTATCTACGCCTACCCAGGATGGATGGAATGAGGGGCATATACACCTACCCAGAATGGATGGATGGAGGGGCATCTACCCCTACCCACGATGGATGGATGGAAGGGCATCTACACCTACCCAGGATGGGTGGATGGATGGAGGGGCATCTACACCTACCCAGGATGAATGGATGGATGGAAGGGCATCTACACCTACCCAGGATGGGTGGATGGATGGAGGGGCATCTAGACCTACCCAGGATGTATGGATGGCTGGAGGGGCATATACACCTACCCAGAGTGGATGGATGGAGGGGCATATACACCTACCAGGATGGATGGATGGGCATATACACCTACTCAGGATGGATGGATGGAGGTGCATATACACCTACTCAGGATGGATGGATGGAGGGGCATATACACCTACTCAGGATGGATGGATGGAGGGGCATATACAGCTACCTAGGATGGATGGAGAGGCCGATAAACCTACCCAGGATGGATGGAAGGGCATATTCACCTACCCAGGATGGATGGATGGAGGGGCAAATACTCCTACCCAGGATGAATGGAGGGGCATATACACCTACCCAGGATGGATGGAGGGGCATATACACCTACCCAGAATGGATGGATGGAGGGGCATCTACCCCTACCCACGATGGATGGATGGAAGGGCATCTACACCTACCCAGGATGGGTGGATGGATGGAGGGGCATATACACCTACCCAGGATGGATGGATGGAGGGGCATATACACCTACCCACTATGGATGGAGGGGCAAATACTCCTACCCAGGATGGATGGAGGGGCATATACACCTACCCAGAATGGATGGATGGAGTGGTATCTACACCTATTATGGATGGATGGAGGGGCATCTACACCTACGCAGGATAGATTGATGGATGGAGGGGCATCTACACCTACCGAGAATGGATGGATGGGTGGAGGGGCATATACACCTACCCAGGATGGATGGATAGAGGGGCATATACACCTACCAGAATAGACTGCGCAGGATGGAGGGGCATCTACGCCTACCCAGAATGGATGGATGGATGAAGGGTCATATACACTCACCCAGGATGGATGGATGGAGGGGCATTTACACCTACCCAGGATGCATGGATGGATGAAGGGGCATATACACCTACCCAGGATGGATGGATGGATGGAGGGGCATCTACACTTAACCAGGATGAATGGATGGAGGGGCATCTACACCTAACCAGGATGGATGGAGGGGCATATACACCTAGCAGAATAGACTACCCAGGATGTATGGATGGATGGAGGGGCATCTACACCTAACCAGGATGGATGAATGGAGGGGGCATCTACACCTAACCAGGTTGGATGGAGGGGCATATACACCTACCAGAATAGACTACCCAGGATGGATGGAGGGGCATCTACACCTACCCAGAATGGATGAAGGGGCATATACACCTACCCAGGATGGCTGGAGGGGCATATACAGCTACTCAGGATGGATGGATGGATGGATGGAGGGGCCGATACACCTACCCAGGATGGATGGAGGGGCATATACACCTACCCAGGATGGATGGATGGATGGGCATATACACCTACCCAGGATGGATGGATGGAGGGTCATATACACCTACCCAGGATGGATGGAGGGGCAAATACTCCTACACTGGATGGATGGAGGGGCATATACACCTACCCAGGATGAATGGAGGGGCATATACACCTACCCAGGATGGATGGATGGAAGAATGGATGGAGGGGTATTCGCATCTACCATGGATGGATGGAGGGGCATCTACACCTACCCAGGATGGATTGATGGATGGAGGGGCATCTACACCTACCAGAATAGACTGCTCAGGATGGATGGATGGAGAGGCATCTATGCTTACCCAGATTGGATGGATGGAGGGGCATCTACACCTACCCAGAGTGGATGGATGGAGGGGCATATACACCTACCAGAATAGACTGCTCAGGATGGATGGATGGATGGAGAGGCATCTATGCTTACCCAGATTGGATGGATGGAGGTGCATATACATCTACCCAGGATGGATGGATAGAGAGGTATCTACGCCTACCCAGGATGGATAGAATGAGGGGCATATACACCTACCCAGAATGGATGGATGGAGGGGCATCTACCCCTACCCACGATGGATGGATGGAGGGGCATCTACACTTACGCAGGATGAATGGAAGGGCATCTACACCTACCCAGGATGGGTGGATGGATGGAGGGGCATCTACACCTACCCAGGATGGATGGATGGATGGATGAAGGGGCAAATACTCCTACCCAGGATGGATGGATGGATGGATGGAGGGGCATATACACCTACCAGAATAGACTACCCAGGATGGATGGAGGTGCATCTACGCAAACCCAGAATGGATGGATGAAGGGGCATATACACCTACCCAGATTGGATGGATGGATGGATGGATGGATGGATGGATGGATGGATGGATGGAGGTGCATATACACCTACCCAGGATGGATGGATGGAAAGGTATCTACGCCTACCCAGGATGGATGGATGGAGGGGCATATACACCTACCCAGAATGGATGGATGGAGGGGCATCTACACCTACCCAGGATGGATGGATGGAGGGGCATCTACACTTACCCAGGATGAATGGATGGATGGAGGGGCATCTACACCTACCCAGGATGAATGGATGGAGGGGCATCTACACCTACCCAGGATGAATAGATGGAGGGGCATCTACGCCTACCCAGAATGGATGGATGGAGGGGCATCTACGCCTACCCAGAATGGATGGATGGAGGGGCATATACACCTACCCAGGATGGATTGATGGATGGAGAGGCATCTACACCTACCCAGAGTGGGTGGATGGAGGGGCATATACACCTACCCAGGATGGATGGATGGGCATATACACCTACTCAGGATGGATGGATGGAGGGGCATATACACCTACTCTGGATGGGTGGATGGATGGATGGAGGGGCATATTCACCTACCCAGGATGGATGGATGGAGGGGCATATACACCTACCCACTATGGATGGAGGGGCAAATACTCCTACCCAGGATGAATGGAGGGGCATATACACCTACCCAGGATGGATGGAGGGGCATATACACCTACCCAGGATGGATGGATGGAGTGGTATCTACACCTACTATGGATGGATGGAGGGGCATCTACACCTACCGAGAATGGACGAATGGAGGGGCATCTACACCTACCCAGGATGGATGGATAGAGGGGCATATACACCTACCAGAATAGACTGCGCAGGATGGATGGATGGATGGAGGGGCATCTATGCCTACCCAGAATGGATGGATGGATGAAGGGTCATATACACCTACCCAGGATGGATGGAGGGTGAAATACACCTACCCAGGATGGATGGAGGGGCATATACACCTACCCAGGATGGATGGAGGTGCAAATACTCCTACCCAGGATGGATGGATGGATGGAGGGGCATATACACCTACCAGAATAGACTACCCAGGATGGATGGAGGTGCATCTACGCAAACCCTGGATGGATGGAGGTGCATATACACCTACCCAGGATAGATGGATGGAAAGGTATCTACGCCTACCCAGGATGGATGGATGGAGGGGCATATACACCTACCCAGAATGGATGGATGGAGGGGCATATACCCCTACCCAGGATGGATGGATGGAGGGGCATCTACCCCTACCCAGGATGGATGGATGGAGGGGCATCTACACTTGCCCCTCCATCCATCCATTCATCCTGGGTAAGTGTAGATGCCTGTCCATTCATCCATCCTGGGTAGGTGTAGATGCCCCTCCATCCATCCATTTATCCTGGGTATCTACACCTACCCAGGATGGATGGATGGATGGAGGGGCATCTACACCTACCCAGGATGTATGGATGGATGGAGGGGCATCTACACCTACCCAGGATGGATGGATGGAGGGGCATCTACACCTTACCCAGGATGGATGGATGGAGGGGCATCTACACCTACCCAGGATGAATGGATGGAGGGTCATCTACGCCTACCCAGAATGGATGGATGGAGGGGCATATACCCCTACCCAGGATGGATTGATGGATGGAGGGGCATCTACACCTACCCAGAATGGATGAATGGAGGGGCATCTACACCTACCCAGAATGGATGGATGGAGGGGCATCTACGCCTACCCAGAATGGATGGAGGGGCATATACACCTACCCAGAATGGATGGATGGAGGGGCATCTATGCCTACCCAGAATGGATGGATGGATGGATGGATGGATGGATGGAGGGATGGAGGGGCATATACACCTACCCAGAATGGATGAATGGAGGGGCATATACACCTACCCAGAATGGATGGATGGAGGACCATATACACCTACCCAGGATGGATGGAGGGGCATCTACACCTACCCAGGATGGATGGATGGAGGGGCATCTACTCCTACCCAAGATGGATGGATGGCGGGGCACCTACTCCTACCCAAGATGGATGGATGGTGGGGCATATACACCTACCCAGGATGGATGGAGGGGCATGTACACCTACCCAGGATGGATGGATGGAGAGGCATCTACACCTACCCAGGATGGATGGATGGCGGGGCATATACACCTACCCAGGATGGATGGATGGGGACGCATGGATTCCACTCAGTATCAGCAGATTCTTGACAATAATGTTCAAGAATCAGTGATAAAGTTGAAGTTACGCAGGGGATCGATCTTTCAGCAAGACAATGATCCAAAACACGGCTCCAAATCTACTCAGGCATTCATGCAGAGGAACAATTACAATGTTCTGGAATGGCCATCCCAGTCCCCAGACCTGAATATCATTGAACATCTGTGGGATCATTTGAAGAGGGCTGTCCATGCTCGGCGACCATCAAACTTAACTGAACTGGAATTGTTTTGTAAAGAGGAATGGTCAAAAATACCTTCATCCAGGATCCAGGAACTCATTAAAAGCTACAGGAAGCAACTAGAGGCTGTTATTTTTGCAAAAAGAGGATCTACTAAATATTAATGTCACTTTTCTGGTGAGGTGCCCATACTTATGCACCTGTCAAATTTTGTTTGAATGCAGATTGCACATTTTCTGTTAGTACAATAAACCTCATTTCAAGGCAGAAACATTACTGTGTCCAACAGTTATTACATATATCAAACTGAAATAGCTGTTGCAAAAACACCAATTTTTATAAAACATTAAGCTTAAGATTAATAGGGGTGCCCAAACTTTTTCATATAACTGTATGTTGTAATTATTTTTTTAATATGAACTATTGGCACAATAGTGAATGAATGTGACCTTTTTTCAGTCTCTATAACTATATAATGGAATCTTACTTATGGGCTATCTACTTTGTTTTAGGTTTTAAGCGCCACTTCTCTGACCGGACTTCTGGAAAAACTTCAGGACAGCAATGTGCTTCTGGATAAAATCATGAAAGGGCTGAATGCCTATCTGGAGAAGAAGAGGCTTTTTTCCCACGGTATAGTCCTTTCACTTGTTGCAATGATTCTATATACTACTTAAAGAAATTTTTTTTTTTCTTATTTAAACGCATTGAAATCATTTTTGTAATTGGATTTCATTAATAATTTTGCACTGTTTGCCTTCTATTGGCTCTGTGTTGCGCTGGCTATTGGACTTATTTTTAATCTGTCTTTTTTCAGCTCCTCTTAGCCGATTTATGACCACAGATCACATCAAAGCTGAATGTGCAGGAAACAAAAAGCCTAACGGTGCAACATTTTTAATGAAACTGAATTGTCGCAAATACTCGCAATTAAATGGGTATTCCCATCTCCAAGATCCTATCCCAATATGTAGTAGGCGTAGTAATAATAATAATATTAGCAAATACCTCCAATTAGAAGTGTAGTATAGTTCTTCTGATTCGCTATGTCGCTTTCCCCATGTGCAAGGCATTGCAGTAGCTACGGTATCCATGGTTACGACCACTCATATAGTGACAGTTATTTGCTAGTGGTCGTAACCTAAGCTACTGCAATGCCCTGCACATGGGATAAGCGACAAAGCAAATCAGAAGAACTATACTACACTTCTAATTGGAGGTATTTGCTAATATTATTATGACGCCTACTACATATTGGGGTAGAATCCTGGAGATGGGAATACCCATTTCAGTTAAATAAAAAAAGTTCCCAAAACTGGATAGCCCCTTTAAGCTAGCCATACGCATGAGATATGAGATACCCGTGGTCTGAATGGTTATTTGGCTATTTCTTCTGACTCCCACATATTCTGCTGAACAGTCATGTGTTTTTAATGGGGAGAGAGGAGAAAGTCGGTACTGGACACCTCCGGCAGCGGGTTATCTCCCCTGAGAACCAAAAGACCGGGTATTGAAATCCCATCTGCCCGATCCTTCTGGCCCTGACATCCTCTATCGGGGGAGAGTCAGGAGACCCCCATACACATCAGTGGGTAGGCCGGTCCTGCTGCAATCGTCAGGTTTAAACTATTTTAATCCAATGTGTATGGGGACTGAATCTTTACTTGAAAGCTTTGCTTTTCTATTTTCTCACATAGACACTAATACAAATTTTCTTCCTGTCCAACGACGAAATGCTAGAAATTCTCTCTGAGACTAAAGATCCTCTGCGGGTCCAACCACATCTAAAGAAGGGCTTTGAAGGCATCGCAAAGCTGGAGTTCCTTCCTAACCTGGACATCAAAGCCATGTACAGCACCGAGGGGGAACGCGTAGAGCTCATCCAGACCATCTCCACCTCCGAGGCTCGGGGGGCCGTGGAGAAGTGGCTCATCCAAGGGGAAGATGTCATGTTAAGGAGCGTGCATGATGTTATTGCTCGGTCACGAATGGTACGGATCTACCTACAGACCAAAAGCATTAATTGGAACTAATCTAGTACTTTTATATTTGTATAAGATTATTTGGCGGCAGTGAATGATTTGTGGATGATGTATCTCTTGCAATAGAGCCAGGTAGCAGATCTTCTACCTGCAATCGGTAGAAATGAATTTGCTAGATAATACTAGTAAGGTTGTCCCTCTCTTAAATGCTTCTGTCAACGTAATTTAACTTTGTTTTTTAAAAGGCATACCCTGAGACTGCAAGAAAAGACTGGGTGAGGGAATGGCCGGGACAGGTCGTGCTCTGTGTGTCTCAGATGTTCTGGACCAGTGAAGGGCATGAAGCTATCGGCAGTGGCCCCGAGGTACGGCATAAGCTCCTTTACTGATCAAGGTTGCTTCACTAGAAACAGTCATGGCCGGAAGTGTTAGCACCCTTGAAGTATTTTCCATAAAATTATTGCAATTGCATGTGTATTTTTTGTTATACACATGTTTATTTCCTTTGTGTGTATTGGAACAACACAAAAAAAACAGAGAAAAAAAGGCAAATTGGATATAATTTCACACAAAACCCCAAAAATGGGCCGGACAAAATTGTTGGCATCTTTCCAAAATTGTGGGTAAACCATTTTGTTTCAAGCTTGTGATGCTCATTCAAACTCACCTGTGGCAAGTAACAGGTGTGGGCAATATGAAAATCACACCTGAAACCCGATACAAAGGGGAAAAGTTGACTCAATCTTTGCGTTGTTACGTGCCACACTAAGTAGGGAGAACAGAAAGAGGAAAAGAGAACTGTCTGAGGACTTGAGAACCAAAATTGTTGACCAATATCTTCTTTTTGTGTTGTTCCAATACACACAAATTAAATAAACATGTGAACAACAAAACATGTGTAATTGTAATAATTTTCTGGGAGAAATACATATATATACATTCATAGACAGACTTCATGTGTTCTCCTGCTAATAGACTGTCATATCCAGGGACGCAGCTTATAGGAGTTTCCAGGGGCGGATATACCATTGGTGCAACAGAGGTAAGGGGACCCACATTCACATCAAAAGATGCAAGTAGCTTATTTCACAGTACGTTATTAGACTGCAAAGAGCCCATGTACTGTTCTTGCCCAGGGGTCTTCTCCTGGGGGTTGCAGTTGTACAGCGGCTCAATATCTTGAAGGTACCCAAAAGGCTCCATAGTATTGTTGGGATTTTGCATTGATTCATGCATCTTGTCTAGAGATGAGCAACTAAATTTGCAGGACCTTGGTCTAAGAGAGCAGGTTAGTAGTCTGTGGCTGTTGGATGGGAGCCTTGCTAACCGCCTCTTACATGCCGGCATCCCTGGCTCCTCTTTTGATTAGCCGGCCAGGCGTGATGTCATTTGTGCCTCACACCACAACTATGACATCGACATCAAAAGAGGAGCCGGAGATGCCGGTTCACGGGGCTCCGGTCCTGGGGCCGTGGAATATTGACCCGACTGTTGGACCAGAGTCCTGCAAATCCATTCGCTCATCTCTACTCTCGTCATATCTACCAATAAGGGAAGACATTGTATGGGATTTCCCATAATACCAGCATAAAATTAATCCATCTGCATTGAGTTTTCCATGCTGTTTGTAGCAGGGTTTTATAGAGGTACATCTGGGTATTTGGAGCTCTGGGTTCAATCCAGATCTCCAACTTCTATAAAGATATGTTGTAAAATTGTTGTGTACATTAAAAAGTGCCTGCATATTGTGGAGTTCTCCATCTAGTCTGCAGCTTATAATCTGTATAGATTTCAGCCCCCTTGCAATATGTATGTTCTATGAATGTTTCTGCAGATGATTTCACCGTTACATCCTTCTTGTAGGGCCTGAAAAACTCCTATGATAATCTGCAGCTCCAGCTAAATGATATTGTGGAGCTTGTGCGAGGAGGCAAATTGTCCCAGCAGACTCGCACCACATTGGGGGCTCTCGTCACCATAGAGGGGCACGCTCGTGACGTGGGCATGGAAATGATCCAAACAGGTTTGTGCAAACATCATGGCTGGCACCAAACTTTCCAATACCATGTTCTATTTATCATACACTACATGGAGAAAGGCATTGTGCCCCCTCCACATTACACCTACAGGGGCTTTTATGGCCTCCTATTCTAAATCCATATACAGGATGTTAATATGGAGTCCGTCCCTCTACAGATATCACAGCTCAATATGCAGAGCACCTTCATACATTTCACCCCATTCCTATGTTCTTTCCATATCTATGTTATATTCCCCCCTCTTTTCTTTGAGTTTTCATAGGACACAATTGATCTTGTCACAGTAAAGCAATCTTGGGGTGTACTTACAATGACGTCTATTGGGCAGTAGTCATTTCTGCATATTGAGATGGTGGTCACTATACAGTTATATGAAAAAGTTTGGGCACCCCTATTAATCTTAAGCTTAATGTTTTATAAAAATTGGTGTTTTTGCAACAGCTGTTTCAGTTTGATATATGTTATAACTGTTGGACACAGTAATGTTTCTGCCTTGAAATGAGGTTTATTGTACTAACAGAAAATGTGCAATCTGCATTCAAACAAAATTTGACAGGTGCATAAGTATGGGCACCTCACCAGAAAAGTGACATTAATACTTAGTAGATCCTCCTTTTGCAAAAATAACAGCCTCTAGTCGCTTCCTGTAGCTTTTAATGAGTTCCTGGATCCTGGATGAAGGTATTTTTGACCATTCCTCTTTACAAAACAATTCCAGTTCAGTTAAGTTTGATGGTCGCCGAGCATGGACAGCCCTCTTCAAATGATCCCACAGATGTTCAATGATATTCAGGTCTGGGGACTGGGATGGCCATTCCAGAACATTGTAATTGTTCCTCTGCATGAATGCCTGAGTAGATTTGGAGCGGTGTTTTGGATCATTGTCTTGCTGAAAGATCCATCCCCTGCGTAACTTCAACTTTGTCACTGATTCTTGAACATTATTGTCAAGAATCTGCTGATACTGAGTGGAATCCATGCGTCCTTCGACTTTAACAAGATTCCCGGTGCCAGCATTGGCCACACAGCCCCAAAGCACGATGGAACCTCCACCAAATTTCACTGTGGGTAGCAAGTGTTTTTCTTGGAATGCTGTGTTTTTTTGCCGCCATGCATAACGCCTTTTTGTATGACCAAACAACTCAATCTTGGTTTCATCAGTCCACAGGACCTTCTTCCAAAAGGAAATTGGCTTCTCCAAATGTGCTTTTGCATACCTCAGCTGACTCTGTTTGTGGCGTGCTTGCAGAAACGACTTCTTTCGCATCACTCTCCCATACAGCTTCTCCTTGTGCAAAGTGCGTTGTATAGTTGACCGATGCACAGTGACACCATCTGCAGCACGTTGATGCTGCAGCTCTCTGGAGGTGGTCTGAGGATTGTCCTTGACTGATCTCACCATTCTTCTTCTCTGCCTTTCTGATGTTTTTCTTGGCCTGCCACTTCTGGCCTTAACAAGAACTGTCCCTGTGTTCTTCCATTTCCTTACTATGTTCCTCACAGTGGAAACTGACAGGTTAAATCTCTGAGACAGCTTTTTGTATCCTTCCCCTGAACAGCTATGTTGAATAATCTTTGTTTTCAGATCATTTGACAGTTGTTTTGAGGAGCCCATGATGCCACTCTTCAGAGGAGATTCAAACAGGAGAACAACTTGCAAGTGGCCACTTTAAGTAGCTTTTCTCATGATTGCATACACCTGGCTATAAACTTCAAAGCTCAATGAGGTTAAAAAACCAAAAAAAGTGCTTTAGTAAGTCAGTAAAAAGTAGGTAGGAGTATTTAAAACAAGAAAATGATAAGGGTGCCCATACTTATGCACCTGTCAAATTTTGTTTGAATGCAGATTGCACATTTTCTGTTAGTACAATAAACCTCATTTCAAGGCAGAAACATTACTGTGTCCAACAGTTATTACATATATCAAACTGAAATAGCTGTTGCAAAAACACCAATTTTTATAAAACAATAAGCTTAAGATTAATAGGGGTGCCCAAACTTTTTCATATAACTGTATAGGAATGTTTTGGCATCTGTAGGTGTCGGCGTCCCCTGTATATGACTCATTGCCACAATTGATATTCTTTATAGTCAGTGTTTTGGATGGCCTAGGTGCGGTGTGTAATATTTTCTATCAATGGTGTGTGTGCCCTCCTCTGTGCGGTGTCCTTCCATAACCATGGATGTACTAATAAAGGGTTTTTATGTCAATTCCTTTAATGACCTTTTGTTCGGTTTCTTTGTAGGTATTATGTAATTCTCTGAATGGTCAGCCGTTCTAAGCCTGAGCAGACATATGGCAATGTAATTGATGTGTGACTGACACTGTTCTTCCCTATGTTGCGGTGACATATTTATGCTGCCATTGTGCAGTATTTTTTCTAATTAATCATCCTAAAGGTGGTTAGTGGGGTTGAGGTTGAGAACGTGTGTGAAACAGTTCTGCTCTTCTATTCCCTTAGGGTTGGAAGCTACAATTGTTTAAAATGTCTTGTGCTGACGCATTAAGATATCTTTTCACTGGAACTAAGGGGCCTAGACCACCCCCTAAAAACAAGGCCATACCCCCACCAGCAAACTGTACAGCGGGCACAATGCAGTTAATAGGGTAACGTTCTCCTGGCATTCACCAAATCCAGACTCGTCCATCAGATGCCAGATAGAGAAGTGTGATCCGTCACTGCACAGAACAGGTCTCCTCCAGAGTCCTGTGGTGGCGGCTTCACACCACTCCATCTGACGCTCGGCATCGTGCTTGGTGATGTAAGGCTGCATGCAGCTGCTCGGCCATAAAGCTCCTGGCGGGGACGCAGTGTTTGTGGTGATGTTGTTACCAATGGAGTCAGGAAAGCGTTCTGCCCTCTGCTTCTCAGCACTCAGTGACCCCGCTCTGTAATGTTCCGGGGTCTCCTGAGTTGCTGCAGTTCCTTCTACTCCTTAATAATATCACTCACATGTGATGGGGGAAGATTTAGGAGGGAAGAAATGTAATATCCAGACTTGTTACCCCGGTGGCTCCTATTACAGGACCGCGCTGGTATCAGAGAGCTCTGCACCACCAGCCGTTCTGTCATATGTTAGTAACAGCACACAGCATGGGAGGGCGGATGTTATACACCGGGGGGCGTGGGGATTGATGTTATACACTGGTGGGGGCGAGAGTCTTAATGTTATACAAGGCCGAGGGGCCAGATGTTATACCCTAGGGGTACGAGGGGATTGATGTTATACACTGGGGGTACAAGGGGCTAGATGTTATACAAGTCCGAGGGCTGGATGTTATACACTAAGGGGCGAGGGGACGGATATTATACACCGGGGCGAGGGGACGGATATTATACACCAGGGGCGAGGGGACGGATGTTATACACCGTGGGCGAGGGGACGGATGTTATACACCGTGGGCGAGGGGACGGATGTTATACACCGTGGGCGAGGGGACGGATGTTATACACCGTGGGCGAGGGGACGGATGTTATACACCGTGGGCGAGGGGACGGATGTTATACACCGTGGGCGAGGGGACGGATGTTATACACCGTGGGCGAGGGGACGGATGTTATACACCGTGGGCGAGGGGACGGATGTTATGCACCGTGGGCGAGGGGACGGATGTTATGCACCGTGGGCGAGGGGACGGATGTTATGCACCGTGGGCGAGGGGACGGATGTTATGCACCGTGGGCGAGGGGACGGATGTTATGCACCGTGGGCGAGGGGACGGATGTTATGCACCGTGGGCGAGGGGACGGATGTTATGCACCGTGGGCGAGGGGACGGATGTTATGCACCGTGGGCGAGGGGACGGATGTTATGCACCGTGGGCGAGGGGACGGATGTTATGCACCGTGGGCGAGGGGACGGATGTTATGCACCGTGGGCGAGGGGACGGATGTTATACACCAGGGGGAGGGAGCGAGGGTGCAGATGTTATACACCGGGGCTGAGGGCCGGATGTTATACACCGTGGGCGAGGGGCCGGATGTTATACACCGTGGGCGAGGGGCCGGATGTTATACACCGTGGGCGAGGGGCCGGATGTTATACACCGTGGGCGAGGGGACGGATGTTATACACCGTGGGCGAGGGGACGGATGTTATACACCGTGGGCGAGGGGACGGATATTATGCATCGGGGCGAGGGGACGGATATTATACACCGGGGGGCGAGAGGCCGGATATTATACACCAGGGGGAGGGAGCGAGGGTGCAGATGTTATACACCGTGGGCGAGGGGACGGATGTTATACACCGTGGGCGAGGGGACGGATGTTATACAACGGGGCGAGGGGACGGATATTATACACCAGGGGGAGGGAGCGAGGGTGCAGATGTTATACACCGGGGCTGGGGTCCGGATGTTATACCCTGGGGGTCGGATGTTATGCAAAGGAGGGCTTGGGGTTGGATGTTATACAGTGGGGTTGAGGGGATGGATTTTATACACTGGCGGGGGGGCGAAGGGACGGATGTTATACACCAGGGGGAGGGAGCGAGGGGACGGATATTATACATCGTGGGCGAGGGGATGGTTGTTATACACTGGGAGCGAGGGGACGGATATTATACACCGGGGGAGGCGAGAGGCCGGATGTTATACACCAGGGGGAGGGAGCGAGGGGACAGATGTTATACACCGGGGCTGAGGGCCAGATGTTATACCCTGGGGGCCGGATGTTATGCAATGGATGGCTTGGGGTTGGATGTTATACAGTGGGGTTGAGGGGATGGATTTTATACACTGGCGGGGGGGGCAAGGGGACGGATGTTATACTAAACTAGGGGCGGATGTTATACACCGGGGGAGGCGAGAGGCCGGATTTTATAAACTGGGGGCTGAGAGTCCGGATGTTATACACCGTGGGCAATGGGACTAAATGAAAAAAGCAGAATTCGGTGACTAGTAGTTTTGTCCTATAATGTATGTGCATTTGCCTTCCCTTTAGAAACTCTCCCTTGTGATTCTGCAGTGTCTTAGAGGTTGACTATCTTTTCCTACATTGCTCAGGAGTTTCTCATGAACAGACTTCCAGTGGCTTGCCCAACTCCGCTATTACTGGGAGAATGAGAATGCGAGAGTGCGAATCATCAACTGCAATGTGAAGTCCGCCTATGAGTACCTGGGCGACTCCCCACGCCTGGTCATCACTCCGCTCACTGACAGATGCTAGCGGACTCTGCTATGATGTGATGGGTTATGCTCAGAAATCTTTTTGACTTTTGTATGATGCATGAAACTTATTAGAAAGTTTATTGATATTTCATACCAGTTCTTTCATGTTTCATTGGTAGATCGGTGCTTTTTATCTAAATCTTGGTGGAGCTCCAGAAGGTCCGGCCGGCACAGGAAAAACTGAGACCACCAAAGATTTGGCCAAGGCGCTGGCCGTGCAGTGTGTGGTCTTTAACTGCTCTGATGGTTTGGACTACATAGCAATGTCAAAGGTACATACAATGTTAAGCTGCTCCATTGCAGATAATAAACTGACTCCAACCGATGTTCTGCTGACATCTTTTGATTATATAGTACAGACCAAAAGTTTGGACACACCTTCTCATTTAAAGATTTTTCCGTATTTTCATGACTATGAAAATTGTACATTCACACTGAAGGCATCAAAACTATGAATTAACACATGTGGAATTATATACTTAACAAAAAAGTGTGAAACAACTGAAAATATGTCTTATATTCTTGGTTCTTAAAAGTCGCAGGTTAACAGCAGCTCAGATTAGAGACCAGGTCAATGCCACACAGAGTTCTATCAGCAGACACATCTCTACAACAACTGTTAAGAGGAGACTTTGTGCAGCAGGCCTTCATGGTAAAATAGCTGCTAGGAAACCACTGCTAAGGACAGGCAACAAGCAGAAGAGACTTGTTTGGGCTAAAGAACACAAGGAATAGACATTAGACCAGTGAAAATCTGTGCTTTGGTCTGATGAGTCGAAATTTGAGATCTTTGGTTCCAACCACCGTGTCTTTATGCGACGCAGAAAAGGTGAACGGATGGACTCTACATGCCTGGTTCCCACCGTGAAGCATGGAGGAGGAGGTGTGATGGTGTGGGGGTGCTTTGCTGGTGACACTGTTGGGGATGTATTCAAATTTGAAGGCATACTGAACCAGCATGGCTACCACAGCATCTTGCAGCGGCATGCTATTCCATCCGGTCTGCGTTTAGTTGGACCATCATTTATTTTTCAACAGGACAATGACCCCAAACACACCTCCATGCTGTGTAAGGGCTATTTGACCAAGAAGGAGAGTGATGGGGTGCTACGCCAGATGACCTGGCCTCCACAGTCACCAGACCTGAACCCAATCATGATGGTTTGGGGTGAGCTGGACCGCAGAGTGAAGACAAAAGGGCCAACAAGTGCTAAGCATCTCTGGGAACTCCTTCAAGATTGTTGGAAGACCATTTCCGGTGACTACCTCTTGAAGCTCATCAAGAGAATGCCAAGAGTGTGCAAAGCAATCATCAAAGCAAAAGGTGGCTACTTTGAAGAACCTAGAATATAAGACATATTTTCAGTTGTTTCACACTTTTTTGTTAAGTATATAATTCCACATGTGTTAATTCATAGTTTGATGCCTTCAGTGTGAATGTACAATTTTCATAGTCTTGAAAATACAGAAAATCTTTAAATGAGAAGGTGTGTCCAAACTTTTGGTCTGTATTGGGTATATACTTTTTTTTTAGTTTTTCCAAGGGCTGGCATCATCGGGAGCATGGGCGTGTTTTGATGAGTTTAACCGTATTGAGCTGGAGGTGTTGTCCGTGGTGGCCCAACAGATTCTCCGCATCCAGAGAGCCATCCAGATGAAGATGGACATGTTCAACTTCGAAGGAACAGAACTGAAGCTTAACCCAAATTACTTCGTAGCCATTACCATGAATCCTGGCTACGCGGGACGTTCTGAGCTGCCGGATAACCTCAAGGTAAAGAGTCCCAGTGCCTTGCATCGGGTCCTTCCACAACATTTCTATAGGATTAAGCTCAGGACTATGACTCGGCCATTCCAAAACTTTGTTTATTCAACCATTCTTTTGTAGAACGACTTGTGTCTTTGGGCCATTGTCTTGCTGCATGACCCACGTTTTCTTGAGATTCAGTACATGAACTGATATCCTGATATTTTCCTTTAGCATTTGCTGATAGATTTTAGAATTCATTGTTCCATCAATGATGGCAGCCGTCCTTGGCCAAGTGCAGCAAAACAGGCCCAAAGCATGTTACGATTACCATCTTTGTGTTTCATAGATGATAGGAGGTTCTTATGCTGTAATGCAGTATTTTCTTTCTGCAAACATATAGCTTCTCACTTAAAATCTCTATCTTGGCCTCATCCTTCCACAAAGCATTATTCCAGTTACCTATTGATGTGCCCAGGTGAGTTTTAGCAGTGACATTTTAAATCGCATTGCCTTTCTCCTTGCAATCCTGCCATGCTCGCCATTGTTGTTCATTGTCCTTCTGATGGTGGACTCATGAACAATTACATTAGCTAATCTGAGGAGAGGCCTTTAGTTGCTTAGAGGTTACCTTGAGTTCCTTTGTGACCTCACAGACTGATGTAGCTTTAAGTAAAATTTATGCAGTAATACAGAAATTTTTGAGGGGTTCACAAACTTTCAAATAAATACTAGGTTTACAAAAGAAACATAAGATTTCATCAAAGGGATCATTCTCCCCCAAACCTATATGAGATTGTACTTGATGCCCTCATTTCTGCAAGCTCCTTAATATTGATGTCCCATTCTCCTATTTTCCAAAATGGACACAGTAGAGGTGCGGAGAGAGATTTGGAAAGTTTTAAAGGAGTATTCCCATCTCCAAGACTCTATCCCAATATGTAATAGGTGTAATAATAATATTAATAGCAAATACCTCCAATTGGAAATGTAGTATAGTTCTTCTGATTAGCTATGTAGCTTAACCCATGTGCAGGGCATAGCAGTAGCTTAGGTATCCATGGTTATGACCACTAGCAAGTAACTGAGTGGTCGTAACCATGGATACCTAAGCTACTGCAATGTCCTGCACATGGTAAGCAACATAGCTAATCAGAAGAACTATACTACATTTCTAATTGGAGATATTTGCACACATTATTATTATTACACCTATTACATATTGGGACAGGATCTTGGAGATGGGAATACCCCTTTAACCACACTTTGACTGACTTTCCTCTGATGTGGAATAGACACATCACTTTTAGGTCTGGGGTGGAGGATAGTGTAAATGGACATAATGGGTTCCCCGGCTCTATGCCTAGTTTACAGTAATTTAGTTTCATTTGTTGACTGACCCATCTGGTTTGCGCATTTCAGGTTCTTTTCCGGACTGTAGCAATGATGGTCCCCAACTATGCTCTGATTGCGGAGATCTGCCTTTATTCTTACGGTTTTCTGCACGCTAAACCTCTCTCGGTGAAGATGGTAATGACTTACCGGCTGTGCTCGGAGCCGCTCTCGTCCCAGTTCCATTATGATTATGGGATGCGTGCAGTAAAGGCTGTGCTGATCGCTGCTGGCAATCTGAAGCTGAAATTCCCCCATGAAAATGAAGAGATTCTTGTAAGTTCTGAACTGTTGGTCGCTTTACATCTCGTATAGGATAGCATTACCATCTTACCGAGAAGCATTTGGATCACAAAAATTAGAGCTGTATGATTTTATAGTAGCAGACAGAGACTTGCAAATAATTTCTGCACATTACTGTTCCTGGCTTGTTAGATCTCATCTGTGCAAAAGTGTCAAAACTATAGTTGTTAAACACGTAGCTTGTTCATCTTATGGGACAGTTTTGATTTTTAACTTAAACACATGTATTTTAGGCTAAAAATCATTTTAACAATTGGGTTTTATTAAAAACGTTGCATCGCTTGGCTTTCAGCGGCTTTTTGATTCCCTGCACATTCAATTTTGATAAGGTCTGTGGTCATAAATAAACTGAGAGGAGCTCAGAAAAAGACAGATAAAACATTTACAAACTCCCCGTCAGCCAGCAAAAACGAGTTCACTGACAGTATCTCACTTAACTCATTCTGCAGCCGGCAATTAACAGTGCAACACAGAGGCCACATGTATTCCCTATGGAAAAACAATTCTGCAGCATATTTCAGTGCAACTCAGCAGCGTTCCATTCCTCTTTTATCATTCCTGGAAATGTAGGAATTAATTGAAATCTGTCAATAACGAGTCCCCTACACAGTCTGACAATGTCACCACTGTTTGGGCACAGTCAGAGTGTATAGGGTTGTCCCCTATATAGATTATATATACATTATATATCATTTACACATACAATTCCAGGAGGTATAACAGAGGGACGATACAATGTAGAGTTTTAGGAAAAGAGGTTTCATACTTATTTTTTGGAGAATACTATTCTTTACTAATACAGACATACCACAAGAACTGACTGCTCCTTTGTAATGGGGTTCCTCACTTTTAATATTGTTTCATGTCATATTGTATATGAATTATTTTATCATTTAATCCTTTTTCATTCTATTTAGCTCTTGCGGTCAATTAAGGATGTAAACGAACCCAAATTTTTGTCTCATGATATTCCTCTGTTCAATGGGATTACCAGTGACCTGTTCCCTGGCATTCAACTTCCGAAAGCCGACTATAAGGTATTAAAATATAATAGTGTCTTAAAGGGGTTTTCCAAGACTTAAAGAGGACTTGTCCCTCGCCATAAATCTGTAAATGCCGCTGTTCTCCTGACTCCGGCATTGTTTTTCTTTTCTTCCTGCTCCTCTCCGTTCCTGACATCTGTCACTCTCCTCTAGCCCTTTAAGCCAACTGGGCAAGGCCTTCCTGAAGACTCCCACAGAGAGGACTTGATGACCACGCCCACTTGGCTATTAAAAATTATGAACTAGATTTCTATAAAGAGGCTATATCTCAGGAATGGAGAGGCGCAGGAGCAAAAGAAAAACAACACCGGATTCAGGAGAACAGCGGCATTTACACCAGGTAATAAAATTGCATATTAATGGCAAGTGATAGGTCCTATATAGCTGGTCAGCTATCATTTGGATGACAGTTATCTTTCCCGGCTCCCCCATATTCAGGAATGCTTGCTCCTGTTTTCTCTATGACAGAGTCGCTGCCAGAATCTTATGGCAGCTGCTAATTTCAGGGTCAGAAAGTAAGGATTGGGTGATTAAATTCCAACCCCCCAATTTTTATGTCCCCCAACATAATCTGTCATGAGGCCCCCATACACAGTAGATGGTAGACCAATCCCATTGAAATCACCCGATCCTGATCCACTGCTTTGGAATTGGGTTACATGACCTTGTCACTCATCGTCCGGTCCCATTAGTGCAACCTGGGCAGCTGCACAGGGGCACCAGAGGTAAGGGGGCTCACTTATACCTCCAATGCAAGATGATCTGATGTAGAAAAAAAATAGTTAAAACATCTGTGAGTGATTTATCACTAGTTTAGTTGTAGGTTATGGAGAATTTTTTTTTTAGATGAATGAATCGATTCGCAGGAGACTGATCCAATGGCCAGGTGTCATGGGTGCGTCAGATGTGACAGACAGTCGCCCTGCAGTTGGTTGCAGGAGATCCCTTCGTTTGGCATTACAGACATCTTCTTAGCGGTCTCACTGTAGGACCCAGCGGCTATCTCCCTCCTGTTCTAACTGACAATCAGGCCTGGGTGTTTAAATACTTCCTGGTTGCTACACAGAGGTGCCAGTGATATTCACATGACCCCTTGTGAAGGCTTGGAGCAAGTGTAGTTCTTACTTCCTCTCTGGTGCTAAGAGGATGTGTGTGCCATCTCTCTGAAGTCGACTCAAGCTAAGCTACTTCCCCTGTGTCTGTCTCCCCTTGCTGTCTTTGGTTGTCAGTGGGGATCGACTAGTGCTCACCCCCCCTTCCCTATCCAGGGCCTAGCGCTAAGGAAATAAAGAGATAGGTTCCTGTGCGGCAATTGGTGAGGAACCAATATAGAGTCGGTAGGGGAGACAGGGTGATTGCAGATCAGCCTAGGAGGTCTCCATTTCCCCCTTTCCCTAGTGTCTGGACTCCCTTCCCCTCACCCCTTTGTGTCGCACTTTGTCTTTCCTACACTGTGCGTGACATCAGGTCAGTGGTGGGCACTGAATGAGACCCCTGAGAGCCACCTTATTTCTTCCTGCCCCCTGGCTCTTCTTCAGATTAGCCGGCCTGGCATGACGTTATGGTTGCAGCATGATGTACACCAGGCCATATAATCAGAAGAGGAGCCGGGGATGCCGGCAGCTAAGAGGCGGCTCTCAGGGGTCCCGTTCCAGCGGCCACAGAATACTGATCTGTGTCCTGAAAATGTATTCTCCCACCTCTAATTGGATCCACTGTAAACAGACTGATGAAATATTTTACCTTCCTTTTGCTCAGGATTTACTGGAATGCGCACAGGAGAGCTGTGCTGGACACAACATCCAGCCCGAGAAGGTCTTCCTGGAGAACATGATCCAGACGTATGAGATGATGATTGTCAGACACGGGTAAGCTGTAACTACAGAAGTCCATGGGACGGGGGATTTATTCTTCGCTGTTTCCATTTTATACAATGGACCATGCTGCATTTTGTTTATCCCGTACAGTTTTATGTTGGTTGGAGAGCCGTTCTCTGGAAAAACGAAGGTCCTCCACGTCCTCGCTGATACGCTGTCTCTTATGAATGAGCGAGGGTGCGAAGAAGAAAAAGTGATTTACCGGACAGTGAACCCTAAAGCCATCACCATGGGGCAGCTGTTCGGGCAGTTTGATCCAGTGTCACATGAGGTTCGTCTATGATTGGAATTATTGTTTATAATACTAATATCTTTGCTGAAAATGGGAAAATCTCCCCTTTTATGGCTTATGGACATGGTAGAAGGGGTTCCTTCAGAGACATAGACCCCAGCCATACATTGCCGGGCAATCATTTTATTCTGACTTACTCCCTGTTTGCACAAAAATTGGAAACTGTTTTATTTTCCCCATCAGACATGGAAGCAACAAATTGTATTATTTATGCCAGAAATTAGCATAAATTTGCATACTTCCAGCCACATTCTGACTAGACTATGTCTGGCCTCACTCAATACACTAGCTTTGAGTGAGGTCACGCACTTCTAGTTGGCATGTGACCGCATATATGCAAATCACTTACTTGCGGTCTCTCCCGGTGCCGGCACGTTCACTTCAATAGGGGCCACGTGTAGTCAATACATGTGTATCATCAATATCATAATCCCAGGCATTCCCTTTAATAATCCGTTCAATTGTGGGATTGTATTGGATTTTATGGGAAGAGCAATTTTATTGATGCCTCTCTTCATTTGCTGTGGACCAATGGGATAGTCGCTAATACTTTCCGGGAGTTTGCGTTATCTGAGACCCCGGAAAGAAAATGGGTTATCTTTGATGGACCTATTGATACGCTAGGGATAGAAAGTATGAACACAGTCCTAGATGATAATAAAAAGGTAACTCTCTATTTTACTTTGTGAAAACTTTTTTTTTTATTTAACCGCTTCCCGACCGCTCACTGTAGATAAACATCCGCGCTGCCTGGGCTCTGTGCAGCGCGGACGCTTAAAAACGGTGGGTGGTCCCGCAGCGCTCAGGACACCGAGGGTCCTGCAAGCGCTGCGGGTGCAGTGCAGAGCGATAGCTCTGACAGGGAACATCATCGGGACCTGTTGGATCAGGTCCCAGTGATGTTAACCCTTTGCTATGTTCTATATGCCGCGATCTATAGTGATCGCGGCATATAGAAGATGGACAGAGGAGAGGGGGTCGTCTTACTTACCTCTCCGACGACCCCTGATACCTTCCAGGACCTGGCGCTGCTATGGCAGCTGGAGGTCACATGACCGCCTCCTGCTCTGCCGTATATGGTGTCCTGCCTGGCTCAGCCTGCAGCTGAAGCCTGGCAGGAGACACTGACTGTGAAACAGTCAGCAAAGATCTCATGTAATGTAATATATGTCTATTACATTACATGAGATCAGTGATCAGAAAAATAAAAATTACTGTTCCATACAGGGACTAAGTAAAAATGTAAAAAAAAAGTAAAAAAAATGTTTTCAAACTACTAAAAAAAAAAATCACAAAATAAATAAAAATAAATAAATAAAATATTAAACCAATAAATCCGTATATTTATGCAAAAACAAAAAAAGTACACATATTTGGTATCGCCGCATCCGAAACAACCCGAGCTATAAAACTGTCACACTAATTAACTCCTTCTGTGCACACCGTAATAAAAATAAATAAAAAACGGAGCAAAAAACTATGCTTTTTCCTCATATCGCCAAACAAAAAGTGGAAAAAAATGCGATCAAAAAGCAAAATGGAAATAAACATGGTACCACTGAAAACGACATCTTGTTCCGCGAAAAACAAGCCGCCATAGAGCTCCATCAGCCGAAAAATAAAAAAGTTATAGCTCTCAGAATAAAGCTATGGAAAAAAAATATTTTTTCTATAAAACTGTTTTATTGTGTAAATGCGCCAAAACATAAAAAAAAATATACAGTAAGTGTAGTATCGCTGTAAATGTACTGACCCGAAGAATAATGCTGCCTCATCACTTTTACCACACGCAGAACGGCATAAAAAAAACCTCAAAAAACAATTCCTGAATTGTTGGTTTTTGTTAATTTTACCTCCCAAAAAACGGAATAGAAAGCGATCAAAAAATGTCACGTACCCAAAAATGATACCAATAAAAATGTCAACTCGTCCCGCAAAAAACAAGCCGTCACATGACTCTGTCGGCCGAAATATGGAAAAATTATAGCTCACAAAATATGGCTATGCAAAAACTAGATTTTACAAAAAAAAAGCGTCTTTTAGTGTGTGACAGCTGTCAATCATAAAAACCCGATATGAATCTGGTATCTCTGTAATCGCACCGACCCAAAGAATAAAGTAATCTCATCACTTATACCGCATGAGGAACGGCGTAATAAATAAATAAAACCAATTCTTCACCTGCTACTGATTTGTTTATTATGTCTCCCAATGTGCTCACCACACATCTAGATAAGTTCCCTATGGGGTCTAGGTTACAAAATGGTGTCACTTGTGGGGGGTTTCCACTGTTTAGGCACATCAGGGGCTCTCCAAACGCGACATGGCGTCCGCAAATTATTCAAACAAATTTTACATTCAAAAAGTCAAATGGCGCTCCTTCCCTTCCGAGCCCTGCCGTGCGCCCAAATAGTGGTTTTCCCCCACATATGGGGTATCGGCATACTCAGGAGAAATTGCACAGCAAATTTCATGGTGCAATTTATTCTATTACCCTTATGATAATGCAAAATTAGGGGATGAAAAACATTTTTTGTGGGAAAAATGTGAACATTTTATTTTTACGGCTCAATATTATAAACTTCTGTGAAGCACCTGGGGGTGCAAGGTGCTCACCACACATCTAGATAAGTTCCCTAAGGGGTCTAGTTTCCAAAATGGTGTCACTTGCGTGCAGTTTCCACTGTTTAGGCACATCAGGGGCTCCCAAAATGCAACATGGCGTCCGCTAATTATTCAAGCAAATTTTACATTCAAAAAGTCTAATGGCACTCCTTCCCTTCCGAACCCCGCCGTGCGCCCAAACAGTGGTTTTTCCTCGCATATGGGGTATCAGCGCGCTCAAGAGAAATTGCACAAAAAAATTTGGGGTTCATTTTTTCCTGTTACCCCTGCAAAAATAAAAAAAATTGGGTCTAAAGTAACATTTTTGTGAAAAAAGTTAAATGTTCATTTTTTTCTTCCACATTCCAAAAATTCCTGTGAAGCACCTGAAGGGTTAATAAAGTTTTTGAATGTGGTTTTGAGCACCTTGAGGGGTGCAGTTTTTAGAATGGTGTCACTTTTGGGTATTTTCTGTCATAAAGACCCCTCAAAGTCACTTCAAATGTGATGTGGTCCCTAAAAAAATGTTTTTGTAAATTTTGTTGGAAAAATGAGAAATCGTTGGTTAACTTTTAACCCTTATAGCTCCCTAACAAAAAAAAATTTTGGTTCCAAAATTGTGCTGATGTAAAGTAGACATGTGGGAAATGTTATTTATTAACTATTTTGTGTGACATATCTCTCTGATTTAAGGGCATGAAAATTCAAAGCTTGAAAATTGCAAAATTTTCGCCAAATTTCCGATTTTTTTCACAAATAAACGCAAATGATATCGAAGAAATTTTACCACTATCATGAAGTACAATATGTCACGAAAAAACATTCTCCGAATCAGGGAAATCCGTTGAAGTGTTCCAGAGTAATTACCTCATAAAGTGACAGTGGTCAGAGTTGAAAAAATTGGCGTGGTCACGAAGGCAAAAACAGGCTCTAGAGCGAAGTGGTTAACTTCAAATTTAAAAAAAAAAGTAGTTACAACGTTGATAAACCATATTCGGACACATTTGATGTAGGGATAAGAGAGCACTGACACATTACATAAGTTTGACATTTAGGTCCTGTTCACACTGCGTTTATGCAGCATGTCTATTACTCTGCCGGGGATCTGACAGAATCCACTTTGGTCATTGGACTCTATGTCTCCTTCTGAATTCAGTTTTTCGGGGATTCAATCAGAACCTCTGGCAAAGTCATAGATGTATGGCATAAACACAGTGTGAACATGTCCTAAGAGACCTAAGATAATAACCCAAAGGCCAGTTATAAGTTGCTGAGCATTAGGCTTGATTTCAATGAATCTGGTTCCAAGAAATCCCTTTACCTCGTACATGTAGTCATAGACCTGGCCTTTATCGTCCAAAGGACATTCCCATTTCCCCACGGAGGACAGGAAAGGGCTCTGATCGATCTTTCCTGTGACAATTTCTTTGAAAAAAGCATCAAACTTCACTCGGCTGTCGGTGTCACAACAGCCGCCAATGGACCAAACCAGGGAGAAAGCAAAACTGGCCTAAAAGAGAAGAAAAGGGATATAATATACAGCGGGCGAAATAAGTATTGAACACGTCACCAATTTTCTAAGTAAATATATTTCTAAAGGTGCTATTGACATGCAATTCTCAGTAGACGTCAGGAACCTGCCTCTAACAATCGCGGATGACATGGCCGAGCTTCAAAGGAGACCGTGATTTTTCCTATATGCAGCAATGGTGTAACATTGCTGTATATAGCACAAGCGATCAGACGATCGCAGCTTTAAGTTCCCTAAGGGGGCTAATAAATACAGAGAAAAGTTACAAAAAATGTTTTTTCCCCAAACGTCTAATTTTTTTTTTCACTACCAATCTAATAAAAAAACTGGACATGTTTGGTATCGGTGTAATCGTACTGATGAATGAATCATATTGCTAAGTAATTTTTACCACACAATGTACACCGTAAAAACAATTCCCAAAAAATAATGTCAGAATTGTTATATTTTCACAATTTCTCTCCACTTGGAATTATTTCCCCTGTTTTCCAGGACCATAGGAAAGCACTGTCTATACCTGCAGATGGATCAGCCACACTGTGTATGGGATCGGCAGATCTTCCACTTACCATGATCCAGATACGAATGTTCTTATTATTCAGATCCTCTCTCACCACATCAAAAATCAGCATCTCCAATAATGGTGTGAGTGATATTACCACATTGCCATTGCTGGTTGTCACCAGATCCTAGGAGGAAAGACATTAGGACACTGAGGGTAAATCTAGACTACAAACTTGCGCAATGCTCCTACAATTGAGAGGACACATTACGCCCACCTTGCACTGCTTTCGGAGGAATCGAAGGGAAGGTTGGACGAGCCACTTAAAGAGTTCCTCTAGAAGAGCGAGGTGGTCCTTAGTCTTCAGTGCATCGGGAAGGGTGCTGAGCCAGGACCTCACCAGGGGCGCCCAGCCCAGTTGTTGGGGTTCCAGATAAATCATACCGCAGCGGCTAACAGTGGCGGGCTGGAGAGAGAGATATACGAAGTAGGGTTGCCCTAAGACACAAGCTCATCCAGTTATCTAATTATCTCGCTGTGTGGATGAAAAAACAGTCTACAAAGTCGTTTCCAAGTGTCCTGACGTTTCCATCATCCATAGATTACATAGCTTCTACTCAAATAAATGGATGTCTATGTAACATTACATTTTCCCTACATTCAGTGCTGGTGTCAGGAACTGGATCCTCACCATTTAGATGATTGTTGTAGTAGCACCAGAATGAAAGGGACTGACAATCCCTTTAATTATAGCGACTAAAGTGAATGTAGAGATGACTGTCAGTGGCGTAACTAGAGTCCGATGGGCCCCCATTGCAAGATTTGGACCCACTGCATGTTGGTCAGATGTATGGGCCCTTATAGTGTTCTAAATCCTATAAGGACATGCGTGTTGCACCTCCTACCCCATTATGTAGTAATATCCCCCATATTGGGCTCCTTCCTGGTATATATGTCCCATGTTCTGGCCCCATCCTGGTATATATATCCCCCATCCTAGTGTACATGTCCCTTATCCTGGGCCCCACCTTGATATATATATCCCCCATCCTGGTTATATATGTCCCTTATCCTGGGCCCCACCTTGATATATATATCCCCCATCCTGGTATATGTCCCTTATCCAGGGGCCCCATCCTGGTATATTTATGCCCCATTCTGGTATATATATCCCCCATCCAGTATATATATCCCCCATCCTAGTATATGTCCCCCATTCTGCCGTTGTATTTTAATGCATAGAAAAAAAATAAATGATTCTGCTCGCTTTTCCTCCGCTCCCCCTCTGCGCGCCATCCTCTTCTGAAGCCAGCATCTTACTTCAGAGTGCAAGCGTCGGGAGCATATGATGTCACTGTCATGCGCCCTCGTCATGTGCACGCCGACATCAGCTGCTGGCTTCTGATTGGCCGGCAGCGTGCATTGTCGTGCCCAGACCCAACGGGTCTCTGCGCCTCAATACACTTCATCTGAATGTGCATTCGAGGGCGCACATCCAGTTGAAGTTTGCGCTGATGTCGGCGGGCCCCTCACCTGCACGGGCCCAGTCGCGACCTCAACCGCGATCATTACACCCCTGATGACTGTATATGCAGGACTTCCAAATCAGTGAATGGAAGTGTTGCACGTGCTGCCAAACTCTCCTTTCACAGCGGCACAAGATGGGGCCTCCTATTCGAGAAAAGTTAGGGTGGGTGCCAGAAGAGAGACCCTCATCTACCAGACAATTATGGCCATTTTTGTGGATATGCTTTAAAAGATGAGAATACTTCTAAAAGTCAACCCTATAACTAAATCTGATTAGTTAGCATTAGATCCCCTCATAGTAACAGTTAGTTACTTGCTAATGGTCATAACCATGGATACCTAAGCTACTGCTATGCCCTGCACATGGGTTAAGCGACATAGCTTATCAGAAGAACTATACTACATTTCCAATTGGAGGTATGTGCTATTAATATTAATATTATTATTACACCTATTACATATTAGGATAGAATCTTGGAGATGGGAATACTCCTTTTAACACTTTCCAAATCTCTCTCCACACCTCTACTGTGTCCATTTTAGAAAATAGGAGAATGGGACATCAATATTAAGGAGCTTGCAGAAATGAGGGCATCAGGTGTTGTGATTATACATAGGAAATGTACAATCTCATATAGGTTTGGGGGAGAATAATCCCTTTGATGAAATCTTATGTTTCTTTTGTAAACCTAGTATTTACTTGAAAGTTTGTGAACCCCTCAAAAATTTCTGTATTACTGCATAAATTTGACTTAAAGCTACATCAGTCTGTGAGGTCACAAAGGAACTCAAGGTAACCTCTAAGCAACTAAAGGCCTCTCCTCACATTAGCTAATGTAATTGTTCATGAGTCCACCATCAGAAGGACAATGAACAACAATGGCGAGCATGGCAGGATTGCAAGGAGAAAGGCAATGCGATTTAAAATGTCACTGCTAAAACTCACCTGGGCACATCAATAGGTAACTGGAATAATGCTTTGTGGAAGGATGAGGCCAAGATAGAGATTTTAAGTGAGAAGCTATATGTTTGCAGAAAGAAAATACTGCTTTACAGCATAAGAACCTCCTATCATCTATGAAACACAAAGATGGTAATCGTAACATGCTTTGGGCCTGTTTTGCTGCACTTGGCCAAGGACGGCTGCCATCATTGATGGAACAATGAATTCTAAAATCCATCAGCAAATGCTAAAGGAAAATATCAGGATATCAGTTCATGTACTGAATCTCAAGAAAACGTGGGTCATGCAGCAAGACAATGGCCCAAAGACACAAGTCGTTCTACAAAAGAATGGTTGAATAAACATAAAGTTTTGGAATGGCCGAGTCATAGTCCTGAGCTTAATCCTATAGAAATGTTGTGGAAGGGCCCGATGCAAGGCACTGGGACTCTTTACCTTGAGGTTATCCGGCAGCTCAGAACGTCCCGCGTAGCCAGGATTCATGGTAATGGCTACGAAGCAATTTGGGTTAAGCTTCAGTTCTGTTCCTTCGAAGTTGAACATGTCCATCTTCGTCTGGATGGCTCTCTGGATGCGGAGAATCTGTTGGGCCACCACGGACAACACCTCCAGCTCAATACGGTTAAACTCATCAAAACACGCCCATGCTCCCGGTGATGCCTGCCCTTTGAAAAACTAAAAAAAAGTATATACAGTACAGACCAAAAGTTTGGACACACCTTCTCATTTAAAGATTTTCTGTATTTTCATGACTATGAAAATTGTACATTCACACTGAAGGCATCAAAACTATGAATTAACACATGTGGAATTATATACTTAACAAAAAAGTGTGAAACAACTGAAAATATGTCTTATATTCTAGGTTCTTCAAAGTAGCCACCTTTTGCTTTGATGACTGCTTTGCACACTCTTGGCATTCTCTTGATGAGCTTCAAGAGGTAGTCCCCTCGCCCCTGGTGTATAATATCTGTCCCCTCACCCCGGTGTATAATATCCGTCCCCTCGCCCCTCAGTGTATAACATCCAGCCCTCAGACTTGTATAACAACTAGCCCCTCGTACCCCCAGTGGCACCCCAGGGGTTTTGGTTGCCACAGTGGTAGAAATACCATGTCAGAGCGAGCATGGGTTTTCCTGGTCAGGAGCACAATTGCATGCAACGCCTCCTGCCCCAGTCCAGGGAGGGGAGGAACCTGCCCTTTATAAACTGGATCTGGGATGGGGACGGGGTTAGTCAGGAAAAGGAGAGTAGAGCAGAGGAGCAGCAAGGAGCTCTGTAGGAGCCAGGAGCTGAAAGCCAGGGACTGGAGCTGTGAAGAGCTCGTCCTGGCCGAAGACACAGAGAACCGAACACTGGAGTCCGAGGCTGTGAGGATCTCCACATCCAGCAGCAGAAACCACCTGGCAGGGGATTTCAGGTCCTCTGGCCATAGAAAGCCCGGAGGCTTAGTCACACGCAAATGACCGGCACCGCCATCGAGGAGCGGAAGGTACCAAAGGTCCCAAGTCACCAGCCATACGGGTGAGCACCACACGGTACACTCAGGGACGTGGGCTACTACACGACTACAGGGTAGACAGGAAGAGTGCAGTCAGACGGGAAGGCCTACACCTCCACCTGGCCAGGGGGACTCTTGTTCGCTCACAGACTGACCAGGCCTCTAATGTTAGCCAGTACTCCCGGCAGGGCCTTCTTCATTACCAACAGTAAAGACCCTGAACTGCACTGCACGGACTCGGAGTCATTTCTGCTGCGCCCATGCACCACAACCCTCACCATCTACACACGCTGCCCTGAGGCTCTACTCCTCCCGTGGGGAGTTATACTACCCTCTGCTGCGCACACAACATCAGCCTCAGCGGTCTGCCCCGCAGCGGCGGTTCTCAGTGACCGCAATCTACGGGTGGCGTAGTCGGACATTTAAACATCAAAAACCAAATAAACAGATCCGCCACTGGTTTGACCGCCCTGAGCCACGGGACCAGGTCGCCGCCACGGAGACTACAACCCCTAGCATTACACAGAGACCCGGCTCCAGGTATACCCCCACACACGGCCCAGGGGGGCGCGTCAATAACATCTGGCCCCTCGGCCTTGTTGTTTAACATTAAGACTCTCGCCCCCCCACCAGTGTATAACATCAATCCCCTCGCCCCTGGTGTATAATATCCGTCCCCTCGCCCCTCAGTGTATAACATCCAGCCCTCGGACATGTATAACATCTAGCCCCTCGTACCCCTAGGGTATAACATCTGGCCCCTCGGCCTTGTATAACATTAAGACTCTCACCCCCCACCAGTGTATAACATCAATCCCCACGCCCCCCGGTGTATAACATCCGCCCTCCCATGCTGTGTGCTGTTACTAACATATGACAGAACAGCTGGTGGTGCAGAGCTCTCTGATACCAGCGCGGTCCTGTAATAGGAGCCACCGGGGTAACAAGTCTGGATATTAAATTTCTTCCCTCCTAAATCTTCCCCCATCACATGTGAGTGATATTATTAAGGAGTAGAAGGAACTGCAGCAACTCAGGAGACCCCGGAACATTACAGAGCGGGGTCACTGATTGCTGAGGAGCAGAGGGCAGAACGCTCTCCTGACTCCATAACTGCAGAGTCCAGATCTCCTTTGGTAATAACATCACCACAAGCACTGCGTCCCCGTCAGGAGCTTTATGGCCGAGCAGCTGCATGCAGCCTTACATCACCAAGCACGATGCCGAGCGTCGGATGGAGTGGTGTGAAGCCGCCACCACAGGACTCTGGAGGAGACCTGTTCTGTGCAGTGATGGATCACACTTCTCTATCTGGCATCTGATGGACGAGTCTGGATTTGGTGAATGCCAGGAGAACGTTACCCTATTAACTGCATTGTGCCCGCTGTACAGTTTGCTGGTGGAGGTATGGCCTTGTTTTTAGGGGTTGGTCTAGGCCCCTTAGTTCCAGTGAAAAGATATCTTAATGCTTCAGCACAAGACATTTTAAACAATTGTAGCTTCCAACCCTAAGGGAATAGAAGAGCAGAACTGTTTCACACACGTTCTCAACCTCAACCCCACTAAACACCTTTAGGATGATTAATTAGAACAAATACTGCACAATGGCAGCATAAATATGTCACCGCAACATAGGGAAGAACAGTGTCAGTCACACATCAATTACATTGCCATATGTCTGCTCAGGCTTAGAACGGCTGACCATTCAGAGAATTACATAATACCTACAAAGAAACCGAACAAAAGGTCATTAAAGGAATTGACATAAAAACCCTTTATTAGTACATCCATGGTTATGGAAGGACACCGCACAGAGGAGGGCACACACACCATTGATAGAAAATATTACACACCGCACCTAGGCCATCCAAAACACTGACTATAAAGAATATCAACTGTGGCAATGAGTCATATACAGGGGACGCCGACACCTACAGATGCCAAAACATTCCTATATAGGGACCACCATCTCAATATGCATAAATGACTACTGCCCCATAGACGTCATTGTAAGTACACCCCAAGATTGCTTTACTGTGACAAGATCAACTGTGTCCTATGAAAACTCAAAGAAAAGAGGGGGGAATATAACATAGATATGGAAAGATAGGAATGGGGTGAAATGTATGAAGGTGCTCTGCATATTGAGCTGTGATATCTGTAGAGGGACGGACTCCATATTAACATCCTGTATATGGATTTAGAATAGGAGGCCATAAAAGCCCCTGTAGGTGTAATGTGGAGGGGGCACAATACCTTTCTCCATGTAGTGTATAATAAATAGAACATGGTATTGGAAAGTTTGGTGCCAGCCATGATGTTTGCACAAACTTGTTTGGATCAGTTCCATCACCACGTCACGAGCGTGCCCCTCTATGGTGACGAGAGCCCCCAATGTGCTGCGAGTCTGCTGGGACAATTTGCCTCCTCGCACAAGCTCCACAATATCATTTAGCTGGAGCTGCAGATTATCATAGGAGTTTTTCAGGCCCTACAAGAAGGATGTAACGGTGAAATCATCTGCAGAAACATTCATAGAACATACATATTGCAAGGGGGCTGAAATCTATACAGATTATAAGCTGCAGACTAGATTGAGAACTCCACAATATGCAGGCACTTTATAATGTACACAACAATTTTACAACATATCTTTACAGAAGTTGGAGATCTGGATTGAACACAGAGCTCCAAATACCCAGATGTACCTCTATAAAACCCTGCCACAAACAGCATGGAAAACTCAATGCAGATGGATTCATTTTATGCAGGTATTATGGGAAATCCCATACAATGTCTTCCCTTATTGGTAGATATGACGAGAGTAGAGATGAGCGAATGGATTTGCAGGACTCTGGTCCAACAGTCGGGTCAGTATTCCATGGCCGCAGGACCGGAGCTCCATGAACCGGCATCTCCGGCTCCTCTTGAGATAGTCACTGGCAAAAAATCCACTGGTGAAACTGTTATACCCTTGAGATAGCCACTGGTGAAACTGTTATACCCTTAAGATAGCCACTGGTGAAACTGTTATACCCTTAAGATAGCCACTGGTGAAACGGTCACACTCTTGAGATAGCCACTGGAGAAACTGTGACACTCTTGAGATAGCCACTGGCAAAACTGTCACACTCTTGAGATAGCCACTGTCGAAACCATCACACTCTTGAGATAGCCACTGGCAAAACCGTCATACTCTTGAGAAATCCACTGGTGAAACTGTTATACCCTTGAGATAGCCGCTGGTGAAACTGTTATACCCTTGAGATAGCCACTGGCAAAAAATCCACTGGTGAAACTGTTATACCCTTGAGATAGCCACTGGCGAAACTGTCACACTCTTGAGATAGCCACTGGCAAAAAATCCACTGGTGAAACTGTTATACCCTTGAGATAGCCACTGGTGAAACTGTTATACCCTTGAGATAGCCACTGGCAAAAAATCCACTGGTGAAACTGTTATACCCTTGAGATAGCCACTGGCGAAACTGTCACACTCTTGAGATAGCCACTGGCAAAAAATCCACTGGTGAAACTGTTATACCCTTGAGATAGCCACTGGTGAAACTGTTATACCCTTAAGATAGCCACTGGTGAAACTGTCACACTCTTGAGATAGCCACTGGTGAAACTGTCACACTCTTGAGAGAGCCACTGGCAAAACTGCCACACTCTTGAGATAGCCACTGGCGAAACCATCACACTCTTGAGATAGCCACTGGCAAAACCGTCATACTCTTGAGAAATCCACTGGTGAAACTGTTATACCCTTGAGATAGCCACTGGTGAAACTGTGACACTCTTGAGAGAGCCACTGGAGAAACTGTGACACTCTTGAGAGAGCCACTGGCGAAACTGTCACACTGTTGAGATAGCCACTGGAGAAACTGTTATACCCTTAAGATAGCCACTGGTGAAACTGTTAAGTGATATATAATAGTAATTTTAGAATACATAGTTGTGATTAAAATATATACCTGGTGGTGGTTATATATAAAAAAAAAATAAATTACATGGTACTGATCATAAAAATACATAATTGTTAGTCTAGTATATAAAAAATTCATAAAATATAAGTTATTTTTACAGAAATGAGATCTTACAATAAAACAAATATTTTTTTCAGTATTGGTAAATAGGGCTGTGCATTATTAAATATACACTTTTTTATTTATTTATTTATATGTATTTATTTTTCCTCTTCTTTTTCCCTTTCTATCCCCCCTCACACATTTTGCACTATATCATTAAGACCATCTGGATATAGGCTTTTCAATCGAAAGATCCAATAAGGCTATGTGCCCACGATGCAGAAATGAAGCAGAAAATTTCTGCAGCATTTCTGCATCTCCCTGGCAGAAAAAACGCATGCAGATTGTGCATGCGTTTTTCCTGCAGAATACATGCGGATTCACATGCGTTTCCGCATGCAGATTGACAAGCGCTTTCCAGGCGATTAGCTTCACTTGGAAAGTGCTTGACAACTTGGTCACACTATATAAATCCATGCAACCGGCAACCGGCATGGATTTTATATAGTGTGACCGTAAAACAATGTTAAAATAAAGCTATACTCACCCCCGATGCCCCGGCGTGTGCTGCAGCGCTCGTTCCTGTCTGAAGGGCCTGCGGTCACATGACTGTGACGTCACCGAAGGTCCTTCAGCGCTGCCGGCATGCAGAGAGAAGCCAAAATGAATGAACATGCTGCGGATTTATGAGCGCTGCAGAAACGCTGCGGAAAAATCCGCAGCATGTGCATTGACATTGCGAAATGCCATTGGGGACCATGGGGTACGGATTACCATGCGTTTTTTATGCGTTTCCGCTGCGGAAATTCCGCAGCATAAACGCATGAAAAACGCATCGTGTGCACGCAGCCTTAGACTCTTTTCTGTTTAGTTTCTGGATCCTATTTATGTCATTCTGTGGTATTTGTTCAACAGGAGTTACCTTTATGTCAAATTTTTTGTGGTGTTTAAAACACAGTTTGTCCAGACACCTTTTAGTTAAAAAACCTTTTTTGGTGTTGTGTCTGTGGCCATTCATACGCGACCGCAGTGTCTGTGTAGTGCGGCCCACGTATTGAAGACCACAGGCACAATTGATCACGTAGATAACGTGATCACTCTCACAAGTAAGGTGCTGGTTTATATTTATTGTCTCTCCTGTGCTTCTTGATGTGATACATTTTTGTTTGTGACTAATGATATTGCAGCAATGACATTTTTTTGATCCACATCTAAAAACTCCAAGGGGATTTTGTATAGGAGTCTTTTTTGGTCTTGAAGGAGAGAGGGGTTTCCCTGAGACACTAGGCGCAATAATGTTCCCAATAGTAACCCCCCTCCGGAATGTGATACCAGGATTCTCCGGTAGGCACTTTTTGAGAAAGGAATCCCTTCTTAGAATGTACCAATACTTTTTTAAAATCTGTCTTACTTTCACACTTCCCTGATTAACCCTAGAACACATGACCATAAAAATCTACATTTTCACATACCTGGGGCCTTTTAGGCCCGTGTGCAAATAACATGGAATAACTCAAACAAAAATGACAAACCACTATATACCTGAGGAATACCTAGAGTTTCAAAATTCTAACTAAAGTAATCTTGCAGAAAATAGAAAACAATTAACAGGGCGGGCCTGCGAGGCCCCAGGTATGCGTTCTAGGGTTAAAAGCAGTAATAAAATTATATTGCCATCTTGTATTATTTTCTTTATCTCTCTTTTTGTACGTATTTGTTTGTTCATTGTCTATAACAGAGCACTGTTTTTTTTCTGTGAGTTTTTCATACAGACATTCATTTTGAGTTTTTTTCAGGTTGGTTTCATAGGCTTCTGCTATCAATTTTTTGGGGGTATTTTTTATCAAAGAATATTTTAGTCAGAATTTTAGATTGTTCCACATAATCTTTATCTTTCGTATTGTTCTTTCGGATGCGCAGGTATTGGCTGAACGGTATGTTCTGCTTCCATTTTGGATAATGTGCGCTCCGAAAGTCCAAAAATCCATTAGAATCCGTTTTTTTAAAAAAGGTTTTAGTTATAATTTTATTATTAGAGTGACTGATTTCCAGGTCCAGATAATGGATTTTTTCTTTATCCATGTTATATGTGAATGAAATACCCCAACTATTTTTGTTAAATTCCTCTATAAGAGAAATTGCTTGTTTTTCTGTGCCCTTCCAGAAGATGATTAAATCATCTATATAGCGCCTATATAGCAATATGTGTTCCTTATATGGTGTTTGGTTGATGGGCGATGTGGACTCGAATCGCCCCATAAAAAGATTAGCGAAACTTGACGCGACCCGAGTCCCCATCGCGGTGCCAAACTGCTGCAGGAACAATTCACCCTGGAATTCAAAAACATTATGCTCCAATATAAACTTTAAGCCTGATAGAAGGAAATCTCTCTGGGCCGACGGCATATTTGGAATCTCAGATAAATAGTGTGATACTGCTTCAACTCCCATATTATGTTCTATATTGGAGTACAGAGCATTCACGTCCAGTGTGATGAAAAGATAATCATTTTCCCAGTTTAAAGAACTACATCCTACTAATATTATAAATGCGAAAGTTTGTGAGTATGTATGTTTGTTACTCTTTCACGAAAAAACTACTGGACGGATTTGCATGAAACTTTACAGTAATATAGATTATACATCGGAATAACATATAGGCTACAATTTGTAATGATTTTATGTAATTTTGGTCGTAATATAACGATACATGTCAATTAAGTCGGAAAAAAATCTGGCCTCTGAGAGCTATCTTGGCGTACGCTGCCTAAATGGTTGGAGTTACACAAAGATGATGTACCGTAGAATTGTTTGTCTTGAATAGTTCTAAATAAAAGTCCGCGACAGCATATATCTCCCTTTTATGTGGAAGCCACTATGACCAAAATTGTGAACCATAAATTTAATTAAATTAGATACTAAAGCCACTATGACCAAAATTGTGAACCATAAATTTAATTAAATTAGATACTATTTTACAATGCACATTTTAGTATATTTATCAAACTTTTTAGTATATTTATCAAACTCTTATATACACACATACACAGGTGATATTTAAATGGCTGATTTACAGCAGTCAGAAGAGATTGATAATACAATAATTTGCCCATAGTGGATCATTGTATAGTGAGGTCACAGTTGCCGCCTGTCCACAGTCAGAATACAGGGGTGATCATATACCGTGGCCAGGTACAAGTGTGGCACAGGGGGTTCACACACGACCCCCAGGGACTGACATTTCCTAGAAACTTTGGCAGCTGTCAGTCATGAGCTCACCCTGATACATTACACTCTGGAAACAGCTGAAGGGAGAAGGATAATTTATGACATTTTCTCAGACTTAAAAAAAAAAAAAAAAACCCACAGAAAACAGCCCATATGTCAGGAACAGGTTACTAGGGAACTACACGTCCCAGCACGGCCTGCCCGCGCCCACAGCCCGGGGGGAGTGTGAGGCTTCCTCCTGCAGGTTGCCCGGGGGCACCGGGCTGTCATTGTCCTCACACAGGGGGTCCCCGCCGCCATTGTCCCTCCACATAACACCGTATAATAAAACATGCGCTCACCTGCGCCAGCTGCTGCAGCCGGGAAAGTTCCGAGCGCCTCACCTGGGCGGAGGGGAAGTGACTCACACACGGGGAGGGGCAGTAACCTGAGCACGGCTCCATGGAGGATGCACACACTGCAGCCTGACAGCACCGGCAGCAGCGCTACACAAATGGCGTCCTCCCCTCCTGTGTGCAGCACAGCCCTGTGTGTGTGCAGCGCAGCATGTCACCCACAGCACCAGCAGGCTGCTCTCAGCTCCCACAGAGCACTGGGAATGGTTGCTATGGGTAACCGCGCCACAGCTGCTCCTCATAGACCAGTCATATACAACTGATATCGTCTGTACAGCGATCGTAATATAACTAATTAGATTGTTTTAGTATTTTGTTTGAACTTTACAAAGTACCTATTTTGTAATTAGTACTTATAAAAATGCCGCGAAAGCGTAAGTCTAACATTTCGCAAAGCTCTAATAAAGCCCGAGCTATGAAAATAATTAGACGTGATGAGAATTCTCAACAAGCCGAGCAACGAAGGCTTGAGCAGGCGGTGCGTTGTGCGGCACATAGAGCTGCAGAGACTCCAGAACAATCCCAAGCCCGACGTGAACGGAATGCGGAGTATCTGGCGTCTCAACGGGCTGCTGAAACTCCAGAACAGTCCCAAACTCGACGTGAACAGCATGCGGAGTATCTGGCGTCTCAACGGGCTGCTGAAACTCCAGAACAGTCCCAAGCCCGACGTGAACAGCATGCGGAGTATCTGGCGTCTCAACGGGCTGCTGAAACTCCAGAACAGTCCCAAGCCCGACGTGAACAGCATGCGGAGTATCTGGCGTCTCAACGGGCTGCTGAAACTCCAGAACAGTCCCAAGCCCGACGTGAACAGCATGCAGAGTATCTGGCGTCTCAACGGGCTGCTGAAACTCCAGAACAGTCCCAAGCCCGACGTGAACAGCATGCGGAGTATCTGGCATCTCAACGGGCTGCTGAAACTCCAGAACAATCCCAAGCCCGACGTGAACAGCATGCGGAGTATCTGGCATCTCAACGGGCTGCTGAAACTCCAGAACAGTCCCAAGCTCGACGTCAGCAGCAAGCAACTTACATGGCGTCCCAAAGAGCCACTGAAACTTATGAAATGGCCGAATCTCGCAGACGCACTGTTGCTGAAAGGGCAGCACAGTGACGTCAAACATTTACAAGAAATACATGGATATTGTTTCATAAAGCTGCATTTGAGTATGACGAGACTCTTGATTATGAAACTCACAAGCTTATAAAAATAGAAGCAATGACCATAGATTGCAAATATTGCGGAGCTCTTAAGTGGGAAGAGGAAGCAGCAGGTATGTGTTGTTTGGGCGGGAAAGTAGCTCTTCATTATATAGACGAGCCAGTTCAACCTTTTAAAAGAGCTTTTCTCTAATGAAACTGATGAATCTCACCTTTTTCTAAATAATATAAGAAAATACAACATGTGCTTTCATATGGCGTCTTTTGGAGCAGATCAAATTGTCTCAATGCCTGGGTTTTGCCCGACCTTTACAATACAAGGACAAGTATACCACCGTATCGGTTCTTTAATTCCTACGTCCATTTCGCAACCACAATTTTTACAAGTTTATTTCATAGGTGACGAAGAAGAACAAATCAACAGTAGTGTTGAGCGATACGTTCCGATATCAGGAAATATCGTATCGGATTGGATCGGACCGATACTCAAAAAGTATCGGATATCGCCGATTCCGATACCGGAAACCAATGCAAGTCAATGGGACACTAATATCGGAATGAAAATAAACCCTTTCTTTCCTTGTAGGTTAATTCTACATGAAGTAAAACAACTAAGAATAATGTAGAATGTATTACGCGAAAAGCCGGCAATTCATCAGCGCATACACCGGTACCCGACAATTTACAACAGAAAGAATAGAGCTTCACACATAGATTAGATAGATAGAAACATGTCAGTCACATATATATGAAGTACAGTGACAGTGTTGCTTACTGTACTTGTCATTTAGTGTAAAGGATTTATATAAAAAAAAATAATAGTGTTTTCATGCACCGTCTCTTTAAGAAAGCCGGCCGGCAATTCAGCATCGGTACCCGACAATTTAGAATAGAAGGAATAGAGCTTCACACATAGATTAGATAGATAGAAACATGTCAGTCACATATATATGAAGTACAGTGATAGTGTTGATTACTATACTTGTCATTTAGTGTTAAAATAAAGGATTTATTTAAAAAAAAAATGGCGTGCGGTTCCCCTTAATTTTAGTCTCTAGCGGAGGTTAAGCAGACAGCTGGGGCAGATGTTTGAAGCCTGGGAAGGGGGTAATACCCACGGAGCTTCCCAGGCTACTAATATCAGCCCCCAGCTGAATACCTAGCCTTTACTAGCTACTAAAATGGGAGACCCCCCCAAAAAATGACGTGGGGTCCCCCCTATTTTAATAGCTAGCAAAGGCTAGGCAGACAGCTGGGGGCTGATATTAATAGCCCAGGAAGGGAGCCATGAATATTGGCCCCCTCCCAGGCTAGAAACACCAGCCGTCAGCCGCCCCAGAAATGGCGCATCCATAGGATGCGCCAATTCTGGCACTTAGCCTCGCTCTTCCCACTGCCCTGTAGCGGTGGCAGTGGGGTAATAGGGCTGGGGTTGATGTCAGCTTATAATGCCAGCTGACATCAAGCCCAGGTTAGTAATGGAGAGGCGTCTATAAGACACCCCCATTACTAACCCCATAGTGAAAGTTAAAAAAAAAACACAAACACCCAGAATAAAGTCCTTTAATTGAAATAAACACACAATTCTTTATTGTTCTAAATTAAACCATACTTACCGTCACGCCCATTCCAGCTGAAGCCAACGATCTCCTGCAATAAAAGAAAAATAATAAAGCAACCTCATCCTTACCTGTCCATGGTTCCCACGACGGCTCCAGCTCTGCTACATCGAGATGACAGGCTGGACCGCAGCAGAACGCTGTCATCCAGCCTGTCATCCCGCAGACACTGAGAAGCGCAGGCATGCTTGCGCTCCTCAGTGTCTCTCTGTGACGGCATAAAGATGAGCCGAGTTCATGTCCAATGAACTCAGCTCACTTCATGTACGTCACTGACAGCGTGGGAGAATTCTCACGCTGAAGCGCTGAGTGCAGGAGAATTTTCCCACGCTGTCAGTGACGTGCATGAGGTGAGCTGAGTTCATTGGACATGAACTCGGCTCATCTTTATGCCGTCACAGAGAGGCACTGAGGAGCGCAAGTGTAGCACCCTGAGGATTCGGCTGCTACAGGGGTATTGCACCTCAACCCAGAGGTGTGATATTCCACTCCCGGGTAAGGATGGAGTGTGGATCTGAGCTCGGTAGGCTGCATGCACTACACACATCCCATTTCCGAGGAGCAGACCGACGGTACTCCCACTTAGAAATGTGCAGGTACGACCGAGTCTGTTCCTGGCTGGAGTGGGAGGGGGGTGGAACATCCCAAGTAGTGTAGGGGCAGATAGGGGGAGCAGCCTGGGTAAAGATAGGAGCTCATTGGGTGCTGGACACCTGAGCTCACACATAGAGGGTGTATATAAGGTGGGCACCAACTAAGAACAGGGTCAGTTGCAGAGAGAAAGTCAGCGAGCGGAGGAGAAGAGAGACCCAGAGTGAGAGAGGAGAGAGAGAGACCCAGAGGGGGAAAAAGAAGAAAGGACTCTAAGACCCCAAATTAAATCCCCGGGTGAAGAGTCGGCACAGGGTACCGGAACCCAAGCTGGTGGGGGCAAAAACACACCCCAGCCAGAGACCGGAGGCCGTGGGCAGCGTTTGCCACGGCCACCCACCACATCCACCACGAAGGCACACCACGTGGAGGGTCAGGGAACCCGAGGCCAAGGGTCTCCCAACAGAAGGCCCGAGGGAGCTGGACCTGGGTGGATCAATAGTGGGGACGGCCAGAGAAAGGACAGAAGGAGAGCTCAGGGTCACGCTCCGGACTTATTTGGGGGTTGGCTGGATCCAGAACCTGGTGGACGCAGCACGGCTCGGGAGGTCACTCGAAGCTGGAGTGACCAGAACATCAGCAGTGAGTAAACATCCTAAACTGCATAACCCGACTCTGTCTCTGATTGCCGTCTACCCTGCATCACCACAACTCCCATCCTCTGCACCTGATCCCCCTGAGGCTATACCCCTCCCGTTGGGGGTTATCCTATCAAGCTGCACCAACACCACCAGCCTCAGCGGACCCTGCTGCAGCGGCGGCCACAGTGACCGCAACACAACGGGTGGCGTAGTCGACATTAAGAACTTAGTAACATCTGTAGGACTGCCACATACAACTCAGTTTGACACCCTGGGCACGGACCGGGTCACAGCCACTCGGAAGACTACAACCCCCATCTGATCCGGCTCCGGATATTCCCCATAAAGAATATGGCCCAGGGGGTGCGTCACAAGCATGCCTGCGCTTCTCAGTGTCTGCGGGATGACAGGCTGGATGGCAGCGTTCTGCTGCGGTCCAGCCTGTCATCTCGATGTAGCAGAGCTGAAGCTGTCGTGGGATCCATGGAAAGGTAAGGATGATGTTGCTTTATTATTTTTCTTTTATTGCAGGAGATCGTTGGCTTCAGCTGGAATGGGCGTGATGGTAAGTATGGTTTAATTTAGAACAATAAAGAATTGTGTGTTTATTTCAATTAAAGGACTTTATTCTGGGTGTTGTGTTTTTTTTAAATACTTTACTAGAAATTCATGGCGGTCATGTCTAATATTGGCGTGACACCATGAATTTCGGGCTTAGGGCCAGCTGATAATGCCAAGCTGGCCTTAACCCCTTTATTACCCAGTGAGCCACCGCACCAGGGCCCTGGATGAGTTGGGTACAGCGCCAGAAGATGGCGCTTCTATGAACGCGCCATTTTCCGGGGCGGCTGCGGACTGCAATTTGCAGCGGGTGGGGCCCAGAAAGCTTGGGCCTCCCTGCGCTGCAGATTCCAGCCCCCAGCTGCCTAGTTGTACCTGGCTGGACACAAAAATAGGGCGAAGCCCCACGTATTTTTTTTTTAAATTATTTCATGAAATTCATGAAATAATTAAGAAAATAAGGGCTTCCCTATATTGTTGTGTCCGGCCAGGTACAAATAGGCAGCTGGTGGTTGGGGGCAGCCCGTTCCTGCCTGCTGTACCTGGCTGGACACAAATATAGGACGCAGCCCCACATCAATTTTTTTTTAATTATTTCATGAATTTCCTGAAATAATTAAAAAAATATTGACGTGGGGCTTTGCACTATATTTGTGTCCAGCCAGGTACAGCAGGCAGGAACGGGCTGCCCCCAACCACCAGCTGCCTATTTGTACCTGGCCGGACACAACAATATAGGGAAGCCCTTTTTTTCTTTATTATTTCATGAATTTCATGAAATAATTAAAAAAAAAAAATACGTGGAGCTTCGCCCTATTTTTGTGTCCAGCCAGGTACAACTAGGCAGCTGGGGGCTGGAATCTGCAGCGCAGGGAGGCCCAAGCTTTCTGCCCCCCCCCCCCCCCCGCTGCAAATTGCAGTCCGCAGCCACCCCGGAAAATGGCGCGTTCATAGAAGCTGGATGCTGTACCTGGCTGGCATACAAAAATATAGCAAAGCCCACGTCAAAATTTTTGGGAAAAATTAATTAAAAAATAAATAATAATTTAGGGACTGCATCTTTATTAACTCCTCAAATGTCATTTAGTGTTAAAATAAAGGATTTATTTTAAAAAAAAATTGGCGTGGGATCCCCCATAATTTTAGTCTCTAGCCGAGGTTAAGCAGACGGCTGGGGAATATGTTTGAAGCCTGGGAAGGGGGTAATACCCACGGAGCTTCCCAGACTACTAATATCAGCCCCCAGCTGAATACCTAGCCTTTACTAGCTATTAAAATGGGGGACCCCCCCAAAAAAAATGACGTGGGGTCCCCCCTATTTTAATAGCTAGCAAAGGCTAGGCAGACAGCTGGGGGCTGATATTAATAGCCCAGGAAGGGAGCCATGAATATTGGCCCCCTCCCAGGCTAGAAACACCAGCCGTCAGCCGCCCCAGAAATAGCGCATCCATAGGATGCGCCAACTCTGGCACTTAGCCTCGCTCTTCCACGCTGCCCTGGTGCGGTGGCAGGGGGTAATAGGGCTGGGGTTCATGTCAGCGCCAGCTGCCATGAAGCCCAGGTTAGTAATGATGGGCGTCTATAAGACACCCCCATTACTAACCTACAAAGTGTTAAAAAGAAAAAACACACTACACCCAGAAAAAAATAATTTATTTGAAATAAAACACACAATTTTATTAAATTCTTAGTTTACTAAAAAAAAATAGTTACCTGTCCACGTTCCTGCGCTGATCTCCCATGCACAGCTGTCACATCTGGAGATGGTGACAACTGTGCATGGCTGCTGTAAGCTCACACTGCCGGGAACACGTCCGCTCCCGGCAGCGGGAGCCACTGACTGAGGTCACCGGAGTGCATTCAGGCAGCGCAGCTCCGGAGACCTCCTTTACCGCACTGCTGTACCGTGGGAATTTCTCACGATACAGCAGGGCCGTAAAGGAGCTGACTGGAGCAGCGCTGCCTGAACTCCGGCGAACCCGCTTATGCAATGACGGGGCTGCTTTACGGCCCCATCATTCTAGCGGCGGCAGCGGTTCAGAGCGGTCACATTCTATGTGGCTGCTCTAAACTGGAGATCATCGTGGGACACTCGTGGACTACTACGGAGGGGTAAGGATAAGGTTGTGGTTTATTATTTTATATTTTATTACAGGAGATCGATGGCTTCGGGGAATTAGGTGTCTAGGTGAGTATAGGTGTAATTTTTTATTTTTTACTTTATTTTAGGTGGCGATCGGCGGGGACAGGTAATGTATGAACTAATTTATTGTAGGTAACCACTGGCCACCAATGACATGTATTTAACATTTATTGGGGACACAGTAGGGCAATTTATATAGCAGGATCAGGCTGATGGGAACTACTGCTCCCATCGAGCTGATCCTGCTGGCAGGAGTGGACGGGGGACAGACATAGGCCGATGGGAGTAGTAGTGTCACATCGGCCTATGTCTGCCTGCACGCACACACCCGCACACATCGCACAGACACCGCGCACACCCGCAGACATTGCACAGACACCGCACACATCGCACAGACACCGCACATACCCCCAGACATCGCACAGACACCGCGCACACCCGCGCACACCCGCACACACTCGCAGACATCGCACAGACACATCGCACAGACACATCGCACAGACACATCGCACAGACACATCGCACAGACACTGCGCACACCCGCACACACTCGCAGACATCTGGAGCAAGTTCAGAGAAGAGCGACCAGAATGGTGACTGGTCTGCAAACCATGTCCTATGAGGAACGGTTGCAGGATTTGGGAATGTTTAGCTTGCAAAAAAGAAGACTGAGAGGAGACTTAATAGCTGTCTACAAATATGTCAAGGGCTGTCACATTGTAGAAGGATCATCTTTATTCTCATTTGCACAAGGAAAGACTAGAAGCAATGGGATGAAACTAAATGGGAGGAGACACAGATTAGATATTAGAAAAAACTTTTTGACAGTTAGGGTGATTAATGAGTGGAACAGGCTGCCACGAGAGGTGGTGAGTTCCCCTTCAATGGACGTCTTCAAACAGAGGCTGGACAGACATCTGTCTGAGATGATTTAGTGAATCCTGCTTTGAGCAGGGGGTTGGACCAGATGACCCAGGAGGTCCCTTCCAACTCTACCATTCTATGATTCTATGATCTCACAGACACCGCACACACCCGCAGACATCGCACAGACACCCCACACACACTCGCAGACACACGCACAGACACCCGCACACACCAATCATGACGGGTCTGGGAGATGAGGCTGACCTGTGAGACCGTGGGAAAGTTCATGTGAGTTCATGCAATGCAGTCAAGCATGAACTCACATGAACCCTCTGAGGGCACCGCGGCGACTTCAAATGAACAGCTGATCGGCATCACCTGATACCTCAGCTGTTCATTTGAAATAACCGGCGGGAAAGCGCAGCACAGAACGGGAAAGCCGGCGGTGAAGTCTTTTCACTGCCGGCTTCCCCGCCCGGGTCCTTCGCTCCCCGCTCCTTTGTGCTGCACTCCCCGCCCGGTCCTAACTTACGATCGGGATGGGAGGTGGCGAGGGGAGCGGAGGATCGGGGTGGGAGGCTGCGGGGAAGCAGTATGGGGCTGTGTGATTGTTTAAAAGCCAGCGGCTTTTTACCGCCCGCCGGCTTTTAAACAATCAGGAGAATTCTCCCACGCTGGGATGGCATTCTGATGACAGGCTGGATCTCAGCTGAGCTCTGCCATCCAGCTTGTCATCCTTCAGAGACACTGCAGAGCGCAGGCATTATGGGAACTTCCGATTCCGGTATTCGATATTGTAAAAGTATCGGAATTAAGTATCGGAATTCCGATACCGCGAATATCGGCCGATACCCGATATTACAGTATCGGAATGCTCAACACTACTTGTCACAGAAGCGATGCGAACTTCCCAGCTCCGGACACAGCGCAGCGCTTCTGTGACAAGTGAAAGCTGTCGGCACAGAAGCCCTGCGCTGTGTCCGGAGCTGGGAAGACACTGCGATGTGTCAGAAAAGTTCGCTAGGTTCTGTCTGTCTCCGCTGCTGGGAATACGCTGCGCTGTGTCCCAGGCCTGAGAAGACACAGCGCAGCGATGTGTCAGTTTCAGCACAGAAGCGCTGACTGTCTGGACCTACCGCCACCGTATTTTAACTCCCTCCACCTTATATTAACTCCCACATGGCAGGGATACGGCCACGGCAGCTTATTAACACCCCCAGACTATCCCCGCATGTCAATTTCTGAAAGTTCAAAAACATTACCGGCGTATAAGACGACCCCAGACTAGACAGAAGATTTTTCAGTCTTCAAAAGTCGTCTTATACTCTGGAATATACGGTAATATCCAGACTTGTTACCCCGGTGGCTCCTATTACAGGACCGCGCTGGTATCAGAGAGCTTTGCACCACCAGCCGTTCTGTCATATGTTAGTAACAGCACACAGCATGGGAGGGCGGATGTTATACACCGGGGGGCGAGGGGATTGATGTTATACACTGGTGGGGGGCGAGAGTCTTAATGTTATACAACAAGGCCGAGGGGCGGGATGTTATACACTGGGGGTACAAGGGGCTAGATGTTATACATGTCCGAGGGCTGGATGTTATACACTGAGGGGCAAGGGGACGGATATTATACATCAGGGGCGAGGGGATGGATGTTATACACCGGGGGGCGTGGGGATTGATGTTATACACTGGTGGGGGGCGAGAGTCTTAATGTTATACAACAAGGCCGAGGGGCCAGATGTTATACACTGGGGGTACAAGGGGCTAGATGTTATACAAGTCCGAGGGCTGGATGTTATACACTGAGGGGCAAGGGGACGGATATTATACACCGGGGCGAGGGGACGGATATTATACACTGAGGGGCGAGGGGACGGATATTATACACCAAGGGCGAGGGGATGGATATTATACACCAGGGGCGAGGGGATTGATATTATACACCAGGGGCGAGGGGAAGAATATTATACACCAGGGGCGAGGGGATGGATATTATACACCAGGGGCGAGGGGACGGATATTATACACCAGGGGCGAGGGGACGGATATTATACACCACGGGCGAGGGGATTGATGTTATACACTGGAGGGGGGCGAGAGTCTTAATGTTATACAACAAGGCCGAGGGGCCAGATGTTATACACTGGGGGTACAAGGGGCTAGATGTTATACAAGTCCGAGGGCTGGATGTTATACACTGAGGGGTGAGGGGACGTATATTATACACCGGGGCGAGGCGACGGATATTATACACTGAGGGGCGAGGGGACGGATATTATACACCAGGGGCGAGGGGATGGATATTATACACCGTGGGCGAGGGGACGGATATTATACACCGGGGCGAGGGGATGGATATTATACACCAGGGGCGAGGGGACGGATATTATACACCAGGGGCGAGGGGACGGATATTATACACCAGGGGCGAGGGGACGGATATTATACACAGTGGGCGAGGGGATGGTTGTTATACACTGGGAGCGAGGGGACGGATATTATACACCGGGGGGGCAAGAGGCCGGATGTTATACACCAGGGGGAGGGAGCGAGGGGAGAGATGTTTTACTCCGGGGCTGGGGGCCGGATATTATACCCTGGGGGCCGGATGTTATGCAAAGGAGGGCTTGGGGTTGGATGTTATACAGTGGGGTTGAGGGGATGGATTTTATACACTGGCGGGGGGATGGATGTTATACTAAACTAGGGGCGAGGGGCGGATGTTATACCCCGGGGGAGGCGAGAGGCCGGATTTTATAAACTGGGGGCTGAGAGTCCGGATGTTATACACCATGGGCAATGGGACTAAATGAAAAAAGCAGAATTCGGTGACTAGGAGTTTTGTCCTATAATGTATGTGCATTTGCCTTCCCTTTAGAAACTCTCCCTTGTGATTCTGCAGTGTCTTAGAGGTTGACTATCTTTTCCTACATTGCTCAGGAGTTTCTCATGAAACAGACTTCCAGTGGCTTGCCCAACTCCGCTATTACTGGGAGAATGAGAATGCGAGAGTGCGAATCATCAACTGCAATGTGAAGTCCGCCTATGAGTACCTGGGCAACTCCCCACGCCTGGTCATCACTCCGCTCACTGACAGATGCTAGCGGACTCTGCTATGATGTGATGGGTTATGCTCAGAAATCTTTTTGACTTTTGTATGATGCATGAAACTTATTAGAAAGTTTATTGATATTTCATACCAGTTCTTTCATGTTTCATTGGTAGATCGGTGCTTTTTATCTAAATCTTGGTGGAGCTCCAGAAGGTCCGGCCGGCACAGGAAAAACTGAGACCACCAAAGATTTGGCCAAGGCGCTGGCCGTGCAGTGTGTGGTCTTTAACTGCTCTGATGGTTTGGACTACATAGCAATGTCAAAGGTACATACAATGTTAAGCTGCTCCATTGCAGATAATAAACTGACTCCAACCGATGTTCTGCTGACATCTTTTGATTATATAGTACAGACCAAAAGTTTGGACATACCTTCTCATTTAAAGATTTTTCTGTATTTTCATGACTGTGAAAATTGTACATTCGCACTGAAGGCATCAAAACTATGAATTAACACATGTGGAATTATATACTTAACAAAAAGGTGTGAAACAACTGAAAATATGTCTTATATTCTTGGTTCTTAAAAGTCGCTGGTTAACAGCAGCTCAGATTAGAGACCAGGTCAATGCCACACAGAGTTCTAGCAGCAGACACATCTCTACAACAACTGTTAAGAGGAGACTTTGTGCAGCAGGCCTTCATGGTAAAATAGCTGCTAGGAAACCACAGCTAAGGACAGGCAACAAGCAGAAGAGACTTGTTTGGGCTAAAGAACACAAGGAATGGACATTAGACCAGTGGAAATCTGTGCTTTGGTCTGATGAGTCCAAATTTGAGATCTTTGGTTCCAACCACCGTGTCTTTGTGCGACGCAGAAAAGGTGAACGGATGGACTCTACATGCCTGGTTCCCACCGTGAAGCATGGAGGAGGAGGTGTGATGGTGTGGGGGTGCTTTGCTGGTGACATTGTTTGGAATTTATTCACAATTGAAGGCATACTGAACCAGCATGGCTACCACAGCATCTTGCAGCGGCATGCTATTCCATTCGGTTTGCGTTTAGTTGGACCATCATTTATTTTTCAAAAGGACAATGACCCCAACACACCTCCAGGCTGTGTAAGGGCTATTTGACCAAGAAGGAGAGTGATGGGGTGCTACGCCAGATGACCTGGCCTCCACAGTCACCAGACCTGAACCCAATCGAGATGGTTTGGGGTGAGCTGGACCGCAGAGTGAAGGCAAAAGGGCCAACAAGTGCTAAGCATCTCTGGGAACTCCTTCAAGATTGTTGGAAGACCATTTCCGGTGACTACCTCTTGAAGCTCAGCAAGAGAATGCCAAGAGTGTGCAAAGCGGTCATCAAAGCAAAAGGTGGCTACTTTGAAGAACCTAGAATATAAGATATATTTTCAGTTGTTTCACACTTTTTTGTTAAGTATATAATTCCACATGTGTTAATTCATAGTTTTGATGCCTTCAGTGTGAATGTATAATTTTCATAGTCATGAAAATACAGAAAATCTTTAAATGAGAAGGTGTGTCCAAACTTTTGGTCTGTACTGTATATACTTTTTTAGTTTTTCCAAGGGCTGGCATCATCGGGAGCATGGGCGTGTTTTGATGAGTTTAACCGTATTGAGCTGGAGGTGTTGTCCGTGGTGGCCCAACAGATTCTCCGCATCCAGAGAGCCATCCAGACGATGATGGACATGTTCAACTTCGAAGGAACAGATCTGAAGCTTAACCCAAATTGCTTCGTAGCCATTACCATGAATCCTGGCTACGCGGGACGTTCTGAGCTGCCGGATAACCTCAAGGTAAAGAGTCCCAGTGCCTTGCATCGGGCCCTTCCACAACATTTCTATAGGATTAAGCTCAGGACTATGACTCGGCCATTCCAAAACTTTATGTTTATTCAACCATTCTTTTGTAGAACGACTTGTGTCTTTGGGCCATTGTCTTGCTGCATGACCCACGTTTTCTTGAGATTCAGTACATGAACTGATATCCTGATATTTTCCTTTAGCATTTGCTGATAGATTTTAGAATTCATTGTTCCATCAATGATGGCAGCCGTCCTTGGCCAAGTGCAGCAAAACAGGCCCAAAGCATGTTACGATTACCATCTTTGTGTTTCATAGATGATAGGAGGTTCTTATGCTGTAATGCAGTAGTTTCTTTCTGCAAACATATAGCTTCTCACTTAAAATCTCTATCTTGGCCTCATCCTTCCACAAAGCATTATTCCAGTTACCTATTGATGTGCCCAGGTGAGTTTTAGCAGTGACATTTTAAATCGCATTGCCTTTCTCCTTGCAATCCTGCCATGCTCGCCATTGTTGTTCATTGTCCTTCTGATGGTGGACTCATGAACAATTACATTAGCTAATGTGAGGAGAGGCCTTTAGTTGCTTAGAGGTTACCTTGAGTTCCTTTGTGACCTCACAGACTGATGTAGCTTTAAGTCAAATTTATGCAGTAATACAGAAATTTTTGAGGGGTTCACAAACTTTCAAGTAAATACTAGGTTTACAAAAGAAACATAAGATTTCATCAAAGGGATTATTCTCCCCCAAACCTATATGAGATTGTACATTTCCTATGTATAATCACAACACCGGATGCCCTCATTTCTGCAAGCTCCTTAATATTGATGTCCCATTCTCCTATTTTCCAAAATGGACACAGTAGAGGTGTGGAGAGAGATTTGGAAAGTGTTAAAGGAGTATTCCCATCTCCAAGATTCTATCCCAATATGTAATAGGTGTAATAATAATATTAATAGCAAATACCTCCAATTGGAAATGTAGTATAGTTCTTCTGATTAGCTATGTCGCTTAACCCATGTGCAGGGCATAGCAGTAGCTTAGGTATCCATGGTTACGACCACTAGCAAGTAACTAACTGTTACTATGAGTGGTCGTAACCATGGATACCTAAGCTACTGCAATGTCCTGCACATGGCGGTAAGCAACATAGCTAATCAGAATAACTATACTACATTTCTAATTGGAGATATTTGCAAACATTATTATTATTACACCTATTACATATTGGGACAGGATCTTGGAGATGGGAATACCCCTTTAGCCACACTTTGACTGACTTTCCTCTGATGTGGAATACACACATCACTTTTAGGTCTGGGGTGGAGGATAGTGTAAATGGACATAATGGGTTCCCCGGCTCTATGCCTAGTTTACAGTAATTTAGTTTAATTTGTTGACTGACCCATCTGGTTTGCGCATTTCAGGTTCTTTTCCGGACTGTAGCAATGATGGTCCCCAACTATGCTCTGATTGCGGAGATCTGCCTTTATTCTTACGGTTTTCTGCACGCTAAACCTCTCTCGGTGAAGATGGTAATGACTTACCGGCTGTGCTCGGAGCCGCTCTCGTCCCAGTTTCATTATGATTATGGGATGCGTGCAGTAAAGGCTGTGCTGACCGCTGCTGGCAATCTGAAGCTGAAATTCCCCCATGAAAATGAAGATATTCTTGTAAGTTCTGAACTGTTGGTCGCTTTACATCTCGTATAGGATAGCATTACCATCTTACCGAGAAGCATTTGGATCACAAAAATTAGATCTGTATGATTTTATAGTAGCAGACAGAGACCTACAAATAATTTCTGCACATTACTGTTCCTGGCTTGTTAGATCTCATCTGTGCAAAAGTGTCAAAACTATAGTTGTTAAACACGTAGCTTGTTCATCTTATGGGACAGTTTTGATTTTTAACTTAAACGCATGTATTTTAGGCTAAAAATCATTTTAACAATTGGGTTTTATTAAAAATGTTGCATCGCTTGGCTTTCACCGGCTTTTTGATTCCCTGCACATTCAATTTTGATAAGGTCTGTGGTCATAAATAAACTGAGAGGAGCTCAGAAAAAGACAGATAAAACATTTAGAAACTCCCCGTCAGCCAGCAAAAACGAGTTCACTGACAGTATCTCACTTAACTCATTCTGCAGCCGGCAATTAACAGTGCAACACAGAGGCCACATGTATTCCCTATGGAAAAACAATTCTGCAGCATATTTTAGTGCAACTCAGCAGCGTTCCATTCCTCTTTTATCATTCCTGGAAATGTAGGAATTAATTGAAATCTGTCAATAACGAGTACCCTACACAGTCTGACAATGTCACCACTGTTTGGGCACAGTCAGATTGTATAGGGTTGTCCCCTATATAGATTATATATACATTATATATCATTTACACATACATTTCCAGGAGGTATAACAGAGGGACGATACAATGTAGAGTTTTAGGAAAAGAGGTTTCATACTTATTTTTTGGAGAATACTATTCTTTACTTATACAGACATACCACAAGAACTGACGGCTCCTTTGTAATGGGGTTCTTCACTTTTAATATTGTTTCATGTCATATTGTATATGAATTATTTTATCATTTAATCCTTTTTCATTCTATTTAGCTCTTGCCGTCAATTAAGGATGTAAACGAACCCAAATTTTTGTCTCATGATATTCCTCTGTTCAATGGGATTACCATCGACCTGTTCCCTGGCATTCAACTTCCGAAAGCCGACTATAAGGTATTAAAATATAATAGTGTCTTAAAGGGGTTTTCCAAGACTTAAAGAGGACTTGTCCCTCGCCATAAATATGTAAATGCCGCTGTTCTCCTGACTCCGGCATTGTTTTTCTTTTCTTCCTGCTCCTCTCCGTTCCTGACATCTGTCGCTCTCCTCTAGCCCTTTAAGCCAACTGGGCAAGGCCTTCCTGAAGACTCCCACAGAGAGGACTTGATGATCACGCCCAATTGGCTATTAAAAATTATGAACTAGATTTCTATAAAGAGGCTATATCTCAGGAATGGAGAGGCGCAGGAGCAAAAGAAAAACACCGGATTCAGGAGAACGGCGGCATTTACACCAGGTAATAAAATTGCATATTAATGGCAAGTGATAGGTCCTATATAGCTGGCCAGCTATCATTTGGATGACAGTTATCTTTCCCGTCTCCGTCATATTCAGGAATGCTCGCTCCTGTTTTCTCTATGACAGAGTCGCTGCCAGAATCTTATGGCAGCTGCTAATTTCAGGGTCAGAAAGTAAGGATTGGGTGATTAAATTCCAACCGCCCGATTTTTATGTCCCCCAACATAATCTGTCATGAGGCCCCCATACACAGTAGATGATAGACCAATCCCATTGAATTCACCCGATCCTGATCCACTGCTTTGGAATTGGGTTACATGACCTTGTCACTCATCGTCCGGTCCCATTAGTGCAACCTGGGCAGCTGCACAGGGGCACCAGAGGTAAGGGGGCTCACTTATACCTCCAATGCAAGATGATCTGATGTAGAAAACAAATGGTTAAAACATCTGTTAGTGATTTATCGCTAGTTTAGTTGTAGGTTATGGAGACATTTTTTTTTTAGATGAATGAATCGATTTGCAGGAGCCTGATTCAATGGCCAGGTGTCATGGGTGCGTCAGATGTGACAGACAGTCGCGCTGCAGTTGGTTGCAGGAGATCCCTTCGTTTGGCATTACAGACATCTTCTTAGCGGTCTCACTGTAGGACCCAACGGCTACCTCCCTCCTGCTCTAATTGACAATCAGGCCTGGGTGTTTAAATACTTCCTGGTTGCTACACAGAGGTGCCAGTGATATTCACATGTCCCCTTGTGAAGGCTTGGAGCAAGTGCAGCTCTTACTTCCTCTCTGGTGCTAAGAGGATGTGTGTGCCATCTCTCTGAAGTCGACTCAAGCTAAGCTACTTCCCCTGTGTCTGTCTCCCCTTGCTGTCTTTAGTTGTCAGTGGGGATCGACTAGTGCTCACCCCCCCTTCCCTATCCAGGGCCAAGCGCTAAGGAAATACAGGGATAGGTTCCTGTGCAGCAATTGGTGAGGAACCAATATAGAGTCGGTAGGGGAGACAGGGTGATTGCAGATCAGCCTAGGAGGTCTCCATTTCCCCCTTTCCCTAGTGTCTGGGCTCCCTTCCCCTCATCCCTTTGTGTCGTACTTTGTATTCCTACACTGTGCGTGACATCAGGTCAGTGGTGGGCACTGAATGAGACCCCTGAGAGCCACCTTATTTCTTCCTGCCCCCCGGCTCTTCTTCAGATTAGCCGGCCTGCCATGACATTATGGTTGCAGCATGATGTACACCAGGCCATATAATCAGAAGAGGAGCCGGGGATGCCGGCAGCTAAGAGGCGGCTCTCAGGGGTCCTGTCCAGCGGGCACAGAATACTGATCTGGGTCCTGAAAATGTAGTCTCCCACCTCTAATTGGATCCACTGTAAACAGACTGATGAAATATTTTACCTTCCTTTTGCTCAGGATTTACTGGAATGCGCACAGGAGAGCTGTGCTGGACACAACATCCAGCCCGAGAAGGTCTTCCTGGAGGACATGATCCAGACGTATGAGATGATGATTGTCAGACACGGGTAAGCTGGAACTACAGAAGTCCATGGGACGGGGGATTTATTCTTCGCTGTTTCCATTTTATACAATGGACCATGCTGCATTTTGTTTATCCCGTACAGTTTTATGTTGGTTGGAGAGCCGTTCTCTGGAAAAACGAAGGTCCTCCACGTCCTCGCTGATACGCTGTCTCTTATGAATGAGCGAGGGTGCGAAGAAGAAAAAGTGATTTACCGGACAGTGAACCCTAAAGCCATCACCATGGGGCAGCTGTTCGGGCAGTTTGATCCAGTGTCACATGAGGTTCGTCTATGATTGGAATTATTGTTTAAAATACTAATATCTTTGCTGAAAATGGGAAAATCTCCCCTTTTATGGCTTATGGACATGGTAGAAGGGGTTCCTTCAGAGACATAGACCCCAGCCATACATTGCCGGACAATCATTTTATTATGACTTACTCCCTGTTTGCACAAAAATTGGAAACTGTTTTATTTTCCCCATCAGACATGGAAACAACAAATTGTATTATTTATGGCAGAAATTAGCATAAGTTTGCATACTTCCAGATACATTCTGACTAGACTGTGTCTGGCCTCACTCAATACACTTGCTTTGAGTGAGGTCACGCACTTCTAGTTGGCATGTGACCGCATATATGCAAATCACTTACTTGCGGTCTCTCCCGGTGCCGTCACGTTCACATCAATAGGGGCCACGTGTAGTCAATACATGTGTATCATCAATATCATAATCCAAGGCGTTCCCTTTAATAATCCTTTCAATTGTGGGATTGTATTGGATTTTATGGGAAGAGCAATTTTATTGATGCCTCTCTTCATTTGCAGTGGACCGATGGGATAGTCGCTAATACTTTCCGGGAGTTTGCGTTATCTGAGACTCCGGAAAGAAAATGGGTTATCTTTGATGGACCTATTGATACGCTAGGGATAGAAAGTATGAACACAGTCCTAGATGATAATAAAAAGGTAACTCTCTATTTTACTTTGTGTAACTTTTTTTTTTAATTTAACCACTTCCCGACCGCCCACTGTAGATAAAAGTCCGCGCAGCCTGGGCTCTGTGCAGCGCGGACGCTTAAAAACGGTGGGTGGTCCCGCAGCACTCAGGACCCCGAGGGTCCTGCAAGCGCTGCGGGTGCGGTGCAGAGCGATAGCTCTGACAGGGAACATCATCGGGACCTGATTGGATCAGGTCCCAGTGATGTTAACCCTTTGCTGTCTTCTATATGCCACGATCTATAGTGATCGCGGCATATAGAAGACAGCAGGAGGAGAGGGGGTCGTCTACTTACCTCTCCGTCGACCCCTGATACCTTCCAGGACCTGGCGTTGCTATGGCAGCTGGAGGTCACATGACCGCCTCCAGATCTGCCATATATGGTGTCCTGCCAGGCTCAGCCTGAAGCTGAAGCCTGGCAGGAGACACTGACTGTGAAACAGTCAGCAAAGATCTCATGTAATGTAATACATGTCTATTACATTACATGAGATCAGTGATCAGAAAAATAAAAATTACTGTCCCATACAGGGACTAAGTAAAAATGTAAAAAAAAGTAAAAAAATTTTTTTCAAACTACTAAAAAAAATCACAAAATAAATAAAAATAAATAAATAAAATATTAAACCGATAAATCCGTATATACTTATGCAAAAACAAAAAAAGTACACATATTTGGTATCGCCGCATCCGAAACAACCCGAGCTATAAAACTGTCACACTAATTAACTCCTTCTGTGCACACCGTAATAAAAATAAATAAAAAACTGAGCAAAAAACTATGCTTTTTCCTCATATCGCCAAACAAAAAGTGGAAAAAAATGCGATCAAAAAGCAAAATGGAAATAAAAATGCTACAGCTGAAAACGTCATGTTATTCCGCAAAAAACAAGCCACCATAGAGCTCCATCAGCCGAAAAATAAAAAAGTTATAACTCTCAGAATAAAGCAATGCAAAAAAAAATATTTTTTCTATAAAATAGTTTTATTGTGTAAAGCGCCAAAACATAAAAAAATATACAGTAAGTGTAGTATCGCTGTAAACGTACTGACCCGAAGAATAATGCTGCCTCATCACTTTTACCACACGCAGAACGGCATAAAAAAAACCTCAAAAAACAATTCCTGAATTGTTGGTTTTTGTTAATTTTACCTCCCAAAAAACGTAATAGAAAGCGATCAAAAAATTTCACGTACACAAAAATGGTACGAATAAAAATGTCAACTCGTCCCGCAAACAACAAGCCGTCACAAGACTCTGTTGGCCGAAATATGGAAAAATTATAGCTCTCAAAATATGGCGACACAAAAACTAGATTTTACAAAAAAAAGCGTCTTTTAGTGTGTGACAGCTGTCAATCATAAAAACTCAATATGAATCTGGTATCTCTGTAATCGCACCGACCCAAAGAATAAAGTACTCTCATCACTTATACTGCACGAGGAACGGCGTAATAAATAAATAAAACCAATTCTTCACCTGCTACTGATTTGTTTATTATGTCTCCCAATGTGCTCACCACACATCTAGATAAGTTCCCTAAGGGGTCTAGTTTACAAAATCGTGTCATTTGTGGGGGGTTTCCACTGTTTAGGCACATCAGGGGCTCCCCAAATGCAACATGGCGTCCACTAATTATTCAAGCAAATTTTACATTCAAAAAGTCAAATGGAGCTCCTTCCCTTCCAAACCCTGACGTGCGCCCAAACAGTGGTTTTCCCCCACATATGGGGTATCGGCGTGTTAAGGAGAAATTGCACAACAAATTTCATGGTGCAATTTATCCTATTGCCCTTATGATAATGCAAAATTAGGGGATGAAAAACATTTTTGTGGGGAAAATGTGAAAATTTTATTTTTACAGCTCAATATTATAAACTTCTGTGAAGCACCTTGGGGTTCAAGGTGCTCACCACACATCTAGATAAGTTCCCTAAGGGGTCTAGTTTACAAAATGGTGTCACTTGTGGGGTGTTTCCACTGTTTAGGCACATCAGGGGCTCCCCATATGCAACATGGCGTCCACTAATTATTCAAGCAAATTTTACATTCAAAAAGTCAAATGGCGCTCCTTCCCTGCGCCCAAACAGTGGTTTTGCCCCACATATGGGGTATCGGCGTGTTCAGGAGAAATTGCACAACAAATTTCATGGTGCAATTTATCCTATTACCCTTATGATAATGCAAAATTAGGGGATGAAAAATATTTTTGTGGGAAAAATGTGAAAATTTTATTTTTACAGCTCAATATTATAAACGTCTGTGAAGCACCTTGGGGTTCAAGGTGCTCACCACACATCTAGATAAGTTCCCTAAGGGGTCTAGTTTCCAAAATGGTGTCACTTGTGGGGGATTTCCACTGCTTAGGCACATCAGGAGCTCCCCAAACGCAACATGGCGTCTGCTAATTATTCAAACAAATTTTACATTCAAAAAGTCTAATGGCGCTCCTTCCCTTCCGAACACTGCAGTGCGCCCAAATAGTGGTTTTCCCTCACACATGGGGTATCAGCGCGCTCAAGAGAAATTGCACAAAAAATTTTGGGGTTCAATTTTTCCTGTTACCCCTACGAAAATAAAAAAAAATGGGTCTAAAGTAACATTTTTGTGAAAAAAGTTAAATGTTCATTTTTTTCTTCCACATTCCAAAAATTCCTGTGAAGCACCTGAAGGGTTAATAAAGTTCTTGAATGTGGTTTTGAGCACCTTGAGGGGTGCAGTTTTTAGAATGGTGTCACTTTTGGGTATTTTCTGTCATAAAGACCCCTCAAAGTGACTTCAAATATGATGTGGTCCCTAAAAAAATGTTTTTGTAAATTTTGTTAGAAAAATGAGAAATCGCTGGTCAACTTTTAACCCTTATAGCTCCCTAACAAAAAAAAATTTTGGTTCCAAAATTGTGCTGATGTAAAGTAGACATGTGGGAAATGTTATATATTAACTATTTTGTGTGACATACAGTACAGACCAAAAGTTTGGACACACCTTCTCATTTAAAGATTTTTCTATACTTTCATGACTTTGAAAATTTTACATTCACACTGAAGGCATCAAAACTATGAATTAACACATGTGGAATTATATTCTTAAGAAAAAAGTGTGAAACAACTGAAAATATGTCTTATATTCTAGGTTCTTCAAAGTAGCCACCTTTTGCTTTGATGACAGCTTTGCACACTCTTGGCATTCTCTTGATGAGCTTCAAGAGGTAGTCACCGGAAATGGTTTTCACTTCACAGGTGTGCCCTGTCAGGTTTAATAAATGGGATTTCTTGCCTTATAAATGGAGTTGGGACCATCAGTTGTGTTGTGCAGAAGTCAGGTGGATACACAACTGATAGTCCTTCTAAATAGACTGTTAGAATTTGTATTATGGCAAGAAAAAAGCAGCTAAGTAAAGAAAAACAAGTGGCCATCATTACTTTAAGAAATGAAGGTCAGTCAGTCCGAAAAATTGGGCAAACTTTGAAAGTGTCCCCAAGTGCAGTTGCAAAAACCATCAAGCGCTACAAAGAAACGGGCTCACATGAGGACTGCCCCAGGAAAGGAAGACCAAGAGTCACCTCTGCTTCTGAGGATAAGTTTATCCGAGTCACCAGCCTCAGAAATCGCAGGTTAACAGCAGCTCAGATTAGAGACCAGGTCAATGCCACACAGAGTTCTAGCAGCAGACACATATCTACAACAACTGTTAAGAGGAGACTTTGTGCTGCAGGCCTTCATGGTAAAATAGCTGCTAGGAAACCACTGCTAAGGACAGGCAACAAGCAGAAGAGACTTGTTTGGGCTAAAGAACACAAGGAATGGACATTAGACCAGTGGAAATCTGTGCTTTGGTCTGATGAGTCCAAATTTGAGATCTTTGGTTCCAACCACCGTGTCTTTGTGCGACGCAGAAGAGGTGAACGGATGGACTCTACATGCCTGGTTCCCACCGTGAAGCATGGAGGAGGAGGTGTGATGGTGTGGGGGTGCTTTGCTGATGACACTGTTGCGGATTTATTCAAAATTAAAGGCATACTGAACCAGCATGGCTACCACAGCATCTTGCAGCAGCATACTATTCCATCCGGTTTGCATTTAATTGGACCATCATTTAGTTTTCAACAGGACAATGACCCCAAACACACCTCCAGGCTGTGTAAGGGCTATTTGACTAAGAAGGAGAGTGATGGGGTGCTATTTCAGATGACCTGGCCTCCACAGTCACAAGACCTGAACTCAATCAAGATGGTTTGGGGTGAGCTGGACCGCAGAGTGAAGGCAAAAGGGCCAACAAGTGCTAAGCATCTCTGGGAACTCCTTCAAGATTGTTGGAAGACCATTTCCGGTGACTACCTCTTGAAGCTCATTAACAGAATGCCAAGAGTGTGCAAAGCAGTCATCAATGCAAAAGGTAACTACTTTGAAGTACCTAGAATATAAGACATATTTTCAGTTGTTTCACACTTTTTTGTTAAGTATATAATTCCACATGTGTTAATTCATAGTTTTGATGCCTTCAGTGTGAATGTACAATTTTCATAGTCATGAAAATACAGAAAAATCTTTAAATGAGGTGTGTCCAAACTTTTGGTCTGTACTGTATCTCTCTGATTTAAGGGCATGAAAATTCAAAGTTTGAAAATTGCAAAATTTTCGCCAAATTTCCGATTTTTTCACAAATAAAATCGAAGAAATTTTACCACTATCATGAAGTACAATATGTCAAGAAAAAACATTCGCAGAATCAGGGGAATCCGTTGAAGCGTTCCAGAGTAATTACCTCATAAAGTGACAGTGGTCAGAATTGAAAAAATTGGCCCGGTCACGAAGGCAAAAACAGGCTCTGGAGCGAAGTGGTTAAACAATTCTCGACTGCCCATATTATGAGGTCATGTGTTTGGAAGCTTCTAATAGTTTTTTTGGCAACATCTGAGTTAATTAGAGACACACCTGTGGATGTTTGAACATTGGCGGCAGCCTAGGCACGGGAAATTGCCTAATCGTGGTGTAGATAATGTCGTCTGGTGTGTCCTTGGGTTAAAACTCCCAATGTCGGCCTGTACCAGTCTGTCCCTAAGGTTCAGAGGTCTTTTGTTACATACCATGACATATTGCCCATTATTATTGCTTTGTTCTGTATTTCTTATATTATGTTTTTACTTTTTTCACAGATCCTACATATATGAAACGGATATATCCTTTTTGTCACCCTATATAATATTTTCTATGTTACACTGTATTGCTTATAATGTTTTGCGGATGCTATATTACATGTACTCTATATAATATATATTTCCCCTGCCTCTCCCCTCTCACATGGATATGTATGTGTGTCTATTTATCAATCATCCCCCCTGTCTTTCCCCTTCTCCCTGCATGTACCATCATATACTATCTGTATATGTTTCCCCAGCCTTTCTCCTCTTATGTATATGTTTATTCATTTTTTCCTTCTCCCAGGCATACATTAACATTTCCCCAACATGGTCCTCCCCTTCATCTATATTACCCTTATCCATTTTTAGCTACCGCTCCCTGAGCTCCTAATGGCTTTCTTTAGGTTCACTCAGCTCCACAGTGTGCATCCTGCGCACGCGCTGTTGTTGTTTTTTTCCCTCTATTTATATCTCATCCATTGTGTCGCGCGCATGCGCTGTCATGCATTCCACGCAACCGGAAGTTGCGTTCCACGAGACCTGATGTTGCGTCATCGCACTCCGGAAGCAGCAAGTCACACAGCGCTATTTAAACACCGTCACCGCTCCTGACACCACACCACCACCGGCAGTATACACTTTCCAAGAGGCACATAGGTAAGAGCCTTCTGGGCTGATCATCATGACCCCATGTAGACTTCGGTATTTACCCACTTTTTCTGGTCTTAGGTCCACTTACCATACCCCGTAGGCATACCTCCTCGGCCATTACCACTATTATTGCTTAAGGCAAGTATTTTCGTGGCTTGATACAGGTTATATCTGGATACTGGTGACTCATTTTCCCTTTGCTGTCTATCCACAGCTACTATTGCCGGCTGACATTTTTCCCTTACGACAACAACGACTGGTTCTCTTTATTGTAATTTATCCTGAGCTTCTCTGCAGTAACGTGGATAGATTCCCAGATATTAAGCAGTACATAGCAACTAGGTATCTTGAAATTCTTTCACTTTACAACGGTCCGCTCCTTTTGTTTTGAGTGTATACGCTCCCTTTTCTCTTTACTCCCGTTGTTCTCCCTAATACTTTCCCTTTTTTCTCCCTTCCCCTCCTTTTCCTCCCCCTAGCCCCCTTCCCCCCCCCCCCCCTTTTTTCCCCCTCGTCTTGTTCCATCAACATGTACCTATTTTTGTATATATTACTGATTGTATTATCTACTATATTGTATCTCACTTATGTCTTTATTTATGTTTATGCTCTGGTTTTTAAGCTCTTCTGATGCCCCTGAGGAAAACCCTGTTGAGGTTGAAACGTTGGGCAACTGTATACTGACCACGATTTGAACCAGTTGATATTGGAGAAATAAAGCATCTACTATTTTATCACCTATATGAGACTTTTCTATATTATTTGGTGTGCCGGAATCTTTATCTACATGGATGCATGTGTTGTATTCCTGGCACCCTTCTTTTTCAATAGTTGAGCTTGGTCTTTATTAATTATTGTCATTTAGTCATGTGACAGGTCACGTGACCGCTGATGTCGGCGGTCACTTGACCTGTCACAAGACTAAATGACGTCATGGAAAGTCCTTTTACACCATCGCAAGCCGCCCAAGACACCGGACGCACCGGAGAAGGAGACCGGGGGCCATCGGACGGCGAGTAGAATGTTTTTTTTGTTTACCATTTTTATTCTTTTTTTAACTATTAACTTGGTCACACTATATAAATCCATGCCGGTTGCATGGATTTATATAGTGTGACCAAGTTGTCAAGCACTTTTCCAAGTGATGCTAAAATCGCTTGGAAAAGCGCTTGACAACCCGCATGCAAAAATGCATGCAAAAACACTTGACAAAAGCTTCTACCTGGCGGGAAAAACGCATGTAAAATCCGCATGCATTTTTCCTGCCAGGGAGATACAGAAAAAATCCGGAGCATTTTTGCTTCGTGGGCACTTAGCCTGCGAGTCTTATATGTTGGAAACCACCCAAGAGTGTTACCATTTTAAACACTGCACCCCTCAACGTATTTAAAATTGCTTTCATATAGTTCATTAACCCTTCTGGTTCTTTTCAGGAAGTAATGGAAAGTGGAATGACAAGAATGAAAAAGTTTATTTTTACAGTCTAGATTTTGATAACTTCTGAACAGGCAATTATAGCCGGCATACTTTAAAGGTAGTTATTTGGCCATGAGCTGCCAAGGCAAACATCAGGACCACACAATCAAGATATCAAGGTGCCGATAAAGTTAAAATGAAGCCCCCACACTGTGTTAACTATTTAGATTCTATAATCACTATTGACAACAGAATCAAAGGGGTTAAACGTCCATGGTCTGTGCCAACACTGATCATGGCTGATGCAGCAAGTTGTCAGCTATAATGTACAGGTGACAGCTACAGGATAGTCACCTGTCGGGGAACGCTAGTCTCTTATATTGCAGATCAGTAAAAAGACGTCTATTGGTCAATAAGGGGTTAAGGATAACAAAGTCAATGTTTTGGAGCGGCCATCACAAAGCCCTGATCTTAGTCCTATTGAAAATGTATGGGCAAAGCTGAAAAGGCCGGTGCGAGCAAGACGACCTACAAACCTGGATCAGTTACACCAGTTGTGTCAGGAGAAATGGGCCCAAATTCCGACCTAAGAGTATGTGCCCACGTAGCGTTTTACAAGCGTATATGCTGCGGACTTTCCTCAGGGTAAACGCTTGTGAAACGCTAGGTAATCTGCCCCCCATGGTCCCCAAGGGGAATCCGCAAGTTCTATGCCCATGCTGTGGATTTTTCCGCAGCGTTTTTGATGCGCGCAATAATCCACAGCATGTCAATTAATTTTGCGTTTCCGCAAGCGGAATTACCTTTGCAATGCAATAAAAAACGCAGGATAAACGCGCGTGGAATTCCGCATGTGGAAAACGCGCGATAAACGCAGGATAAACGCGCGTGGAATTCCGCATGCGTTTTTCCGGGAGAGGACATGCGGAAATGAAGCAGAAATTTTCTGCTTCATTTCCGCAGCGTGGGCACATAGCCTTATATTGTGAGAAGCTTGTGGGAGGAAATCCCAAATGTTTCACCCAAGTCATTCACTTTAAGGACAATGGTACCAAATACTAATGAAATGGATGGAAAGTTTTGACTTTGTTTTAAGCATTTTTATTACTTACTGCATTCTCGCTCTCTCATTATTCTGGCATTTGGCAAATATTACAAATGATGGTAATCCTAATTGACCTAAAACAGGAAAGGTTTATTCTGATTTCATGTCAGATATTGAGAGAAACATGCAGATACTGTATGTCTTTTTATATAGTGTATGGAAACTTCTGGTTTCAACTGTATATGAGATATTGAAATTTAATTGGTCATATTGTCATTTATTTTGAATGAAGTAAGTGAATTCCCACATTAATTTGACATTATATAATAATGTCTTTATATTTAAATAAATCTCAAGTGATTTCAACAATACAACAGGATGTTATTTTCTTATAATAAAAAAATTAAAATTAAAAATTCTATTGTGGTGTTAATTTTGTAATATTGATTTCTTTATCTGTTTCATTTATGTCTCAGTGTTTGAAAAAGGCCTTTTGCATAAGGCTGAAACGTTACATTGAATTTTGGGATTTCTTTATGAAATAAAGAATTGCATTATCATTATGAATATTTGAGTGCCGAGTATCTATATATACACTGGCATGCCAGGCATGTCAATCTCCACAAGGAGAAAAATGACCCTTTAGATCCCAGTGAGAAGCCTCTCATACAGTCAAATCGGATCTCATGCTTTGTACTGACGAGGAGCAATACCCTGAAACACCGTGGCTGCAAATTGAGATTCTGGTTTGGCTTTTATCCCAAGTCATGTGACAAGGCTCGTTAAAGGGTCGATATTGACTTTTAGGATTGCTACTTCCAATAGACTTGTCACTTATCTCACTTTTAGCAAATCAGAATATACCGTAGATCATATATAATAGAAATAATCATTATCCACTGTCTGTCTTTCCAAAAGTGATAATAGGAAGTGCAGCCATATCGGTTGTGACCTTTGAATCAATTTCTCAGAAACAGACAGTGAACAGTCATTTTGTCAGGATGTTATATCAATGACTAAGTCATTAGTTTCCAAGAAGCTGCTTTAAAATTGACAAACTACTTCTTCCTATTTTTGCAGCGGTGCAATATTGCCATCTTATTAGAGAAGAGCAGTTAAAGAGAATGTGTTATCAAAAAATAACCAATTGTTTAAATTACCTTTTTACATGAAATTTATTATTTTTTTTTACTTTTTTTTCACTATAGTAACCATCTAAACTAAAAAAACACACCCACAGATCCTGCAATTATCACCCTGGCCAAAATTAGTTTCATATTTCCTGTTGTATGCAGAAGATTTTTCAGCAGTTTTATTATCATGACTGAAAATGACAATGAAAGATGACACCTCTATATAAAGCAGATAAAGTAGCCACCATTCACAAGAAATGATAGTCACAGCTCACCTCCTCACCCTTCCTTCACAATGAGTCTATTCTTAGGACTAGTGGCCAGTGTGAAAATTGTAAGACTTCAGGATTGATTTTTTTGATTGTGATGTTAAAAAGTGAAAATCTAAAAAAAATGACATTTAAAGTAAATTTAATGTAATCCCTTCTCACCATGGACAGTTTTAGTTTTTGTGCTTTTTCTTTGTTCCTCTCCTTCTTTCTCCCCTTTCGTGTGACATAGCTGTATGAGGGCTGTTTTTTTTTACCCTACAATATACTGGAAAACTGGAACAAAAATTCCAAGTGAAGTTAAATGGGATTGCGTTTTTCATTGTATTTGGGTTTTGTTTCTAAGGTTTCATTGTGCAGTGAAAATGACCTGTGAACATGATTCTTCACGTCGAGCAAACTTGAAAAACCAGATATCAAACTTGTATAGTTTTATTTTGATGGTGAAAATATTTCAGCGATTCGGTCGATAGAGCTTTATGAGGGCTTGTTAATTGCTGAGGTTTTCATTAATAACATTTTTTGGGTTATATACGATGTTTCAATCCCACTTTTTCATATACCAACATGGCAGCCATGGGGGCGGTCAGCAGGCTCATGGTTGCCACTGAAATCCATAAGCAGCACTTTCACTTAGTGAAGGGGGGTGGAAGGCAACATCCCATGGGCATCCAAAATGGTGAACCTCTGGGACATCGCACCTTAACTACCACGGTCAGGGATTTACTGCAGCATCTAAGGGGTTAACAGCAGCAACCAGAGCTGCTCTAATAGCGGCTTTTACAGACAAATACCGGCAGTATAACACAGCTGGAATCTGCAGGTATATTGCGGGTGGAGTTGCAGAGTCCACTCCACACACTCGCACCCAACATGCACTATACATGTAGGGCAGATAAGGGTTAAACAACAGAGGACACGTTCCTTTTAAGCACTTAAGAATTTATTTATTTTTTACTTTGCAGATAGTATACTGGCATATGCTTTGTACTTAAAGGGAATGTCTGCATTAGTTAATGTCTTTTTGTTAGAAGGGCCCCAATATGCTGACTAAAGGATGATCTGTTGCTGGCAATCTCAGCGATAAGCCATTTGTTGAAAAATCTGGCAACAAGCATTTAATTCTTCTGCACTGCCACCAAAGGAAACAGGAGGTACTGCACAGTATCCAGTGAAATCAATAAGCTGACTATGTAATGAATGAAGTCCTGGGACCTTCAAAGTGGGAATGACTCCATGTAACTGCTCTCTAGTCTGCATAAAATGGGTTCAGGTTTACAACGGAGAATCCCCACTATTAACCTGTATAGTGCCCCAAGTATGTGCAAGTGGTTTCTAAACCAGACAACCTCATTAAGTCTCATAACACCTTTGTCAATAAACAGGTATTCTCAAATTACTAAGTTGCTTTAATTAGTTAAACAGCATGAAAATACACAAGTTTGCCACTGACTTGCTTTTTCTATCTGCTGTCATTCTCCTGCAATGAGAGCTTTTATCTTACATAGTGTAAAGCTCATTTCCATGGAGTTCAGCCACTAGTAGACCTTAGTAGAGAGTGTGCAGTAGTCACATTCCAGGAGAAAAGTTAACTCCTAACATACTGTTATCTCTGTCCAGCCCATTCATTTCTATACATCAGTTAGCTGCTCCCTTTAGGCTTTTGACGAGATGCTCTTATCCATCCTGTAGAATCACAATTCCTGCACCCAGTATCTAGGCTCTCATTGTCTGTGGCTGTGTACTTGCTCAAATACCCTGTTGTCTCTATGTGTAAAAATAGTGATAGAGTACATTCCAGAACCAACCACTGATGGCTGAATGTGTTACAGCAGAACTTGTGCTGAGCTTTATAGTTCTAATAATACTGCAGCTCTGCTGCTCATCAGAGCTATCACTCAGGGAGAAGAGCCCATCCTGCCAGAAATCAGGAAGTAAGGAGACTGCATAGCTCTGAGCTGCTCAAGAGATCACTTATGAAAACTCCTTTTAGGCATCAAACATTTCCTTTGTTCAAATAGAAAGAATATAGATCTACATATTTTAGAATGTCGCTTGTCCTTGGGATCACTTGACATAATGTCACGTGATCCCAAGGAGAGCCAATGCCGACACGGCTGGAACACTGGAGGGGAGTATAGGTGTTATTATTTTACTGAGGGCAAAAATATATTTATGGAGAAGGACATGTCCGAGTAGTAGAAAACCCCTTTAAGTGTTGGCTACTACTTTCATGGATGTGGACAGAAAGCTCTTTCTGAGTTCATTAAGTAGTTCAATCTGACAAAGGTTTCCAATAGAGTTGGTGCGAGTCAATTCGCAGGACCCAGTCCATCAGCCACATCCATAATCTGTGACGGCTGCATCGGAGCCCTGAGAACCACCTCCTACATCCCGGCATCCACAGCTGTTCTACTGATTAGCCGGCCTGATGCAATGTCACATATGCATCATGCTGTAACCATAAAGATGCAGCTAATCAGAAGAGAAGCAGGGAATCTTGGAAGGTAGAAGGCAGGTCTTGAGGCTCCTGTCCAGCATCCAAACATTACTGACGTTGCCGATGGACCGAGTGCTGTGAAACGAATCGCACCAACTCTAGTTTTCAAATAAAACAACAATGACTAAATGGCTAACCAATATTGCATTAAAGGATCTATCTACTTTATTTCCTCTCTTGTCCATGGGGTGTGTCTGGTATTGCAACTCAGCGCCCCATTGATCTGGTTAGGGATAAGCTACAATATCAGGCAGCGCTCATGGGTAGTGTAAAATGTGTATGGAGTGTGGTCTGTATCTATGCTATTCTCTTTGTTTGAATTTTTTTTATACATTTGTAGGTAACTCAAATGGATCATAAACTCAATCTCATAACCGATATGATTCACCACCTGATAGCAAACCAACAAAGCGGTCAGTCTACCAACAGAACACCGCACCGGAGCAACTCTCTGAACGACGGGAGCAGCCTCTCCAGTACTCTGCCTACCTACCAACAGTTACAGTGCCAAGACGAGACCAAGATAATGCATCTTGATGAACAAACACAAACTAGTTCTTCTACTGTCCTCAATGCAGATATTCATTATTTTAATGAATGCATTTATAAGCAGAAAGTAAAATGAATGATGAAATTAGACTGAGTATCGAGTAAGTGTGTAACACTGTAAAGGACGTCTTGTCTATTCTCTGTAGATCCTATCAGGGTTCATTGAAGGTTTCTTAGAGGAAGGGACATGGAACATATGTGTATTGCTCCATGTAGAAACATGCAAGAAAGCATCTGATACATTGATGAATCCTTTCTCATGAAGATTGTAGCTCATCGGCCTGTGGGATGGTAAATCGCTACGGGTCGTGCTGTAAAACTGGCAATACAACTGAACAATTACCCTGATTTTTTTATTGTATTAAAATACACTTTTTACATTGATTTTCAATTGTTGGGGGGCCTAAAATGAAAATTCTTTTGAGAAAAATAGAAATAAATATTGTACTGTAGAAAATTACACTTCTTTTTTTTACAATGTATTTTTGGTAAAAATGGTATTAAAGAGTTAATTTTTCTTTATGATTTCTGATCACAATTTTTTTTTATGGAATATTTTTTGACATCTGATCAAATGTATTGTATTTTCTCAAAAATGTTGATATTTGCACATTGATTGGTTTAAAGCAGTGATGGCGAATCTTTTAGAGACCGAGTGCCCAAACTGCAATCCAAAACCCACTTATTTATCGCCAAGTGCCAACACGGCAATTTATCCTAAATATTGAGGTTTTACTGATACAAACAACTGATACAAAGAGCAGGCGAGGGCAGCATAGAGCAGCCACAGACAGGAGCAGGGGTAAGAGACTGCAGAAATAAAGATTGTGCTCACCCACATCCTGGTGTATATGCTGGCCCTCCCCTCAATCCTGGTATATATGCTGGCCCTCCCCTCAATCCTGGTATATATGCTGCCCCCCCCCTCAATCCTGGTATATATGCTGGCCCTCCCCTCAATCCTGGTATATATGCTGGCCCTCCCCTCAATCCTGGTATATATGCTGGCCCTCCCCTCAATCCTGGTATATATGCTGCCCCCCCCCTCAATCCTGGTATATATACTGGCCCTCCCCTCAATCCTGGTATATATGCTGGCCCTCCCCTCAATCCTGGTATATATGCTGCCCCCCCCCTCAATCCTGGTATATATGCTGGCCCTCCCCTCCATCCTGGTATATATGCCCCCCCTCAATCCTGGTATATATGCTGGCCCTCCCCTCAATCCTGGTATATATGCTGTCCCTCCCCTCAATCCTGGTATATATGCTGTCCCTCCCCTCAATCCTGGTATATATGCTGGCCCTCCCCTCAATCCTGGTATATATGCTGGCCCTCCCCTCAATCCTTGTATATATGCTGGCCCTCCCCTCAATCCTGGTATATATGCTGGCCCCCCTCAATCCTGGTATATATGCTGGCCCTCCCCTCAATCCTGGTATATATGCTGGCCCTCCCTTCAATCCTGGTATATATGCTGGCCCTCCCCTCAATCCTGGTATATATGCTGGCCCTCCCCTCAATCCTGGTATATATGCTGTCCTCCCCTCAATCCTGGTATATATGCTGGCCCTCCCCTCAATCCTGGTATATATGCTGGCCCCCCCTCAATCCTGGTATATATGCTGGCCCTCCCCTCAATCCTGGTATATATGCTGGCCCTCCCCTCAATCCTGGAATATATGCTGGCCCTCACCTCAATCCTGGTATACATGCTGGCCCTCCCCTCAATCCTGGTATATATGCTGGCCCTCCCCTCAATCCTGGTATATATGCTGGCCCTCCCCTCAATCCTGGTATATATGCTGGCCCTCCCCTCAATCCTGGTATATATGCTCCCTCCCCCCCCCCCAGCCACTGTGCATCGCATATTAAAAAAAAAAAAAAAAAAAAACACATAATAAACCCTCCTCCTCACCTTCCTTCTTCTCCCGCGCAGCGTCCTCTCCTGTAGTCGGCACATCTAGCTGAAGTGTATTGCAGCGCACGTACTAGCCAGGTCCGTGCGCGCTGCAGTACACGCTGCCGGCCAATCAGAGGCCAGCGGGCGCTGGCCTCTGATTGGCCAGCCGACGTCATGCTGGCCTCTGATTTGCCGGCAGCCGCTTCTGATTGTCCGGAAGCCGCTAGCCTCTGACTGGCCGGCCAACGTCATGCTGGTCTCTGATTGGCCAGAAGCCGCAGGCCTCTGATTGGCCGGCCGAATTCATGCTGGCCTCTGATTGGACGGCAGCCGCTGGCCTCTTTTGGCCGACCGACGTCATGCTGGCCTCTGATTGGCCGGAAGCCGCTGGCCTCTGATTGGCCGGCCGACGTCATGCTGGCCTCTGATTGGAAGGAAGCCGCTGGCCTCTGATTGGCCGGCCGACGTCATGCTGGCCTCTGATTGGCCGGCAGACGCTGGCCTCTGATTGACCGGGTGACGTCATGCTGGCCTCTGATTGGCCGGCAGCCGCTTCTGATTGTCCGGAAGCCGCTAGCCTCTGATTTTCCGGCCGAATTCATGCTGGCCTCTGATTGACCGGAAGCCGCTGGCCTCTGATTGACCGGCCGACGTCATGCTGGCCTCTGACTGGCCGGCAGCCGCTGGCCTCTGATTGGCCGGCAGCGTGTATTGCAGCGCACGGGCCTGGCTAGTTCGTGCGCTGCAATACACTCCAGCTCGATGTGTTTCCGTCCGAGAGAGATCGCACATCTAGCTGCAGTAGCGGAGCTGGTGCCGGCACTCGGCGGCTCAGAGTTCTCCCCCGCCGGCCCGATCCAGTAGCGCTAGTGCTGCGGCCATGCTGCCCCCCAGGAGGGCTCTGCTGCCCCCTCTGCACGCTGCCATAGGTTCCCAGCACTGGTGTAAAGCATTTCTTCTTTTACAGCTGACGACCCAAAATTGGTGATTTTCTGAAAAAAAAAATAAAAAATGGCCAGTCTGCATTATATATGGTGGAAGTGAGAATGTATCATCTGGATAAGGGGGTGGTCTTCACAGAGGGGTCTATGGAGAGATGTCTCTTTATAAGGAGCACATAGCATGGAATACCGGGGGGAAGCCTTCTGGCTCCTTATGTTGCTCCAGTCCGGAATGCTCCACTATGGTCCATCCTTCTATAGTTCTTCTCTTACACTTTCTGCTGGTCGGTATATGGACGTATTCGCTCTATGCTGACAGGCGCTCCCTTAGTATAGCCCATGTAATGCACGGCACCACAATGTTGTAGGTTCTGACTACTGTGTAAAAAAACACCCACCCAGAGACCGGCCATAATCTTATAGTCTGGGTGTGAATACGCTGTAGGTATAGCTACACTTTTGTTGTGGAAATTTTGGTCATTTTATTTACCTTTTTGCATTCAGGCTATGTGCCCACGATGCAGAAGTGAAGCAGAAAATTTCTGCATCTCCCTGGCAGAAAAAACGTATGCAGATTGTACATGCGTTTTTCCTGCAGAATACATGCAGATTCACATGCGTTTCCAGGCGATTTTAGCATCACTTGGAAAGTGCTTGACAACTAGGTCACACTGTATAAATCCATGCAAACAGCATGGATTTATATAGTGTGAACCGTAAAAATGAAAACAAATAAAGCTATTGTAGCACCCTGAGGATTCGGCTGCTACAGGGGTATTGCACCTCAACCCAGAGGTGTGATATTCCACTCCCGGGTAAGGATGGAGTGTGGAACTGAGCTCAGATAGACTGCATGCACTACATACATCCCATTCCAGAGGAGCAGGCCGACGGTACTCCCACTTAGAAATGTGCAGGTACAACCGAGCCTGTTCCTGGCTGGAGTGGGAGGGGGGTGGTACATCCCATGTAGTGTAGGGGCAGATAGGGGGAGCAGTCTGGGTAGTGATAGGAGCTCATTGGGTGCTGGTCACCTGAGCTCACACATAGAGGGATATATAAGGAGGGCACCAACTAAGATCAGGGTCAGACGCTGAGAACAAGTCAGCTGCAGAGAAGGAAACAGCAGCCCTGGAGAGAGAGAGAGGAGAAAGAAAGAGAAAGACCCAGAGGGGGAAGACTGAAGGGACCCAAGAACCCAAATTAGAGCACCGGGTGAGGAGTCAGCACAAGGGTACCGGAACCCAAGCTGGTGGGGGCAAAAACATCCCTAGCCAGAGACCGGAGGCTGTGGGCAGCATCTGCCACGGCCACCCACTACATCCACCCTGAAGGCATACCACATGGAGGGTCAGGGAACCTAAGGCCAAGGGTTGCCCAACAGAAGGCCCGAGGGAGCTGGACCTAGGTGGATCACTGGTGGGGACGGCTGAAGAAAGGACAGAGGGAGAGCTCAGGGCCACGCTCCGGACTTGTTTGGGGGTTGGCCGGATCCAGGACCTGGTGGACGCAGCACGGCTCGGGTGGTCACTAACAGCTGGAGTGACCGAAACATCAGCAGTAAGTAAACTCCCTTAACTGCACAACCCGAGTCTGTCTTCATTGCCGGCTGCACCGCACCACCACAACCCCCATCCTCTGCGCCTGTCCCCTCTGAGGCTATACCCCTCCCGTTGGGGGTTATCCCACCAAGCTGCACATCCACCATCAGCCTCAGCGGACCCTGCTGCAGCGGCGGCCACAGTGACCGCATTACAACGGGTGGCGTAGTCGACACAAAAGAACTCTTATAACATCAGTAAGGACTGCCACATAACACATAGCTTGACGCCCTGGGCACGGGACCGGGTCTCAGCCGCTCGGAGACTACAACCCCCCCCATCTGATCCGGTACCGGGTATTCCCCTCAAAAAGGAATATGTCCCAGGGGGCGCGTCAACTTTGGCGTAGTCGGCAGGATTACGTGCCCGCAACACCCGGGTACTGCGTGCCTGAAGAAAAGTGCAAGTTTACCTCAGAAAGAAGTCTCCCGCCGGTTCCGGAGGGTCCACGCCATCGGACTCCATCACCAGTCGTTTCCCGCCGATTGTCCGCCATTTCCAACTTGTTCCCGCCATCTGCAGAGTTTCCCGCCACTGGGCGACGCTTCCCGCCAAAACCGCAGATTTCCCGCCTTGGAAGAGCAGCGGACGCCATTATGGGCGTGCCAAAGGAGGGCAAGAGGCCACATCCCATCGTGGGCCGGGACAGAAAATGGCGCCAAAAGTGGAAACCGCCCCCACCAACGGAGACTGTGATGCTGGAGGTGTCTGTCAGCGTGAAAGAACTCCCCCTGGAGCTGACAGTCACCGAGTTGCCCCGGGACCGCCCTCGAAGTGGGAGGAGACGAAAGGGAAGAGAAAAGATGGGTGTCGCTTGGAGGAGTCTAGAACGAGCGCACCCGGAGGCAAGGTGTCCAGAGCGAGAGCACCCGGAGTCGAGGAGAGGAAGAGTAGACCCGGGAATGAAGCGGCAGCAGCGCAGCACCGGCCCGCTGGCCAGGAGCCTGCTGGAAGAAGAAAGAGGAGAGCAGAGCAGCACCGACCCGATGGTCAGGAGCCTGCTGGAGTCAACAACCCCGCTAGGCTTAGCGGAGATCCTGGCGCAGCTTCCCCGAGATCGGGAGTGCGCGCAGAGTGCCCTGGAGGGCCTCGCGGGAAGGATGGCCCGAGTGCAGAGGGAGATCCTGGCGGAGTGGGGCCGGGAGATGGCCCAGCAAGCTGGAACCCGTCCACGGAACCCGCTCCCTTGGAAGAAGACATTGACTGCCTCTGCGGATGACGCGGGAGGACCCAAGGCCGGAGACGGCGCAGAAGAGGGAGCGAGACGCATGGCAGCAGGTAAGGGGGACGCCTATACCCCATACCGGAAGACCGCTTATCTGCCCCAGCTCCCCGTCGCAGAGCCCGAAGGTCCCCCGGCCGTACCCGAGACCGCCATGACACCGCCACCGACTAGGCCCCGACCGGAAGCCGCCGTCGCGACCCCGGTGACGTCACGCGTCGTGACCCGGAGCGTGGCGAAGGAAGAGGAGCCTCCGGCCTGGTCGCAGGGCCTAGCGTTTCCGGGCGCCGCATCCCCAGCAGAGCCATCTACCTCCGCGGAGCCTCCGGCCTGGCCGCAAGGCCAGGTAGCCCAGGGCGCCGCCGTGTTAACAGTTCCATTTACCTTCCAGATGCCCCCGGCCTGGCCGCAAGGCCTGGGTAACCTGGGCGCCCCCACCATCACGCCCGCACCCGAAACACCAAGGGTGCCATATCTGGGAGAGGACCCCTTCAGCCAGCTGGCGTGGCTGGAGCGACAAAAGAAGTTAGGTCCCCTGTGTGAGCCCCTGATCCCGGCTCCAAAGCCCGTGACTCGGGTCTCGCCTCCACTAGAAGAAGCCCAATTCGTGTGGGACCCCACGGGAGAAGATTTGATGGGGTTCACCGGAGAGACTCGGGCAGCTGCAGCTGAACGCACAGAGTGTTGCCGTCAACAGCTGGCAGAGTTTCAGAGAGAACGGGAGGAGAGGCGGGTCAGAGAGCAATGGGCCCAGACCCGCAGCGCGGAGCAAAAGAGTCGGACCAGAAGGGACCCCTATGCAGCAAATCGTCCCCGTACCATCGGGACGGTAATAAAGTTTAATGCGCAGCATGGGTGGGGCTTCATAAAGGACCGGAACACCATGGGTGACGTCTTCGTTACCCGACGGGACGTCGAGTCCCACCTGCCAGAGGGTCACAAAGGCCGTGACCTCTACGTCGGTGACGAGGTAACGTTCACCCGGCACAAGTGTGCCAAGGGACCTTACGCCCTCCACGTGCATCGCCTGACAGAGGAGGAGTTGCGGTGTAGGGAGGAGGAGCCAGAAGACCCGGACGGGTTCAAGGCTAGAAGGTACTATGACTGAGATAGTACAAAGGACTGTATATAGTTACCTGTCGGGGTACCCAAGTAACCGTGGCTGCTTTAAAGTTTAGTCCCCGTTGGGACCAGTGAACAGTTTAACCCGTGTGTCCCCTACCCAAACCAGGCTGAGGACTGTGAGCAGCCATCCCTTTCCCTTTACTTGGCCGGGGACTGAGAACGGCCAAATTCCCCTGTATATAGTTGCGCTTCCTAAGGCGCCCCCTACCGGTTTTATAGGAGAAACCATTTTTCTAGAAAGACTGTCGCGCTTTTCCCGGACACACGTTGCACAGTGTCCGGAAGAGGAACCTGAAACCAGAGACGACGAGAATGTTTATATGAAAAAGTTTTATATATATATAATGTTTTATATGTTTTATATGTTCATATAAAAATTTTGTATGTTTTGGTGTTTTGTCTTACAGCCCGAGGACGTGCTGTGGTTTACCAGGGGGGAATGTAGCACCCTGAGGATTCGGCTGCTACAGGGGTATTGCACCTCAACCCAGAGGTGTGATATTCCACTCCCGGGTAAGGATGGAGTGTGGAACTGAGCTCAGATAGACTGCATGCACTACATACATCCCATTCCAGAGGAGCAGGCCGACGGTACTCCCACTTAGAAATGTGCAGGTACAACCGAGCCTGTTCCTGGCTGGAGTGGGAGGGGGGTGGTACATCCCATGTAGTGTAGGGGCAGATAGGGGGAGCAGTCTGGGTAGTGATAGGAGCTCATTGGGTGCTGGTCACCTGAGCTCACACATAGAGGGATATATAAGGAGGGCACCAACTAAGATCAGGGTCAGACGCTGAGAACAAGTCAGCTGCAGAGAAGGAAACAGCAGCTCTGGAGAGAGAGAGAGGAGAAAGAAAGAGAAAGACCCAGAGGGGGAAGACTGAAGGGACCCAAGAACCCAAATTAGAGCACCGGGTGAGGAGTCAGCACAAGGGTACCGGAACCCAAGCTGGTGGGGGCAAAAACATCCCTAGCCAGAGACCGGAGGCTGTGGGCAGCATCTGCCACGGCCACCCACTACATCCACCCTGAAGGCATACCACATGGAGGGTCAGGGAACCTAAGGCCAAGGGTTGCCCAACAGAAGGCCCGAGGGAGCTGGACCTAGGTGGATCACTGGTGGGGACGGCTGAAGAAAGGACAGAGGGAGAGCTCAGGGCCACGCTCCGGACTTGTTTGGGGGTTGGCCGGATCCAGGACCTGGTGGACGCAGCACGGCTCGGGTGGTCACTAACAGCTGGAGTGACCGAAACATCAGCAGTAAGTAAACTCCCTTAACTGCACAACCCGAGTCTGTCTTCATTGCCGGCTGCACCGCACCACCACAACCCCCATCCTCTGCGCCTGTCCCCTCTGAGGCTATACCCCTCCCGTTGGGGGTTATCCCACCAAGCTGCACATCCACCATCAGCCTCAGCGGACCCTGCTGCAGCGGCGGCCACAGTGACCGCATTACAACGGGTGGCGTAGTCGACACAAAAGAACTCTTATAACATCAGTAAGGACTGCCACATAACACATAGCTTGACGCCCTGGGCACGGGACCGGGTCTCAGCCGCTCGGAGACTACAACCCCCCCCATCTGATCCGGTACCGGGTATTCCCCTCAAAAAGGAATATGTCCCAGGGGGCGCGTCACTATACTCACCCCTGATGCCCGACGTGGCTGCAGCGCTGCTTCCTGTCTGGTTCCTGGATGCCGGCATATCGCGAGACAGAGCGGTGAAGGGCCTGCGGTCACATGACTGTGACGTCACCGCAGGTCCTCAAGCGATACCGGCATTCAGAGAGAAGCCGCCGGACAGGTGAATATAAACTTTATTTGTTTTTTTATTCTTTTTTTACAGGTACAATGGTACGCAGGTCTGGATGAGAGTCTCCTCTCCTCCAGAACTGGGTACCATCCGCACATAGAGACGCATAGAAGCCGCTTGTAAAAATGTACAGTCGCGGTTTCTATGCGTCTCTATGCAAGTCAATGGCGGGAGTTCCGCTGCGCTTCTGCAAAATTAAATGACATGCCGCGGATTTTTGTACGCAGCATAAACGCTGCGGAAAAATCCGCAGCATGTGCATAGCACATGCGGAATCCCCTTGGGGACCATGGGGTGCGGATTACCTAGCGTTTCACAAGCGTTTATGCTGTGGAAATTCCGCAGCATAAACGCTTGAAAAACACTACGTGGGCACTCAGCCTTACCCGAATGAGGCTTGTGAGAAATCCTTAAATATGCAGCAGATTTCTCCTGTATGATGCTGACCAATCATAAGCAAGCAGCAACACTCAAAGAAAAGAAGAACACGCCCCCACCATAGCTCAAAGCGGGTTTCTTAGGGTATAAAGCTACGTTCTCACTATGAGTTTTTAGTGAGTTTTTACGCTGCATATTTTAGAAATAATGCAAGTAACCTATCTTAATGGGTGCAGAAATTCTGCAACATCAAAAACTCACCAAAAGCTCATCGTGGGAACCTAGCCTAAGATGTATAATGATGGAGAGTCCTGATCTCCTGGTCTAACCTTCTGCATGATTAGAAAGCAGAGGTAACAGCTCTTAGACAAGGAAGGAGCCGCACAGCTGAGTTTCTCTGTGTCACATTACAAACCCTTTTATTGACTCTCCTGATTATGGAGTGTGCCAGTATCACACTTATGTCTTCTGTGCTCAAGCAACTTGTATTCTCTCTGCAGTGATATTAGGCTGTTATTACACCTCACACAGGAGCAGTGTGTTCTGGGTTACTTCTATGGTGAAATGTAATGACAGTCTGCTCTAATCTCAATGCAGAATGAGTACAAGTTGAGCACAACGGATCTAAGTGTGATACTGACACTGTGCTCTCATTTCTGGACAGGCAGTATGGGATAGGCGCAGTACAGCAGAGGTGAGAGTGCCATAAGAGGAGGAGAGCTGTTAGAAAGGTTTGTAATGTTGCACAACTAAACTCTCTTATGCTGCCCCTTCACCCGCAGAGACCTTAACTGAAAGATATTAGTCAGTTGTGTGCTCTAATCATGCAGGAGGTTAGCCCAGGAGACCAGGTCTGTATCCTTACATCTTAGACACTGTGAAATCTGCTCTAAGCTATGGTGGGGATGTGATCATCTTTCTTTTCAGTGTTGTCGTCTGCTTATAATTGGTCAGCATCATGCAGGGAGAAGAATTTCGCACCCCCAGTGAAAACTCTGATAACATCTACTTGGACTTAATTTTTTTTAACTCATTAGGCACCAAATACTTTCATCGCTAATATCTCTGCAAATGAAAGATAAAATAGAAAGAGCATGGATGAGATACCAGGACACTGTGTGTGGCACTTTATTATTATTATTTATTATTCTAGCTCCATTTATTCCATGGTGCTTTACATGTGAAAAAGGGGGTATACATAGCAAACACAATTGCAAAAATCTTGAACAAAAACGCAATGGCAAACTGGTACTGGAGGAGAGAGAACCCTACCTGCGATGTCTCACAATCTTCAAGGGATGGGTGAGGATACAGTAGGTGAGGGTAGAGCTGGTCATGCAGCGGTGTGGTGGAGCAATGATTACTGCAGGTTGTAGGCTTTTCGGAAGAGGTGGGTTTTCAGGTTCCTTTAGAAGGTTTCCACGGTAGGCGAGAGTCTGATGTTTTGGGGTAGAGAGTTCTAGAGTAGGGGGGATGCACGGGAGAAATCTTGTATGCAATTGTGAGAAGAAACGATAAGAGGGGAGTAGAGAAGGAGATCTTGTGAGGATCGTAGGTTGCGTGTAGGTGTGTACCGGGAGACTAGGTCACAGATGTATGGAGGAGACAGGTAGTGGATGGCTTGGTATGCCACGGTTAGGGTTTTGAACTGGAGTCTCTGGGCAATGAGGAGTCAGTGAAGCATTTGACAGAGAGGAGAGGCCGGGGAGTAGGCGGAAGGCAGGTGGATTAGTCGGGCAGCAGAGTTTAGGATAGATTGGAGGGGTACGGGAGTGTTAGCGGGGAGGCCACAGAGCAGGAGGTTGTAGTAGTCGAGGCGGGAGATGATGAGGGCGTGCACTAGTGTTTTTGCAGATTCATGGTTGAGGAATATGCGGATCCATGTTTTTGAGTTGGAGTCGGCAGGAGGAGGAAAGGGCTTTGATATGTGGCTTGAAGGAGAGGTTAGAGTCCAGGGTTACTCTGATGCAGCGAGCTTGTGGGACTGGGGAAAGTGGACAGCCATTGATTTTGATGGATAGGTCAGATGGGGAGGCTGAGTGAAATGGGGAAAAGATGATGAATTCTGTTTTATCCATGTTAAGTTTTAGAAATCTAGCAGAGAAGAAGGATGAGATAGCGAACAGACATTTTGGGGTTCTGGTTAGTAAGGAGGTGATATCAGGTCCAGAGAGGTAAATCTATGTGTCGTTAGCATAGAGATGATACTGAAAGCCGTGGGACTCTATGAGCTGTCCCAGGCCGAAGGTGTAGATGGAGAAGAGCAGGGGTCCTATGACTGAACCTTGGGGAACACTGACAGATAGGATGCGAGATGAGGAGGTGGTGTGTGAGTGAGAAACACTGAAGGTTCTGTCTGTTAAGTATGAGTAGATCCAAGATTATTATGATCTGCAACATAAACTAGGGAAAGAAGGGGAGAGCTGTCCCCACAGTAAGACTAAGCTGAGTCCCTACGTTGTAGCAGGCAACCTGTTCCTTGTGAACAGACCCGCCTTCGTCCTCGGCTAGTCTGAACGGAGACCTATAGAGAAAGGAAGGGGTCCCTAAAAGAACTAAGGACTGGGACAAAAATGGGACACCTCCTAACAGAAGTTGTTGCAGAGCAAAAGAAAAACTGACAAAAGTACTAGAGGTCCAGAGGACCAAGCAAACTAGAGATAGATAGGCACAAAAGCACCTGGCTAGAAAGACAGTCTAAACAACACTGAAGTCTAGCAAGGCCAGAAGGGCAGAGCTGGAATGAATAGGAAGATGGTCACGTGACCGCAAAACACAAGATAGAAACAAAAACAAACAGGAGGGTTCTAACAGTACCCCCTCTTTTATGAGGATCCTCCGGATCCTCCAGGCCCAGGCCTATCTGGAAATCTCCTGTGGAAAGCTCTGACAAGTCTAGGGGCAGAGACATCATCCGCCTTAACCCAGGAGTTATTCCTCGGGACCGAAACCTTTCCAAGAGACGAGATACTGCAATCTCCCTCTATGCTCTCTGGAATTCAGGATACGAGAAATTTCATATTCGCCGTCTTCCACCATCGGAGGAACTGTGACAGTGGCCTCCCTATCCGATACATCAGCCTTTTTCAACAAGGAAACATGAAACACAGGATTAATCTTCCAGGAGGAGGGAACCTCCAACCTAACAGCAGACTGGTTAACCACCTGAAGCACCTTAAAAAGCCCCACAAACTTCGGACCCAATTTTTTAGAGGAAATCCTCAATCGCAGATTCTTTGAGGACAACCAAACCATGTCACCCACAGTAAACAAAACCTCTTTACGTTTCCTGTTAAAATACTTCTTGGACTTTTTGTTAGCCTCTTGAAGGTTACAACGTACATTAGTCCAAACTCTCTCCAAATCACCGGAAAAATTCTCCTCCTCCGGCACCGCCGACCGCAATTTGGAGAACGAACCAAAAGACGGATGTCTCCCAGTACAACAAAAAAAGAATACCCAGCAGAGGAGGATGTATGGTTGTTAAGAGCAAATTCTGCGAGTGGCAGAAACTCAGACCACCCCTCTTGATTGTCTGCCACAAATCAACTCAAAAACTGTTCCACATCCTGGTTCTTTCTTTCAGTCTGTCCATTAGACTCAGGATGATAACCAGACGAAAATGACAAATGGACTCCCAACCTGTCACAAAAAGCACGCCAAAAGCGAGCCACAAACTGAGGTCCCCTATCAGAAACAATGTCGGTGGGAACGCCATGGTGCCTGACAATTTCCTTAACAAACGCCTTAGCGAGTGTCTTAGCGCAGGGTAGCTTAATGAATGGAACCAAATGACACATCTTGCTAAAACGGTCCACGACCACCCAGATGTCAGTGAAACCCTCGGACACAGGAAGGTCAGTAATAAAATCCATTGCCAAATGCGTCCAAGGCGCACTAGGAACCTCCAGAGGTCAAAGCAACCCCGCAGCAGGGGTATGGGAAGCCTTTGACCTAGCACACACCGTACACTGACGCACCCACTTGATGACTTCCTTCTGCCACCCGGGCCACCAAAAACTGCGACTGATAAGTCTCTTAGTCCCAGAAATTCCTGGATGACCTGCCAACCGAGACTCATGATACCCCACAAACAAATCTCTCCTAGAGGTTCTAGGCACAAACAATCTCCCATGAGGAGTGTTAGATGGGGCATCCTCTTGGGCTTTCAGAATCCCTTCTTCCAAAACAGAGTCTAATGCTGCTACCACAACTCCTTCCTGTAAAATGCTCTCCTCCTCCTCGGTACCAACCATGGGGGAAAAGCTGCGAGATAAAGCATCGGCTTTAACATTCCTAGTACCAGGGATATAGGTAACAGAAAAATTAAACCGAGAAAAAAAAAGTGCCCACCTAGCTTGACGGGCATTCAAGCGTTTGGCAGCATCCAGATAGATCAAATTCTTATGATCTGTGAAAACCTGAACAGGAAATTTAGCACTTTCCATGAAATGATGCCAATGTTCAAACGCAAGTTTAATAGCCAACAATTCCCGATTACCAACATCGTAATTAAGTTCGGTTTCTGAAAATTTTTTTGAAAAAAAATCACAGGGATGTACTCCATCCTTGTTCTCCTGAGACAAAACTGCACCGACCCCCACCGAAGAAGCATCAACCTCGACCAAAAAAGGCTTGGTCTCATCAGGCTGCATAAGGATAAGTGCAGAACTGAACCTCTCCTTGAGATACACAAAAGCTTCAATGGCCTCAGTAGTCCACTGGACCGTATTCGCACCTTTCCTGGTGAGATCGGTCAGTGGCTTAACAATTATAGAAAAATTCTTAATGAATTTCCTGTAATAATTGGCGAAACCCAAAAATCTCTGTATCGATTTCAAACCAATAGGCATAGGCCATTCCTGCACAGCCTGAACTTTCACCGGGTCCATCTCAAAGCCCTCGCTGGAGATAATGTAGCCCAAAATACTAATTCTCTGCACAGCGAACTCACATTTCTCCAGCTTAGCAAAAAGTGAATTATCACTCAGTAACTGCAACACCTCACGTACGCTCTGCCAATGGGAATCCAGATCTGGCGAATAAATCAGAATGTCATCCAAATACACAACCACATTCTTGCCAATCAAAGGTCTCAGGATGTCATTAATAAGGTTCTGAAAAAACGCGGGTGCATTGGTAAGACCGAAGGGCATCACCAGATTCACAAAATGACCTACCGGAGTGTTAAAAGCAGTTTTCCATTCATCACCCTCCTTCATTCGTAACAAATTGTATGCCCCCCGGAGATCAATTTTATAGAACCACTTGGTCCCCACTAACTGGTTAAACAAGTCTGGAATTAATGGCAATGGGTAGGAATTGCGTACGGTAATCTTATTAATTTCACGAAAGTCCAGACATGGATGTAAACCACCGTCTTTTTTTTTAACAAAGAAAAATCCAACGGCCACAGGCGACTTAGAAGGTCTAATGTGACCAGCAGCCAAGCTCGTCTGTATGTATTCCTCCAAGGCCTTTCTTTCAGGGATAGTCAGATTTAATAAGCGACTCTTGGGAAGAGTAGCTCCAGAAACAAACTCAATGGTGCAATCATAGTCCCTATGAGGAGGTAAAACTTGCGACTCCTCCTCTGAAAAAACCTTCCAAAAATCCTGAATAGGTACAGATAATTCCCCTTTTTCCACAGCCGCAATGCGACCATTACAACATTTATCATAGCACTTAGGACTCCAAGACTTAATCTCATTAGTAGACCAGTCCAGTAAAGGATTGTGCAGTTTTAACCAAGGCAAACCTGCACATGCGGATTTCAATTGGGGAACATTGCTGCCCTTCTACCATGCTTTTTTCATGCGTTTCCGCGGCGTTTACGCAACTGCAAAAACGCCGCGGAAACGCATGAAAAACGCATCATGTGAACTCAGCCTCAGGCTATGTGCCCACGTTGCAGAAATGAAGCAGAAAATTTCTGCTTCATTTCTGCAAGTCCTCTCCCGGAAAAACGCATGCGGAATTCCGCACGCGTTTATCGCGCGTTTTTCATGCGTTTATCTCGCGTTTTCCACATGCGGAATTGCCTTGCGTTTTTAATGCATTGCACAAGGCAATTCCGCTTGCGGAAATGCAAAATTAATTGACATGCTGCGGATTTTTGAACGCAGCATAAAAGCTGCGGAAAAATCCGCAGCATGTGCATAGAACTTGCGGAATCCCCTTGGGGACCATGGGGTGCGGATTACCATGCGTTTTACAAGCATTTCCGCTGCGGAAATTCCGCATCAAAAACGCTTGTAATCCGCAACGTGGGGACGCAGCCTAAAAGCAAAAGTATAAATACTAATTATTTATCAAAGCTGGACAAAATCTAGAAACCATATAATAAAACTGGCATAAAATATAGTGCTGAACAAGAGTTTAGGGAGAGATGTACAACTGGCACTGGCCTTTGAAAGGGATTGTGTAATCGCACAAAACTAGCAAAAATGTAAAGTGCCTGTAAAACAAGGAACGTGCAATTTACCTCTTAGTAAAAATCCTATTCTTTCTCAAGAACGGGAGGAATTTTAATTTCATGATTTTTTTTTAATCAAATAATTTTTATTGAAAAACTCCAAATACAAATTTTCCATCTTTCAAATAACATACATGACATAGTAATTCCATAGTATAAAACATGAACAAAGTATCTGAACTTCAATTCCCTAACCCACCCTAAACCCAAATCCCAACACTCCAGAGAGAACCATTTTCAGAGCAGTTCTAGAATAACGGACTATAGCATTCGTAGAAGGGGGAAGAAGATAAAAAAGTGACTAACAAAGGGATAGCAGCGTTTTAATTTTATCATTTACTGCTTGATGCCTGAGCCGGGAAGTGCACGCTTGAAAACTGTTGCAGGCTGCTGTAATCACAGGACACAAGCAAACAGCATGGCATTTCCTATCAGCAGGGAGGAAGTAAAGGGAACAGTAATGAAAGTCTCCTCCTACTCCGCTCCATAATGAAATGAACAGTGTGCATCCTACAAATGCGATGCATACAGCAAACAATTCATTTTCCATACACAGATTTTGAGTTGACCACTGGATATATACATGTGTATAACTAATTACCAGAACTGGAAATCGAAAAAAAAGACGAGCAAGTTTGGGGTGAATCCTGCCTTCATTACTGCACAGCCGCTCATAGAGGGATCGGTGCTAGGAACAGCAGCAGTGCCGGCGATGTTCACAGATTTACCTGCTGCGGGACTGAAGGAGTCTGATAGTGCTCGGCTCTAAGCTTTTTACCTTGTTTACGACAGGAATAATTGAAAGCTGTGCTTCAAAGGCGAGGAAGAAGTTGGTCACTGTCTGCGCTTGAATACCCTTAAGAGGGGAAAAAAATATATATACATATATACAAATACTGAAACATCTAAATGCATTAGAACATCAAACCTGGTGAAGCGGTAAATGACTCGTCCTCCAGGGATACAGGCTACTGTCATTCAGTAATTATTTAATAGGAATTTTACATTTTATGTGATCACCACGCTAGAATGTAAATGATGAAAACACAACACAACTCCTCACCATATGAAGATATTTTGTGTTTTATAGAACAGCATTTCTGTGGAATAACACGACTGATTTACTGTGTATGCACCATAGCCTTCATTTGATGTCACTTACTGTCACCTGTCACCTTGCCCCAACTCTGCAATCCCCAATATCAGTCCATGACCTCAATGGGGTCACTATAAAATTCTAAAGAGGACTGGTCTTGTCTCTATTAGAAAATAGACAAACTTAGGATAGAAACAATATGAGCATATACCCTGCTATAAGTAAGTAAAAAGCAATAGTGAATATATATAATATAGGGTACTTAGTAAACATGGTTTTTGATTTAAAAAAAGCCATCCCACCCACACCAAGGTGTACCCAGTCAGTTATGTGAAATATATAATAAAATACACTTTAGTACAATATTAGTGTTTTGTCCCTTTAAATCTGCTGCTACTTCTGTCACCATGGTAACTGCATTCATACTCGGCCAATAGGATTGCTCGGTTTGAATTTGGAAAAAAAAAAAAAAGTCCTATATCGTCAGTTTGTTCCTTCTCATCTGAGTGTGAAGACAGACACCTGCGATCAGCGAGAGATTATAGGTATAAGACGTGATATAATATAACGGACGGAGCCACATCCCATCACACGCACTCAGCGACCACAACTCACAGGAATCAGCACATTTACCAGACAATAAGTTATTATTCCCCAACACATGATACGCTGAGACACCAGTGGGGGGCGCCGCACTCGTTACATCTCCCATCTGGATGGATCCAGCGACGAGATCCTGATATTTCCCCCCAGCTCCGCTCCTCCATAGGGAATGGCCCAGATGCACGCAGAACGGACCGAAGTGTAATACTGCTAGAACTCTGCATGATATCACATCCTCCATATATACCACATAATAAAGGGGTGCTCCCACTGGGACAGGTCATCACCTATCCAGAGATCAGTGATAACTTGTTCCAACTAGACATCCCCTTTAATGGAAGAGATCACATCTCTAACAGTCAATACGCTATTCATTCCCAATCTTCCCTGGCCCCAGTAATGCCCCTGAGTATATCGCCAATATGAGCCAATCATCAAACCCTCTGCTGACTGTTCCCGATGTTTTATAGAGTTTGGAGACGTTTCTACAAGAGAAGATATCAGCGGACACCATGGGGGTGGAGTATTCTGCCAGCGATGGAGCAGGTAGTATCCACCAGTCTGTGATATCTGACCTTCCTCCATATTCTGCTCTTACATGCGTTTCTTCAGCTTTACCCCTTCCCGACATAACCAATTTATGTTTTTTTCTGTTTTTTCCTCCGCTTTTTCCAACTTTTATAACTTTTTGATATCTGTCCACATAGTGTGAGGTCTTGTTATTTTGTAGGATGAGCTGTCCTTATAAATGACACCATTCATTTACCACATAGTGCTAGAAAACGGGAAAAACATTTCAAGTGCAGTAAAAGTGCGAAAAAAAAAGCCTGACATTGTTTTTCTGGGAACGGTTTTAACGGCGCACATTGTGTGGTAAAAATGACCTGGTAATAGGATCCTACTCCTCAGTGTGATTACAGCAAGACCAAACTTCTCCAATAGTTTTGGCAAAAGAAAAAAACTTTTTTTTGATGCTGTCACCATTTTTTCTGAGACCCGTAACATTTTCAGTTTCCGGGTTGATGGAGCTGTGTGGGGGCTTATTTTTTGAAGGGCAAGAGGACTTTATTGATAACATTTTGGGACACATATGTCATGGTCATCGCTTCTTACAGGATTTTCTGCAGTATTGAGGCGAACGAAAAAATGCAATTTTGTCTTTTTGAATTTTTTTCTGTGTTCACTGATCGTTTTTTTTTTTTATATTTTGATAGATTGTATTTCTCTGAAAGAGACCAAACCACAAAATGTGTATATTTTTATTATCTTTATTTTTAGTGGGAGGTGAGTTGAACGTGTGGGGTTTTAATAAATGTATATATACTTTTTTTCACTGTATTTGTATACATCATCTGATTGCTTGTGCTATATACAGCGATACCACAGTAATGCTCCATATAGCAAAACCACGGTCTTCTTTACAGCCCAAATGAAGCTTTATGATGACAGGCACGGAGGCTTCAGCAGACCCCCGGATGTCATAGCAGTCCATCGGCGCCCTATGATCGCGTCACAGGAGCGCCGCTGGGCGTATGGAACGACGCGTCCCAATGCTGGCACACTGTTAATGCTGCTGTTAGAGATTGACAGCAGCACTGAACAGGTTAACAGTGGTGGGCAGATCTTCGCTCCACTCGCAGCTGTTAGATGCAGGTCCTGGTTGTTAGTGACAGCCATTATCTGCCATGTACGGGGTGAGCTGACCCTGCTCCATACACCCGCTACTGACTTATAGCATACATGTACGGCAGATGTTGATAAGGAGTTAAAGCGGTTGTCCAGCTTTGGGGCCATTTTTTTTACTTTAATGCAAGTATTTGGGGCTAAAATCGATTTCTGTAATTGAGTTTCATTAAAAATGTTGCCTTCTGTGGCATCTGTGCTGCACTGTCTATTGCTGGCTGCAAAATTAGCTAACTGAGAATCTATCAGTGAGCTCCTTAGTCTTAAGAGAGAGTTTGTAGATCTTTAATCTGTTTTTTTTTTCCTGAGTGCCTATTAGCTGATCTATGCCCAAAGAAAACACAAAACTTGAATGTGCAGGGAAACAATAAGTCTGTAATAGCCGGTGAAAAACACTTAATGAAACCTAAATGTAAAAAATTACTTTTAGTAGTAAATACATGACATGAGAAAATATACACTGCTCAAAAAAATAAAGGGAGCACTTAAACAACAGAATATAACTCCAAGTAAATCAAACTTCTGTGAAATCAAACTGTCCACTTAGGAAGCAACACTGATTGACAATCAATTTCACATGCTGTTGTGCAAATGGAATAGACAATAGATGGAAATTATTGGCAATTATCAAGACACACTCAATAAAGGAGTGGTTATGCAGGTGGAGACCACAGACCACATCTCAGTACCAATGCTTTCTGGCTGATGTTTTGGTCACTTTTGAATGTTGGTTGTGCTTTCACACTCATGGTAGCATGAGACAGACTCTACAACCCACAGAAGTTGCTCAGGTAGTGCAGCTCATCCAGGATGGCACATCAATGCGAGCTGTGGCAAGAAGGTTTGCTGCGTCTGTCAGCGTAGTGTCCAGAGGCTGGAGGCGCTACCAGTAGACATGCCAGTACACCAGAAGACGTGGAGGGAGCCATAGGAGGGCAACAACCCAGCAGCAGGACCCCTACCTCTGCCTTTGTGCAAGGAGGAACAGGAGGAGCACTTCCATAGCCATGCAAAATGACCTCCAGCAGGCCACAAATGTGCATGTGTCTGCATAAACGGTTAGAAACCGACTCCATGAGAGTGGGATGAGGGCCAGACGTCCACAGATGGGCCAGACCTCATGTGGCTGTAGTGTGTCAGCAGTTCCTGCAAGATGAAGGCATTGAAGCTATGGACTGGCCCGCCCGTTCCCCAGACCTGAATCCCATTGAGCACATCTGGGACATCATGCCTCACTCCATCCACCAACGTCACGCTGCACCACAGACTGTCCAGGAGTTGGTGGATGCTTTAGTCCAGGTCTGGGAGGAGATCCCACAGGAGAACTTCCGCAACCTCATCAGGAGCATGTCCAGGCGTTGTAGGGAGGTTATACAGGCACGTGGAGGCCACACACAATACTGAGCCTCATTTTGACTTGTTTTAAGGACATTACATCAAAGTTGGATCAGCCTGTAGTGTGTTTTTCCACTTTAATTTTGGGGGTGACTCCGAATCCAGGCCTCCATTGGTTAATAAATTTGATTTCCATTGATGATTTTTGTGTGATTTTGTTGTCAACACATTCAACTTTGTACAGAACAAAGTATTCAATGAGAATATTTCATTCATTCAGATCTAGGATGTGTTATTTGAGTGTTCCCTTTATTTTTTTGAGCAGTGTGTATATATAATATAAACAATTACTGCAGCTTTAATGCTATTTATTACGTCTCAGGAGGAGGACGGAAGAGGAAGAGGACGGAAGAGGCGGAGGACGGAAGAGACGGAGGACGGAAGAGGCGGAGGATGGAAGAGGAGGAGGACAGAAGAGGAGGAGGACAGAAAAGGAGGAGGACGGAAGAGGAGGAGGATGGAAGAGAAGGAGGACGGAAGAGGCGGAGGACGGAAGAGGCAGAGGATGGAAGAGGCGGAGGACAGAAGAGGCGGAGGACGGAAGAGGCGGAGGACGGAAGAGAAGGAGGACGGAAGAGGAGGAGGATGGAAGATGAGGAGGACGTAAGAGGAGGAGGACGTAAGAGGAAGAGGACGGAAGAGAAGGAGGACGGAAGAGGCGGAGGACAGAAAAGGCGGAGGACGGAAGAGGCAGAGGACAGAAGAGGCGGAGGACGGAAGAGGCGGAGGACAGAAGAGGAGGAGGACGGAAGAGAAGGAGGATGTAAGAGGAGGAGGACGGAAGAGGAGGAGGACGGAAGAGGAGGAGGACGGAAGAGGAAGAGGACGGAAGAGGAGGAGGACGGAAGTGGAGGAGGATGGAAGAGGAGGAGGACAGAATAGGAGGAGGAGGACAGAACTGCACCTTAAGATCCCTAGGGGGAAAGAGATGGTAGTAATATAGTGGTAGTATATCCATATTAGTGTAATATGAATAATAATACTAGTGATAATAGTAAGAAAGTAATAAAATAACAGTAGTAATAGTAGTAGGTAGAATAGCAGTGTGATCCAGGGTCCTAGGACTGATCGCCTTTTCTCGGGGTCAAGAAGGAATTTTTCCCCTGTGACACAAATTGGCTGAAGGTGTCCTGGGGTTTTTGCCTTCTTCTGGATCAACACTGTAGGTATAGGGCAATATTAGTAGTGATAGGAAAGAAGAATAATACTGTAATAAGATAGCACAATGTAATAATAACCATATCAAATAGATTTATAAAAACAAATTAAAATAACTCCAGTAGTACAATAATTAGTGTAATATTATATAACTTGTAATAACATTATTAGGTTTGATCCAGGGTCCTAGGACTGATCGCCTTTTCCCGGGGTCAAGAAGGAATTTTTCCCCTGTGACACAAATTGGCTGAAGGTGTCCTGGGGTTTTTGCCTTCTTCTGGATCAAAACTGTAGGTATAGGGCAGTATTAGTAGTGAAAGGAAAGAAGAATAATACTGTAATAAGATAGCACAATGTAATAATAACCATATCAAATAGATTTATAAAAACAAATTAAAATAACTCCAGTAGTACAATAATTTGTGTAATATTATATAACTTGTAATAACATTATTAGGTTTGATCCAGGGTCCTAGGACTGATCGCCTTTTCCCGGGGTCAAGAAGGAATTTTTCCCCTGTGACACAAATTGGCTGAAGGTGTCCTGGGGTTTTTGCCTTCTTCTGGATCAACAGCTTTAGGCATAGGGATTTTAGTAATACCATTATTAGAATCACAAGAATAATAAGAAAAAATTAGAATTACATTTTTTTAATTCGTTTTATAACAGTTACAATTAATTGAATTAATGCAATAATAATAAATAGTAAAAATGGTGGTAATAATAATAATACAAAAAACTAGTCCCAGTTAGTAAGTTAGTGTAATGTTAGTGTAGGGACCCATCTGAAGAGGTCGCCTTGACGTTGGCAGATGGGCTCGCACAATTTGCTCAAAATGTGCGCTAAGAACCTCATATTTCTATGTACAGGAGATCTAGCAGTAATACTGTGGCACCCCAGGGTTCTGGTTACCACAGTAATAGCAATATTACGTCTGTGAGCAGGTGGGAGGTCTCCTGGTCAGGAACTCTAAGCATGCCACACCTCCTGCCCAGTCCTGGGAGGGGAAGGACTTCCCCTATATAAACTGGGGCTGAGGTGGGGTTAGAAAAAAAAAGAAGAGAAGAAGAGGAGTCCCAGACAGAGACACAGTCTGGTCTGGAGTGGAGCAGATGCAGGGAGAGCAAGATCAGGAGCTCTGTGGGAGCAGTGATAAAAGGGGTCCAGGACTGGAAGCTGTAGAGCTCGTCCTGACTGAAGAGATCTCACCGGACACGGAGTCCGAGGCTGTGGGGACTGTTCCATACCCAGCAGCAGAAACCGTCCGGCAGGGGATTTCAGGTCCTCTGGCCAAGAAACCCGAAGGCACGGTCACACGCAAGGGACCAGCACCGCCGTCGTGGAGCGGAGGCTACCAGAAGGCCCCGAGTCACCGGCCATACGGGTGAGCACCACACGGTACACTCAGGGACGTGGGCTACTTTTACCCGCTTCTAGCAAGGTAGCCAGGAAGAGTACAATTAGTTGGGGAGGCCTACAACTCCGCCTAGCCGGGGGAGATCCTATCTGCTCACGGACTGACCAGGCCCCGATCGCTAGCCAGTACTCCCGGGAGGGTCTACCTTTGCCACCAGTAAAGACCCTGAACTACACCGCACCGTCTCTGAGTGGTTCCTGGTGCCTGCGTGCAATTCTGCTATCCCCATCATCCACGTCTGCTGCCCTGAGGCCATACCCCTCCCGTTGGGGGTTATACTACCCACGCTGCACAACTGTACCACCGGCCTCAGCGGTCTGCCCTGCAGCAGCGGCTTCATAACCGCATTCAACGGGTGGCGTAGTCGAACACTATAACATCTTCTGCTAAATTCCGCCACTTAGTTTGACACCCTGGGCACGGACCGGGTCACCGCCACGAGGACTACTAACCCCGACAGATCCGGCTCCGGGTATTCCCCGCGTGCGCAACGCTACACAACACAGGCCCAGGGGGCGCGTCAACTTTGGCGTAGTCGGCAGGATCTCTTGCCCGCAACCACCGGGTACTGCGTGCCTGAAAAAGACTGTTAAACGTACCTGTGGTGAAGATTCCCGCCATCCGACGCCATCTTTTGCCTTCTTCCCGCCATCCGTGGAGTTTTCCCGCCATCCGACGCCATCTTTTGCCTTCTTCCCGCCATCCGTGGAGTTTTCCCGCCATTGGACGCCATCTCGGGGACGCCGCGCGGGAAGAAGAGGGGCGTGGACTTCGAAAGCGCGCGAGAACTGAAGCCCCGCCTCACGTCCGGACGTTGCGTAAGGTCCTGGAAGGAGCTCAGCAGACGCCGACGTCACAGGAGCGCGACGGAAGGTCCTCAACCCTGACGATCCACTGCGGAGCCGCGGCCTACGGAAGAGGATCATCGCAAGGTAGGCCACGGTCCACTAGGGGGGAGCAGGATGTCGGATACGGAGGAGAGCTTCACTGCTACAGCCACCGCCAGCACCACCGCTGCTGCGGTCATGCCTTTCACCATGCCCTACATCCCGGGGGCAGCCTGGCTACCCCAGTACTCAGGGGAGTCCCATACCCTAAATGACTTCAGAGAAAGGCTGGATAGCCTCTTCCAGGTGTACCCCCTCACAGAAGAGCAAAAAGTGAGCATCCTGGTGGCTCAATTAACAGGGGCAGCCCAAAGGGAGGTAAAGTCCTGGCCACTTGGGAGGAGGAGGACTGTCGCAGAGATACTAGCCCGGCTGAAGGACACCTTTGATACCCGTACCTCAGCCGAGATCAAGCTTAGATTCTACGGGTGCAAGCAGCGAGCACATGAGAATATAAGGGACTATGCACTAAACCTACAAGAGGCCCTGAGAGCCATTAAGCAGGCCGACCCTGACGGCGTGGGAAACGAAGACAAGTTGTTGACTGAACAATTTATAGAGGGTCTACATTGCAATGCCCACCGAACCCAGTTGCGAGCAATGGCCTTACAGGACCCTCATCTGGACTTTGCACAGTTCAAGGACAGAGCCATCCGGGTGCTCCGAGAACCGGCACCAGGTGGCGCTGTGACCCACAAACGCCCTGCTACCATTTACCACTAGGAGACGGCGCCCTTGTCGGCAGGGCCTGTGGGAGCTGATGCGCAGGCTTTAAACAATGACCCGGCTACAGACCTGTACCATCAGGTCCAAGAGCTAACTAAAAGCGTTGCCGCGCTAACCCGAACTGTGCAGTCTTTACAGGTTTCTACTCCAGGGAAGATCCAGCTGGCATCCGGACCGGAGGATATCCCGTGGCGTCGACCAAGGAGGACCCCACCGGCCAGAGGAAGACCCAGCGACCGATACAACGAGGACGGACAACCCATCTGCCGCCGCTGCAATCAACCCGGACATATGGCAAGGTACTGTCCTTTAAACTGGCACAACCTGGGGTAGAGGGCCAACCCCTAGGAATAAGATCACCAGGCCCATCGAACTGGCGTGACAAATACGTGGGAGGACGTCCAGTCTTGCCTGTAGTACTGGATGGCATTCCTATGAGTGCCCTACTTGACACCGGGTCACAGGTCACCACCATCCCGTACGTGCTCTTCAAGCAGTACTGGAATGACTCGGATATAACCCGCTACCCAGACGACGACTTGAGTATCATCGCCAGCAATGGTCAGCCCGTGCCACAGATCGGATTTAAAGAGATGACCATTAAAATCGGTAAAGTCGAACTGGCAGCACAGGGACTGATCATTGTAGACATTGACAAGCGCGAGAGTCACCCAAAGAAAACTCTAGGAACTAATGTGATTGAAAATTGTCTTGCAGAGGTGATTCTCATTTTACAGCAGGTTGCCAAGAACGCCAGCTCCGGCCAGCAGCGAGTGCTCCAAAAAGAGATCCGGGCACTGATGCGACGGCAACAGGTGGAACTCTCCGGTGGTGAGATTGGTAGCGTGAGAATGTGTGACCCTTTCCCTATTGCCATGCCCCCGAAAAGTGAAATGATGATTTGGTGCCGGGCAGCTATTGGTCTGAGAGGTAGAGATTACCAGGCAATGGTAGAACCAGTCTACTCAGATAGTAGGCCCACCATTTTGACGGCACGGGGGGTGGTTGATGTACGCCATGGGAGGGTGCCCATTCGCATAATAAATATCGGGAAGAGGGAAGTGTACCTGCCCCGGTATGCTACGCTAGCCAAATTGTATACCATCAACCAAAATTCTGTACAGTCCGTGGAACCCTTGCCTCCATCTCATCCAGAGGAAGGTAACGGCTCTAAGCAACAAATGGAGGACTGGTGTCAGCAACTGCATTTGGGTACTGACTCCACACCTGCTCACCAAAAGCAGGGAGTCTACCGGGTGATCCAGGAATACGAGAGAGTGTTCAGTAAACACCCGCTGGACTTCGGGCGAGTAAAGGGAGTGGAACATCACATCCCCACGGGAGATCATCCTCCCATAAAGGAAAGGTATCATCCCGTACCCCCTGCACACTACCAACACGCCAAGGGGATGCTTAGAGACATGAAGGAGGCTGGGGTAATCAGGGATAGCTGTAGCCCCTGGGCAGCTCCACTAGTCTTGGTTAAAAAAAAAGACAACACCATGAGAATGTGTGTAGATTACCGGAAAATCAACCGTATCACACACAAAGATGCGTACCCCTTACCAAGGATAGAAGAGTCTTTGGCTGCTTTAAAATCTGCTAACTTCTTCTCCACTTTGGATCTCACTAGCGGGTACTGGCAGGTTCCTGTCGCAGAGGCGGACCGGGAGAAGACCGCATTCACCACCCCGATAGGACTTAGCGAGTTTACCTGCATGCCGTTCGGACTCTGCAACGCACCAGGAACCTTCCAACGATTGATGGAATGCTGTCTGGGACACCGGAACTTTGAGACGGTCCTGCTGTACCTGGACGATGTTATAGTTTATTCCAAAACCTACGAGGACCACCTGAAACACCTGGCGGAAGTTTTCGAAGCCCTGGCAAACTACGGTCTGAAGGTGAAACCGTCGAAGTGTCACCTGCTAAAACCAAAAGTGCAGTACCTGGGACACGTGGTGAGTGCTGACGGAGTGGCTCCCGACCCTGATAAGATCACCGCGATTAAGGAATGGCCAAGACCCTCCAGCGTAAAGGAAGTGCGGCAGTTCCTCGGGTTGGTAGGCTACTACCAAAGATTCATTCCCGGTTTCACCAAAAAGGCAGCTCCTATGCAGGACCTCCTGATAGGCCAGTCCAGGAAGGCCAAGAACCAGAAGCCGCCCTTCAGATGGGAGAAGCTGGAAGAAGAGTCCTTCCGCCAGCTGAAGATGGCCCTCACGGGGGATGAAATCCTGGCGTACCCTGATTACAGCCAGCCCTTTATCCTCTACACCGACGCAAGTAACATCGGGCTAGGAGCCGTACTGTCCCAGATCCAGCAGGGGAGAGAACGGGTAATTGCTTACGCCAGCCGAAAACTGCGACCCACCGAAAGAAACCCTGAGAATTACAGCTCATTCAAGCTACAGTTCCTGGCAGTGGTGTGGGCAGTCACCGAACGCTTTAAGCACTACCTCGCCTCTTCGCGGTTCACCGTGTACACGGATAACAACCCGTTGACACACCTGGACACTGCAAGACTCGGTGCCCTGGAGCAGAGATGGATGGCCCGCCTGTCCAACTATGAGTTCACGATCAAATACCGGGCAGGACGCTCCAATACCAACGCGGATGCCTTGTCCAGAATGCCAAACCTACCGGACGTAGGGGAAGATCCAGAGGAACTGGAAGAAGTTGAACTCCCCGCGTTTTTACCCAGTATTCCCACCGTGTAAGGGGTAAGCCATCCGCTACGTTCAACCCCTTACCTCATTACAACTGGGCGGAAACACAAGACAGTGACCCCGCCGTCCGACTAGTGAAGGAGATGCTGACTCGGCCAGATGCCCGCCTTGACCTAGACGCTCCGGAGGAGACCAAGCAACTGTGGGCTGAGAAGAGTCGACTGTTTCTTTACAAGGGGAAGTTGTGCCGCAGAATGGTTAACTCCCGGACGCATGAACTGATCTGGCAAGTAGTGGTGCCAAGAAGAGACGCGGCTATGGTACTGGAGGCATACCACGATGGAGCTGGGCACTTCGGATGGAAGAAGCTGGAGTTCCTGTTGCGCGGGCGGTTCCACTGGGTAGGCATGAGAGGGACCATCGAGAGGTGGTGCAGAGACTGTGGCCCATGCAACCTAAGAAGGAAGGACCGTGCCAGCCAGAAGACTCCCCTGCAGTCCATCGTCACCAGGCAGCCGTTGGAACTGGTAGCCTTGGACCATGTAAAACTGACCCCCAGCAGAAGTGGCTACGTCTATGCGTTAACCATCGTGGATCACTACTCCCGGTTCTTGGTTGTAGTCCCCGTCAAGGACTTAACGGCTCAAACAGCAGCTAGAGCCTTCCAGCAGCACTTCTGTCGTCCACACGGATACCCAGAGCAGGTGCTGACGGACCAAGGACCTGCCTTTGAAGCGGAAGTCTTCCAGGAGTTCTGCACTCTGTATGGCTGCCGGAAGATAAGAACAACACCCTATCATCCGCAAACCAATGGACTTTGCGAGAAGATGAACCAGGTGGTGATAGACCTTCTGAAAACATTGCCCCTGGAAGAACGCAGTCTGTGGCCTGAGAAACTGCCTGATCTGGTGGACCTATACAACCACATCCCTGTAGGTTCTACCAACTGTACCCCGGCTTACCTAATGAGAGCAAGACCTGGTAAGCTGCCTGTTGATCTGGATATGGGAGTCCTGACACCCGAGGACACTTCACCAGAAGCAGACTGGGACACAGAGAGGCAGCAGCAGTACCGGAAAGTACAGGAGAGCGTTGAGCGAAGTCTCCGTCAAGCAAGAGAAAGACAGGAGAAGACTTACAACCAGTGTGCTCCCGCTGTTCCCCTGGTACCTGGAGAGCAGGTCTTGAAGAGGAAAAGACGGCTCCACAAGTTGGACGACCAGTGGGAGAAGGACCCGTACACCGTACTGCCATCAAGCCATGAAAACCCAAAAATCTGCACAATCAGTAAGGATGGAGGAGAAACCACAGCCATTGTCTCCCGAGATCACCTGAAGAAGTGTCCCGAGCAGCTACGAAACCCTGAAGAAGATCAAGAAAACCCTCGACCCGCAGAGGAAAGGGAAGAGATGGTCAGTACTGTACTCAGAGACTTCCCTCGGTCTTGGACACAGGTAAATGGCGCTGTTGTGGTACCCGTCCTCACCTTCCTCCAGCCAGCATCCCAAGTGCCTACGGAAAAACAGGTAGAGCTGGAAGAGCAGCCGGTCCAGGAGGCAAAAGACCCCACACAAGCAGACCAGGAGAATCGACCCGCTGCTTACAGTGAGCCTGTCGTGCCCCTAGTGAGCCAAAGAGTCCGTAGACAGCTGCCCAGCTTACCTTTGACAGCTCCTACACCCTGTAGCTCAGGACCGGTCAGTAAGCTCCGTAGGTCTACTAGGGCCAGTAGAGGCCAGTTGCCCGTACGTTGGAGGATCTAAGGTGTTCAGACTGTCTTATTGGTATTTACCTGTTTACTGTTGCTTGTAAATAATTATGTTTTTCCAGTTATTTTATAGGTGTCTTTTGTGGATTAACCGGAACTCTGTTGTATATATGTTTGGAGCGTAACCCAGGAACGGACTATAGACTGTTAAAGACTCGGGGCAGGACAGACCCCTACCTGGTTACGGCTCCCCGTTCTTTGGTGAAATGGACACCCTTTTTGCTTCAAAAATTGCACCCGGTTGCGGACACTCCGTGACCACCCTAACGTGTTTTTCCTTATTGTATTGTTCCTGTTTATACCCTGTTATGTTTTCAAAAATATGTTTAGTCCCGGAGTACTAAATTTTACTAGGGGGGAATGTGGCACCCCAGGGTTCTGGTTACCACAGTAATAGCAATATTACGTCTGTGAGCAGGTGGGAGGTCTCCTGGTCAGGAACTCTAAGCATGCCACACCTCCTGCCCAGTCCTGGGAGGGGAAGGACTTCCCCTATATAAACTGGGGCTGAGGTGGGGTTAGAAAAAAAAGAAGAGAAGAAGAGGAGTCCCAGACAGAGACACAGTCTGGTCTGGAGTGGAGCAGATGCAGGGAGAGCAAGATCAGGAGCTCTGTGGGAGCAGTGATTAAAGGGCTCCAGGACTGGAAGCTGTAGAGCTCGTCCTGACTGAAGAGATCTCACCGGACACGGAGTCCAAGGCTGTGGGGACTGTTCCATACCCAGCAGCAGAAATCGTCCGGCAGGGGATTTCAGGTCCTCTGGCCAAGAAACCCGAAGGCACGGTCACACGCAAGGGACCAGCACCGCCGTCGTGGAGCGGAGGCTACCAGAAGGCCCCGAGTCACCGGCCATACGGGTGAGCACCACACGGTACACTCAGGGACGTGGGCTACTTTTACCCGCTTCTAGCAAGGTAGCCAGGAAGAGTACAATTAGTTGGGGAGGCCTACAACTCCGCCTGGCCGGGGGAGATCCTATCTGCTCACGGACTGACCAGGCCCCGATCGCTAGCCAGTACTCCCGGGAGGGTCTACCTTTGCCACCAGTAAAGACCCTGAACTACACCGCACCGTCTCTGAGTGGTTCCTGGTGCCTGCGTGCAATTCTGCTATCCCCATCATCCACGTCTGCTGCCCTGAGGCCATACCCCTCCCGTTGGGGGTTATACTACCCACGCTGCACAACTGTACCACCGGCCTCAGCGGTCTGCCCTGCAGCGGCGGCTTCATAACCGCATTCAACGGGTGGCGTAGTCGAACACTATAACATCTTCTGCTAAATTCCGCCACTTAGTTTGACACCCTGGGCACGGACCGGGTCACCGCCACGAGGACTACTAACCCCGACAGATCCGGCTCCGGGTATTCCCCGCGTGCGCAACGCTACACAACACAGGCCCAGGGGGCACGTCAATATCATTCAGGAGATAGATATCTGTGTACACACATTTTGTTATATACTTTTGTGCAGCACACAGGGCAGGTATACAGGTACAGGGCGAGAGTGTTACAGTGATATTATAACTCGGCCTTAAGGATAAAATGCTGATAACTACAGATCCTGGAAACACATCCGAAACTAGACCTTGTAAGTAACTGGTTCCCAGCTAGTGGTAAATATGTACAGGGCAGTCCGGTACCAAGACCTGCTCTATAGGACACATTATCATCAGGCAGGTCCTTACAAGATCTGCGGCAGAAGTGTGGCTGTGTAACACAGTCCTGCTTCTGCCTCAGCTGCCCACAGTGGAGCCAACCTTGATCCTGGCAGCTTAATCCATTGTATGACACAGTAGGGGGCTTCCACAGCATTTAGGCACTTTAGACAGGAGAGGGAGGCATGATCATGGTGCCAATGAGTTTCTATGGCAGCTGAGATCTAACAATGGACCCCATGACGGCCATCTTACTGCTCCTATTAGACCCCGGCTGAGGAAAGGTCTATGAGGACACCGGTCAGACTTATGTCGCCTGCTCTGCACATATTAGAAATACCTAGGGCTGATTAGTTTGCCATTTGTAAATCTGATCCAGCAGCGCTGGGCTACCACTGACGTGATCAGGGCTATTGAGCTCCTAGATTGGGCAGAGGAGCTCAGTATTCAGCAGGAGCTGGCCGAGGAGAGCAGAGCAACTTGCATGGGGCTGCTGCACAAGAAGCAACTCACAAGGTGGAGATTTACCCGGAGACGCTGTGCTCGGGCTGTGATCTGCTGTGCAGGCTGCATAGTAGATGCCTCGAAGGACCCGAACTTCACCCCTAACAGGCACAGCAGAGCTCGGACGGCTGCAAGTGAAAGGAGAGCGGCTGATTAGTAACTGCTGCATCTCCTGCAGCTCAGATAAGAGCCGCACAGAGCGGGGGTTCAGTAATGATGAATATGGGAAGTGTCTGCCCCTCACATGCCCTATATGCGGCCTCCAGAGGTAAAGTCTCCCCTGTAACCAGCGCCTCCTCCCACCTTCTCTGCTGGCATGCTCCATTACTTAAAGGGGATGTCTGAAGAAAACAAGTTATCACTTATCCACAGGCTCGGTGATCACTTACTGATCGTGGGGTCTGACCGCTGCGAGACATCGTCTGATCGGGAAGGAGTGGAAAGTCAGGGATCAACTGCAGCTCCATTCATTCTCCATGGGGCTCCGGAAAAGCCGAGCTCAGCGCTTGAATGCCACATAGGGAATGAATGGAGCGGCTCCTGGAGTAATAATATGTCCTCCTCTCCTCAGCTTTCTGTCTGTGTAAGTGGCTCAGCCCTTGTCTCCCCTTCTGCTCCGGCTTCTGTGCTGGTCCCTGTGAGGAAGAGGAAACCCTCTGCCCTTCTGCTCTCAGTCCTCTGCGACTTTTCACAATCGCTCAGTGCCCCCATTATATGTAATAAGGATCATTCTTCATCCTTTGTCCAGTTTTCACCCCCCCCAGTCTGACCAGCGGACAAGATAATAAACATGTGAGTGGAAGGTTCACAATTATTAGATGTGTTGTGAAAAGTCTCCACAGCATTATCCGGAGAAAACTGCAGGGTGACCGCTTGTGAAACCAGCACAAAATCCAGCGGACAGCGCTTCCCTGTCCCCCGCCGGTCTCCGTATCCTGGCATTCAGCTATTCCATTTGGTGCTTATTCTGGAAGGAAAATAAAAATGTGATGTTCTTACACAGACGCCTGAAGACGCAGCTTTTCATCATCCATGTTGGCCTGTTGTATGACGTGTGGATTACTGTTAGAACCTTGCTCTTAGTTTTTTTTTCCTTTGCTGGTCACATGACCTTGTTGGCCTATTTAATCCTGCTCCGCCCTTCTGGCTTTGCTGGACTTCATTGTATATCTACTTTCTAGCTAGCCTGTGCTCTGTGTCTTGCTCTGTTAGTTTGCTTGGTCTACTGACCTCTATGTTCTATATATTTTGTTTGTTCGTCTGTCTGCTACTATTTCTGTTAGGAGGTGTCCCATATTCCTCCCAGTCCTTAGTACTTGTAGGGATTCCTCCCCCACATCTATAGGTCTCCGTACAGACTAGCTTAGGACTTTAGCAGGTCTGATCGCAGGATCAGGTTCCCTGTTACATCGTAGGGATTAAGTTGAGTTCTATCGTAGGGACAGATCTCCTCTCTTTCCTTAGCTCTGATAGCAGAACATAACAGTAAGTCCAGCCTGCAAATTCTCTAAGGAAAGATTTTTCTGTTCCATCATGGTGTCGGTTCAGGATTTGGCTCATCGCCTGCAGGGACTCTCTCTGGAGGTGGCCGAGCTCCGTCAGCACGTGAGTAACTGTCCTGGAGCACATTTCTTGGAGCCTAAGGTATGTTTGCCGGATTTATTTTTTGGTGAACACCGAGAATTTTTTTCATTCAAAAATGCTTGCTTATTGTATTTTCGTTTGAGACCTAAGTCCTCTGGGGATGAATCCCAGCGCGTAGGGTTCATAATGTCACTTTTGCGCAAAGAGCCTCAGGAGTGGGCCTTTTCTTTGCAACCTAGTGATACATGCTTCAGATCAGTGGATAGTTTTTTTTCTGCTTTGGGACTATTATATGATGATCCTGACCGTGTCGCATCAGCTGAGACTGAGTTGAGACGTTTAAAACAAGGATCAGGTAATGTGGAAAAATATTGTACTCATTTCCGTCGTTGGTCTACTCAAACAGGGTGGAACGATTCTGCTCTGAAAAGTCTATTTCTTGCTGGGCTCAGTGAAAGGGTTAAAGACCTGCTAATTGCTTATCCTACACCTGAAGATTTGCAACAGGCTATGCAATTAGCTATACGGGTGGATAGAAGACTGCGTGCAAGGGTTAATGAGAGCAAATCCTCTGCTATGTCAGTTTCTGGTTATAAGAATGTGTGTACTAACAGTGGTGAACCGATGGAGATTGGATCGGTGGCACCTCGCTCTCAAGAAAAAGACCGTCGATTTTTTGAAGGCTTGTGTTTCTATTGCGGAAAATCTGGTCATTTGATTAAAGGCTGTGAGCTTCGTATGAAGAAAGAAAAAAAAATGGTCAGTCATGCCCGTATTGCCTGTTTAAATTCCAAGGGTGTATTTTTAGCTGCTTCCACGATTGCTCAGGAAAAATTAATGGAATTTCGGGTGTTTGTCGATTGTGGGTCTACTCTGAATGTAATTGATGGGGGATTCGTGGAAAGACTCAATTTAAAACCTGAACCTTTATCATCCCCCATTGCTGTGGTTTCTGTGGATGGTTCCCCTTTGAAGAATATTACTCTCAAGGTCTGTGAATTTCCTCTCACTATTAATGGGGTTCACCATGAGAAATTGGATTTGGTAGTGTTGAATAACTTGCCTTCTCCAGTAATATTGGGATTGCCCTGGTTAAAATTTCACAATCCTGTACTGGATTGGTCTACCAGTGAAATTAAATCCTGGAGCCATAAATGTTATGACAAGTGTTGTAATGGGCGTATTGCAGCTTTGGATAGGGGAGAATTGCCTGTTCCTATTCAGGATTTTTGGAGAGTTTTTTCTGAGAAGGAATCGCAGGTTTTGCCTCCCCATAGAGACTATGATTGTTCTATTGAATTTGTCCCTGGAGCGACTCTTCCTAAAAGTCGTTTATTTAACCTTACTATTCCTGAGAGGAAGGCTTTGGAGGAATACATACAGACAAGTTTGGCCGCCGGTCACATTAGGCCCTCTAAGTCTCCTGTGGCGGTTGGATTTTTTTTTGTAAAAAAAAAGGACGGCGGTTTACGTCCTTGTCTGGATTTTCGTGAGATTAACAAAATTACTGTACGCAATCCTTACCCACTGCCATTGATTCCTGATCTGTTTAACCAGTTAATGGGGGCCAAGTGGTTCTCTAAAATTGACCTTAAGGGGGCATACAATCTGTTGCGCATGAAGGAGGGTGACGAATGGAAGACTGCTTTTAACACTCCTGTGGGTCATTTTGAGAATCTGGTTATGCCTTTTGGTCTTACTAATGCTCCTGCATTTTTTCAGAATCTTATTAATGACATCCTGAGACCTTTGATCGGTAAAAATGTGGTTGTGTATTTGGATGACATTTTGATTTATTCGCCGGATCTGGAGTCTCATTGGCGGAGCGTGCGTGAGGTATTACAGTTATTAATGGACAATTCGCTTTTTGCTAAGCTGGAGAAATGTGAGTTTGCTGTACAGAGAATTAGTTTTTTGGGCTACATTATCTCCAGCAAAGGTTTTGAGATGGATCCGGTTAAGGTTCAGGCTGTGCAGGAATGGCCTAGGCCTATTGGTTTGAAATCGATACAGAGGTTTTTGGGTTTCGCCAATTACTATAGAAAATTCATAAAAAATTTTTCTAGTATTGTCAAACCTCTGACTGATCTCACCAGGAAAGGTGCTGATGCGGTTCAGTGGTCTTCTGAGGCCATTGAAGCTTTTGTGTATCTCAAGGAGAGGTTCACCTCTGCTCCCATCCTTATGCAGCCTGATGTTACTAGGCCGTTTTTGGTTGAGGTTGATGCTTCCTCTGTGGGGGTTGGCGCAGTATTGTCTCAGGATAACGGGGATGGATTACATCCCTGTGCCTTTTTTTCAAAAAAATTTTCGGAGACTGAACTGAATTACGATATTGGTAATCGGGAATTATTGGCTATTAAACTCGCATTTGAACACTGGCGCCACTTCTTGGAAGGTGCGGAATTTCCCGTTCAGGTTCTTACGGATCATAAAAATCTGATATATCTTGATGCTGCCAAGCGCCTGAATGCCCGTCAGGCTAGGTGGGCACTATTTTTCTCGCGGTTTAATTTCTCCGTTACTTACATCCCTGGTACTAAGAATGTTAAGGCGGATGCCTTGTCTCGCAGTTTTTCTCCCATAGTCGGTGCTGAGAAAGAGGAGAACATTTTACAAGAAGGTGTTGTGATAGCTGCTTTGGACTCCGTTTTGGAAAATGAGATTCTTAAAGCACAGGAGAATGCCCCTTCTAACACTCCTCATGGGAGGTTGTTTGTGCCTGGGACCTTTAGGAGAGATTTGTTTGTTGAGTGTCACGAATCTCGGTTGGCAGGTCATCCCGGAATCTCTGAGACCAAGAGACTGGTGGGTCGCAGTTTTTGGTGGCCTGGATGGCAGAAGGAAGTCATTAAGTGGGTGCGTCAATGTACTATATGTGCTAGATCTAAGTCCTCACATACTCCTGCTGCGGGGTTGCTTTGTCCTTTGGAGGTTCCCAGTGCTCCTTGGACACATTTGGCTATGGACTTTATAACTGACCTTCCCCCCTCTGAGGGTTTTACTGTCATCTGGGTGGTCGTGGACCGTTTTAGCAAGATGTGTCACTTGGTTCCTTTCGTCAAACTGCCCTGCGCTAAAACTCTCGCTAAGGCCTTTGTCAAGGAAATTGTCAGACTTCATGGCGTTCCTACTGACATTGTTTCTGATAGGGGTCCTCAGTTCGTGGCTCGTTTTTGGCGTGCCTTTTGTGATAGGTTGGGAGTTCATTTGTCGTTCTCGTCCAGATATCATCCTGAATCTAATGGCCAGACAGAAAGGAAAAACCAGGATGTTGAGCAGCTCTTGCGTTGTTTTGTGGCAGACAATCAAGAGGGGTGGTCTGAGTTTCTGCCACTTGCTGAATTTGCTCTGAACAATCATACATCTTCTTCTGCTGGTTGTTCGCCTTTTTTTTGTTGTTCTGGGAGACATCCGTCGTTTGGGTCGTTCTCCAAGTTGGGATCTGCCGTGCCTGAGGAGGAGAATTTTTCCGGTGATTTGGAGAGAGTTTGGACGGATGTGCGTGGTAATCTTCAGGAGGCCAACAGAAAATCTAAAGACTACTTTGATAGGAAACGACAGGAGGTTTTGTTCGCTGTTGGTGACATGGTTTGGTTGTCCTCTAGGAATCTGCGGTTGAGGATTCCTTCAAAGAAATTGGGTCCCAAGTTTGTAGGGCCTTTTAAGGCGCTTCAGGTTGTCAACCAATCTGCTGTTAGGTTGGAGGTTCCTACCTCCTGGAGAATTAATCCGGTATTTCATGTCTCTCTGTTGAAAAAAGCTGTTGTATCGGATTGTGACGCCTCTGCCTCTGTTCCTCCGGTGGTGGAGGACGGGGAATATGAAATTTCTCGCATCCTTAACTCTAGACGGTATAGAGGTAGTTTGCAGTATCTTGTGGCCTGGAAAGGTTTCGGTCCCGAGGATAACTCTTGGGTGAGGTCGGATGATGTTTCCGCGTCCAGACTTATCAGAGCGTTTCACAGGAGATTTCCTGATAAGCCTGGTCCTAGGGGATCCGGAGGATCCTCTTAGAAGGGGGGGTACTGTTAGAACCTTGCTCTTAGTTTTTTTTTCCTTTGCTGGTCACATGACCTTGTTGGCCTATTTAATCCTGCTCCGCCCTTCTGGCTTTGCTGGACTTCATTGTATATCTACTTTCTAGCTAGCCTGTGCTCTGTGTCTTGCTCTGTTAGTTTGCTTGGTCTACTGACCTCTATGTTCTATATATTTTGTTTGTTCGTCTGTCTGCTACTATTTCTGTTAGGAGGTGTCCCATATTCCTCCCAGTCCTTAGTACTTGTAGGGATTCCTCCCCCACATCTATAGGTCTCCGTACAGACTAGCTTAGGACTTTAGCAGGTCTGATCGCAGGATCAGGTTCCCTGTTACATCGTAGGGATTAAGTTGAGTTCTATCGTAGGGACAGATCTCCTCTCTTTCCTTAGCTCTGATAGCAGAACATAACAATTACTCTGCTTGCTGGATTCTTGCATTACCACAAACACTGCCTTTATTTTGTGATTTCTGTGCCGCTTCCCACTTCTATTGGCAGTGTGATATATCAGCACATGAGGGCTGCCACAATCATGTGTCAATAGGTTATTGCTGGAGGCCGTGATATAGAGACCATCCTGGACCAGGGAGGAGTTGGTACAGAAGCACCTAGAGAGGGGGGTACAGGGGCTTCATTTCAATTTTAAACTTAGCTGGATTGTGTTTAGCTACAAGAATGGAAAGTAAAATAATAAAATCTTAATTTTTTTTTTCTATTTGGCAAAATCGTCCATCAGAGGTTTGGCCACTACCGAAAAGTTTTTGATGAACCTACAGTAGTAGCTGGCGAAACCCAAAAAACTTTGTAACGCCTTTAAGTCTTGAATATAATACCAATCCAGTACCGTCCGGACTTTGGCCAGATCCATGCAAAAACGGTGAATGATAAGAACTAACCCTGAATGGAGAACATACATTTCTCTGGTTTGACAAATAATTTATTATCTTTGAGTATCTGTAAGACCTGCCTGACATGTACCTGATGTGACTGGAGGTAAATAAATTAATATGTCATCAAGATTGGTTTGTTGTGATCTACCTGCCAGATGACTAAAAATGTCACTAACAGTGTTGAAAGAAAGCGGGAGCATTAGTCAACCCAAATGCCATCACAAGCTTTTCACAGTGCCCCTCAGGAGTATTGAAGGCCATCTTCCACTCATCTCCTCAATGTGAATGAGATTATAAGCCCCCCTGAGGTCTAGTTTAATCAAATCGTAGGAGCCAAATTTTTTTCTAAAGAGGTCGGGGATGAGAGGGAGAGGATATGCATCCCAGACCGTGATCTGATTAAACTCGCGAAAATCAAGGCGGGGGCGCAACCCCCAGTCTTTTTTTTTGACAAATAAAAACCCCACTGCAACGGGAGATGAAGAACGTCTTATATGGCCCAATGGTAGACTTTCAGTGATCCAATTTTTCATGGCCTGCCTCTCTGAACCAGAGATATTATATAACCTGCTTTTTTGGCAGCTTGGCCCCAGGAATAATATTAACGACGCAATCGTAAGGATGATGGGGAGGAATCTCTTGACACCCCTGTTCAGAAAACACATTCCTGAAATCAGATCCACCATGGCTATCCGAGTGACCAAGCAGTGTTCTTGGCAATACTCGCTCCATTTTACCACCTCCCGAGTCTGCCAGTCTACGGCTAAGTGCCTGACTCGCCCCGCAGGGCCGTGGGGCACACTGCAGCCTGGCCTTATGGCGGCTTTTGGGGAATATCACGGTGGCTGGCCCGGGGCGGTCAGTGCAAAAGGTATTATTTATAGGGGATTATTTATAGGGGATTTGTCGTGACGCCACCTGTGGTGTCTGGTGAGGATTAGTGTTGAGCCACCCCCGTAGTGTTCGAGTTCGGTTCGGTTCGTCGAACACCTTCGAACACCGTTAAAACCAATGGCAGGCAAACAAAAACACATAGAAACACATAGAAAACACCTTCAAAGGTGTCCAAAAGCTGACAAACTGCTCAGAAGACATAACTAACACATGGAAAAGTGACAAGTACATATAGTCATGCGAAAAGAAAAGAGGTGGAGGAGTAAAAGGAGGGGGAGACACAGATATAGGCATGTCATGCCCTTCTAAAATCCAAAAAGTGAGAAGCCGACACGGCCAGTCCGTTCCTGCCCGTGCCACCTCCGTGTCGCCGGGTTTGTGCCAGAGCCGCGGTGGACCCTGACGGCCAGCCCCCCTCTCCCAATACTGGTGCCTGTCCGCTGGTGGGTCGAGCGAGCCCCCCTGTGGTGGAGGCAGCTCTAAGCTTTTTAATTTAAATTGTCTCTCTAATTTGAATGAGTACACTTTATATCCTTTTACAAGGATCTATTGGAGGGCAAGTCTCATGCCAGCAGCCGCGTAATTCCAGCTCCAGTAGCGTCCACTAAAGCTGCTGCAGTTAAAAGCTTTTATAAGGATCGAGCTCGGCTGTCCACCGCAAGGCATCCTACCGCCAGTCCCAGCCCCTATGCCTTGGGGTGCCTCCTGATGCTCTTCACTGAGTATCCCGTGGTCCCGAAGCATTTCCTTTGAAAAAATTAAGTGTCCAAACTACAGGTGGTGTAGCTTGCTTAACAGCCGGGATAATCCGCTGACTAGCAGACACTGCTACTAGGCACAAAGTATTTCCTGGGCTAGATGCAGTTAAAAATTTGTAATTAGATACTCTCGTTGGATGCTGAGAAAGCATTCCATAGAGTCTCCTGGCATGCCATATATTATTCTCTTAAAAAGCTTGGGGTAGGGGTCTAGGGGACCCTTTTATAGCCAAAATCACGGCCCTGTATCGCAATACGTCACCTAGACTGAAGATAAATGGAACTGTAGCACCCTGAGGGCTCGGTTGCTACAGAGGTATTCCACCTCACCCAGAGGTGTGATATCTCACTCTCAGGTAAGGATGGAGTGTGGATCAGGACCCGACACCTGCATGCATTACACCACATTGCCGTGGGGCAGGGCGACCAATATGCCCCTGAGATGGGCACGACAGTCCCTGTCCCTGGCTGGAGTGGGGGGAGGGAACACTGAGGAAGGGGAACCCTGTAGTGCAGGAGCAGGGAGGAAGCAGTTCCTGGGTGCATTGAGAAGGGAGTATAAAAGGTGGGCACCATCTTAGTTCAGTGCAGAGAAGTCTGAGCAGAAGTGACAGGGAGCAGGGGCTCTGCATGAGTTCTGCTCCGGAGGCGGGCCTAGTAACAGAGGCCCAGGCCTGGAAGAGGGAGAAGGAAGGAAGAGGAGCAGAGAAGGCTCCAGGAACGAGGAACGAAGGGATCCCAGGGGTGGGGACGGGCGAGTCGCCACCGCACGCCCGAATCCACCTGCGTGGAGGGGTCAGGCCAAAGGGCGAGACCGGTCCCCGAAACTAGTGGAGGCGGGAAACGACCCTCAGCTAGAAACCGGAGGCTGTGACATTTTATGTGGCGCAGCCCCTCGCTACACCCGCTAGGAAGGCACCACATAGGGTCAGGGAAACTGGCGCCAAGTTTACCAAGAGGAGGCCCGAGGCAGCAGGACAGAAGGGTTGGTAAGAAAGGCCAGACAAAGGACACACAAAGGGGGTCCTGTGAAGTGCTCCAAAGTTATCTGGGAGTTGTCTGAGCCCCTCACCTGGTGAGCACAGTACGACGTGGGCAGCCGTTACCTGCAGAAGTGGTCTGGATAATAAGAACTGTGAGTAAAGGCCCTGGACTGCATCACTGACTCCGTGTCGTTACTGCTCCTGCCCTGCACCATCACCCCCATTCTCCGCATACACTGCCCTGAGGCTATACTCCTCCCGTGAGGAGTTATACTACGCACTGCTGCACCCACAACACCAGCCTCAGCGGTCTGCCCTGCAGCGGCGGTTCACTCTGACCGCAATCCACGGGTGGCGTAGTCGGACATTTAAACATCAAAACCACATAATTAGTTCCGCCACTGGTTTGACCGCCCTGAGCCACGGAACCGGGTCGCCGCCACGGAGACTACAACCACCAGCATCCACCAAAAAGGGTCCGGCTCCGGGTGTCCCAAGGCCCAGGGGGTGCGTCAGAACATTTTCATCACCTTTCATAATCACCAATGGGACAAGGCAGGGATGTCCTCTGTCCCCTCTCTTATACATCCTAGTGACGGAGCACCTGCTCTCATCAATTCGCCATAACCCCAATATTAGGTGGATTGAGGTGGGAGGCACCGAGTACAAGTGCTCTCTATTTGCTGATGATGTCCTAGTATATATCACTCAATCACATATATCCATCCCTGCTGTTATGGCTGAAATAGATCACTTTGTTACATGGTAAAATTTTAAAATCAATGCAGCGAAGTCTGAGGCCCTCGATGTCTCCCTCCCCAAATCCATACAGGATTCCATCCAGTCCAACTTTCCCTTTGCCTGGCCCTCACAGGGTATCAAATACTTAGGAATTCCTATTCATAGAGACCTCTCCCATCTATGTTATCTTAATTTTGGGCCCTTTATTGAACAACTCCATACAGACCACGGTTGGCAAGTTAGAACTGTAAGATTCACTACGTGAACCACTGGTGTTTTGTGGAAAAGCACATGTACACTGTGTTCCAAATTATTATGCAAAAAGTGTTTAGGAGTGATAAGGGAAGAATTTGTTTGTTTGTCAGTTAAACTCATTGATGGTGATGTGTGTCAGGGCTCTTTATATCACTGTAAGCAATTGCAGACACCTGTGCTAATTAGTTTGGCAGGTGTGTCCAATGAAAGGCAAGACTACTTAAGAAGGCTCAATAGCAAAAAGAACTTCGGCTCTCCATACATGAAAATATAAAAAATATTGTATCTAGACTAATGTCACTTTGAAAAATGAAGGTTTTTTGCGCATAATTTGGCCAATTTATGTGTGCCCATCAACCACGACAAGGTCACCTTCGTATGATGGGAAACTACGCTATGCTACCACTGGATATGCCACTCTTGGGCTGTAAGCCTGTATGGACAATATGTCTCTGCTTGGGCTTTTAACCTACAATGTATGGGCTGGTAGAGCTAGTTAAAACCACCTGTGACTGAATGGGAGGGACACATGGTCAGAAAAAAGGCTGTCAAACTTCTAATAGTGTGAACACGTACCTGCTGCAATGCTCCAGGAGCGGGATCCCAAAAATGATTAATAGAAAAAAGAGAGGGGTCGCTCACTGGTCTATTCGGGTGCTCTGAAGAAAAGAGTAATCTCAATAGCAAAAAGAACTTCGGCACTCCATACATGAAAATATAAAAAATATTGTATCTAGACTAATGTCACTTTGAAAAATGAAGGTTTTTTGCGCATAATTTGGCCAATTTATGTGTGCCCATCAACCACGACAAGGTCACCTTCGTTTGATGGGAAACTACGCTATGCTACCACTGGATATGCCACTCTTGGGCTGTAAGCCTGTATGGACAATATGTCTCTGCTTGGGCTTTTAACCTACAATGTATGGGCTGGTAGAGCTAGTTAAAACCACCTGTGACTGAATGGGAGGGACACATGGTCAGAAAACCTTCATTTTTCAAAGTGACATTAGTCTAGATACAATATTTTTTATATTTTCATGTATGGAGTGCCGAAGTTCTTTTTGCTATTGAGATTACTCTTTTCTTCAGAGCACCCGAATAGACCAGTGAGCGACCCCTCTCTGTTTTCTATTAATCATTTTTGGGATCCCGCTCCTGGAGCATTGTAGCAGGTACGTGTTCACACTATTAGAAGTTTGACAGCCTTTTTTCTGACCATGTGTCCCTCCCATTCAGTCACAGGTGGTTTTAACTAGCTCTACCAGCCCATACATTGTAGGTTAAAAGCCCAAGCAGAGACATATTGTCCATACAGGCTTACAGCCCAAGAGTGGCATATCCAGTGGTAGCATAGCGTAGTTTCCCATCATACGAAGGTGACCTTGTCGTGGTTGATGGGCACACATAAATTGGCCAAATTATGCGCAAAAAACCTTCATTTTTCAAAGTGACATTAGTCTAGATACAATATTTTTTATATTTTCATGTATGGAGTGCCGAAGTTCTTTTTGCTATTGAGATTACTCTTTTCTTCAGAGCACCCGAATAGACCAGTGAGCGACCCCTCTCTTTTTTCTATTAATCATTTTTGGGATCCCGCTCCTGGAGCATTGCAGCAGGTACGTGTTCACACTATTAGAAGTTTGACAGCCTTTTTTCTGACCATGTGTCCCTCCCATTCAGTCACAGGTGGTTTTAACTAGCTCTACCAGCCCATACATTGTAGGTTAAAAGCCCAAGCAGAGACATATTGTCCATACAGGCTTACAGCCCAAGAGTGGCATATCCAGTGGTAGCATAGCGTAGTTTCCCATCATACGAAGGTGACCTTGTCGTGGTTGATGGGCACACATAAATTGGCCAAATTATGCGCAAAAAACCTTCATTTTTCAAAGTGACATTAGTCTAGATACAATATTTTTTATATTTTCATGTATGGAGTGCCGAAGTTCTTTTTGCTATTGAGATTACTCTTTTCTTCAGAGCACCCGAATAGACCAGTGAGCGACCCCTCTCTTTTTTCTATTAATCATTTTTGGGATCCCGCTCCTGGAGCATTGCAGCAGGTACGTGTTCACACTATTAGAAGTTTGACAGCCTTTTTTCTGACCATGTGTCCCTCCCATTCAGTCACAGGTGGTTTTAACTAGCTCTACCAGCCCATACATTGTAGGTTAAAAGCCCAAGCAGAGACATATTGTCCATACAGGCTTACAGCCCAAGAGTGGCATATCCAGTGGTAGCATAGCGTAGTTTCCCATCATACGAAGGTGACCTTGTCATGGTTGATGGGCACACATAAATTGGCCAAATTATGCGCAAAAAACCTTCATTTTTCAAAGTGACATTAGTCTAGATACAATATTTTTTATATTTTCATGTATGGAGTGCCGAAGTTCTTTTTGCTATTGAGATTACTCTTTTCTTCAGAGCACCCGAATAGACCAGTGAGCGACCCCTCTCTTTTTTCTACTTAAGAAGGCTGTCCCACATTATTAAGCAGCCTACATTTTCTGCCAAAATGGGAAAGAAAAAGGATGTGTCGGCTGCTGAGAAGCAACAAATTGTGGAGTGTTTAGGTCAAGGCATGACTACAATCAACATTGTGCGATGATCAGGATGAAGTGTCTTGGCAATCAAGAAGTATGTAGCTGATTCACAGTACACACGTGTGCGTGCTGATAAGGGCAAATTGAGGACTCTTTCCTACAGGCAATTACGTCAGGTTAAAAGAGCAGCGGCAAAAAAGCCTTGTCATAGCAGCAGACAAGTTTTTGAAGCTGCTGGTGCCTCCAACGTCCCCCGAACAACAAGATGCAGGGTCCTTCAGAGGTTTGTAGCTGTGCGTACGCCATCCTGTCGACCTCCTCTATCCACTTCACACAAGCAGAAACGGCTCCAGTGGGCCAAACATTACATGAAGACTGATTTCAAAACTGTTTTGCTCACGGATGAGTGCCGTGCAACGCTCGATGGTCCAGATGGATGGAGTGGAGGATGGCTGGTTGATGGACACCCCACGCAAACACGGCTACAGCGCCAACAAGGAGGAGGTGGAGTAATGTTTTGGGCTGGAATCATGGGGAGAGAGATTGTCGGCCCCTTTAGGATCCCTGAAGGGGTAAAGATGAACTCCATAATGTATGTGGAGTTTCTCAAACAGCACTTCCTGCCATGGTTCAAGAAGAAGAACCGTGTATTCCACAGCAAGATCATTTTTATGCATGATAATGCACCGTCTCATGCTGCACATAACACATCTGCATCTCTGGCTGATATGGGCATAAAAGGGGACAAACTTATGGTGTGACCCCCATGCTTCCCTGACCTCTTCCCCATTCAGAACCTCTGGAGCATCATCAAAAGGAGTGTCTATGATGGCGGGAGGCAGTTCACATCTAAGCAACAGATCTGGGAGGGTATTCTGTCCTCATGCAAAACAATTGAAGCAGAAACCATCCAAAACCTGACAAATTCAATGGACGAGAGAGTTCAGAAGCTCCTTTCGAACAAGGGGTCCTATGTGCAAATGTAGCATCACCTAGAATAACGTTTTGAGTTGAAAACTGTTTGATTTCAGTTTCTAATAACCTGCTAATGCTTATAATTTCAAAAATGACCATTTTTTTGGTCTTTATTAAAATGAAAAGGTTGATCGAAGAGTGTCAGGGATCTAAGAGTGTGGCAACCCAGTAGTCAGGATTACTTCGAATTCTGACAATCTGAGGGTCATGTTGCAGGTAGTGCAGCAAGAAGGCACTTATGTGTCTTGCGCATCTCGGAGCCCCAAAATTATTTTCCGGGCTAGATGCAGCTAAAAATTATTATTAATTTTAAATCTGGTGGAGCTTAGTATAGATGGCCTAATAGAATCACTACTGCACACTGCTACAAAGCCCAAATTATTTTCCAGCCAAGATACAGATAAACATGATTAGTAATTTTTAGTGTTGAGCGAACATGCTCGACACTGCTCGGTACTCGCCCGAGCATCACGCTACTCGGGATGTTCGGCGAGCACTGTGCATTTCCGGGTTACTCGGGCGGGAGCTCGGGTCTCCGCCCTGCATGTTTGGCGCTCTTTACAGAGCCAATGAACATGCAGGGATTTCCAGCCAGTCACTGTAATGCTGCAGCCATGTTGGTTGTGGGCATTACAGTGATTGGCTGGCCGCACAGCGTCACCTCGAGTATTTAAAACGGGGCGCCGCCATCTTGGACACAGTCGCTCCGGATCAGACAGTGTAGGGACAGCGCTGCTGATTTAGGGAGAGATATAAACTGTGAAATAGTTAGTGTAGGGTCCGTAAAGGCTGCCAGAACAAACAAACAGTCCTTTTCAGGACTAATATCCATCCCAGATACCAGGCAGGCAGGCTGTATAGGAGACACAGTGGTTATACCAGCAAACGCTGCATTACAGTCCTGTGTGCTCCTGTTGCTTAAATTGCTGGACTTAGCACCAGGTGTCGGGGGCCAGGAAAAATCCTTTTTTTTTCATCTAAATCCTCCATTTTTTTTTCCTCCTTCACACTGTACAAATACCCGTCTTATTAACCTTTTGGTGTGTGTCCCCCCCCCCCCCCAAAAAAAAAGCGTGTCTCTGATTTTTCAGACACAAATATAACTGTTGAAAATAGTCTGGTGTAGGCTAGAGAAACAGAAGTGTGGTTTTGCACTTCCACGGTTCAAACCTCTGTATTATCCATTTTGGGCCATTTGTATCTAAAAAAAAACAGTTTGAGTGTGTCGCTCACTGTTCAGCCGCAAATATCTCTATTTAAAACAGTGTGGTATACCCCAGTAAACAATAACTGTGGTTTTGCCATTCCACGGTAAAAAATCTCTATTATTCAGCTTTTGGTAGTTTTTACCGTAAAGAAAAACAGTAGTGTCTCCTGACTGTTGTGACACAAAATTATATCTGTTGAAAATAGTCTTGTGTAGGCCCAACATCCCAGTGTGGTTTCGCAGTTCCACGGGTCAAATCGCTGTACTATCCAGTTTTGGGCCTTTGGTATCTAAAAAAAAAAGCAGTTTGAGTGTGTCGCTCACTGTTCAGCCGCAAATATCTCTATTTAAAAAAGTGTGGTATACCTCAGTAAACAATAACTGTGGTTTTGCCATCCCACGGTAAAAAATCTCTATTATTCAGCTTTTGGTAGTTTTTTCCGTAAAGAAAAACAGTAGTGTCTCCTGACTGTTGTGACACAAAAATATATCTGTTGAAAATAGTCTTGTGTAGGCCCGACATCCCAGTGTGGTTTCGCAGTTCCACGGGTCAAATCGCTGTACTATCCAGTTTTGGGCCTTTGGTATCTAAAAAAAAGCAGTTTGAGTGTGTCGCTCACTGTTCAGCCGCAAATATCTCTATTTAAAAAAGTGTGGTATACCCCAGTAAACAATAACTGTGGTTTTCCTCTTCCACGGTTCTAATCTACTCTATATTACCCTTTTTCCATTGATAGTGCAAGTGTAAGCTATTTTACTTCATTTACAATGGGCAAGGCGCGTGGCAAGGGACGTGGAAGTGGACGTTCTGGTGATGGTTCGTGCAGAGGACGGGGCCGTGGCCAAGGTGAAAATGTGCCACAACCAACAGCCATATCTTCTCGCTCCCACTTCTTGACCGAATTACTAGGGAAGCACAGAACAACACCAGTATTGAGAACTGATCAGTGTGAACAGGTTATTAATTGGATAGCAGATAATACTTCCAGTTACCTGGGCACCACCACCTCCGGTCTGTCTTCCACACGGTCAACTCTTAGTAGCCATGAGTCTCGACCGCATACTCCTCCTCACCCTGATGCTCCTTCCTCCCACCATGCCGAGTGTCGTCAGACAGCAAGTGATCCCACACTTGTACACTCTGAAGAGCTGTTCACTGGTCCATTTCCATATTTGTGCCCCTCGCCTGATACGCTTGAAGTGGTGGAAGAGGAGATCCCATGTTGCGATGCCCAAATATTTGAACAGCCACGGCCACAGGAAGTCGACGTTGGCAATCTGTCACAAGAGGTGGACGATGACGAGACACAATTGCCAGGAAGTGAGGAGGAGGATCGTGGTGCGCAAGTGGAAGAGGAGGAGGTGGTGGATGATCTAGTAACTGACCCAACGTGGAAGGAGGACATGCAGAGTGAGGCCAGCAGCACACAGGGGGAGGGAGGCAGAGTACCCCAACAGGCAGGAAGAAGCAGTGTGGTGGCCGCTGACAGAAGGCAGGCAACCGTTCCCCGTAACACCAACACGAGGGACATTGCCAGTACAAGCGGTAGGTCTTCCAGAGTCTGGAATTTTTTTAAAGACTCTGCTGATAACCCCAAAAAGGCCATATGTTCCACCTGCCATGCCAGCATCAGCAGGGGTGACAAAACTACCAGCCTGACCACCACCAGCATGATCAGGCACATGGCAGCAAAGCACCCGACTTTGTGGGGCGAAACCCAGGGTCCACGACCAGTGTCAGCGGGTGTCACAACTGCTTCTTCCACTGTTGTGCGTGCAATAGAACCCCCTGTTGTGTGTGCAAGGCAATCCCCTGTCCATACTGCATGTAAAGATGCCCCCTCCTCTCAGTCTTCACTTGTTATGGCAGTTTCTCAAGAAACAGCATCAACGTCCACGTCCACGTCCCACCGCAGCGTTCAATTGTTCATATCCCAGACCTTTGAACGAATGCGGAAATTCGCAGCTAACGCCCCACAGGCCACAGTCCTAAATTCGCACATTTCACGACTGCTTGCATTGGAAATGCTGCCTTTTAGGCTGGTGGAGACGGAATCCTTCCGCAATCTTATGGCGGTGGCCGTCCCTCGGTACTCGGTCCCCAGCCGACACTATTTTGCCCGGTGTGCCATCCCCGCACTACACAAGCACGTGTCCCAAAGCATCTGCCGTGCCCTCAACAACGCAGTTACTGGGAGAGTCCACCTGACAACGGACACGTGGACAAGTGCTTGTGGCCAGGGACGGTACATCTCTCTGACGGCACACTGGGTAAACATAGTGGAAGCCGGGACCCAGTCGGACCTTGGGACGGAACACATCCTCCCCACACCGAGGATTGCGGGCCCTATGTCAGTCAGAGTTGCCCCCACAGTGTACAGCTCCTGCGCATCCTCCTCCTCCTCCTCATGTTCAGCCTCCATCTCAGATATCACCACATCAGTTACAAGCTGGGAGCATTGCAGTACTGCCTCCGCCAAGCGGCAACAGGCTGTGCTGAAACTCATAAGCTTAGGTGATAAACCTCACACTGCTTGTGAGTTGTGGACAGCTGTGAAAGAGCGGGCAGATCTGTGGCTGAGACCGCTGAACCTACATCCCGGCATGGTCGCGTGTGACAATGGCCGTAACCTGGTGGCGGCTCTGAGGCGAGGTGAGATCACACACGTACCATGCGTGGCTCATGTGCTTAACCTCGTGGTTCAGCGGTTTCTTAAATCGTACCCTGAGTTGCCAGATCTGCTCGTGAAAGTACGCCGCCTGTCAGCTCATTTTCGCAAGTCGGCTACAGCTTCCGCCGCCCTTGCTGTGTTGCAGCAGCGTTTGCAGCTTCCGGCACACCGACTGGTGTGTGATGTCCCCACACATTGGAACTCTACCCTCCACATGTTGCAAAGGATTTGTGAGCAGAAGAGAGCAGTTGTGGAGTACCAGCTGCAACAAGGCCGTCGATATTCAGGTCAGACTCCACACATAAGACCTCAGGAGTGGACCTGGATGTCTGACATATGTACCATCCTGACAAACTTTGAGGAGGCCACCAAGATGGTGAGTGGCGATGACGCCATCATTAGTGTCAGCATCTCACTTGTCTGTCTTTTGCAACGCTCTCTGCAGAGAATTAAAGAGGAGGCATTGCAGCCAGAGTATGATGAGATGGATCAAGAAGCCGTAGCGGGCGATTACACACAGCCCAGCCTCATCTCATCCCAACGTGCATTGGGGGACAATGAGGGAGAGGAGGAGGAGGAGGAGGAGGAGGAAGAACAGGAGCTGCTATCATGCATTGTAGACGGTAGTACCTGTACAAGTGTCATACCGTCGGTTCAGCGTGGGTGGCCTGAGGACAGGGGGGAGGAGGAAGAGGAGGAGGAGGAGGAGGAGGAGAGCATGGTTAGTCGTCATCTTGGTGAGGACACGGAAATCTTGCCCGTTACCAGTCTGGCACGCATGGCTGACTTTATGTTACGCTGCCTTAACCGTGACCCTCGCGTTGTCAGAATGTTGGGTGACAGTCATTACTGGTTGGTGACACTTGTAGACCCCCGCTACAAGGAGAACTTTCACTCTCTTATTCCTGAGGTGGAGAGGTCTACAAAAATGGGGCAATACCAGAAGGCCCTTGCTGCAGAACTCTTAAAAAAATTCCCATCTGAACACGCTAGCGGCAGAGGTCACAGTTCGTTGCCCAACCAAGGCGTACAGGCGAGAGAGATGCAACTCCAATCCAGCAGAGGCAGGGGAACACTGTCAACGTTCTGGGACAGTTTTCTGACACCCGCCCAGCTTACAGGCCCTGAGGCGCGGGGTACTCTCACAAGGAGTGGAAAGTTTCAAAAGATGTTGAGGGAGTACCTTGCCGATCGTACCAGCGTCCTCCGCGATTCCTCTGTGCCTTTTAATTATTGGGTATCCAAGCTGGACACTTGGAATGAACTCGCTCTGTACGCCTTGGAGGTCCTGGCCTGCCCTGCCGCTAGCGTGTTATCGGAGCGTGTTTTTAGTGCCGCTGGGGGAATTATAACTGATAAGTGCACTCGCCTGTCAACTGACAATGCTGACAAGCTGACCCTTATCAAAATGAACAAGGGCAAGATTGGGCCAGACTTCTCATCACCACCAAATGACAGCAGAGTAACATAAAGTCAAATCCACTGTGTTATTTCGGGAGGTGTATTCCCATGCATCGCTTCACTCCCACACATGGGTATACGCTTCCTCATTTTGGCTGTTTTTTGCTCTTCTGCTTATCCTCAGCCTCCACGACCACTATACCACCAGGGTGACCGTGGTCCATGTTGCCAGCATTGCAAGTTCCTCTGTCCTAATTTTTGGCAGCTTTTGCTTGGAAGGCATAGGCAAAGACTATGGGAGACCCACTCCCCAATAATGGGAATAATGTTTTTAATATGCTGTACTGCATGGCTCTTGTAAGGGGCATTAAAATCGTCTTGTTAAGCTACTATGACCTCCACGTCTCTTCCAAGGGTCGTTAATATTGTCTTTTTATTCCACTGCGTCCTCCACCACTCTTCCAAGGGGCATTAAAAGCGTCTTGTTAAGCTACTGTGACCTCCACGTCTCTTCCACAGGGCATTGATATTGTCTTTTTATTCCACTGTGACCTCCACCACTCTTCCAAGGGGCATTAAAACTGTCTTGTTAAACCACTCTGAACTCCACGTCTCTTCCAAGGGGCATTAAAACCATCTTGTTAAGCTAGTGTGACCTCCTCGTCTCTTCCACGGGGCATTGATATTGTCTTTTTATTCCACTGTAACCTCCACCACTCTTCCAAGGAGCATTAAAACTGTCTTGTTAAACCACTTTGAACTCCACATCTCTTCCAAGGGGCATTAAAACCATCTTGTTAAGCTACTGTGACCTCCACATCTCTTCCAAGGGACATTAAAACTGTCTTGTTAAACCACTCTGAACTCCACGTCTCTTCTAAGGGGCATTAAAACTGTCTTGTTAAACCGCTCTGAACTCCACAGCTCTTCCAAGGGGCATTGACATGTTGTTTTTAATTACCTCTAACCTCCATGACTCTTGCAACGGGCATTGCATTTCCTCCTAATTTTTGTCAGCTTTTGCTTTTCAATGCATAGGCGAACACTAAGGGAGACCCACTCCCCAATAATGGGTAGAAGGTTTTTAATACGCTGTAATCCACGTCTGTTTCAAGGGGCATTGCAGTGCCTAATAATTTTTGGAAAACCTTCCATTCCCTGCTTAGGCCAACAGTGTACAGGAGACCCAGTTGCTATAAATGGAAAAAACGGTTTAGTTAAGGCCCTCTGACCTCCATGTCACTTCCAAGGGGTATTGGAGTGCCTTGAAATTTTTGGTAGGCATTGCATTCACTGTATGCCCTATAACTGTGTAGCTGAACCGCTCCTTTTGGTACAGAAACATATCCTACAAGACATATCTGGTTGACTGGGCTGATATTGATGTGAATGGTCCCTGTTCCTCCTGCTCTTTCTCCTTTGCCACCACCTCATCCATCATTCATCACCTGAAGCTTTGTTTTAACGGGAGTCATAGAACTGGGATAGTAGCAGGAAAACATCCAGCAATCCTCGAAGGAGGTAGAATATGCGCCAAAACGCTAACCACCTCAGGCCTAGCTGCTACTACATACATGCGCTTGCATTCCAAGGAACAGAAAGCTAAGGAGGTGGATGGCCTCATAATCATGAATAATTTACTCGTTGTGTAGGAGGCCGACCACTGCTGCTGTCTACCTTCTGAACTTTGTGTTGAAGCCTGATTGACCCAGGACCCGCAATCCTCTATGTCTGGAGGACGTGTTGCATCCCAGTGTCCAACTGTGTCCCGGCTTCCACAATATTAACCCAGTGTGAAGGCATCAGTGAGATGGACCATTCCTGGCCACATTCACTTGTCCACGTGTTTGTGGTTAGGCTGTCCTTCCCACTAAATGCACTGGGGAGGGCACAGGTAATGTTTTGGCATGCGCGCTTGTGTATAAGGCACACCGGGACAAATAGGGGCGGCTGGGGACCGAGTATGGACACCCGGCCGCCCCCTGGTGGCTGGGGACCAAGCGTGGACACCCGGCCGCCGGGCGGCAGGGGACTGAGTATGGATACCAGGCTACCGACGCAGCCATGACGTGGTGGCCAGATTCCACCTCCACATGCCTAAAAGGCCCAATTTCAAGTGCAAGCAAGCTAGCAGTATGGTATTGCAGCCCGGGGGTGGGTGGGTGGCAGACTGCATACTTGCGCTTGTATTGCAAGTTATGGGGGAGGTACAATTGAACACTGCCCTGGGACAAGGACTTGCACGGGGATAGTTGCAAGTCTGCATCTTCTGATGCGGCAAGGATCACTTCTGATGGGCACAATTTTAGGCAGTGACCTGGGTGTCAGAGATGCTTCCAGGGGTCTTCCCCATGCTGTTCCCATTTTTTTTTAGCACTGTATGCATGTGTCACACAGCACATGGCCAGATAAGGTTGTAAAATGTTAAAATGACATTTCCCGGTGAATGCATTTGTCACGGTTGAAGGCAATACAAACGTGCAAAAACGCATAAAAAATACTACTTGTGAACATAGCCCAAGGTGTGGAGGAGTATTTTTGTTTTTGGTTAATTATTTTACCTTATACACAAGTCTTTACCCTGGAAAGGATGTTCCTTAACCCCTTTCCGAACTGGTCAGTAATAGTACGCACCAGGTCGGGAAGGCCGGCTCAGCGGGGGCTCCGGCGGTGAGCTCGCACTGAAGCGAGCACATGTCAGCTGATTATTGGAATCGCAATCCACTCGCGGCTGTTAACATGTTAAATCTCTGACAGCGGCATTTAACTCGCGCTTCCGGGAGTCCTAAGCCCCGCCCACAGTGACCCCGTCATGTGATCGCGGGTCACCAATGGGTGGGCATGACAACTTAGGGTCTGCAGCAGACGCCTGTGGTTGTCATGTCTCAATTGCTATGAGCGTCACCTAGTGGTCAGCGCTCATAGTAAGTGAGCATTTCTCCTGCATACAAGCGATCTGCTCACCGCTTGTATGCAGTAGAAGCAATCAGACAACTGCTGCTTCTAGTCTCCTCTGGAGACTATAGAAGCAAGCAGAAAGTGTAAAAAAAAAGTTTTTAAAAATATAAAAAAAATAAAAAGTATATAAAAGTTTAAGTCACCCCCCTTTCGCCCCATTCAAAATAAAATATATATATATATATATAAAAAAAAAACCATACACATATTTGGTATCGCCGCGTTCAGAATCGCCCGATCTATCAATATAAAAGAAGAATTAATACAATCAGTAAACGGCGTAACGAGAAAAAAATTTTAAACGCCAGAATTACGTTTTTTTGGTCGCTACAACTTTGCAATAAAAAGCAATAACGGGCGATCAAAGCATCGGATCTACCCCAAAATGGTATCAATAAAAACGTCAGCCCGGCACGCAAAAAATAAGCCCTCACACAGCCCCAGATCCCGAAAAATGGAGAAGCTTAGGGTCTCGGAAAATGGCGTCATTTCTTTTTTGTTATTTTAGCAAGCTTTGGATTTTTTTTTCACCACTTAAATAAAAAAGAACCTATACATGTTTGGTGTCTATGAACTCGTAACGACCTGGAAAATAATGATGGCAGGTCAGTTTTAGCAATCTGTGAACGTGGTAAAAAAAGGACCCAAAAAACAACTGTGGAATTGCATTTTTTTTGCAGTTTCACTGCACTTGGAATTTTTTTCCCATTTTCCAGCACACGATATGGTAAAACCAGTGATGGTGTTTAAAAGTCCAACTCGTCCCGCAAAAAATAAGCCCTCACATGGCCATATTGACCGAAAAATAAAAAAGTTCTGGCTCTGGGAAGAAGGGGAGCAAAAAAGGAAAACACAAAAACAGAAAGACCCATGGTCGTTAAGGGGTTAACATATTTCACAGGAAAGCACTTTCACTTTCGTTTTTGAACGTTTTATTGTGAGCCTGTAAAAGTGGCTTAATACCTCTGACCACGTTGTTGACAGCAGTGACCTGGGGGTCAGAAATGCTTCCAGGGGCGATCCCCATGCTGTCCCCATGTCATTTGAGCACTGTCACTATCGTTTTGGGCACTTTTTAGGCTTTCTACAGACTGCTGGGGGAGCCGCCGCAAAAATGTTCGGGTCTCCCATAGACTAACATTGGGCTCGTTGCTCGGGTCGAGCACCCGAGTATCACAGTGAGCTCGGCCCGAGCTTCGAGCACCCGAGCATTTTAGTGCTCGCTCAACACTACTGACAACACCTCTATATAGAGTAGATTACACAGGATCCACCATTCACAATAGGTGATGTCACAGCTCACCTCCTCCTCCTGTACAATGACTGAAAACACCACTGTATACAGTAGATAACACAGGATCCACCATTCACAATAGGTGATGTCACAGCTCACCTCCTCCTCATGCACAATGACTGATATAACACCTCTATATACAGAATATAACACAGGATCCACCATTTACAATAGGTGATGTCACAGCTCACCTCCTCCTCCTGTGCAATGACTGATAACACCTCTATATACAGTATATAACACAGGATCCACCATTTACAAGAGGTGATGTCAACGCACCTCCTCCTCCTCCTGTACAATGACTGATAACACCTCTATATACATTAGATAACACAGGATCCACCATTTACAATAGGTGATGTCACAGCTCACCTCCTCCTCCTGCTGAACAATGACTGATAACATCTCTATTTACAGTAGATAACACAGGATCCACCATTCACAATAGGTGATGTCACAGCTCACCTCCTCCTCCTCCTGTACAATGATTGATAACACCACTATATACAGTATATAACACAGGATCCACCATTTACAATAGGTGATGTCACAGCTCACCTCCTCCTCCTCCTGTACAATGACTGATAACACCTCTATATACAGTATATAACACAGGATCCACCATTCACAATAGGTTATGTCACAATTCACCTCCTCCTCCTCTTGTACAATGACTGATAACACCTCTATATACAGTAGATAACACAGGATCCACCACTTACAATAGGTGATGTCACAGCTCACCTCCTCCTCCAGTACAATGACTGATAACACCTCCATATACAGTATATAACACAGGATCCACCATTTACAATAGGTGATGTCACAGCTCACCTCCTCCTCCTGTACAATGACTGATAACACCTCTATATACAGTAGATAACACAGGATCCACCGTTCACAATAGGTGAAGTCACAGCTCACCTCCTCCTCCTGTACAATGACTGGTAACACCTCTATATACAGTAGATAACACAGAATCCACCATTTACAATAGGTGATGTCACACCTCACCTCATCCTCCTGTATAATGACTGATAACACCTCTATATACAGTATATAACACAGGATCCACCATTTACAATAGGTGATGTCACAGCTCACCTCCTCCTCCTGTACATTGACTGATAACACCTCTATATACAGCAGATAACACAGGATCCACCATTCACAATAGGTGATGTCACAGCTCACCTCCTCCTACTACTCATGTACAATGACTGATAACACCTTTATATACAGTAGATAACACAGGATCCACCATTCACAAAAGGTGATATCACAGCTCACCTCCTCCCTCTCCTGTACAATGACTGATAACACCTCTATATATAGTAGATAACACAGAGTCCACCATTCACAATAGTTGATGTCACAGCTCACCTCCTCCTCCTGTACAATGACAGATAACACCTCTATATACCGTATATAACAGAGGATCCAGCATTCACAATATGTGATGTCACAGCTCACCTCATCCTCCTGTACAATGACGGATAACTCCTCTAAATACAGTATATAACACAGGATCCAGCATTCAGAATAGGTGATGTCACAGCTCACCTCCTCCTCCTCCTGTACAATGACTGACAGCACCTCTATATAGAGTAGATTACACAGGATCCACCATTCACAATAGGTGATGTCACAGCTCACCTCCTCCTCCTCTTCATGCACAATGACTGATATAACACCTCTATATACAGTATATAACACAGGATCCACCATTTACAATAGGTGATGTCACAGCTCACTTCCTCCTCCTGTACAATGACTGATAACACCTCTATATACAGTATATAACACAGGATCCACTATTTACAAGAGGTGATGTCACAGCTCACCTCCTCCTCCTCCTGTACAATGACTGATAACATCTCTATTTACAGTAGATAACACAGGATCCACCATTCACAAGAGGTGATGTCACAGCCCACCTCCTCCTCCTCCTGAACAATGACTGATAACATCTCTATTTACAGTAGATAACACAGGATCCACCATTCACAATAGGTGATGTCACAGCTCACCTCCTCCTCCTGTACAATGACTGAAAACACCACTATATACAGTAGATAACACAGGATCCATCATTCACAATAGGTGATGTCACAGCTCACCTCCTCCTCCTCTTCATGCACAATGACTGATATAACACCTCTATATACAGTATATAACACAGGATCCACCATTTACAATAGGTGATGTCACAGCTCACCTCCTCCTCCTGTACAATGACTGATAACACCTCTATATACAGTATATAACACAGGATGCACCATTCACAATAGGTTATGTCACAATTCACCTCCTCCTCCTCTTGTACAATGACTGATAACACCTCTATATACAGTAGATAACACAGGATCCACCATTTACAATAGATGATGTCACAGCTCACCTCCTCCTCCAGTACAATGACTGATAACACCTCCATATACAGTATATAACACAGGATCCACCATTTACAATAGGTGATGTCACAGCTCACCTCCTCCTCCTGTACAATGACTGATAACACCTCTATATACAGTATATAACACAGGATCCACCAATTACAATAGATGATATCACAGCTCACCTCCTCCACCTGCACAATGACGGATAACACCTCTATATACAGTATATAACACAGGATCCAGCATTCACAATAGGTGATGTCTCAGCTCACCTCCTCCTCCTCCTGTACGATGACTGACAACACCTCTATATACAGTAGATAACACAGGATCCGCCATTCACAATAGGTGATGTCACAACTCACCTCCTCCTCCTGTACAATGACTGATAACACCTCTATATACAGTATATCACACAGGATCCACCATTTACAATAGATATCACAGCTCACCTCCTCCTCCTGTACAATGACTGATAACACCTCTATATACAGTTGATAATAGAGGATCCACCATTTACAATAGTTGATGTCACAGCTCACCTCCTCCCCCTCCTGTACAATGACTGACAACACCTTTATATACAGTAGATAACACAGGATCCACCATTTACAATTGGTGATATCACAGCTCACCTCCACATCCTGTGCAATGACTGATAACACCTCTATATACAGTAGATAGCACAGGATCCACCATTCACAATAGGTGATGTCACAGCTCACCTCCTCCTCCTGTACAATGATTGATAACACCTCTATATACAGTATATAACACAGGATCCACCATTTACAATAGGTGATGTCACAGCTCACCTCCTCCTCCTCCTGTACTATGACTGATAACACCTCTATATACAGTAGATAACACAGGATCCAACATTCACAATAGGTGATGTCACAGCTCATCTCCTCCTCCTCCAGTACAATGACTGATAACAGCTACTATATACAGTATATTACACAGGATCCATCATTTACAATAGGTGATGTCACAGCTCACCTCCTCCTCCTGTATAATGACTGATAACACCTCTATATATAGCAGATAACACAGGATCCACCTTTCACAATAGGTGATATCACAGCTCACCTCCTCCTAATATATAATGACTGATAACACCTCTATATACAGTATATAAGACAGGATCCACCATTTACAATAGGTGATGTCACAGCTCACTTCCTCCTCCTCTTGTATAATGACTGATAACTCCTCTATGTACAGTATATAATACAGGATCCACCATTTACAATAGGTGAGGTCACAGCTCACCTCCTCCTCCTGTACAATGACTGATAACTCCTCTATATACAGTAGATAACACAGGATCCACCATTCACAATAGGTGATTTCACAGCTCACCTCCTCCTCCACTTGTACAATAACTGATAACTCCTCTATATACAGTAGATAACACAGGATCCACGATTCACAACAGGTGATGTCACAGCTCCCCTCCTCCTCCTCCTCCTGTACAATGACTGATATCACCTCTATATACAGTATATAACACAGGATCCACCATTTACAATAGGTGATGTCACAGCTCACCTCGTCCTTCTCCTGTACAATGACTGATAACACCTCTATATACAGTAGATAACACAGGATCCACCATTCACAATAGGTGATGTCACAGGTCACCTCCTTCACATCCTGTGCAATGACTGATAACACCTCTATATATAGTATATAACACAGGATCCACCATTCACAATAGGTGATGTCACAGCTGACCTCCTCCTCCTGTACAATGACTAATAACACCTCTATATACAGTAGATAACACAGGATCTACCATTCACAATAAGTGATGTCACAGCTCACCTCCTCCTCCTATATAATGACTGAAAACACCTCTATATACAGTAGATAACACAGGATCCACCATTCACAATAGGTGATGTCACAGCTCACCTCCTCCTCCTCCTCCTGTACAATGACTGATAACACCTCTATATACAGTATATCACACGGATCCACCATTTACAATAGATGATGTCACAGCTCACCTCCTCCTCCTGTACAATGACTGATAACACCCCTATATACAGTAGATAACACAGGATCCACCATTCACAATAGCTGATGTCACAGTTCACCTCCTCCCCCTCTTGTACAATGACTGATAACACCTCTATATACAGTTGATAACACAGGATCCACCATTTACAATAGGTGATGTCACAGCTCATCTCCTCCCCCTCCTTTACAATGACTGACAACACCTCTATATACATTAGATAACACAGGATCCACCATTTACAATGGGTGATATCACAGCTCACCTCCACATCCTGTGCAATGACCGATAACACCTCTATATACAGTAGATAACACAGGATCCACCATTCACAATAGGTGATGTCACAGCTCACCTCCTCCTGTACAATGACTGATAACACCTCTATATACAGTATATAACACAGGATCCACCATTTACAATAGGTGATGTCACAGCTCACCTCCTCCTCCTCCTGTACAATGACTGATAACACCTCTATATACAGTAGATAACACAAGATCCACCATTCACAATAGGTGATGTCACAGCTCACCTCCTCCTCCTGTACAATGATTGATACCACCTCTATATACAGTATATAACACAGGATCCACCATTTACAATAGGTGATGTCACAGCTCACCTCCTCCTCCTGTACAATGACTGATAACACCTCTATATACAGTAGATAACGCAGGATCCACCATTCACAATAGATGATATCACAGCTCACCTCCCCCTCTTGTACAATGACTGATAACAACTCTATATACAGTAGATAACACAGGATCCACCATTCACAATAGGTGATGTCACAACTCACCTCCTCCTCCTCCTCATGTACAATGACTGATAACACCTCTATATGCAGTAGAAAACACAGGATCCACCATTTACAATAGGTGATGTCACAGCTCACCTCCTTTCCCTCCTGTACAATGTCTGATAACAGCTACTATATACAGTATATAAGACAGGATCCACCATTTACAATAGGTGATGGCACAGCTCACCTCCTTTCCCTCCTGTACAATGACTGATAACAGCTACTATATACAGTATATAACACAGGATCCACCATTTACAATAGGTAATGTCACAGCTCACCTTCTCCTCCTGTACAATGACTGATAACACCTCTATATACAGTATATAACACAGGATCCACCTTTCACAATAGGTGATGTCACAGCTCACCTCCTCTTCCTCCTCATGTATGTAGCGCCCCGAGGGTTCGGCCGCTACAGGGGTATTGCACCTCTGCCAGAGGTGTGGTATTCCACTCCCGGGTAAGGATGGAGTATGGACCAGGGCTCAGTTAGCTGCATACAGCACACACACCCCATTTCCGAGGGACAGCTCAGCGGTGCTCCCACTAGACAGAAGTGCAGGTGTGACACCCCAGGGGTCTGGTTGTCACAGTGATAGAGATATTACGTCTGAGAGCAGGTGGGAGGTCCTTTGGTCAGGGATCCTGTGCATGCCACACCTCCTGCCCAGCCTTGGGAGGGGAAGAACTTCCCCTGTATAAACCCGGGGCTGAGGCAGGGTTAGTGAGTCCAGGAAGAGTAGAGACAAGAGCAGCATAGGAAGCAGCAGAGTCACAAGGAGTCAGGGGCTGGCAGCTAAAGAGCTCGCCCTGACTAAGAAGATTCTTTACCGGACCCGGAGTCCGAGGCTGTGGGGACTAACTTCTACCCAGCAGCAGAATCCGTCAGGCAGGGGATTTCAGGTCCCCTGGCCCAGAAGCCCGAAGGCCCGGTCACACGCGTGGGACCAGCACCGCCATCGTGGAGCGGAAGCCATTAGAAGGCCCCGAGTCACCGGCCATACGGGTGAGCACCACACGGTACACTCAGGGACGTGGGCTACTTACATCAGCTTCTAGCAAGGTAGCCAGAAGAGTACAGTCAGCTTGGGAGGCCTACAACTACGCCTGGCCAGGGGAGATCCCATCTGCTCAAGGACTGACCAGGCCCCGTTCGCTAGCAAGTACTCCGGGAGGGTCTATCGTTGTTACCAGTAAAGACCCTGAACGCTACCATACCGTCTCTGAGTGGTTCCTGCTACCCCCATCATCCACGTCGGCTGCCCTGAGGCCATACCCCTCCCGTTGGGGGTTATACTATCACGCTGCACCATCCTTCCACCGGCCTCAGCGGTCTGCCCTGCAGCAGCAGCCCCCTGGCTGCATTCAACGGGTGGCGTAGTCATCAACCATTTTCTACCGCTAACAGACTGCCGTCCAGTTTGACTCCCTGGGCACGGACCGGGTCACCGCCACGAGACTACAACCCTAAACAGATCCGGCTCCGGGTAAGCTCCCGCGTGCGCAACGCAGCGCGACACAGGCCCAGGGGCGCGTCACAGGCACGACTATGTCCCTGTCTGGAGTGGGGAGGGGGGTGGAACACCCAGTGCTGTAGGGGCAGATAGGAGTTGGTTCCTGAGCGTAGATAGGAGCTCATTGGTTGCTGGTCCCCTGGGCTCATGGCTAGAGGGAGGTATAAAAGGTGGGCACCATTTTAGATCTAGGTTCTGTCCAGAGAAGAGAAGACAGGGAGTAGAGGCTCTGTAGGAGCTCTACTCCAGAGTGGGCCTAGTGAGAGGCCGAGGAGGAGAGTGGAGAGAGAGAGAGAGGAGGTGAAGTGGAGCTGAGATTACGTCTCATCCCAGCTCCACGAGAAAGGAACAGAAAGGAACAGAAAAGGAGAAGAAGAGAGAGAGAGAGAAACAGAAGGGCTCAGGAACAAGAAGGTGGAAGGGACCCTAAGAACCCACGAGAATCCAGGGTGCAGGGTCAGGCAGATTAAGGGTGCCAGATCCCAAGTTGGTGGAGGAGAAACAACCCTCAGCCAAAGACCGGAGGTCGTGATCATTTATTGGTGCGACACCTCATCAAACCTGCTAGGAAGGCACCATATAGGACAGCGGAGGACGGGGCCCACGTTTAACCGCACAAGTCCGGGGCAGCTGGACAAAAGTGGGTCACTGGTGAGGCAGGCTAGAGAAAGGACAAAAGGGGGTCTTGAGCCATACTCCTGAGCTGTCTGGGGGTTGACCGAGCCCCTCACCTGGTGGACGCAGCACGGCTCGGGCAGTCATTCCCTGCAGAAGTGACTTGGATATTAACCGTGAGTAAAGACCCTGGACTGCAGTACGTTGTCTGTGTACTTTTTCGCTCCTCCGGCATTACCGGTACTGGGACTCTCACCACCATCACTCCCACCATCCACTACACTGCCCTGGGGCCGCACTCTTCCCGTGGGGAGTCACACCATCCCAGCTGCGTACATCATCGGCCCCAGCGGTCTGCCCTGCAGCGGCGGTTCCTAATAACCGCAATCCACGGGTGGCGTAGTCGGACATTATCTAAAACATCTAAAAGACTGCCACTGGTCTGACCACCCTGAGCCACGGGACCGGGTCGCCACTACTACCCCCATCGTCTCCCTATTGCCCGGTTCCGAGTGCCCCACGGCCCGGGGGGCGAGTCAGCTTTGGCGTAGTCGGTAGGATTTCGTGCCCGCTAACAACGGGTACTGCGCGCCTGAAAAGAGACTGTTTCATTGTACTAAAGATGGCGCCCGCCCCAGAAGAACGAGCGCCATAATGTGCGCGCCAAAAGACCACAGGAGGCCACCTCCCATCGTGGGCCGGGTCCCAGAATGGCGCCAAAGAGGAAGCCCGCCCCCAGCAACCATGAGCACGGCGGTAGAAATGTCCGTCAACGTGGGGGGGCTGCCCCTGAGAGTGATTGTCAGCAGAACGCCCCAGGACCACCCCCCATGGGGGCGGAAAGAGAAGAAAACTGCGGGGCAGGGGGTGGTCTGGATCAGTCTGGCCAGGCCGCACCCGGAGATGGAGAAAGGAACCAGCTCCAGCACTTTAGCAAGGGGCCTGCTGCAAGCCACACCACCATGCTGCCTCACAGAGCTGCTAGCCCATCTCCCCAAGGAGGACCCCGAGTATGCGCGGGCAGCGTTGGAGGAGCTGGACCGGAGGATGGTCCGGGCGCAGCAGGACGTGATAGCCGGGTGGAAAGAAGAAGTAGCTCGGCGGGCTGTGACCCTGCAGCAGGAGGCGCCGTCGACGTCCAGGAGCACACCAGCCACCGAGGGCAGTGAAGACGGAGCGGAGGCTGACGACGATGCCGCGGAGGAGGACGCGACAGCAGAGGCACGTAACGGAGACGCCCCTACCCCGAACCCTGGGGCCGCCGACCTGCCCCTGCACCCTGTTGCGGAGCCCAACGCACCTGGACTCGCCGTCGACACCATGCCGCCACCTCCATCAACCGGCCCCCAGGCCGTCGACGCTGCCAGTGAGCCCCGCCCCACGCCGTGCCCTCTGACCCCGAGCGTGCTCAGTAAACCACCACCGCAGGCCCGGCCGCAAGGCCTAGCGCCCCCGGGCGCCGCTGCCCTGACGGAACCCCCTGCACCCGCTGTACCACCCCTGGGAGCAACTAGGAAACGACCAGCGCGGGCCTGGTCGCAAGGCCGCATACCCCCGGGCGCCGCCAACCCGCTCGCGCCCCATGCCTCTGCAGTACCACCACTAGGCGCAGATCTTTTCGCCCAACATACCAGTCCGGATGGGCTTCCTTTCATCTGGCCCCCCGAGTATGTCAACCCCCGCCTACGGAGGAGCCCGCCCGCGGAGGTTGGGGTACCATCTGAGCCCCTCATCCCTGCTCCGGCACCTCAGGAAACCCCCCAGCTACCGTTGGAGGACTCCCAGTTTGAATGGGACCCCACTAGGGAGGACCTAATGGGGTTCACAAAGGAAACGCGGGCAGACGCAGCCGAACGGCGGGAGGCCTGCCGCCAACAGCTGGAGATGTTTGAGAGGGAGCAGCGAGAGCGGCGCGTGAAACAGGAGAAGCTGCAGCTCCGGAGAGCGGAGCAGAAAATGAAGGCCCGGCGAGATCCCTGAACTGCCCGCAGTCCCCGAGTCACCGGAACTGTTGTGAAGTTCCAGATGGAGCGCGGCTGGGGTTTCATCCGAGACCCTGAGACCATCAGCGACGTGCTCGTGACGAGGAGGGATGTGGAGAGCCACCTGCCGGAAGGTCATCGAGGGCGGGACCTATTTCCAGGGGATGTGGTGTCTTACACCCGGCACCAAGGCGTGAAGGGATGGTACGCCCTCCACGTCCACAGAGTAGTAGAGGAGGAGGAACAGCACTACTCGGACTCTGAGTACCAAGAGGGCCTGGACGGGCCTGAAGATTATGAGGAGCAAGGAGCGGCTGGAGGGTATCGCTACCAGTAAACAGTAGCATACCAGTGTAAATAGTTACACGTCGGGGTACAAAGGAACTGTTTGGGACTGTTTCACAAAATAAAGTGTGGTCCCCGTTGGGACTGATAAAAGACTGTGTGACTGTTGCCCTATCCCCTAAGTAACCTGGCTGAGGACTGAGAGCAGCCATCCCTCTTCCCTTTAACAGGCTGAGGACTGTGAGCAGCCATTCCCCCTTTTCAACCGGCCGAGGACTGGGAACGGCCAATCCCTTGTATATAGTTGCGCTTCCTAAAGCGCCCCCTACTGGTTTTATATAACAACCGCAACGTCTACCTCAAGACAAGTTTACTGGACTGTTGCACCTTTAAGAAGAAAGAACATCTGGTCGCAAGTTGCACCGCGGCCAGGATACAAGAATATGCCGTATTTGAAAATGTTTTACATGAGAAAGTTTTATATGCTGCTAGGTGATAATGCAAATGTTTTATATGATGTTTTATATGATAAAAGAGTTCCGGTAGTATTAACAATGACAAAGAAAAGTGTTTCCCATAAAGAGAATTGAACAATGTCGTCCGTTTCTGATGTAAAAAGTTATTGAAAAAGTTTGCATGTCCTGTAATTAATTGTTTTTGCTCTTTTCCAGCCCGAGGACGTGCTGTGGTTTACCAGGGGGGAATGTAGCGCCCCGAGGGCTCGGCCGCTACAGGGGTATTGCACCTCTGCCAGAGGTGTGGTATTCCACTCCCGGGTAAGGATGGAGTATGGACCAGGGCTCAGTTAGCTGCATACAGCACACACACCCCATTTCCGAGGGACAGCTCAACGGTGCTCCCACTAGACAGAAGTGCAGGCACGACCGACTATGTCCCTGCCTGGAGTGGGGAGGGGGGTGGAACACCCAGTGCTGTAGGGGCAGATAGGGGTTGGTTCCTGAGCATAGGAAGGGGCCCATTGGTTGCTGGTCACCTGGGCTCATGTTTCTAGAGGGAGGTATAAAAGGTGGGCACCATCTTAGTTCTGGGTCAGTTCAAGCAGGAGGAGAAGAGAGAGGAGTTCGGCCAGAGAGGGCTGACAGGAAGCTGTGGCTCAGTCTGGGCCCAGCTCCATGAGGCAGGCCTGAGGAGAGGGCCAGGAACAGAAAGGAACAAGAACAGAAAGGAACAGAAACAGAAAGGAACAGCAAAGAAAGAGAGGAAGAAACAGAAGGGCTCAGGAACAAGAAGGTGGAAGGGACCCTAAGAACCCACGAGAATCCAGGGTGCAGGGTCAGGCAGATTAAGGGTACCGGATCCCAAGTTGGTGGAGGAGAAACAACCCTCAGCCAAAGACCGGAGGTCGTGATCATTTATTGGTGCGACACCTCATCAAACCTGCTAGGAAGGCACCATATAGGACAGCGGAGGACGGGGCCCACGTTTAACCGCACAAGTCCGCGGTAGCTGGACAAAAGTGGGTCACTGGTGAGGCAGGCCAGAGAAAGGACTAAAGGGGGTCTTGAGCCATACTCCTGAGCTGTCTGGGGGTTGACCGAGCCCCTCACCTGGTGGACGCAGCACGGCTCGGGCAGTCATTCCCTGCAGAAGTGACTTGGATATTAACCGTGAGTAAAGACCCTGGACTGCAGTACGTTGTCTGTGTGCTTTTTCGCTCCTCCGGCATTACCGGTACTGGGACTCTCACCACCATCACTCCCACCATCCACTACACTGCCCTGGGGCCGCACTCTTCCCGTGGGGAGTCACACCATCCAAGCTGCGTACATCATCGGCCCCAGCGGTCTGCTCTGCAGCGGCGGTTCCTAATAACCGCAATCCACGGGTGGCGTAGTCGGACATTATCTAAAACATCTAAAAGACTGCCACTGGTCTGACCACCCTGAGCCACGGGACCAGGTCGCCACTACTACCCCCATCTTCTCCCTATTGCCCGGTTCCGAGTGCCCCACGGCCCGGGGGGCGAGTCACTTGTATATATGCTGCCCCCCATCCTTGTATATATGTTGCTCCTCCATCCTTGTATATATCCTGCTTCCTCATCCTTGTATATATGCTGCTTCCCCATCCTTGTATATATGCTTCTCCCCCATCCTTGTATGTGCTCCCCCAAATCCTTGTATATATGCTGCTCCCCCATCCTTGTATATATGTTGCTACCCTATCCTTGTATATATGCTGCTCCCCCATTCTTGTATATATGTTGCTCCCCCATCCTTGTATATATGTTGCTCCCCCATCATTGTATATATGCTGCTCCCCCATCCTTGTATATATGCTGCTCCCCCATCCTTGTATATATGCTTCTCCCCCATCCTTGTATATGCTCCCCCAAATCCTTGTATATATGCTGCTCACCCATCCTTGTATATATGTTGCTCCCCTATCCTTGTATATATGCTGCTCCCCCATTCTTGTATATATGTTGCTCCCCCATCCTTGTATATATGTTGCTCCCCCATCCTTGTATATATGCTGCTTCCCCATCCTTGTATATATGCTGCTCCCCCATCCTTGTATATATCCTGCTTCCCCAGCCTTGTATATTTGCTGCCCCTCATCCTTGTATATATGCTGCTCCCCCATCCTTGTATATATCCTGCTTCCCCAGCCTTGTATATATGCTGCCCCTCATCCTTGTATATATGTTGCTCCCCTATCCTTGTATATATGCTGCTCCCCCATTCTTGTATATATGTTGCTCCCCCATCCTTGTATATCTGTTGCTCCCCCATCCTTGTATATATGCTGCTCCCCCTTCCTTGTATATATGCTGCTCCCCCATCCTTGTATATATCCTGCTTCCCCAGCCTTGTATATATGCTCCCCCCCATCCTTGTATATATGCTGCTCCCCCATTCTTGTATATATGTTGCTCCCCCATCCTTGTATATCTGTTGCTCCCCCATCCTTGTATATATGCTGCTCCCCCATCCTTGTATATATGCTGCTCCCCCATCCTTGTATATATCCTGCTTCCCCAGCCTTGTATATATGCTGCCCCTCATCCTTGTATATATGCTGCTCCCCCATCCTTGTAGATATGTTGCTCCCCCATCCTTGTATATATGTTGCTCCCCCATCCTTGTAGATATGTTGCTCCCCCATCCTTGTATGTATGTTGCTCCCCCATCCTTGTATATGTTTCTCCCCCATCCTTGTATATATGCTGCTCCCCCATCCTTGTAGATATGTTGCTCCCCCATCCTTGTATGTGCTCCCCCCATCCTTGTATATATGTTGCTCCCCCATCCTTCTAGATATGTTGCTCCCCCATCCTTGTATATATGCTGCTCCCCCATCCTTGTATACATGCTGCTTCCTCATCCTTGTATATATGCTGCTCCCCCATCCTTGTATATATGCTGCCCCCCATCCTTGTATATATGCTGCCCCCCATCCTTGTATATATCCTGCTACCCCATCCTTGTATATATGTTGCTCCCCCATCATTGTATTTATGCTGCTCTCCCATCCTTGTATATATGCTGCTCTCCCATCCTTGTATATATGCTTCTCCCCCATCCTTGTATATATCCTGCTTCCCCATCCTTGTATGTATGCTGCCACCCATCCTTGTATATATGCTGCCCCCCATCCTTGTATATATGCTGCTCCCCCATCCTTGTATGTGCTCACCCCCATCCTTGTATATATGCTGCTCCCCCATCCTTGTATATATGCTTCTCCCCCATCCTTGTCAGAACAAAAAGGAATCTGCTACTAGTGAAAAGTTTCTGTGTTTTCTTATTAGGAGTTTTCCCTGTAGAAGGCGATGCATACCATGGAAGAAATGTGGGACTCCATAGCCTTTAATACCAGTCCCTATCGAGAATCTGGCGTTTCTATTCTATCAGCAGTGGATGAAATCCAAACCACTCTGGATGACCAAATTGTGAAGACTCAGACAATGAGGGGATCGCCTTTCATCAAGCCCTATGAGAAACAAATCAAGGTATAAAATATTCACTTGCTTATTAGCAGAAGCTAAGGTTTCATTAGGATCTCCGAGGCTAAAGTTACATGCGGCTCCAGCTTACATGTAAAGGGGATGGTATCAAGGAGTCTCACCAAACTTTCCCTACAAATGTCCAACAATTCAGAATTCATATCCATTGATAATTTATCTTCTAAAATGATAGCATTTTTTTCTATCATTTTCATTTTATGTGTAATTAACTTTTTGCTCTCCTCCTTTAAGCAATGGGAGGAACGACTGATAAGGATCCAGGAAACCATTGATGAATGGCTGAAGGTGCAGGCCCAGTGGCTTTATCTAGACCCCATCTTCTCTTCTGAGGACATCATGCAGCAAATGCCTGAAGAAGGACGCTTATTCCAGACTGTGGACAGAAACTGGAGAGAGATCATGAAACTTCGCGTTAAAGACCCGAAGGTAAATGGATGCTTCATGGTGGACTGATACAAGAAAGCACGGTCATCTTGCATCCAGGATTGATGTTTTCCAAGAGTCCGTGTCCTGATGCTTCCATCACAAGGATCCCGGGTTATGGGGCTCCGCACTGCCTGGACTCCAGCCTCCCGCATCTTCTATTTTCTATCCATATAGGTTCTAATTTTTTTTTAATATGAACTATTGGCACAATAGTCAATGAATGTGACCTTTTTTCAGTCTCTATAACTATATAATGGAATCTTACTTATGGGCTATCTACTTTGTTTTAGGTTTTAAGCGCCACTTCTCTGACCGGACTTCTGGAAAAACTTCAGGACAGCAATGTGCTTCTGGATAAAATCATGAAAGGGCTGAATGCCTATCTGGAGAAGAAGAGGCTTTTTTCCCACGGTATAGTCCTTTCACTTGTTGCAATGATTCTATATACTCCTTAAAGAATTTTTTTTTCTTATTTAAACCATTGAAATCATTTTTGTAATTGGATTTCATTAATAATTTTGCACTGTTTGCCTTCTATTGGTTCTGTGTTGCGCTGGCTATTGGACTTATTTTAATCTGTCTTTTTTCAGCTCCTCTTAGCTGATCTATGACCACAGATCACATCAAAGCTGAATGTGCAGGAAACAAAAAGCCTAACGGTGCAACATTTTTAATGAAACTGAATTGTCGCAAATACTCGCAATTAAATGGGTATTCCCATCTCCAAGATCCTATCCCAATATGTAGTAGGTGTAGTGATAATAATAATATTAGCAAATACCTCCAATTAGAAATGTAGTATAGTTCTTCTGATTCGCTATGTCGCTTTCCCCAGCTTCGGTATCCATGGTTACGACCACTCATATAGTGACAGTTATTTGCTAGTGGTCGTAACCTAAGCTACTGCAATGCCCTGCACATTGGGTAAGCGACAAAGCAAATCAGAAGAACTATACTACACTTCTAATTGGAGGTATTTGCTAATATTATTATTATTACACCTACTACATATTGGGGTAGAATCCTGGAGATGGGAATACCCATTTCAGTTAAATAAAAAAAGTTCCCAAAGCTGGATAGCCCCTTTAAGCTAGCCATACGCATGAGATATGAGATACCCGTGGTCTGAATGGTTATTTGGCTACTTCTCCTGACTCCCACATATTCTGCTGAACAGTCATGTGTTTTTAATGGGGAGAGAGGAGAAAGTCGGTACTGGACACCTCCGGCAGCGGGTTATCTCCCCTGAGAACCAAAAGACCGGGTATTGAAATCCCATCTGCCCGATCCTTCTGGCCCTGACATCCTCTATCGGGGGAGAGTCAGGAGACCCCCATACACATCAGTGGGTAGGCCGGTCCTGCTGCATTTGTCAGGTTTAAACTATTTTAATCCAATGTGTATGGGGACTGAATCTTTACTTTAAAGCTTTGCTTTTCTATTTTCTCACATAGACACTAATACAAATGGCGCCTGACCCAATACTTTAATGACATTTTTATCATATTGTGCATTTTCGCTTTAGCTTTTTCTTCCTGTCCAACGACGAAATGCTAGAAATTCTCTCTGAGACTAAAGATCCTCTGCGGGTCCAACCACATCTAAAGAAGGGCTTTGAAGGCATCGCAAAGCTGGAGTTCCTTCCTAACCTGGACATCAAAGCCATGTACAGCACCGAGGGGGAACGCGTAGAGCTCATCCAGACCATCTCCACCTCCGAGGCTCGGGGGGCCGTGGAGAAGTGGCTCATCCAAGGGGAAGATGTCATGTTAAGGAGCGTGCATGATGTTATTGCTCGGTCACGAATGGTACGGATCTACCTACAGACCAAAAGCATTAATTGGGACTAATCTAGTACTTTTATATTTGTATAAGATTATTTGGCGGCAGTGAATGATTTGTGGATGATGTATCTCTTGCTATAGAGCCAGGTAGCAGATCTTCTACCTGCAATCGGTAGAAATGAATTTGCTAGATAATACTAGTAAGGTTGTCCCTCTCTTAAATGCTTCTGTCAACGTAATTTAACTTTGTTTTCTAAAAGGCATACCCTGAGACTGCAAGAAAAGACTGGGTGAGGGAATGGCCGGGACAGGTCGTGCTCTGTGTGTCTCAGATGTTCTGGACAAGTGAAGTGCATGAAGCTATCGGCAGTGGCCCCGAGGTACGGCATAAGCTCCTTTACTGATCAAGGTTGCTTCACTAGAAACAGTCATGGCCGGAAGTGTTGGCACCCTTGAAGTATTTTACATAAAATTATTGCAATTGCATGTGTACTTTTTGTTATACACATGTTTATTTCCTTTGTGTGTATTGGAACAACACAAAAAAAAACTGAGAAAAAAAGGCAAATTGGATATAATTTCACACAAAACCCCAAAAATGAGCCGGACAAAATTGTTGGCATCTTTCCAAAATTGTGGGTAAACAATTTTGTTTCAAGCATGTGATGCTCGATCAAACTCACCTGTGGCAAGTAAAAGGTGTGGGCAATATGAAAGTCACACCTGAAACCCGATACAAAGGGGAAAAGTTGACTCAATCTTTGCGTTGTTACGTGCCACACTAAGTAGGGAGAACAGAAAGAGGAAAAGAGAACTGTCTGAGGACTTGAGAACCAAAATTGTTGACCAATATCATCTTTTTGTGTTGTTCCAATACACACAAATTAAATAAACATGTGAACAACAAAACATGTGTAATTGTAATAATTTTCTGGGAGAAATACATATATATACATTCATAGACAGACTTCAGGTGTTCTCCTGCTAATAGACTGTCATACCCAGGGATGCAGCTTATAGGAGTTTCCAGGGGCGGATATACCATTGGTGCAACAGAGGTAAGGGGACCCACATTCACATCAAAAGATGCAAGTAGCTTCTTTCACAGTACGTTATTAGACTGCAAAGAGCCCATGTACTGTTCTTGCCCAGGGGTCTTCTCCTGGGGGTTGCAGTTGTACAGCTGCTCAATATCTTGAAGGTACCCAAAAGGCTCCATAGTATTTGATTGTTGGGATTTTTGCATTGATTCATGCATCTTGTCTAGAGATGAGCAACTAAATTTGCAGGACCTTGGTCTCAGAGTGCAGGTTAGTAGTCTGTGGCTGTTGGATGGGAGCCTTGCTAACCGCCTCTTACATGCCGGCATCCCTGGCTCCTCTTTTGATTAGCCGGCCAGGCGTGATGTCATTTGTGCCTCACACCACAACTATGACATCGACATCAAAAGAGGAGCCGGAGATGCCGGTTCACGGGGCTCCGGTCCTGCGGCCGTGGAATACTGACCCGACTGTTGGACCAGAGTCCTGCAAATCCATTCGCTCATCTCTACTCTCGTCATATCTACCAATAAGGGAAGACATTGTATGGGATTTCCCATAATACCAGCATAAAATGAATCTATGTGCATTGAGTTTTCCATGCTGTTTGTGGCAGGGTTTTATAGAGGTACATCTGGGTATTTGGAGCTCTGGGTTCAATCCAGATCTCCAAGTTCTATAAAGATATGTTGTAAAATTGTTGTGTACATTATAAAGTGCCTGCATATTGTGGAGTTCTCAATCTAGTCTGCAGCTTATAATCTGTATAGATTTCAGCCCCCTTGCAATATGTATGTTCTATGAATGTTTCTGCAGATGATTTCACCGTTACATCCTTCTTGTAGGGCCTGAAAAACTCCTATGATAATCTGCAGCTCCAGCTAAATGATATTGTGGAGCTTGTGCGAGGAGGCAAATTGTCCCAGCAGACTCGCAGCACATTGGGGGCTCTCGTCACCATAGAGGGGCACGCTCGTGACGTGGGCATGGAAATGATCCAAACAGGTTTGTGCAAACATCATGGCTGGCACCAAACTTTCCAATACCATGTTCTATTTATCATACACTACATGGAGAAAGGTATTGTGCCCCCTCCACATTACACCTACAGGGGCTTTTATGGCCCCCTATTCTAAATCCATATACAGGATGTTAATATGGAGTCCGTCCCTCTACAGATATCACAGCTCAATATGCAGAGCACCTTCATACATTTCACCCCATTCCTATCTTCTTTCCATATCTATGTTATATTCCCCCCTCTTTTCTTTGAGTTTTCATAGGACACAATTGATCTTGTCACAGTAAAGCAATCTTGGGGTGTACTTACAATGACGTCTATGGGGCAGTAGTCATTTCTGCATATTGAGATGGTGATCCCTATATAGGAATGTTTTGGCATCTGTAGGTGTCGGCGTCCCCTGTATATGACTCATTGCCACAATTGATATTCTTTATAGTCAGTGTTTTGGATGGCCTAGGTGCGGTTTGTAATATTTTCTATCAATGGTGTGTGTGCCCTCCTCTGTGCGGTGTCCTTCCATAACCATGGATGTACTAATAAAGGGTTTTTATGTCAATTCCTTTAATGACCTTTTGTTCGGCTTCTTTGTAGGTATTATGTAATTCTCCGAATGGTCAGCCATTCTAAGCCTGAGCAGACATATGGCAATGTAATTGATGTGTGACTGACATTGTTCTTCCCTATGTTGCGGTGACATATTTATGCTGCCATTGTGCAGTATTTTTTCTAATTAATCATCCTAAAGGTGTTTAGTGGGGTTGAGGTTGAGAACGTGTGTGAAACAGTTCTGCTCTTCTATTCCCTTAGGGTTGGAAGCTACAATTGTTTAAAATGTCTTGTGCTGAAGCATTAAGATATCTTTTCACTGGAACTAAGGGGCCTAGACCACCCCCTAAAAACAAGGCCATACCTCCACCAGCAAACTGTACAGCGGGCACAATGCAGTTAATAGGGTAACGTTCTCCTGGCATTCACCAAATCCAGACTCGTCCATCAGATGCCAGATAGAGAAGTGTGATCCGTCACTGCACAGAACAGGTCTCCTCCAGAGTCCTGTGGTGGCGGCTTCACACCACTCCATCTGACGCTCGGCATCGTGCTTGGTGATGTAAGGCTGCATGCAGCTGCTCGGCCATAAAGCTCCTGGCGGGGGCGCAGTGTTTGTGGTGATGTTGTTACCAATGGAGTCAGGAAAGCGTTCTGCCCTCTGCTCCTCAGCACTCAGTGACCCCGCTCTGTAATGTTCCGGGGTCTCCTGAGTTGCTGCAGTTCCTTCTACTCCTTAATAATATCACTCACATGTGATGGGGGAAGATTTAGGAGGGAAGAAATGTAATATCCAGACTTGTTACCCCGGTGGCTCCTATTACAGGACCGCGCTGGTATCAGAGAGCTCTGCACCACCAGCCGTTCTGTCATATGTTAGTAACAGCACACAGCATGGGAGGGCGGATGTTATACACCGGGGGGGCGAGGGGATTGATGTTATACACTGGTGGGGGGCGAGAGTCTTAATGTTATACAAGGCCGAGGGGCCAGATGTTATACACTGGGGGTACGAGGGGCTAGATGTTATACATGTCCGAGGGCTGGATGTTATACACTGAGGGGCAAGGGGACGGATATTATACACCAGGGGGCGAGGGGATGGATATTATACACCAGGGGCGAGGGGATTGATGTTATACACTGGTGGGGGGCGAGAGTCTTAATGTTATACAACAAGGCCGAGGGGCCAGATGTTATACACTGGGGGTACAAGGGGCTAGATGTTATACAAGTCCGAGGGCTGGATGTTATACACTGAGGGGCGAGGGGACGGATATTATACACCGGGGCGAGGGGACGGATATTATACACCGGGGCGAGGGGACGGATATTATACACCAGGGGCGAGGGGACGAATATTATACACCGGGGCGAGGGGACGGATATTATACACCAGGGGCGAGGGGACGGATATTATACACCGTGGGCGAGGGGATGGTTGTTATACACTGGGAGCGAGGGGACGGTTATTATACACCGGGGGGGCGAGAGGCCGGATGTTATACACCAGGGGGAGGGAGCGAGGGTACAGATGTTATACACCGGGGCTGGGGGCCGGATGTTATACCCTGGGGGTCGGATGTTATGCAAAGGAGGGCTTGGGGTTGGATGTTATACAGTGGGGTTGAGGGGATGTATTTTATACACTGGCCGGGGGGCGAGGGGACGGATGTTATACTAAACTAGGGGCGAGGGGGGAATGTTATACACCGGGGGAGGCGAGAGGCCGGATTTTATAAACTGGGGGCTGAGAGTCCAGATGTTATACACCGTGGGCAATGGGACTAAATGAAAAAAGCAGAATTCGGTGACTAGGAGTTTTGTCCTATAATGTATGTGCATTTACCTTCCCTTTAGAAACTCTCCCTTGTGATTCTGCAGTGTCTTAGAGGTTGACTATCTTTTCCTACATTGCTCAGGAGTTTCTCATGAACAGACTTCCAGTGGCTTGCCCAACTCCGCTATTACTGGGAGAATGAGAATGCGAGAGTGCGAATCATCAACTGCAATGTGAAGTCCGCCTATGAGTACCTGGGCAACTCCCCACGCCTGGTCATCACTCCGCTCACTGACAGATGCTAGCGGACTCTGCTATGATGTGATGGGTTATGCTCAGAAATCTTTTTGACTTTTGTATGATGCATGAAACTTATTAGAAAGTTTATTGATATTTCATACCATTTCTTTCATGTTTCATTGGTAGATCAGTGCTTTTTATCTAAATCTTGGTGGAGCTCCAGAAGGTCCGGCCGGCACAGGAAAAACTGAGACCACCAAAGATTTGGCCAAGGCGCTGGCCCTGCAGTGTGTGGTCTTTAACTGCTCTGATGGTTTGGACTACATAGCAATGTCAAAGGTACATACAATGTTAAGCTGCTCCATTGCAGATAATAAACTGACTCCAACCGATGTTTTGCTGACATGTTTTGATTATATAGTACAGACCAAAAGTTTGGACACACCTTCTCATTTAAAGATTTTTCTGTATTTTCATGACTATGAAAATTGTACATTCACACTGAAGGCATCAAAACTATGAATTAACACATGTGGAATTATATACTTAACAAAAAAGTGTGAAACAACAGAAAATATGTCTTATATTCTTGGTTCTTAAAAGTCGCAGGTTAACAGCAGCTCAGATTAGAGACCAGGTCAATGCCACACAGAGTTCTAGCAGCAGACACATCTCTACAACAACTGTTAAGAGGAGACTTTGTGCAGCAGGCCTTCATGGTAAAATAGCTGCTAGGAAACCACTGCTAAGGACAGGCAACAAGCAGAAGAGACTTGTTTGGGCTAAAGAACACAAGGAATGGACATTAGACCTGTGGAAATCTGTGCTTTGGTCTGATGAGTCCAAATTTGAGATCTTTGGATCCAGCCACCGTGTCTTTGTGCAACGCAGAAAAGGTGAACGGATGGACTCTACATGCCTGGTTCCCACCGTGAAGCATGGAGGAGGAGGTGTGATGGTGTGGGGGTGCTTTGCTGGTGACACTGTTTGGGATTTATTCAAAATTGAACCAGCATGGCTACCACAGCATCTTGCAGCGGCATGCTATTCCATCCGGTTTGTGTTTAGTTGGACCATCATTTATTTTTTAAAAGGACAATGACCCCAAACACACCTCCATGCTGTGTAAGGGCTATTTGACCAAGAAGGAGAGTGATGGGGGGCTACGCCAGATGACCTGGCCTCCACAGTCACCAGACCTGAATCCAATCGAGATGGTTTGGGGTGAGCTGGACCGCAGAGTGAAGGCAAAAGGGCCAACAAGTGCTAAGCATCTCTGGGAACTCCTTCAAGATTGTTGGAAGACCATTTCTGGTGACTACCTCTTGAAGCTCATCAAGAGAATGCCAAGAGTGTGCAAAGCAGTCATCAAAGCCAAAGGTGGCTACTTTGAAGAACCTAGAATATAAGATATATTTTCAGTTCTTTCACACTTTTTTGTTAAGTTTATAATTCCACATGTGTTAATTAATAATTTAATGCCTTCAGTATGAATGTACAATTTTCATAGTCATGAAAATACAGAAAATCTTTAAATGAGAAGTTGTGTCCAAACTTTTGGTCTGTACTGTATATACTTTTTTTTTAGTTTTTCCAAGGGCTGGCATCATCGGGAGCATGGGCGTGTTTTGATGAGTTTAACCGTATTGAGCTGGAGGTGTTGTCCGTGGTGGCCCAACAGATTCTCCGCATCCAGAGAGCCATCCAGACGAAGATGGACATGTTCAACTTCGAAGGAACAGAACTGAAGCTTAACCCAAATTGCTTCGTAGCCATTACCATGAATCCTGGCTCCGCGGGACGTTCTGAGCTGCCGGATAACCTCAAGGTAAAGAGTCCCAGTGCCTTGCATCGGGCCCTTCCACAACATTTCTATAGGATTAAGCTCAGGACTATGACTCGGCCATTCCAAAACTTTATGTTTATTCAACCATTCTTTTGTAGAACGACTTGTGTCTTTGGGCCATTGTCTTGCTGCATGACCCACGTTTTCTTGAGATTCAGTACATGAACTGATATCCTGATATTTTCCTTTAGCATTTGCTGATAGATTTTAGAATTCATTGTTCCATCAATGATGGCAGCCGTCCTTGGCCAAGTGCAGCAAAACAGGCCAAAAGCATGTTACGATTACCATCTTTGTGTTTCATAGATGATAGGAGGTTCTTATGCTGTAATGCAGTATTTTCTTTCTGCAAACATATAGCTTCTCACTTAAAATCTCTATCTTGGCCTCATCCTTCCACAAAGCATTATTCCAGTTACCTATTGATGTGCCCAGGTGAGTTTTAGCAGTGACATTTTAAATCGCATTGCCTTTCTCCTTGCAATCCTGCCATGCTCGCCATTGTTGTTCATTGTCCTTCTGATGGTGGACTCATGAACAATTACATTAGCTAATGTGAGGAGAGGCCTTTAGTTGCTTAGAGGTTACCTTGAGTTCCTTTGTGACCTCACAGACTGATGTAGCTTTAAGTCAAATTTATGCAGAAATACAGAATTTTTTGAGGGGTTCACAAACTTTCAAGTAAATACTAGGTTTACAAAAGAAACATAAGATTTCATCAAAGGGATTATTCTCCCCCAAACCTATATGAGATTGTACATTTCCTATGTATAATCACAACACCTGATGCCCTCATTTCTGCCAGCTCCTTAATATTGATGTCCCATTCTCCTATTTTCCAAAATGGACACAGTAGAGGTGTGGAGAGAGATTTGGAAAGTGTTAAAGGAGTATTCCCATCTCCAAGATTCTATCCCAATATGTAATAGGTGTAATAATAATATTAATAGCAAATACCTCCAATTGGAAATGTAGTATATTTCTTCTGATTAGCTATGTTGCTTAACCCATTTGCAGGGCATAGCAGTAGCTTAAGTATCCATGGTTACGACCACTAGCAAGTAACTAACTGTTACTATGAGTGGTCATAACCATGGATACCTAAGCTACTGCAATGTCCTGCACATGGGGGTAAGCAACATATTTAATCAGAAGAACTATACTACATTTCTAATTGGAGATATTTGCAAACATTATTATTATTATACCTATTACATATTGGGACAGGATCTTGGAGATGGGAATACCCCTTTAACCACACTTTGACTGATTTTCCTCTGATGTGGAATAGACACATCACTTTTAGGTCTGGGGTGGAGGATAGTGTAAATGGACATAATGGGTTCCCCGGCTCTATGCCTAGTTTACAGTAATTTAGTTTCATTTGTTGACTGACCCATCTGGTTTGCGCATTTCAGGTTCTTTTCCGGACTGTAGCAATGATGGTCCCCAACTATGCTCTGATTGCGGAGATCTGCCTTTATTCTTACGGTTTTCTGCACGCTAAACCTCTCTCGGTGAAGATGGTAATGACTTACCGGCTGTGCTCGGAGCCGCTCTCGTCCCAGTTCCATTATGATTATGGGATGCGTGCAGTAAAGGCTGTGCTGATCGCTGCTGGCAATCTGAAGCTGAAATTCCCCCATGAAAATGAAGATATTCTTGTAAGTTCTGAACTGTTGGTCGCTTTACATCTCGTATAGGACAGCACTACCATCTTACCGAGAAGCATTTGGATCACAAAAATTAGAGCTGTATGATTTTATAGTAGCAGACAGAGACTTGCAAATAATTTCTGCACATTACTGTTCCTGGCTTGTTAGATCTCATCTGTGCAAAAGTGTCAAAACTATAGTTGTTAAACACGTAGCTTGTTCATCTTATGGGACAGTTTTGATTTTTAACTTAAACACATGTATTTTAGGCTTAAAATCATTTTAACAATTGGGTTTTATTAAAAATGTTGCATCGCTTGGCTTTCACCGGCTTTTTGATTCCCTGCACATTCAATTCTGATAAGGTCTGTGGTCATAAATAAACTGAGAGGAGCTCAGAAAAAGACCGATAAAACATTTACAAACTCCCCGTCAGCCAGCAAAAACGAGTTCACTGACAGTATCTCACTTAACTCATTCTGCAGCCGGCAATTAACAGTGCAACACAGAGGCCACATGTATTCCCTATGGAAAAACAATTCTGCAGCATATTTTAGTGCAACTCAGCAGCGTTCCATTCCTCTTTTATCATTCCTGGAAATGTAGGAATTAATTGAAATCTGTCAATATCGAGTACCCTACACAGTCTGACAATGTCACCACTGTTTGGGCACAGTCAGAGTGTATAGGGTTGTCCCCTATATAGATTATATATACATTATATATCATTTACACATACAATTCCAGGAGGTATAACAGAGGGACGATACAATGTAGAGTTTTAGGAAAAGAGGTTTCATCCTTATTTTTTGGAGAATACTATTCTTTACTAATACAGACATACCACAAGAACTGACGGCTCCTTTGTAATGGGGTTCCTCACTTTTAATATTGTTTCATGTCATATTGTATATGAATTATTTTATCATTTAATCCTTTTTCATTCTATTTAGCTCTTGCGGTCAATTAAGGATGTAAACGAACCCAAATTTTTGTCTCATGATATTCCTCTGTTCAATGGGATTACCAGCGACCTGTTCCCTGGCATTCAACTTCCGAAAGCCGACTATAAGGTATTAAAATATAATAGTGTCTTAAAGGGGTTTTCCAAGACTTAAAGAGGACTTGTCCCTCGCCATAAATATGTAAATGCCGCTGTTCTCCTGACTCCGGCATTGTTTTTCTTTTCTTCCTGCTCCTCTCCGTTCCTGACATCTGTCACTCTCTTCTAGCCCTTTAAGCCAACTGGGCAAGGCCTTCCTGAAGACTCCCACAGAGAGGACTTGATGACCACGCCCACTTGGCTATTAAAAATTATGAACTAGATTTCTATAAAGAGGCTATATCTCAGGAATGGAGAGGCGCAGGAGCAAAAGAAAAACAACACCGGATTCAGGAGAACAGCGGCATTTACACCAGGTAATAAAATTGCATATTAATGGCAAGTGATAGGTCCTATATAGCTGGCCAGCTATCATTTCGATGACAGTTATCTTTCCCGGCTCCGTCATATTCAGGAATGCTCGCTCCTGTTTTCTCTATGACAGAGTCGCTGCCAGAATCTTATGGCAGCTGCTAATTTCAGGGTCAGAAAGTAAGGATCGGGTGATTAAATTCCAACCGCCCGATTTTTATGTCACCCAACATAATCTGTCATGAGGCCCCCATACACAGTAGATGGTAGACCAATCCCATTGAAATCACCCGATCCTGAGCCACTGCTTTGGAATTGGGTTACATGACCTTGTCACTCATCGTCCGGTCCCATTAGTGCAACCTGGGCAGCAGCACAGGGGCACCAGAGGTAAGGGGGCTCACTTATACCTCCAATGCAGGATGATTTGATGTAGAAAAAAAATGTTTAAAACATCTGTGAGTGATTTATCGCTAGTTTAGTTGTAGGTTATGGAGACTTTTTTTTTAGATGAATGAATCGATTCGCAGGAGACTGATCCAATGGCCAGGTGTCATGGGTGCGTCAGATGTGACAGACAGTCGCCCTGCAGTTGGTTGCAGGAGATCCCTTCGTTTGGCATTACAGACATCTTCTTAGCGGTCTCACTGTAGGACCCAGCGGCTACCTCCCTCCTGTTCTAATTGACAATCAGGCCTGGGTGTTTAAATACTTCCAGGTTGCTACACAGAGGTGCCAGTGATATTCACATGACCCCTTGTGAAGGCTTGGAGCAAGTGCAGTTCTTACTTCCTCTCTGGTGCTAAGAGGATGTGTGTGCCATCTCTCTGAAGTCGACTCAAGCTAAGCTACTTCCCCTATGTCTGTCTCCCCTTGCTGTCTTTAGTTGTCAGTGGGGATCGACTAGTGCTCACCCCCCCTTCCCTATCCAGGGCCAAGCGCTAAGGAAATACAGGGATAGGTTCCTGTGCGGCAATTGGTGAGGAACCAATATAGAGTCGGTAGGGGAGACAGGGTGATTGCAGATCAGCCTAGGAGGTCTCCATTTCCCCCTTTCCCTAGTATCTGGGCTCCCTTCCCCTCATCCCTTTGTGTCGCACTTTGTCTTTCCTACACTGTGCGTGACATCAGGTCAGTGGTGGGCACTGAATGAGACCCCTGAGAGCCACCTTATTTCTTCCTGCCCCCCGGCTCTTCTTCAGATTAGCCGGCCTGGCATGACGTTATGGTTGCAGCATGATGTACACCAGGCCATATAATCAGAAGAGGAGCCGGGGATGCCGGCAGCTAAGAGGCGGCTCTCAGGGGTCCCGTCCAGCGGCCACAGAATACTGATCTGGGTCCTGAAAATGTATTCTCCCACCTCTAATTGGATCCACTGTAAACAGACTGATGAAATATTTTACCTTCCTTTTGCTCAGGATTTACTGGAATGCGCACAGGAGAGCTGTGCTGGACACAACATCCAGCCCGAGAAGGTCTTCCTGGAGGACATGATCCAGACGTATGAGATGATGATTGTCAGACACGGGTAAGCTGTAACTACAGAAGTCCATGGGACGGGGGATTTATTCTTCGCTGTTTCCATTTTATACAATGGACCATGCTGCATTTTGTTTATCCCGTACAGTTTTATGTTGGTTGGAGAGCCGTTCTCTGGAAAAACGAAGGTCCTCCACGTCGTCGCTGATACGCTGTCTCTTATGAGTGAGCGAGGGTGCGAAGAAGAAAAAGTGATTTACCGGACAGTGAACCCTAAAGCCATCACCATGGGGCAGCTGTTCGGGCAGTTTGATCCAGTGTTACATGAGGTTCGTCTATGATTGGAATTATTGTTTACTAGATGGTGGCCCGATTCTAACGCATCGGGTATTCTAGAATATGTATGCGGCCGACCAGGCGCAATTAGCAGAGCAGTGTTTAAATTTGGCGCCAAAATCGCTGATTGGTCGCAGCTGGCAACCGCGACCAATCAGCAAAGCGGTGTTTAAATTTGGCAGCAACATCGGTGATTGGTCGTGGCCGCCGCCCGCGACCAATCAGCGAACCGTGTTAGTGAGGACTGGAGAGCGTGTTTAAATTTGTCGCCAAAATCGCTGATTAGTCGCGACCGCGACCAATCAGCAAAGCGGTGTTTAAATTTGCCGACAATAATGCTGATTGGTCGCGGCCTGCAAACGCGACCAATCAGCAGAGGGGTGTTTAAATTTGGCGCCAAAATCGCTGATTTGTCGCGGCCGGCAACCGCGACCAATCAGCAAAGCGGTGTTTAAATTTGGCAGCAACATCGGTGATTGGTCGCGGGCGGCGGCCACGACAAATCAGCGAACCGTGTTAGTGAGGACTGGAGAGCGTGTTTAAATTTGTCGCCAAAATCGCTGATTAGTCGCGACCGTGACCAATCAGCAAAGCGGTGTTTAAATTTGCCGCCAATAATGCTGATTGGTCGCGGCCTGCAAATGCGACCAATCTGCAGAGGGGTGTTTAAATTTGGCGCCAAAATCGCTGATTGGTCGCGGCCGGCGGTCGTGACCAATCAGCAGAGCGGGGTTTAAATTTGGCGCCAATAATGCTGATTGGTCGCGGCCGGCGGTCGTGACCAATCAGCAGAGCGGTGTTTAAATTGGCCAATCAGCAGAGCGACTTTTAAATTCGCCGCCCATATCGCTGATTGGTCGCGGCCGGCCACCGCGACCAATCAGCAGAGCGGGGTTTAAATGTGGCGCCAATAATGCTGATTGGTCGCGGCCGGCCACCGCGACCAAGCAGCAGAGCGGCGTTTAAATTTTCCTTCCATATCGCTGACCAATCAGCGTCGTATTAGTGAGGACCGGGGAGCGGCGCTGCTTGTGCGGCTACTTCCGCTGCGAGAAGCCGGGAGATGCGCGGCTGCTCGCAGCAGAAGCATCCCGACCGGCGGCGCCGCTCCCCGGTCCTCGGTTCAGCTAGCGGCCGGGAGATGAGCGCCTTGCGCCGGTCATCTCCCTGCTGCATCGCCGCTGACCTCCGTCCTGCAGATGAGCCGCTAACGGCCGCCATTTTTTTCTCAAATCCCGCGTCGCTGATTGGCCGCAGCCGGACCAATCAGCGACGCGGGATTTCCTGGACAGAAAGACAGACAGACGGGATAAGACGATTATATATATAGATAATTCTAATATCTTTGCTGAAAATGGGAAAATCTCCCCTTTTATGGCTTATGGACATGGTAGAAGGGGTTCCTTCAGAGACATAGACCCCAGCCATACATTGCTGGGCAATCATTTTATTATGACTTACTCCCTGTTTGCACAAAAATTGGAAACTGTTTTATTTTCCCCATCAGACATGGAAACAACAAATTGTATTATTTATGCCAGAAATTAGCATAAGTTTGCATACTTCCAGCCACATTCTGACTAGACTGTGTCTGGCCTCCCTCAATACACTTGCTTTGAGTGAGGTCACGCACTTCTAGTTGGCATGTGACCGCATATATGCAAATCACTTACTTGCGGTCTCTCCCGGTGCCGGCACGTTCACTTCAATAGGGGCCACGTGTAGTCAATACATGTGTATCATCAATATCATAATCCCAGGCATTCCCTTTAATAATCCTTTCAATTGTGGGATTGTATTGGATTTTATTGGAAGAGCAATTTTATTGATGCCTCTCTTCATTTGCAGTGGACAGATGGGATAGTCGCTAATACTTTCCGGGAGTTTGCGTTATCTGAAACCCCGGAAAGAAAATGGGTTATCTTTGATGGACCTATTGATACGCTAGGGATAGAAAGTATGAACACAGTCCTAGATGATAATAAAAAGGTAACTCTCTATTTTACTTTGTGAAAACTTTTTTTTATTTAACTGCTTCCCGACCGCCCACTGTAGATAAACTACAGAGCCCAGGCAGCGCGGACGCTTAAAAACGGTGGACCCCGAGGGTCCTGCAAGCGCTGCGGGTGCCGTGCAGAGAGATAGCTCTGACAGGGAACATCATCTGGACCTGATTGGATCAGGTCCCAGTGATGTTAACCCTTTGCTGTCTTCTATATGCCACGATCTATAGTGATCGCGGCATATAGAAGACAGCAGGAGGAGAGGGGGTCGTCTACTTACCTCTGCGACGACCCCTGATACCTTCCAGGACCTGGCGTTGCTATGGCAGCTGGAGGTCACATGACCGCCTCCAGATCTGCCATATACGGTGTCCTGCCAGGCTCAGCCTGCAGCTGAAGCCTGGCAGGAGACACTGACTGTGAAACAGTCAGCAAAGATCTCATGTAATGTAATATATGTCTATTACATTACATGAGATCAGTGATCAGAAAAATAAAAATTAATGTCCCATACAGGGATTAAGTAAAAATGTAAAAAAAAAGTAAAAAAAATGTTTTCACACTACTAAAAAAAAATCACAAAATAAATAAAAACAAATAAAATATTAAACCGATAAATCCGTGTATTTATGCAAAAACAAAAAAAGTACACATATTTGGTATCGCCGCATCCGAAACAACCCGAGCTATAAAACTGTCACACTAATTAACTCCTTCTGTGCACACCGTAATAAAATAAATAAAAAATGGAGCAAAAAACTATGCTTTTTCCTCATATCGCCAAACAAAAAGTGGAAAAAAATGCGATCAAAAAGCAAAATGGAAATAAAAATGGTAACGCTGAAAACGTCATCTTGTTCCGCAAAAAACAAGCTGCCATAGAGCTCCATCAGCCGAAAAATAAAAAAGTTATAGCTCTCAGAATAAAGCAATGCAAAAAAAATATTTTTTCTATAAAATTGTTTTATTGTGTAAAAGCGCCAAAACATAAAAAAATATACAGTAAGTGTAGTATCGCTGTAAACGTACTGACCTGAAGAATAACGCTGCCTGATCACTTTTACCACACGCAGAACGGCATAAAAAAAAAACCAAAAAACAATTCCTGAATTGTTGGTTTTTGTTAATTTAACCTCCCAAAAAACAGAATAGAAAGCGATCAAAAAATGTCACGTACCCAAAAATGGTACGAATAAAAATGTCAACTTGTCCCGCAAAAAACAAGCAGTCACATGACTCTGTCAGCCAAAATATGGAAAAATTATAGCTCTCAAAATATGGTGATGCAAAAACTAGATTAAATTGCAAAAAAAAGGGTCTCTTAGTGTGTGACAGCTGTCAATCATAAAAACCCGATATGATTCTGGTATCACTGTAATCGCACCGACCCGAAGAATAAAGTAATCTCATCACTTATAGCGCACGAGGAACGGCGTAAAAAATAAATAAAACCAATTCTTCACCTGCTACTGATTTGTTTATTTTGTCTCCCAATGTGCTCACCACACATCTAGATAAGTTCTCTAAGGGGTCTAGTTTCGAAAATGGGGTCACTTGTGGGGAGTTTCCACTGTTTAGGCACATCAGGGGCTCCCCAAATGCAACATGGCGTCCGCTAATTATTCAAGCAAATTTTACATTCAAAAAGTCAAATGGCGCTCCTTCCCTTCCAAACCCTGCCGTGCGCCCAAACAGTGGTTTTCCCCCACATATGGGGTATCGGCATGTTCAGGAGAAATTGCACAACAAATTTCATGGTGCAATTTATTCTACTACCCTTATAATAATGCAAAATTAGGGGATGAAAAACATTTTTGTAGGAAAAATGTGAACATTTTATTTTTACAGCTCAATATTATAAACTTCTGTGAATCACCTTGGGGTTCAAGGTGCTCACCACACATCTAGATAAGTTCCCTAAGGGGTCTAGTTTCCAAAATTGTGTCACTTGTGGGGGGTTGCCACTGTTTAGGCACATCAGGAGCTCTCCAAACGCAACATAGTGTCTGCTAATTATTCAAACAAATTTTGCATTCAAAAAGTCTAATGGCGCTCCTTCCCTTCCAAACCCTGCAGTGCGCCCAAACAGTGGTTTTCCCTCACATATGGGGTATCAGCTCTCAAGAGAAATTGCACAAAAAATTTTGGGGTTCACTTTTTCCTGTTACCCCTGCGAAAATAAAAAAAATTGGGTCTAAAGTAACATTTTTGTGAAAAAAGTTAAATGTTAATTTTTTTCTTCCACATTCCAAAAATTCCTGTGAAGCACCTGAAGGGTTAATAAAGTTCTTGAATGTGGTTTTGAGCACCTTGAGGGGTGCAGTTTTAGAATGGTGTCACTTTTGGGTATTTTCTGTCATAAATACCCCTCAAAGTGACTTCAAATGTGATGTGGTCCCTAAAAAAATGTTTTTGTAAATTTTGTTGGAAAAATGAGAAATCGCTGGTCAACTTTTAACCCTTATAGCTCCCTAACAAAAAAATTTTGGTTCCAAAATTGTGCTGATGTAAAGTAGACATGTGGGAAATGTTATTTATTAACTATTTTGTGTGACATATCTCTCTGATTTAAGGGCATGAAAATTCAAAGTTTGAAAATTGCAAAATTTTCACAATTTTCACCAAATTTCTGATTTTTTCACAAATAAACGCAAGTGATATCGAAGAAATTTTACCACTATCATGAAGTACAATATGTCACGAAAAAACAGTCTCAGAATCAGCGGGATCCGTTGAAGCGTTCCAGAGTAATTACTTCATAAATTGACAGTGGTCAGAATTTAAAGAATTGGTCCGGTCACGAAGTCAAAAACAGGCTCTGGCGCGAAGTGGTTAAACAATTCTCGACTGCCCATATGATGATGCCATGTGTTTGGAAGCTTCTAATAGTTTTTTGGGCAACATCTGAGTTAATTAGAGACACACCTGTGGATGTATTTTAATGCACACCTGAAACACACTGCTTCTTTGTGTAGCATCATGGGAAAGTGTAAATAAATCAGCCAAGATATCAGGAAGAGAATTGTGGACTTGCACAAGTCTGGCTCATCCTTGGGTACAATTTCAAGATATCTGAAGGTGCCTCGTTCATCTGTACAAACAATTATATGCAAGTACAAACAAGATTGGAATGTCCAGCCATCATACCACTCAGGAAGGAGACGGGTTCTGTGTCCCAGAGATGAACGTGCTTTGGTCCGACATGCGCATATCAACCCCAGGACAAAAGCAAAAGACCTTGTGAAGAGGATGGCAGAAGCTAGTAAGATTGTCAGAGTGACAATTCACAGTCAAACGAGTACTGTATCAACATGGGCTGAAAGACCACTCTGCCAGGAAGAAGCCATTACTCCAAAAGAAACATAAAAAATCCAGATTAATGTTTGCAAATGCACACAGGAACAAAGACCTTAATTTTTGGAGACATGTCCTGTGGTCTGATGAAACTAGAATTGATCTTTTTGTGCATAATGACCATCGTTAAGTTTGGAGGAAAAAGGGAGAAGCTTAGAAGCCTAAGAACACCATCCCAACTGTGAAACACGGGGGTGGTAGCATCATGTTGTGGGGTTGCTTTGCTGCAAGAGGTACTTGGTGCACATCACAAAATACGTAGATGGCTTCATGAGAAAAGAAGATTATGTGGCAATACTGAAGCAACATCTCAAGACATCAGCCAGGAAGTTAAAACTTGAGCAGAAATGGGTCCTCCAAGAGCAATGACCCGAAGCATACTGCCAAAATGGTAACAAAGTGGCTTAACCCCTTCGTGACCAAACCAATTTTTTTAAATCTGACCAGTGTCACTTTATGTAGTAATAACTCTGGAATAACATATCACATAGCTTTTGAGACTGTTTTTTGTGACACATGATACTTTATAATAATGGTAAATTTAGGCTGATATGGTTTGCGTTTATTTATAAAAATATCAGAAACTTGGCATAAATGTCTTAAAAATTGCACTTTTCAAACTATGATTGATTATGCCTTTAATCCCAATAGTCATACCACACAAAAACAGTAATAAATAACATTTCCCTCATGTCTGCTTTACATCAGCACCATTTGTAAAATGTTGTTTTATTTTATTAGCATTTTAGAAGATTTAAAAATGTAGCAGTTATTTTTCATTTTTTTCAAGGAAATTTACAAAACTTATTTTTATAGGGACCTGTTCAGTTTTGAAGTGACTTTGAGGCTGCGTGCCCACTGTGCGTTTTTCAAGCGTTTTTGCTGCGGAGTTTTCGAAGCGAAAACGCTTAAACGCTTGGTAATGCGTGCCCCATGGTCCTCAATGATAACCCGCATGTGCTGTGTGTTGGTATATGCAACAGTTGTGGACTTCTTTGTTTGTGTGAAGGAGGACTTTATGCTGATCTGACAGTAGATGGCGATGTTGTGTAAAGTTTTCTTGTTTACTGTATTGTAAAAGAAAAAAAGTCTCTCTTGTATTTTCTATTTTTTCTTACTTCCTGGTGCAGTACTGTGTAACTGTGCGTTTTTTCCTTTACCTCATGTTCTGAGAAGTAAAAGCTTGTTATCCCCTGTAATCTGCTCTGTGAAGTTTTATACTGCAACTGTGGGTATCCATAAGCTGTGCAACACTGTGCACATGCTGTGGAAATTTACACTGCGAATTATCATTGCGGAAAAATCTGAAGCATATCCATTAATTTTGCGGAAACGCAGCGTAATTGCCGCCATTGACTTCCATTGAATTGCATAATATCTTAATGACTACATGTACACATGTGAATATTAAGTGATTCAATGTGCGGATGGTACCCAGGTCTGGAGAAGAGGAGACTCTCCTCCAGACCCGGGTACCATAGTACCTGTAGTTAAAAAAGAATAAAATAAAAAATAACATTATACTTACCTTCTCATGGCCCCCGGTCTCCTGTATGGTGCGTCCGATGTCTTCGGCGGCTCGTGGTGGTGTAAAAGGACCTTCCATGACGTCATTTAGTCATGTGACAGGTCACGTGACCGTTGATGTCGACGGTCGCTTGACCTGTCACATGACTAAATGACGTCATGGAAAGTCCTTTTACACCATCGCGAGCCACCCAAGACACCGGACGCACCGGAGAAGGAGACCGGGGGCTATCGGAAGGCGAGTAGAATGTTTTTTTTGTTTACCATTTTTATTCTTTTTTTAACTATTAACTTGGTCACACTATATAAATCCATGCCGGTTGCATGGATTTATATAGTGTGACCAAGTTGTCAAGCACTTTTCCAAGTGATGCTAAAATCGCTTGGAAAAGCGCTTGACAACCCGCATGCAAAAACGCTTGACAAACGCTTCTACCTGGCGGGAAAAGCGCATGTAAAATCCGCATGCATTTTTCCTGCCAGGGAGATACAGAAAAAATCCAGAGCATTTTTGGTTCGTGGGCACTTAGCCTGCGAGTCTTATATGTTGGAAACCACCCAAAAGTGTTACCATTTTAATCCCTTTAAAGCCCATGACGTACTAATACGCGTCTGTGCCCTGGGCTTTAAGAGCCTGACCCGTATTAGTACGTCATCGCAATCGCGCGCGCGCACACAGGCTGTGCGGGCGCGATTGCCGCCGGGTGTCAGCTGATTGTCACAGCTGACACCCGGTACTATGTGCAGGGAGCGGTGTCGCACCGCTCCCAGCACATTAACCCCCGCAATGCTGCGATCGAAGTCGATCGCAGCATTGCGGAGGCAAGGGGAGGTGATCGGTATACTCACCTCCTCTTCCGGCCTCCAGCACTGTCTGCCGCGGCTTCCCGGGTGTTGCCATGACTCCCCGATGTCGTCATGACAACATCCGGGTCACCAGACAGCAGTAAGATTGTTTGGACATGCGCAGTGCATCTCCAAACTATCTTCTCCCTGTCCAGCGCTGACAGCCTGCATGGCACAGGGATGGTGCTCCATACCTATGCTGTGCAGGCGATCAGAATAAAAAAAGTGAAAGTCCCACAGTGGGACAAAGTTAAAAAGTGTAAAAACTCCCAGAAAGTGAAAAAAAAAATTGTAAAAATATTGAAAAAAAATAAAAAAAATAATCCACTAAAAATAAAAATATAATGTACCCATCAATAAATATTATTATGAAAAAACAAACAAACAAACAATAAAAGTACACATATTTGGTATCGCCGTGTCCGTAACGACCTGGCCTATAAAACTGTTCCACTAGTTAACCCCTTCAGTGAACACGGTAAAAAATAAAAATAAAAAACAAAGCAAAAAACAATGCTTTATCATCATACCGCCAAACAAAAAATGGAATTACACGCGATCAAACAGACGAATATAAATAAAAATGGTACCGCTGAAAACATCATCTCGTCCCGCAAAAAGCAAGCTGCCATACAGCTCCATCATCCGAAAAATCAAAAAGTTACAGCTCTCAGAATAAAGCAATGCAAAAAAATAATTTTTCTATAAAATAGCTTTTATTGTGTAAAAGCGCCAAAACATAAAAAACGATATAAATGTGGTACCGCTGTAAACGTACTGACCCAAAGAATAAAGCTACCTTATCAATTTTACCACACCCGGAGCAGAATAATAAAAAAAAAAAAAACAATTCCTGAATTGTTGGTTTTTGTTTATTCTGTCTCCCAAAAGCTGGAATAGAAAGCAATCAAAAAATGTCACGTGCCTGAAAATGGCACCAATAAAAACGTCAACTCACCCCGCAAAAAACAAGCCATCACATGACTCTGTCGGCCAAAATATGGCAATGCAGAAACTAGATTTTACAAAATATGTGTCTTTTAGTGTGTGACAGCTGTCAATCATAAAAACCCAATATGATTCTGGTATCGCTGTAATCGCACCGACCCGAAGAATAAAGTAATCTCATCACTTATACCGCACGAGGAATGGCGTAAAAAATAAACGCTAGGGCTGGGGTTGGGGCTGTGCTAATGTTAGGGTTGGGGTTGTTTTTTTTTCAAAAGTAAAGAAAAAAAAAAAAAGATGACGATATGGCAACTAGTGTTGAGCGCAAGTGCTCGCTACTTGAGTTTGCATCGGGTGCTCGGGTATGCATTGAGTATCGCGGGTGTTCGAGTCTTGGAACCCTCAAGTGCTTCACAAATTGATTCGTAAAAATGAAAAAGTGGAAAAAAAAATACTTTTTCATTTTTACAAATCAATTTGTGAAGCACCTAGGGGTTCCAAGTTCTCACTATGCATCTAGATAGGTGCCTTGGGAGGTCTAGTTTCCAAAATGGGGTCACTTGTGGGGGAGCTCCACTGTTTAGGCACATCAGGGGCTCTCCAAACGCAACATGGCGTCCGCTAATTATTCAAGCAAATTTTACAATCAAAAAGTCAAATGGCGCTCCTTCCCTTCCGAGCCCTGCCGTGCGCCCAAACAGTGGTTTTTCCCCACATATGGGGTATCTGCGTGCCCAGGGGAAATTGCACAACAAATTTTGGGGTCCATTTTTTCCTGTTACCCCTGCGAAAATAAAAAAAATTGGGTCTAAAGTAACATTTTTGTGAAAAAAGTTAAATGTTTATTTTTTTCTTACACATTCCAAAAATTCCTGTGAAGCACCTGAAGGGTTAATAAAGTTCTTGAATGTGGTTTTGAGTACCTTGAGGGGTGCAGTTTTTAGAATGGTGTCACTTTTGGGTATTTTCAGTCATAAAGACCTCTCAAAGTGACTTCAAATGTGATGTGGTCCCTAAAAAAATGGTTTTGTAAATTTTGTTGGAAAAATGAGAAATCGTGGGTCAACTTTTAACCCTTATAGCTCCCTAACGAAAAAAAAAAATTTGGTTCCAAAATTGTGCTGATGTAAAGTAGACATGTGGGAAATGTTATTTATTAACTCTTTTGTGTGACATATCTCTCTGATTTAAGGGCATAAAAATTCAAATTTTGAAAATTGCTAAATTTTCAAAATTTTCGCCAAATTTCCATTTTTTTCACGAATAAACGCAAGTGATATCGAAGAAATTTTACCACAATCATGAAGTACAATATGTCACGAAAAAACAATCTCAGAATCAGGGTCTCAGAATCAGGGGAATCCGTTGAAGCGTTCCAGAGTAATTACTTCATAAAGTGACAGTGGTCAGAATTGAAAAAATTGGCCTGGTCATTAACGTGCAAATCACCCTCGGGGGTAAAGGGGTTAAACACTGCACCCCTCAACGTATTTAAAATTGCTTTGATATAGTTCATTAACCCTTCTGGTTCTTTTCAGGAAGTAATGGAAAGTGGAATGACAAGAATGAAAAAGTTTATTTTTACAATCTAGATTTTGATAACTTCTGAACAGGCAATTATAGCCGGCATACTTTAAAGGTAGTTATTTGGCCATGAGCTGCCAAGGCAAACATCAGGACCACACAATCAAGATATCAAGGTGCCGATAAAGTTAAAAGGAAGCGCCCACACTGTGTTAACTATTTAGATTCTATAATCACTATTGACAACAGAATCAGAGGGGTTAAACGTCCATGGTCTGTGCCAACACTGATCATGGCTGATGCAGCAAGTTGTCAGCTATAATGTACAGGTGACCGCTACAGGATAGTCACCTGTCGGGGAACGCTAGTCTCTTATATTGCAGATCAGTAAAAAGACGTCTATTGGTCAATAAGGGGTTAAGGATAACAAAGTCAATGTTTTGGAGCGGCCATCACAAAGCCCTGATCTTAGTCCTATTGAAAATGTATGGGCAAAGCTGAAAAGGCCGGTGCGAGCAAGACGACCTACAAACCTGGATCAGTTACACCAGTTGTGTCAGGAGAAATGGGCCCAAATTCCGACCTAAGAGTATGTGCCCACGTAGCGTTTTACAAGCGTATATGCTGCGGACTTTCCTCAGGGTAAACGCTTGTGAAACGCTAGGTAATCCGCCCCCCATGGTCCCCAAGGGGAATCCGCAAGTTCTATGCCCATGCTGCGGATTTTTCCGCAGCGTTTTTGATGCGTGCAATAATCCACAGCATGTCAATTAATTTTGCGTTTCCGCAAGCGGAATTACCTTTGCAGTGCAATAAAAAACGCAAGACAATTCGGCATGTGGAAAACGCGCGATAAACGCAGGATAAACGCGCGTGGAATTCCGCATGTGGAAAACGCGCGATAAACGCAGGATAAACCCACGTGGAATTCCGCATGTGGAAAACGCGCGATAAACGCAGGATAAACCCACGTGGAATTCCGCACGTGGAAAACGCGCAATAAACGCAGGATAAACCCGCGTGGAATTCCGCATGTGGAAAACGCGCAATAAACGCAGGATAGACGCGCGTGGAATTCCGCATGTGGAAAACGCGCGATAAACGCAGGATAAACCCGCGTGGAATTCCGCATGTGGAAAACGCGCAATAAACGCAGGATAGACGCGCGTGGAATTCCGCATGTGGAAAAAGCGCGATAAACGCAGGATAAATGCGCGTGGAATTCCGCATGTGGAAAACGCGCGATAAACGCAGGATAAACGCGCGTGGAATTCCGCATGCGTTTTTCCGGGAGAGGACATGCGGAAATGAATCAGAAATTTTCTGCTTCATTTCCGCAGCGTGGGCACATAGCCTTATATTGTGAGAAGCTTGTGGGAGGAAATCCCAAATGTTTCACCCAAGTCATTCACTTTAAGGACAATGGTACCAAATACTAATGAAATGGATGGAAAGTTTTGACTTTGTTTTAAGCATTTTTATTACTTACTGCATTCTCGCTCTCTCATTATTCTGGCATTTGGCAAATATTACAAATGATGGTAATCCTAATTGACCTAAAACAGGAAAGGTTTATTCTGATTTCATGTCAGATATGGAGAGAAACATGCAGATACTGTGTGTCTTTTTATATAGTGTATGGAAACTTCTGGTTTCAACTGTATATCAGATATTGAAATTTAATTGGTCATATTGTAATTTATTTTGAATGAATTAAGTGAATTCCCACATTAATTTGACATTATATAATAATGTCTTTATCCTACTAATATTATAAATGCGAAAGTTTGTGAGTATGTATGTTTGTTACTCTTTCACGAAAAAACTACTGGACGGATTTGCATGAAACTTTACAGTAATATAGATTATACATCGGAATAACATATAGGCTACAATTTGTAATGATTTTATGTAATTTTGGTCGTAATATAACGATACATGTCAATTAAGTCGGAAAAAAATCTGGCCTCTGAGAGCTATCTTGGCGTACGCTGCCTAAATGGTTGGAGTTACACAAAGATGATGTACCGTAGAATTGTTTGTCTTGAATAGTTCTAAATAAAAGTCCGCGACAGCATATATCTACCTTTTATGTGGAAGCCACTATGACCAAAATTGTGAACCATAAATTTAATTAAATTAGATACTAAAGCCACTATGACCAAAATTGTGAACCATAAATTTAATTAAATTAGATACTATTTTACAATGCACATTTTAGTATATTTATCAAACTTTTTAGTATATTTATCAAACTCTTATATACACACATACACAGGTGATATTTAAATGGCTGATTTACAGCAGTCAGAAGAGATTGATAATACAATAATTTGCCCATAGTGGATCATTGTATAGTGAGGTCACAGTTGCCGCCTGTCCACAGTCAGAATACAGGGGTGATCATATACCGTGGCCAGGTACAAGTGTGGCACAGGGGGTTCACACACGACCCCCAGGGACTGACATTTCCTAGAAACTTTGGCAGCTGTCAGTCATGAGCTCACCCTGATACATTACACTCTGGAAACAGCTAAGGGGAGAAGGATAATTTATGATATTTTCTCAGACTTAAAAAAAAAAAAAAAAAAAAAATAGGCCAGAAAACAGCCCATATGTCAGGAACAGGTTACTAGGGAACTACACGTCCCAGCACGGCCTTCCCGCGCCCACAGCCCGGGGGGAGTGTGAGGCTTCCTCCTGCAGGTTGCCCGGGGGCACCGGGCCGTCATTGTCCTCACACAGGGGGTCCCCGCCGCCATTGTCCCTCCACATAACACCGTATAATAAAACATGCGCTCACCTGCGCCAGCTGCTGCAGCCGGGAAAGTTCCGAGCGCCTCACCTGGGCGGAGGGGAAGTGACTCACACACGGGGAGGGGCAGTAACCTGAGCACGGCTCCATGGAGGATGCACACACTGCAGCCTGACAGCACCGGCAGCAGCGCTACACAAATGGCATCCTCCCCTCCTGTGTGCAGCACAGCCCTGTGTGTGTGCAGCGCAGCATGTCACCCACAGCACCAGCAGGCTGCGCTCAGCTCCCACAGAGCACTGGGAATGGTTGCTATGGGTAACCGCGCCACAGCTGCTCCTCATAGACCAGTCATATACAACTGATATCGTCTGTACAGCGATCGTAATATAACTAATTAGATTGTTTTAGTATTTTGTTTGAACTTTACTAAGTACCTATTTTGTAATTAGTACTTATAAAAATGCCGCGAAAGCGTAAGTGTAACATTTCGCAAAGCTCTAATAAAGCCCGAGCTATGAAAATAATTAGACGTGATGAGACGTCTCAACAAGCCCAGCAACGAAGGCTTGAGCAGGCGGTGCGTTGTGCGGCACATAGAGCTGCAGAGACTCCAGAACAATCCCAAGCCCGACGTGAACGGAACGCGGAGTATCTGGCGTCTCAACGGGCTGCTGAAACTCAAGAACAGTCCCAAGCCCGATGTGAACAGCATGCGGAGTATCTGGCGTCTCAACGGGCTGCTGAAACTCCAGAACAGTCCCAAGCCCGATGTGAACAGCATGCGGAGTATCTGGCGTCTCAACGGGCTGCTGAAACTCCAGAACAGTCCCAAGCCTGACGTGAACAGCATGCGGAGTATCTGGCGTCTCAACGGGCTGCTGAAACTCCAGAACAGTCCCAAGCCCGACGTGAACAGCATGCAGAGTATCTGGCGTCTCAACGGGCTGCTGAAACTCCAGAACAGTCCCAAGCTCGACGTGAACAGCATGCGGAGTATCTGGCGTCTCAACCGGCTGCTGAAACTCCAGAACAGTCCCAAGCCCGACGTGAACAGCATGCGGAGTATCTGGCGTCTCAACGGGCTGCTGAAACTCCAGAACAGTCCCAAGCTCGACGTCAGCAGCAAGCGACTTACATGGCGTCCCAAAGAGCCACTGAAACTTATGAAATGGCCGAATCTCGCAGACGCACTGTTGCTGAAAGGGCAGCACAGTGACGTCAAACATTTACAAGAAATACATGGATATTGTTTCATAAAGCTGCATTTGAGTATGACGAGACTCTTGATTATGAAACTCACAAGCTTATAAAAATAGAAGCAATGACCATAGATTGCAAATATTGCGGAGCTCTTAAGTGGAAAGAGGAAGCAGCAGGTATGTGTTGTTTGGGCGGGAAAGTAGCTCTTCCTTATATAGAAGAGCCAGTTCAACCTTTAAAAGAGCTTTTCTCTAATGAAACTGATGAATCTCACCTTTTTCTAAATAATATAAGAAAATACAACATGTGCTTTCATATGGCGTCTTTTGGAGCAGATCAAATTGTCTCAATGCCTGGGTTTTGCCCGACCTTTACAATACAAGGACAAGTATACCACCGTATCGGTTCTTTAATTCCTGCGTCCATTTCGCAACCACAATTTTTACAAGTTTATTTCATAGGTGACGAAGAAGAACAAATCAACAGGCGTACTGAGTGCGTGCAAAGCGTAGATAGAAACTGTTAGAACCTTGCTGTTAGGTTTTTTTTCCTTTGCTGGTCACATGACCTTGTTGGCCTATTTAATCCTGCTCCGCCCTTCTGGCTTTGCTGGACTTCATTGTATATCTACTTTCTAGCTAGCCTGTGCTCTGTATCTAACTCTGTTAGTTTGCTTGGTCTACGGACCTCTAGGTTCTATCTATTTTGTTTGTTCGTCTGTCTGCTGCTATTTCTGTTAGGAGGTGTCCCATATTCCTCCCAGTCCTTAGTACTTGTAGGGATTCCCTCCCCAAATCTATAGGTCTCCGTACAGACTAGATTAGGACTTTAGCAGGTCTGATCGCAGGATCAGGTTCCCTGTTACATCGTAGGGATTCAGCTGAGTCTTATAGTAGGGACAGATCTCCTCTCTTTCCTTAGCTTTGGTAGCAGAACATAACAGTAAGTCCAGCCTGTAAATTCTCTAAGGAAAGATTTTTTTTTGTTCCATCATGGTGTCGGTTCAGGATTTGGCTAAACACCTGCAGGGACTCTCTCTGGAAGTGGCCGAGCTCCGTCAGCACGTGAGTAACTGTCCTGGAGCATATTTCTTGGAGCCTAAGGTATGTTTGCCGGATTTATTTTTTGGTGAACATCGAGAATTTTTTTCATTTAAAAATGCTTGCTTATTGTATTTTCGTTTGAGACCCAAGTCCTCTGGGGATGAATCCCAGCGCGTAGGGTTCATAATGTCACTTTTGCGCAAAGAGCCTCAGGAGTGGGCCTTTTCTTTGCAACCTAGTGATACATGCTTCAGATCAGTGGATAGTTTTTTTTTCTGCTTTAGGATTATTATATGATGATCCTGACCGTGTGGCATCAGCTGAGACTGAGTTGAGACGTTTAAAACAAGGATCAGGTAATGTGGAAAAATATTGTACTCATTTTCGTCGTTGGTCCACTCAAACAGGGTGGAACGATTCTGCTCTGAAAAGTCTATTTCTTGCTGGGCTCAGTGAAAGGGTTAAAGACCTGCTAATTGCTTATCCTACACCTGAGGATTTGCAACAGGCTATGCAATTAGCTATACGGGTGGATAGAAGACTGCGTGCTAGGGTTAATGAGAGCAAATCCTCTACTATGTCAGTTTCTGGTTATGATAATGTGTGTACTAACAGTGGTGAACCGATGGAGATTGGATCGGTGGCACCTCGCTCTCAAGAAAAAGACCGTCGTTTTTCGGAAGGCTTGTGTTTCTATTGCGGAAAATCTGGTCATTTGATTAAAGGCTGTGAGCTTCGTATGAAGAAAGAAAAAAAAATGGTCAGTCACGCCCGTATTGCCTGTTTAAATTCCAAGGGTATATTTTTAGCTGCTTCCATGATTGCTCAGGAAAAATTAATGGAATTTCGGGTGTTTGTTGATTGCGGGTCTACACTGAATGTAATTGATGGGGGATTCGTGGAAAAACTCAATTTAAAACCTGAACCTTTATCATCCCCCATTGCTGTGGTTTCTGTGGATGGCTCCCCTTTAAAGAATATTACTCTCAAGGTCAGTGAATTTCCTCTCACTATTAATGGTGTTCACCATGAGAAATTGGATTTGGTAGTGTTGAATAACTTGCCTTCTCCAGTAATATTGGGTTTGCCCTGGTTAAAATTTCACAATGCTGTACTGGATTGGTCTACCAGTGAAATTAAATCCTGGAGCCATAAATGTTATGACAAGTGTTGTAACGGGCGTATTGCAGCTTTGGATAGGGGAGAATTGCCTGTTCCTATTCAGGATTTTTGGAGAGTTTTTTCTGAGAAAGAATCGCAGGTTTTGCCTCCCCATAGAGACTATGATTGTTCTATTGAATTTGTCCCTGGAGCGATTCTTCCTAAAAGTCGTTTATTTAACCTTACTATTCCTGAGAGGAAGGCTTTGGAGGAATACATACAGACAAGTTTGGCCGCCGGTCACATTAGGCCCTCTAAGTCTCCTGTGGCGGTTGGATTTTTTTTTGTAAAAAAAAAGGACGGCGGTTTACGTCCTTGTCTGGATTTTCGTGAGATTAACAAAATTACGGTACGCAATCCTTACCCACTGCCATTGATTCCTGATCTGTTTAACCAGTTATTGGGGGCCAAGTGGTTCTCTAAAATTGACCTTAAGGGGGCATACAATCTGTTGCGCATGAAGGAGGGTGATGAATGGAAGACTGCTTTTAACACTCCTGTGGGTCATTTTGAGAATCTGGTTATGCCTTTTGGTCTTACTAATGCTCCTGCATTTTTTCAGAATCTGATTAATGACATCCTTAGACCTTTGATCGGTAAAAATGTGGTTGTGTATTTGGATGACATTTTGATTTATTCGCCAGATCTGGAGTCTCATTGGCGGAGCGTGCGTGAGGTATTACAGTTATTAATGGACAATTCGCTTTTTGCTAAGCTGGAGAAATGTGAGTTCGCTGTACAGAGAATTAGTTTTTTGGGCTACATTATCTCCAGCAAAGGTTTTGAGATGGATCCGGTTAAGGTTCAGGCTGTGCAGGAATGGCCTAGGCCTATTGGTTTGAAATCGATACAGAGGTTTTTGGGTTTCGCCAATTACTATAGAAAATTCATAAAAAATTTTTCTAGTATTGTCAAACCTCTGACTGATCTCACCAGGAAAGGTGCTGATGCGGTTCAGTGGTCTTCTGAGGCCATTGAAGCTTTTGTGTATCTCAAGGAGAGGTTCACCTCTGCTCCCATCCTTATGCAGCCTGATGTTACTAGGCCGTTTTTGGTTGAGGTTGATGCTTCCTCTGTGGGGGTTGGCGCAGTATTGTCTCAGGATAACGGGGATGGATTACATCCCTGTGCCTTTTTTTCAAAAAAATTTTCGGAGACTGAATTGAATTACGATATTGGTAATCGGGAATTATTGGCTATTAAACTCGCATTTGAACACTGGCGCCACTTCTTGGAAGGTGCGGAATTTCCCGTTCAGGTTCTTACGGATCATAAAAATCTGATATATCTTGATGCTGCCAAGCGCCTGAATGCCCGTCAGGCTAGGTGGGCACTGTTTTTCTCGCGGTTTAATTTCTCCGTTACTTACATCCCTGGTACTAAGAATGTTAAGGCGGATGCCTTGTCTCGCAGTTTTTCTCCCATAGTCGGTGCTGAGAAAGAGGAAAACATTTTACAAGAAGGTGTTGTGATAGCTGCTTTAGACTCCGTTTTGGAAGATGAGATTCTTAAAGCTCAGGAGAATGCCCCATCTAACACTCCTCATGGGAGGTTGTTTGTGCCTGGGACCTTTAGGAGAGATTTGTTTGTTGAGTGTCACGAATCTCGGTTGGCAGGTCATCCCGGAATCTCTGAGACCAAGAGACTGGTGGGTCGCAGTTTTTGGTGGCCTGGATGGCAGAAGGAAGTCATTAAGTGGGTGCGCCAATGTACTATATGTGCTAGATCTAAGTCCTCACATACTCCTGCTGCGGGGTTACTTTGTCCTTTGGAGGTCCCCAGTGCTCCTTGGACACATTTGGCTATGGACTTTATAACTGACCTTCCCCCCTCTGAGGGTTTTACTGTCATCTGGGTGGTCGTGGACCGTTTTAGCAAGATGTGTCACTTGGTTCCCTTCGTCAAACTGCCCTGCGCTAAAACTCTCGCTAAGGCCTTTGTCAAGGAAATTGTCAGACTTCATGGCGTTCCTACTGACATTGTTTCTGATAGGGGTCCTCAGTTCGTGGCTCGTTTTTGGCGTGCCTTTTGTGACAGGTTGGGAATTCATTTGTCGTTTTCGTCCGGATATCATCCTGAATCTAATGGCCAGACAGAAAGGAAAAACCAGGATGTTGAGCAGTTCTTGCGTTGTTTTGTGGCAGACAATCAAGAGGGGTGGTCTGAGTTTCTGCCACTTGCCGAATTTGCTCTGAACAATCATACATCTTCTTCTGCTGGTTGTTCGCCTTTTTTTTGTTGTTCTGGGAGACATCCGTCGTTTGGGTCGTTCTCCAAGTTGGGATCTGCCGTGCCTGAGGAGGAGAATTTTTCCGGTGATTTGGAGAAAGTTTGGACGGATGTGCGTGGTAATCTTCAGGAGGCCAACAGAAAATCTAAAGACTACTTTGATAGGAAACGACAGGAGGTTTTGTTCGCTGTTGGTGACATGGTTTGGTTGTCCTCTAGGAATCTGCGGTTGAGGATTCCTTCTAAGAAATTGGGTCCCAAGTTTGTAGGGCCCTTTAAGGTGCTTCAGGTTGTCAACCAATCTGCTGTTAGGTTGGAGGTTCCTACCTCCTGGAGAATTAATCCGGTCTTTCATGTCTCTCTGTTAAAAAAAGCTGTTGTGTCGGATGGTGACGCCTCTGCCTCTGTTCCTCCGGTGGTGGAGGACGGGGAATATGAAATTTCTCGCATCCTTGACTCTAGACGGTATAGAGGTAGTTTGCAGTATCTTGTGGCCTGGAAAGGTTTCGGACCCGAGGATAACTCTTGGGTGAGGTCAGATGATGTTTCCGCGTCCAGACTTATCAGAGCGTTTCACAGGAGATTTCCTGATAAGCCTGGTCCTAGGGGATCCGGAGGATCCTCTTAGAAGGGGGGGTACTGTTAGAACCTTGCTGTTAGGTTTTTTTTCCTTTGCTGGTCACATGACCTTGTTGGCCTATTTAATCCTGCTCCGCCCTTCTGGCTTTGCTGGACTTCATTGTATATCTACTTTCTAGCTAGCCTGTGCTCTGTATCTTGCTCTGTTAGTTTGCTTGGTCTACGGACCTCTATGTTCTATCTATTTTGTTTGTTCGTCTGTCTGCTACTATTTCTGTTAGGAGGTGTCCCATATTCCTCCCAGTCCTTAGTACTTGTAGGTATTCCCTCCCCACATCTATAGGTCTCCGTACAGACTAGATTAGGACTTTAGCAGGTCTGATCGCAGGATCAGGTTCCCTGTTACATCGTAGGGATTCAGCTGAGTCCTATAGTAGGGACAGATCTCCTCTCTTTCCTTAGCTTTGGTAGCAGAACATAACACTACCCTGACAACGACTTGAGTATCATCGCCAGCAATGGTCAGCCCGTGCCACAGATTGGATTTAAAGAGGTGACCATTAAAATCGGTAGAGTCGAATTGGCGGCACAGGGACTGATCATTGTAGACATTGACAAGCACGAGAGTCACCCAAAGATAACTCTAGGAACTAATGTAATTGAAAATTGTCTTGCAGAGGTGATTTTCCTTTTACAGCAGGTTGCCAAGAACGCCAGCTCCGGCCAGCAGCGAGTGCTCCAGAAAGAGATCCGGGCACTGATGCGACGGCAACAGATAGAACTCTCCGGTGGTGAGATTGGTAGCGTAAGAATGTGTGACCCTTTTCCTATTGCCATGCCCCCAAAAAGTGAAATGATGATTTGGTGCCGGGCAGCTATTGGTCTGAGAGGTAGAGATTACCAGGCAATGGTAGAACCAGTTTACTCAGACAGTAGGCCCACCATTTTGACAGCACGGGGGGTGGTCAATGTACGCCATGGGAGGGTGCCCGTTCGCATAATAAATATCGGGAAGAGGGAAGTGTACCTGCCCCGGTATGCCACGCTAGCCAAATTGTATACCATCAATCAAAATTCCATACAGTCCGTAGAACCCTTGCCTCCATCTTCCCCGGAGGAAGGTAACGGCTCTAAGGAAACAATGGAGGACTGGTGTCAGCAACTACATTTGGGTACTGACTCCACTCCCTCACACCAGAGACAGGGAGTCTATCGGGTGGTTCAAGAGTACGAGAGAGTGTTTAGTAAACACCCGTTAGACTTCGGGCGAGTAAAGGGGGTAGAACACCACATCCCCACGGGAGACCATCTTCCCATAAAAGAGAGGTATCGACCCGTACCCCCTGCACACTACCAACACGCCAAGGGGATGCTTAGGGACATGAAGGAGGCTGGGGTGATCAGGGATAGCTGTAGCCCCTGGGCAGCTCCACTAGTCTTAGTCAAAAAGAAAGACAACACCATGAGGATGTGTGTAGATTACCGGAAAATCAACCGTATCACACACAAGGATGCGTACCCCTTACCAAGGATAGAGGAGTCTTTGGCTGCTTTAAGATCTGCTAACTTCTTCTCTACCTTGGATCTCACTAGCGGGTACTGGCAGGTTCCTGTAGCAGAGGCGGACCGGGAGAAGACCGCATTCACCACCCCGATGGGACTTAGCGAGTTTACCTGCATGCCGTTCGGACTCTGTAACGCACCAGGCACCTTTCAAAGATTAATGGAGTGCTGTCTGGGCCACAAAAACTTCGAGACGGTCCTGTTGTACCTGGACGATGTCATCGTATATTCCAAGACTTATGAGGACCACCTGAAACACCTGGCGGAAGTGTTCGAAGCTCTGGCAAACTACGGCCTAAAGGTAAAACCCTCCAAGTGTCACCTCCTAAAACCAAAGGTGCAGTACCTGGGACACGTGGTGAGCGCTGACGGAGTGGCTCCCGACCCTGATAAGATCACCGCAATTAAGGAATGGCCAAGTCCCTCCAGTGTAAAGGAAGTGCGGCAGTTCCTCGGGTTGGTAGGCTATTACCGCAGATTCATCCCCGGTTTCACCAAAAAGGCAGCTCCTATGCAGGACCTCCTGATAGGCCAGTCCCGGAAGGCCAAGAACCAGAAGCCGCCCTTCAAATGGGAGAAGTTAGAAGAAGAGTCCTTCCGCCAGCTGAAGATGGCCCTCACGGGGGATGAAATCCTGGCGTACCCTGATTACAGCCAGCCCTTTATCCTCTACACCGACGCAAGTAACATCGGGCTAGGAGCCGTACTGTCCCAGATCCAGCAGGGGAAAGAACGAGTAATCGCTTACGCCAGTCGAAAACTGCGACCCACCGAAAGAAACCCTGAGAATTACAGCTCATTTAAGCTAGAGTTCCTGGCAGTGGTGTGGGCAGTCACCGAACACTTTAAGCACTACCTCGCTTCTTCCCGGTTCACCGTGTACACGGATAACAACCCGTTGACACACCTGGACACGGCAAGACTCGGTGCCCTAGAGCAGAGATGGATGGCCCGTCTGTCCAACTACGAGTTCACAATCAAATACCGGGCAGGACGCTCCAATACCAACGCGGACGCCCTGTCCAGGATGCCAAACCTACCGGACGTAGGAGAAGATCCAGAGGGACTGGAAGAAGTCGAACTCCCCGCGTTCCACCGTCATGGGACTATCCAGTATTCCCATCGGGTAAGGAGTAAGCAAGCCGCTACGGTTAACCCCTTGCCTCACTACAACTGGGAGGAAACGCAAGACAGTGACCCTGCCGTCCGACTGGTGAAGGAGATGCTGACTCGGCCAGAGGCTCGCCTTGACCCAGACGCTCCGGAGGAAGCCAAACAACTGTGGGCTGAGAAGAGTCGACTGTTCCTTTACAAGGGGAAGTTGTGCCGCAGAATGGTTAACTCCCGGACGCATGAACTAATCTGGCAAGTAGTGGTGCCACGAAGAGACGCAGCCATGGTGATGGAGGCATACCACGACGGGGCTGGACACTTCGGATGGAAGAAGCTGGAGTTGGGTAGGCATGAGGGGAACCATCGAGAGGTGGTGCAGAGACTGTGGCCCGTGCAACCTAAGAAGGAAGGACCGTGCCAGCCAGAAGACCCCCCTTCAGTCCATCGTCACCAAGCAGCCGTTGGAACTGGTAGCCTTGGATCATGTAAAACTGACCCCAAGCAGAAGTGGCTACGTCTACGCGTTAACCATTGTGGATCATTACTCCCGGTTCTTGGTTGTCGTCCCCGTTAAGGACTTAACAGCTCAAACAGCAGCTAGAGCCTTCCAGCAGCACTTCTGCCGTCCACACGGGTACCCGGACCAAGTGCTGACGGACCAGGGACCTGCCTTTGAAGCGGAGGTCTTCCAGGAATTCTGCAATCTGTATGGCTGCCGGAAGATAAGGACGACACCCTATCATCCGCAAACTAATGGACTTTGTGAGAAAATGAACCAGGTGGTAATGGATCTTCTGAAAACGTTGCCCCTGGAAGAACGCAGTCTGTGGCCTGAGAAGCTGCCCGACCTGGTGGACCTATACAACTACATCCCTGTAGGTTCCACCAACTGTACCCCGGCTTACCTAATGAGGGCAAGGCCTGGTAAGCTACCTGTTGACCTGGAGATGGGAGTCCTGACACCCGAGGACACTTCACCGGAAGCAGACTGGGACACAGAGAGGCAGCAGCAGTACCGGAAAGTACAGGAGAGCGTGGAGCGAAGTCTCTGTCTCGCTAGGGAAAGACAAGAGAAAACTTACAACCAGTATGCTCCCGCTGTTCCCCTGGTACCCGGAGAGCAGGTCTTGAAGAGGAAGAGACGGCTCCACAAGTTGGACGACCAGTGGGAGAAAGACCCGTACACCGTACTGCCCTCAAGCCACGACAACCCAAAGGTCTGTACCATCAGTAAAGACGGAGGGGAAACCACAGCCATTGTATCCCGGGATCACCTGAAGAAGTGTCCCGAACAGCTACAGAACCCAGAAGGAGAGCAAGAAGACCCTCGACCCGTAGAGGAAAGGGAAGATATGGTTAGTACTGTGCTCGGAGACTTCCCTCGGTCCTGGACTCAAGTCAATGGTGCAGTTGTGGTACCCGTCCTCACGTTCCTCCAACCAGCATCCCAAGTGCCTACGGAGCAACAGGTAGAGCTGGAAGAGCAGCCGGTCCAGGAGGCAGCAGACTCCACACAAGCAGAATGTTATGCACACGCCCGGGCTGAGCGGCGTGTGCGTGTGATTGTAGTGATTCCACTGGACCATGAACCGGAGAGTGCCTGGAGGGGCGTGACTAAGTATCTGGCCGATCCGACCAAGATGGCACGACGGCATACGACGCCAGTGCACCAGGGAGAAACCGGGCAGAGGGACCAGGTGCTACTCCAGGTCAAACTCCGGACACGGGGGTTGACCCACACAGGGATTACTGGATCAGGCTGGTTAGGCTGGCGCACAGACTGGAGGGTATAGGCAGGCACGACTGGTATGCAGGCAGGCGGGTAAAGGCAAGCGCAGCTAGAGTGCAGACAGGGAGGCACTAGCAGGTAGGAACACAGGCGGGATAGGACCCAGTACACACTGGGACTCAGGAACAATACAGGTAGAGGGGTACAGGCAAGCACAGCTAGAGTGCAGACAGGGAGGCACTAGCAGGTAGGAACACAGGCGGGATAGGACCCAGTACACACTGGGACTCAGGAACAGGCAGGTTAGGCTGGCACAGACTGGTGGATATAAGCAAACACGGCAGGTATGCAGATGGGTGGATACAGGCGAGTATGCAGGCAGGGAGGTACTGGCCGAAAGGACGGGCTGGAGCACAGAAAGGTTAAGACCCAGTACAGACTGGGTCACAGAACCGCAGATGCGGTAGACAACCACAGCAGAGAGGGAACGCCCGAAGCGGTGGGCAAGAACAGAGCAGGACAGGGCTGCAGGAGCAGCGAGCACAAGCAGGGCAGGACAGGACTGCCGGAGCAGCGGGCAGAAGCAGGGCAGGACAGGACTGCCGGAGCAGCGGGCAGAAGCAGGGCAGGACAGGACTGCCGGAGCAGCGGGCAGAAGCAGGGCAGGACAGGACTGCCGGAGCAGCGGGCAGAAGCAGGGCAGGACAGGACTGCCGGAGCAGCGGGCAGAAGCAGGGCAGGACAGGACTGCCGGAGCAGCGGGCAGAAGCAGGGCAGGACAGGACTGCCGGAGCAGCGGGCAGAAGCAGGGCAGGACAGGACTGCCGGAGCAGCGGGCAGAAGCAGGGCAGGACAGGACTGCCGGAGCAGCGGGCAGAAGCAGGGCAGGACAGGACTGCCGGAGCAGCGGGCAGAAGCAGGGCAGGACAGGACTGCCGGAGCAGCGGGCAGAAGCAGGGCAGGACAGGACTGCCGGAGCAGCGGGCAGAAGCAGGGCAGGACAGGACTGCCGGAGCAGTGAGCAAGGAGTCAGAGCAGGCTAGAACCGCCGGAGCGGTAAGCAAAGGAGTCAGAGCAGACTAGAACCGCCGGAGCGGTGAGCAAAGGAGTCAGAGCAGGCTAGAACCGCCGGAGCGGTGAGCAAAGGAGTCAGAGCAGGCTAGAACCGCCGGAGCGGTGAGCAAAGGAGTCAGAGCAGGCTAGGCTGAGTAGGGGGGACAGGGCTCTGTTCACACGGAACAGACAGGAAGGGAAAGGCAGAGCCAGACACCCACAGGGTACTTGCAGTGAAGTAGCGAGTGGACCACAAACTCACAAACGGGAGTACAGAGACAACAAGCAGGAGTTAGGTACGAGTTCAGACTCTGCAGAAAAAGGAAGGGAACGGACATAGAGGCAAAACAGGTAAAGGATAGGAGAGAGTTCAGACTGGAACTGAGTGTACGGAGGAGACCGACACTGCAGCGGGAAACAGGAGCGGGTCTGGGAATACGGCCCCCAGAGAGGCAGGACGAACAGGCAAGGAGCGTGTTCAGACAGGACAGACAAGATACAGGAGCGGGTCTAGGTAATCAGCCCCTAGAAGGCAGGAGGAACAGGCTAGGAGCGTGTTCAGACAGGCCTGGAAATACAGCCTCCAGGATAGGCAGACAAGAGAACACAGAACGGGACCTGGCACCTTCAGAGTGCAAGCACACACTGAAAGAAACACTATGCTCAGGCAGGGATAGATGGGCGCAGCTGAGCTATATACCAGGTGACAGACAGCAATAGGCTGAGGACGCACAAGAGGTGTGACCCACAGCAGGTACAAAAAGCAGGAAGTGATCGGGCGCCGCCCTTAAGCAGCAGAAACAGACACAAACAGACAGCATGGAGGGAAGCCAGAGAGACATTCTGGACAGGAGATCAAGTGCGCGCTCTTGCACAGTGGGAGATGGACCACTATGCAAGGACGCCGCCAGGTATGTTACAGTACCCCCCCCCTTACGCCCCCTCTTCTTCAGGCCTGCCAGAATCTTCCGCAGGGAATTCGAGGGCCAATTCTTCACTTCGAAGAGATCACTTCCACTGTCCACTGGAAAAACTGGTCTCCTCTGGGTAGCTAGGATGCTACCTCCCATCCAGCCACCCTTAGCAACAGACGAAACGGGTGGAGTACCAGGAACAGCACACAAGGAAGTCTCTCTCCACATATTTTCAGGTGGCACCCCAGAGGGTACAGGAGACAACTGGAAGTCCTCCACCGGGTTGGAGGGGGACAGAGACTTGGGGGTAATCTCTGCTTCGAGGTACATCTTGTCAAGCTCACAGGAAGAAATAGACGGGTTATCAGGTACATAATGAGGAAAAGTCACTGTCTCTTTGTTTTCTGGTGGTACCCCGGAGGATTCAGGAAACAACTGGAGGTCCTCCGCCGGGTCAGAAGAGTGCAGAGGCTCAGAGAAAACATCTGCTTCAGAGTACACTAGGTCGGACTCACTGGACGAAGCAGGCGAGGTATCGGGTACCGAGTATAGGAAAGTCTCTGTCCATTCTCCACCAGGTGGCACCCCGAAGGGTTCTGGAGACAACTGGCGGTCCTCCGCCTGGTCAGAGGGGTGTAGAGACTCACGGGTAACCTCTGCTTCAGAGTACACTAGGTCGGACTCACTGGACGAAGCAAGCGAGGTATCAGATCCAGGATATAGGAAAGTCTCTGTCCATTTACCACCAGGTGGCACCCCGAAGGGTTCTGGAGACAACTGGAGGTCCTCCGCCTGGTCAGAGGAGTGTAGAGACTCGGGAGTAACCACTGCTTCAGAGTACACTAGGTTGGACTCACTGGACGAAGCGAGCGAGGTATCAGGTACAGAGTATAGGAGAGTCTCTGTCCTTTCGCTACCAGGTAGCACCCCGAAGGGTTCAGGAGACAACTGGAGGTCCTCCGCCTGGTCGGAGGGGTGTAGAGACTCGGGAGTAACCTCTGCTTCGGAGTACACTAGGTTGGACTCACTGGACGAAGCGAGCGAGGTATCAGGTACAGAGTATAGGAGAGTCTCTGTCCTTTCGCTACCAGGTAGCACCCCGAAGGGTTCAGGAGACAACTGGAGGTCCTCCGCCTGGTCGGAGGGGTGTAGAGACTCGGGGGTAACTACCACTTTGGGGTACCCATTGTCAGGCTCACAGGACGAAGCGGACAAAGTATCGAGTACCGGGTGTAGAGAATTCTCTCTCCATTTGTCATCGAGTGGTATCCCGGAGGATTCAGGAGGCAACAGGGGGTCCTCCGCCAGGTAGTAGAGGTGCACAGACTCTGAGGTAACCACAGCTTTGGAGCATCCTTGGACATGCACACCGGTTAAAGTGGGTGAAGCATCTGATGCCGGGTGCAGGAAGTTCTCCTGTGTGGAGTCTGGATGGGCAGAAGTCTCTTCGGGCAGGAGAACTGGTGCACTACCCACGCACATTACCCGTTGGGGCTTCTCCGGGATACAGGGAGATGAAGCTTCAGTAGGGACTTCAAGGTTGGGGTCAGGAGGTCTCAGGGAGGACAGACCCTGGCGTGACGGCTTGCCTCTACGTCTAGCACGTCTGGACTGCCTCTTGAGGTTGGGAGAAGTATTCCGGAAAGCGTAGTCACCCTGTGAGGATTCTGGGTGGGCAGTAGTCTCATTGGGCTGGAGGACTATTGCGCTACCCACACACATTACCCATTGGGGCTGCTCCGGGATATTGGGAAGTGAAGCTTCAGCAGGAGCCTCCGGGTTAGGATCATCGAAGACCATTAGAAAGGCCACCAGGAAGGCCATTAGGTCCAGGAGGATCGGATCCTGTGTTTCATATAGGGGGTTGATCCATTCCAAGGCATCACCCGCCAGGTAAGACATAATGAATGCCACCTTAACCCGATCGGTGGGAAAACATAGAGGGTAGAACTTGAAGTGTAGCATGCATTGCTCCACAAATGCACGACTTTGTCTAGGATCCCCATAATAACGTAGCGGATCCGCGGGAACGAGAGCAGATAGATCCATCTGGACGGGTGCGCAATTCGCCTGGAACTCAGCTAAAGGAAAAAAAAAAATATTTATATATTTATTTTAATGCATGTATTCGCTGGAAAACTTCTCAGAGAGCGAAGGCCGTGGGGCTCAACGGGAACCATGGCCTGAGCATGCTGTTATGCACACGCCCGGGCTGAGCGGCGTGTGCGTGTGATTGTAGTGATTCCACTGGACCATGAACCGGAGAGTGCCTGGAGGGGCGTGACTAAGTATCTGGCCGATCCGACCAAGATGGCACGACGGCATACGACGCCAGTGCACCAGGGAGAAACCGGGCAGAGGGACCAGGTGCTACTCCAGGTCAAACTCCGGACACGGGGGTTGACCCACACAGGGATTACTGGATCAGGCTGGTTAGGCTGGCGCACAGACTGGAGGGTATAGGCAGGCACGACTGGTATGCAGGCAGGCGGGTAAAGGCAAGCGCAGCTAGAGTGCAGACAGGGAGGCACTAGCAGGTAGGAACACAGGCGGGATAGGACCCAGTACACACTGGGACTCAGGAACAATACAGGTAGAGGGGTACAGGCAAGCACAGCTAGAGTGCAGACAGGGAGGCACTAGCAGGTAGGAACACAGGCGGGATAGGACCCAGTACACACTGGGACTCAGTAACAGGCAGGTTAGGCTGGCACAGACTGGTGGATATAAGCAAACACGGCAGGTATGCAGATGGGTGGATACAGGCGAGTATGCAGGCAGGGAGGTACTGGCCGAAAGGACGGGCTGGAGCACAGAAAGGTTAAGACCCAGTACAGACTGGGTCACAGAACCGCAGATGCGGTAGACAACCACAGCAGAGAGGGAACGCCCGAAGCGGTGGGCAAGAACAGAGCAGGACAGGGCTGCAGGAGCAGCGAGCACAAGCAGGGCAGGACAGGACTGCCGGAGCAGCGGGCAGAAGCAGGGCAGGACAGGACTGCCGGAGCAGCGGGCAGAAGCAGGGCAGGACAGGACTGCCGGAGCAGCGGGCAGAAGCAGGGCAGGACAGGACTGCCGGAGCAGCGGGCAGAAGCAGGGCAGGACAGGACTGCCGGAGCAGCGGGCAGAAGCAGGGCAGGACAGGACTGCCGGAGCAGCGGGCAGAAGCAGGGCAGGACAGGACTGCCGGAGCAGCGGGCAGAAGCAGGGCAGGACAGGACTGCCGGAGCAGCGGGCAGAAGCAGGGCAGGACAGGACTGCCGGAGCAGCGGGCAGAAGCAGGGCAGGACAGGACTGCCGGAGCAGCGGGCAGAAGCAGGGCAGGACAGGACTGCCGGAGCAGCGGGCAGAAGCAGGGCAGGACAGGACTGCCGGAGCAGTGAGCAAGGAGTCAGAGCAGGCTAGAACCGCCGGAGCGGTAAGCAAAGGAGTCAGAGCAGACTAGAACCGCCGGAGCGGTGAGCAAAGGAGTCAGAGCAGGCTAGAACCGCCGGAGCGGTGAGCAAAGGAGTCAGAGCAGGCTAGAACTGCCGGAGCGGTGAGCAAAGGAGTCAGAGCAGGCTAGGCTGAGTAGGGGGGACAGGGCTCTGTTCACACGGAACAGACAGGAAGGGAAAGGCAGAGCCAGACACCCACAGGGTACTTGCAGTGAAGTAGCGAGTGGACCACAAACTCACAAACGGGAGTACAGAGACAACAAGCAGGAGTTAGGTACGAGTTCAGACTCTGCAGAAAAAGGAAGGGAACGGACATAGAGGCAAAACAGGTAAAGGATAGGAGAGAGTTCAGACTGGAACTGAGTGTACGGAGGAGACCGACACTGCAGCGGGAAACAGGAGCGGGTCTGGGAATACGGCCCCCAGAGAGGCAGGACGAACAGGCAAGGAGCGTGTTCAGACAGGACAGACAAGATACAGGAGCGGGTCTAGGTAATCAGCCCCTAGAAGGCAGGAGGAACAGGCTAGGAGCGTGTTCAGACAGGCCTGGAAATACAGCCTCCAGGATAGGCAGACAAGAGAACACAGAACGGGACCTGGCACCTTCAGAGTGCAAGCACACACTGAAAGAAACACTATGCTCAGGCAGGGATAGATGGGCGCAGCTGAGCTATATACCAGGTGACAGACAGCAATAGGCTGAGGACGCACAAGAGGTGTGACCCACAGCAGGTACAAAAAGCAGGAAGTGATCGGGCGCCGCCCTTAAGCAGCAGAAACAGACACAAACAGACAGCATGGAGGGAAGCCAGAGAGACATTCTGGACAGGAGATCAAGTGCGCGCTCTTGCACAGTGGGAGATGGACCACTATGCAAGGACGCCGCCAGGTATGTTACACAGAACAGGAGGATCAACCCTCTGCTCATAGTGAGCCTGCCGTACCCCTAGTGAGCCAAAGAGCCCGTAGACAGCTGCCCAGTTTACCGTTGACAGCTCCTACACCCTGTAGTTCAGGGCCAGACAGTCAGCTCCGTAGGTCCACTAGGGCCACTAGAGGCCAGTTACCCGCACGTTGGAGGATTTGAAGTGTTTAAATTGTTTTATTTGTGGTCACCTGTCTGTTACTTGTAAATAATTATGTGTTTCTAGTTATTTTTAGGAGTCCTTGGTGGATTTACCGGGAATCCTTGTACAATTGGTTGGAGCGTAACCTAGGAATGGACTAAAGACTGTTAAGGACTCGGGGCAGGACAGACCCCTACCTGGTTACGTCTCCCTGTTTTGGTGAAATGGACACCTTGCTTTTCTTCAAAACTGCACCCGGTTGCGGACACGCCGTAACCATCTTTATGTGTTTTTCTTATTGTATTATTATTGTTTATACCTTGTTATGTTTTTCTAAAAAATATGTTTAGTCCCGGAGTACTAAATTTCACTAGGGGGAATGTGACACCCCAGGGGTCTGGTTGCCACAGTGATAGAGATATTACGTCTGAGAGCAGGTGGGAGGTCTCTTGGTCAGGGATCCTATGCATGCCACACCTCCTGCCCAGTCCTGGGAGGGGAAGAACTTCCCCTATATAAACCTAGGGCTGAGGCAGGGTTAGTGTGTAGAGAAGAAGTAGAGACAGAGAAGAGAAGCAGATATAGGAAAAGAACATCAGGAGCTCTGTGGGAGCAGTGCTATAAGGAGTCAGGGGCTGGCAGCTGCAGAGCTCGCCCTGACTGAGAAGCTATCACCGGACCCGGAGTCCGAGGCTGTGGGGACTAATCTTTACCCAGCAGCAGAAACCGCCCGGCAGGGGATTTCAGGTCCTCTGGCCAAGAAACCCGAAGGCACGGTCACACGCGTGGGACCAGCACCGCCGTCGTGGAGCGGACGCCACTAGAAGGCCCCGAGTCACCGGCCATACGGGTGAGCACCACACGGTACACTCAGGGACGTGGGCTACTTATACCCGCCTCTAGCAAGGTAGCCAGAAGAGTACAGTCAGTTTGGGAGGCCTACAACTCCGCCTGGCCAGGGGAGATCCCATCTGCTCAAGGACTGACCAGGCCCCGATCGCTAGCCAGTACTCCGGGAGGGTCTATCTTTATCACCAGTAAAGACCCTGAACTACACCGCATCGTCTCTGAGTGATTCCTGCTACCCCCATCATCCACGTCGGCTGCCCTGAGGCCATACCCCTCCCGTTGGGGGTGATACTATCACGCTGCACAATCCTACCACCGGCCTCAGCGGTCTGCCCTGCAGCGGCAGCTCCTTCGCTGCATTCAACGGGTGGCGTAGTCGTCCAACATCTACTGCTAATACAACGCCACTTAGTCTGACTCCCTGGGCACGGACCGGGTCACCGCCACGAGACTACAACCCTCAACAGATCCGGCTCCGGGTAAGCTCCTGCATGCGCAACGCTGTGCGACACAGGTCCAGGGGTGCGTCACTAGTACTAACATTGTGTACTGCCCACAAAGCCCCCAATTCTAGCCGCAGAAGGCTTATTACGATCTGACTTTACAGGACGCAAAGGAATACGCCAAATTAAAAACCAAAATATTGGCACGCTCAGGAGTGACTATGTCTGTCAGAGCACAAAGGGTCCACCACTGGGCGTATGCTGGCGACAGATCTCCACGCTCATAGATGTTCGACTTGTTACATCTTGTACAAAAATGGCTGCAGCCAGTGTCTTCCTCTCCTGCCCAGATGGTTGAGCGTGTGGTGATGGACAGGTTCATCCATTCCCTAACCAGGCCGATGCAGACCTGGTTTGCCCAAGGTGACCCTCGGACGCAGACAATCTCGTAGGTCTGGTAGAAAGATACCAAGTGGTTGAAAAATCCCTGGGGAAACCCGACATAGCCACCTACCCTTACTGGAGTGCCCAAAAGGGGATGGGTTCACCATGGAAGGGATTCAGAGCTACAACTGATGGCATTCCATTTCCACTGAAGAGACTGCAAGGTCTGTTGTGAAGGATGTGATTTGTTGGCGATGTCGCAGTCCGGGACACGTAGCCGCCCAGTATCATACATCTGCTGAGCCTAGGCAGATGATGTTCATACTATGCTTACCCAACATGCAGTGTGGACTGTCGACACGGCGAGGGACCGCAGGGGTGTGCCATGTCCGTTAATGGAGTGATGGGCTGTTGGACTCCAGGAGTCTGGTGACCTTGATCCGGGATAGTGTTCTGGTTCTCATTTCCACTGTCGAAAGTAAGTTCCTGGCCAAGTGGCAGGGCCCATATGAGGTGGTGGAGAAACTCAGTTAAGTGAACTCCGAGTCCACCAGCATGGCTGAAGAAAGCCGCACCAAGTATACCATGTGAACTTGCTCAAGCTGTGGTGGAACCGGGAGCCTGTGGAAACTCCTTGCCTGGGAGCCGCTCCCGAAGGCAAGGTGGAAGAGGTCACTATTTCAGAGACTCTATTGGCAGCCCAGAAGCAAGAGTGTCGAGAACTACTACAGTGGAATCGGGAGCTGTTCTCAGAGTTGCCGGAGCATACTCAGGTGGTAGAGCATGACGAGTTAACAGAACCACATGTAAGAGTGAATCTGAAGCCGTATCGGGTTCCGGAAGCACGCCGGGAAATGATCTCGGCCGAGGTGAAAAGGAGGTTAGACCTCGATGTGATAGAGGAGTCAAAGAGTGGGTGGTCGAGCCCAATCGTCCTCGTACCAAAACCCAACGGAGAGTGGAGGTTTTGTAATGACTAGCGCCGGCTGAATGAGGTGTTCAAGTGTGATGCGTACCCGATGCCCCGCGTTGACGAACTCATCGAAAGGCTTGGACAGGCGAGATACATCACCACTCTCGACCTGACGAAGGGCTATCGGCAGATCCCCATGTCCCAGGTGGCCAAGGAGAAGACGGTTTTCTCTACACCCAGATGGGTGCTTTCAATACACTTGGATGCCATTCGGGTTACAGGGGGCCTCAGCCACCTTCCAGAGGGCTATGGATCGGATCATAGCCCCACATAAGAAGTATGCCGCAGCCTACCTTGACGACATTGTAGTTTTTAGCCCAGACTTTAGACCTTAACTACAGCCCATTCTGGATGCTCTAAGGAAGGCGGGATTTGCAATAAATCTGAAAAAATGCACCTTTGGAAAAGAGGAGGCCAAGTACTTGGGCTATGTCGTCGGGAGAGGCGAAATAAAGCCGCAAGTTAATAAAGTGGAGGCAATCCAGACCTGCCCGCAACTGCTCTCCAAGAAGCAAGTGAGAGCATTCCTGGGAATGGTGGGATATTACCGGCAGTTTAACCCAAATTTTGCCATGATGGCTGCACCACTGACGGATCTCCTAAAAAGCACCAGGTCAACCATGGGGAAGTGGACGGAGAAAACAGAGACCACGTTCCAACTGTTGAAGTCAGCACTGTGTAAACAACCGGTCCTGGTCGCACCAGACTTTAACCCCTTTATGACCTAGGGCGTATTAGTACGTATCTGTGCCCTGGGCCTTATGGACCAGATACGTATTAATACGCCCTATCTTTAATGCGGCACCGCGACCGAAGTCGCGGTGATAGCATTAAAATTCCGGTGCCATCTTACCTTAGGGTAGATGGCGCCAGCATCTTAGGGGTGTCGCCGCCCCTTCACACCCACGATCGCTGTGATTGGCTGTTCAATTCTGAACAGCCAATCACAGCATTTCTCACTGTTTCCGGCAATCAGATTGCCAGAAACAGTGATGTGCAGCCTAGGATCGGTGCTCCTAAGAGCACTGATCCTAGGCTGTTGCCTAGTAACCCTGCCTGTCACCTCCCCATGACCCCCTGTGATGTCAAATAAGCCCCAGCCAGGTCTGATTGGAGCGATCGATGATGACATCGATCGCTCCAATCAGAGTACCTGAACACAGGTGACAGGGCGGTCACAGGGCGATGACCGGCTTGTGATCTGCCTGTCACCTCTTTGTGACCCCCTGTGATGCTGCCCAGGCCCCTGCCATCTCTGATTGGTGCGATCGATGTCATCATCGATCGCACCAATCAGAGTACCTGACCGGGAGGTGACCGGGTGGTGACCAGCCGGTGACCTGCCTGTCACCACCCTGTCACCCCCCTGTGACCGCCCAGCAGATCCTCACACTTGGTGAGGATTTCTACAGAGCGGTCACGTCTGATCTGCGCTGTGCTGGGCCTTGTAGTGCCACAGAATCTTCTGTTACACTACAAGACCTTTCTCCTACCTGCTCCAGTCGCTGCTGCTGCTCCGGCATCCTGCTGCGGTCTCCAGGGTCCTGGATCTCCTGCTCCGGCACCCTGCTGCTGTCTCCAGGTTGCTGGGTCTCCAGCTTCGGCGTCCTGCTGCTGTCTCCAGGGTCCTGGGTCTCCAGCTCCTTATCCAGCTGCTGCGGATCCTGCTCCAGAGCCTCTTCCAGAACCTGCTGCTGATCCTGCTGAAAGAAGAACAGAGAAGACTTTGGTAAGTCCATCTCTGTTCTCCCCTCATCCACCCCTCTCCCCCCCTCCTCCTCTCCCCCCTCCTTTTACCCCCAATCCTCCTCCCCCCCAGTTTTTTTTTTTACGTGCGTCCTGCAGCGGCCGAGCGCTGAGCAGTGTCTACGTCACTGATCAACGTCCGTGCTCGCTGCTTTTCAGGACTTTTTCTTGCCCCTGTCAATTCTCCCCCCCCCACCTTTGCACCACATCCGCGCACACACCCAGCAGCTGCCGAGAGTTGATAGGTGACATAGTTCACCGATCCGTTTGCACCACCTACGGTAGTTCCTTTTTTTCTCTTTTTTTTTTCAGAAAAAAAAAATTCACACCAAGCACACTGACACACACACACTCTAAATAAAGTACTGACACACACGCACCACATACACGAGAAAAAAAAAATGTCCGGCTCATCCCAAACTTGCTATTCAGCGGAGGAGGCATACGCTATTGTTGCCTCCGACACTGAGACTGAAAGCGAGGGTGAGGATCCCACATTTCTTTACTTTTCCGACGCCTCATCGTCCTCCTCTTCCTCCTCTTCTTCCTCCTCTTCCTCCTCAGGTGCTGCTGGACCGCCCCGCAGTCGTCGCAGGAGAGAAGATGTTCCAGTGCCCCCCACTATTGACCCCATATGGACCTCGCCCCCCGAAAATATTGAGCCACTGATTCCTGATTTCGTGGCGGAATCAGGAATCAAGTTTGACACCACCGGCCTGACAGAAATAGACTTTTTCAAAGTCTTTTTCTCTGAGGACTTTATAAACCTCATGGTGGGCCAAACTAATTTGTATGCTCATCAATTTTTGGAACAAAACCCCTCTTCATCATTTTCTAACTGGTCTCCTGTAGACGCAGAAGAAATGATGAAGTTTTGGGGCCTGGTCCTTCATATGGGGATCCTGAAAAAAACAGAGGTTTGGCAATACTGGAGTGTTGACGTTTTGTATAACACTCCAGTGTTCCGAATGGTCATGACCCAGACACGTTTTGAGGCCATCCGCAAGTTCTTGCATTACCAAGATAATGCAATGTGTCCTGCATGCGATGACCCAAACTTTGATCGTCTTTTCAAAGTTCGGCCGGTCATCGAGCACTTCAACAAGTTTGGTGAAGTGCACGTGCCCCAAAGGGACATCTGCGTGGATGAGTCCTTAATTTCTTTTAAGGGGCGGCTTGGATTCCGGCAGTACTTGCCCAGTAAAAGGTCCAGGTACAGGATCAAGCTGTATAAACTTTGGGGGAGTACCTCAGGGTACACTCACAAGTTTAGAGTTTATGAAGGGAAGGACTCCTGGATTGAACCCCCTGAATGCCCCCCTGTTCTGGGAGTGAGTGGGAAAATTGTGTGGGACTTGGTGCACCCACTGCTGGATAAAGGTTATCACCTGTACGTGGATAACTTTTATACAAGTAACCCGCTCTTCAAGTCCCTCTCTGCGCGACATACCGCAGCTTGCGGTACTGTCCGCAAAAATCAGAAAGGCCTCCCAAAGGCGCTAATTGGGCAGCTGCTCAGAAGGGGTGAGAGCAGAGCCCAATGTAGCGACCACCTGTTGGTGGTCAAGTACAAGGACAAGAGGGATGTCCTTCTCTTGACCACCATACATGGTGATGGCAGCACCCTCAGCACTGTAAGAGGTTCCACTACACAGGTCGCCAAACCAGACTGTGTAGTGGGGTACAACAAGTACATGGGGGGAGTTGATCTCTCTGATCAAGTCCTCCAGCCGTACAGTGCTTTGAGAAAGGCCAAGGTATGGTATAAGAAGCCGGCCGTGCACATTGTTCAGATGGCAATGCACAACGCTTTCCTTCTGTCAAAATGTGCAGGCCAGACTTCTACATCGTACCTTCACTTCCAGGAGACAGTTATCAAGGCCCTGATATTTGGCAGTGGTGGTGGAGCGGGCCCCTCTACTTCTGGAACTGAAGGACCTAGAATTGTACCTGACCAGCATTTCCTGGGGCAGATCCCTCACAGCGGAATAAAAGGTAAGTCACAAAAGAAGTGCCGAGTGTGTTACCGAAGGGGAATACGCAAGGACACCATTTACCAATGTGACACCTGCCCCGACAAACCTGGCCTCTGCATGAAAGACTGCTTCAAAAGGTACCATACTTCCATGGACTATTGAATTAATTTCTGATGTATGACAACCTGACAAACACTACACAGCTGACGTAATGTTCGTCAGATTGTCATACTTCAGTTGTGTAGTGTTTGTCAGGTTGTCCTACACAACTGGCGTATAACACTACATTATAAAATTGACAAATCAGGTATCTGTTCCAAAAAGGGGGCACTTGTTGGGCATTTCCACTGTTTAGGCACATCAGGGGCTCTGAGAACGTGACATGACGCCCGCAGACCATTCCATCAAAGTCTGCATTCCAAAGCATCACTCCTTCCCTTCCAAGCCCTGACATGCGCACAAACAGTAGTTTTCTCCAACACATGGGGTATCAGCGTACTCAGAAGAAATTGCACAACAACTTTTGGGATCCAATCTCTCCTAGTACCCTTGTGAAAATAAAAATATTGCGGCTAAAAGAGCATTTTTGTGGAAAAAAAAAATTTTTTTTCATGGCTCTACGTCATAAACCTTTGCAAAACACTTGGGGGTTCAAAGTGCTCACCACACATCTAGATAAGTTCCCTGAGGGGTCTAGTTTCCAAAATGGAGTCACTTGTGGGGGAGATCCAATGTTTAGGCACACAGGGGCTCTCCAAACGCGACATGGTGTCCGCTAACAAGTTGAAACCATGTCGCGTTTGGAGAGCCCCTGTGTGCCTAAACATTGGAGTTCCCCCACAAGTGACCCCATTTTGGAAACTAGACCCCCCAAGGCACCTATATAGATGCATATTGAGCACTTGGAACCCCCAGGTGCTTCACAAATTAATCCGTAAAAATAAAAAAGTGTTTTTTTTTCCACTTTTTCATTTTTACGAATCAATTTGTGAAGCACCTGGGGGTTCCAAGTGCTCACTATGCATCTAGATAGGTGCCTTGTGGGGTCTAGTTTCCAAAACGGGTTCACTTATGGGGGAGCCCCAATGTTTAGGCACACAGGGGCTCTCCAAACGCGACATGGCGTCCGCTAATTATTCAAGCAAATATTCCAATCAAAAAGTCAAATGGCGCTCCTTCCCATCCAAGCCCTGCCGTGCGCCCAAACAGTGTTTTCCCCCACATATGGGGTATCTGCGTGCCCAGGGGAAATTGCACAACAAATTTTGGGGTCCATTTTTTCTTGTTACCCCTGCAAAAATAAAAAAAATTGGGTCTAAACTAACATTTTTGTGAAAAAAGTTAAATGTTCATTTTTTTCTTCCACATTCCAAAAATTCCTGTGAAGCACCTGAAGGGTTAATAAAGTTCTTGAATGTGGTATTGAGCACCTTGAGGGGTGCAGTTTTTAGAATGGTGTCACTTTTGGGTATTTTCTGTCATAAAGACCTCTCAAAGTGACTTCAAATGTGATGTGGTCCCTAAAAAAATGGTTTTGTAAATTTTGTTGGAAAAATGAGAAATCGCTGGTCAACTTTTAACCCTTATAGCTCCCTAACAAAAAAAAAATTTGGTTCCAAAATTGTGCTGATGTAAAGTAGACATGTGGGAAATGTTACTTATTAACTATTTTGTGTGACACATCTCTCTGATTTAAGGGCATAAAAATAAAAATTTTGAAAACTGCAACATTTTCAAAATTTTCGCCAAATTTCCATTTTTTTCACAAATAAACGCAAGTGATATCGAAGAAATTTTACCACAATCATGAAGTACAATATGTCACGAAAAAACAATCTCAGAATCAGGGGGATCCATTTAAGTTTTCCAGAGTAATTACCTCATAAAGTGACAGTGGTCAGAATTGTAAAAATTGGCCTGGTCATTAACGTGCAAATCACCCTCGGGGGTAAAGGGGTTAAGAAAGAGTTTGTGGTCCAGACAGACGCTTCAGAGCTTGGTCTAGGAGCTGTACTCTCTCAAGAGATAAATGAATAAATGGGGAAGAACATCCCATTCTCTATCTGAGCCGGAAGCTGTCCTCCTGCGAGAAAAACTACGCAATAGTAGAAAAGGAGTGTTTAGCCATAAAGTGGGCCGTAGATACATTAAGATACTACCTACTAGGCCGGAAGTTTAAGTTGGTGTCAGACCATGCCCCGTTGAGATGGTTGAGGGAAAAGAGGGGTAACAATGCCAGGGTAACTAGATGGTTCCTAGGTCTTCAGGACTTCAACTTTCACGTAGAGCATAGGCCTGGGAAGTTACATGGGAATGCTGATGCCCTTTCCCGTTTTAGGTCAATTAGGATTACCATAATTTTTAATATTTGCCAAATGCCAGAATAAGGAGAGAGAGAATGTATTAAGGCATTTAAAAAAACGGGAAAGGTTTATTCTGATTTCATGTCAGATATTGAGAAAAACATGCATATGTGTCTTTTTATATAGTGTATGTAAACTTCTGGTTTCAACTGTACATCTTGGGCCTCTTCCTTGTATAATGTGCTCTATTCTGCGCCCTTTCCTGGTATAATGTTCCCCATCCTGAGCACCTTCCTGGTATAACGCACTACATCATGAGCACCTTCCTGGTATAATGCACTCCATCCTGGGCGTCTTCCTGGAATAATGTACCCAATTCTCAGCACATTCCTGGTATAATGTACCCCATTCTGAGCACATTCCTGGTATAATGTCCCCCATCATGAGCACATTCCTGGTATAATGTCCCCCATCCTGAGCCCTTTCCTGGTATAATGTTCCCCATCCTGGGACCCTTCCTGGTATAATGCACTCCATCCTGGGACCCTTCCTGGTATAAGCACCCATCAGCCCACGGGTGCTTTTAATTAGTGTTGGTTTCTACCTGCCCACTTAAATTTGTAGGTTTCTCTCCTAAGAGAGGCATGTTTGCCCATTTATATTGTAGGCTTATAGCCCAAGAGAGGCATGTTTAAGAGGTTAGTTACCCATCATGCGGAGGCTACCTTGTCGTGGTTGATGGGCATACATGAATTGGCCAATTTGTGCGCTAAGAACCTTCATTTTTTGTAAGTACATTTTATTTAGCAATAATGCAGTTTAGCTCTTATGTTCTCAGTGTCTGCATATGTATTGTCCCTTGCAGTGTGTTGCTGTGCTTTCTTATTGTACCCTTCCTGGTATAATGTCCCCCATCCTGTGCCCCTTCCATTAATAATGTTTGCTGTTCTTCTCCAATACATTTAAAAATAAATAAATTATTCTTCTTCCCTTCCTCCACTCCCACAACTCGCAGCATATTCTTCTATAGCACTTGAAGGAACTGGCATCTAACTTCGTCTTGCTGGCATGGTGCATGACGTCACGGTCATGTGCCGCCTGTGACTGGCACACCAACGTCAACAGCCGGCCTCTGATTGGCTGGCAGGGTGTATTGCGGTGCAGGGACACAGATGGTCTCTGCGTCTCAATACATTTCAGCTGAATGTGTGTCCTTGCATGCACCTCTAACTGAAATAGGTGCTGGTGGCGGCCGACCCCCCTCCTGCACGGGTCCGGTCGCACCCTCTGTGACCGATGTCGTTCCGCTCCTGGAAGGGATATGCTGATGTTTACTATTGGATTCTATCATGTATGTGAGAATAAAAGGCTTCTTGAGATTGATGACACTGCCATATCTAGCAGCCAAGACTTCTCAATAATAGCGGACAATTGAGGCTGCTGGGATCTAGATCAATCACACAACGACACGTGTACAATGCAATAGTGTTTTTATTAGCAAAATCATAAGAATCATTAACCTGAATTACATCGTGATTTACCAATAAAGAAGGTCAGCTCCAGATTTTACATAATGGAACATAATAGCCAAATTGTAAAATCCAGGATCTGGAGCATTTATTCAAGATTAATAGATTATTATTAAGTAAGTAAAATTGTGAAGGCTCCGGCTTATTTACGGATAATAATGGACTTTGAAGTGAAAAAAACAAGATATATATGATGTGTTTAAGTCCTGGAATTCGGAGATGTCCACATGTGTAATGGAGGCCTCCACCATCCAGGTGCCTAAACTGTAAACAGGAAAATTATGTGCAAATTAATCAATATGGCAAAAGTCTGAAATATTCTATCTGCTGACAAGAGCGGTTTATCTCCAGTTTACCCAATACAGAGAAAATGCCGCCAGTGATCAGTAATGGCGCCATCATCCCATTCTCTCACACATTTACACTGCTGCACTGCCATCTAGTGATGAAAAAAAAAAGTACTATACCAACACAGTTTATTGTCACTATTGGTGGGATCATATTATTAACACGGCTCATTATAGACTGCAGGTTATTTACAAGTTAATGAACGTTACAGAATATAATAACTAAACTATTGTACATGGCTTTATCAGTGAAGAAGGGTCCTTGTACATACCTCACAAATAAGAGAGCGAGTGTATAGTGCTGGGATCCTAATCTCACCTGCTCCTTTATATGTGCTCACACAGAAATATTCTCCTAATGAAGCCATGCTGGTTCATTATGCCTTCAATTTTGAATAAATCCCCAACAGTGTCACCAGCAAAGCACCCCCACACCATCACATCTCCTCCTCCATGCTTCACGGTGGGAACCAGGCATGTAGAGTCCATCCGTTCACCTTTTCTGCGTCGCATAAAGACACGGTGCTTGGAACCAAAGATCTCAAATTTGGACTCATCAGACCAAAGCACAGATTTCCACTGGTCTAATGTCCATTCCTTGTGTTCTTTAGCCCAAACAAGTCTCTTCTGCTTGTTGCCTGTCCTTAGCAGTGGTTTCCTAGCAGCTATTTTACCATGAAGGCCTGCTGCACAAAGTCTCCTCTTAACAGTTGTTGTAGAGATGTGTCTGCTGCTAGAACTCTGTGTGGCATTGACCTAGTCTCTAATCTGAGCTGCTGTTAACCTGCAATTTCTGTGACTGGTGACTCGGATAAACTTATCCTCAGAAGCAGAGGTGACTCTTGGTCTTCCTTTCCTGGGGCGGTCCTCATGTGAGCCAGTTTCTTTGTAGCGCTTGATGGTTTTTGCAACTGCACTTGGGGACACTTTCAAAGTTTTCCCAATTTTTCAAACTGACTGACCTTCATTTCTTAAAGTAATGATGGCCACTCGTTTTTCTTTACTTAGCTGCTTTTTTCTTGCCATAATACAAATTCTAACAGTCTATTCAGTAGGACTATCAGCTGTGTATCCACCAGACTTCTGCACACTTCTGCACAACACAACTGATGGTCCCAACCCCATTTATAAGGCAAGAAATCCCACTTACTAAACCTGACAGGGCACACCTGTGAAGTGAAAACCATTTCCGGTGACTACCTCTTGAAGCTCATCAAGAGAATGCCAAGAGTGTGCAAAGCAGTCATCAAAGCAAAAGGTGGTAACTTTGAAGAACCTATAATATAAGACATAATTTCAGTTGTTTCACACTTTTTTGTTAAGTATATAATTCCACATGTGTTAATTCATAGTTTTGATGCCTTCAGTGTGAATGTACAATTTTCATAGTCATGAAAATACAGAAAAATCTTTAAATGAGAAGGTGTGTCCAAACTTTTGGTCTGTACTGTATATATATATATACGCGGCTGCTGATGTTCTCGGCTGTCCCCATCAGTCCCATAGACACTAAATGGAGTGTGGCAGTGCGCATGCCTGGCAACGGCTCCATACTATTTCCTCCATAAGAGAGGATAGGGATCCCCACTCTAGTGATTGGTGGGGTTCCCAGTAACTACCATCACCGATCCTGCAGATCCTTTCTCCTGTCGATAGGTTTTTTATGTTTTACATGGTCCAATAGAGAGATCAGAGGTGCGATATAGTGAACTAACACATGCAAAGCCTAAATTGTATAAAATGTGAAACCACCAGACTGTGACCGTAGCCAAACATCTTCTAACCTTCCTTACAATTCCTAAAATTGTTGACCAATGTTTTTCTTTAAAGGGGTTCTCCAACCATAGACACTTATGACATATATACTTCAAAACCTCTTACCAACACTTATCAACCATTTGCAGTCCAAAAAGACCCACAGTGGCCAAGAAAGTAAGGAGAAAGTTTGGCCAGTTTTAATGGCCTGTCTCCAATAGGTGGATGTCCCCAGGTAAATATCATTACTGGCAGATAAACCTTTTTACCACTTTGAAAATCTAACACTCAGAGCAGCGATTCATCCGCAAAACAATTTTATATTACATCCATTTATAATCTACATAATAAATTGAGCAACTTTGTTACTAGATAGAATTGCTTGTCTTGCACTGGCCCTGAGTTATACCTTATTCTCTTCCATATCTCCATTGATCATTCTTAATTTTACTGCATAGCCTGCTTGTTCAGTGTCTGGACATCAATTATGCTCTTTACTTTATTTGTATTCTTGGCATCATACAGTCATCTGATGTGTTAGAAGGGGCATCATTAAGTCAGTTATTAGGGGAAATAAAATTCAATGCTGGATCCCTGCGGATCCATTGCCATATGGCACCCCTGGATCCCATTGCCGCAAGCCGCTGAGTGGTCTTCGAGGTCTGCATTGTTTGGATGGTAAGGAATAGCGCTGCATGCTGCACCTTTTTTGCCATGAAAAGCAAATGAATGCATAATGGACCTCCCATGAACACAGCTGGCCATGGGAGGAAGCAAAAGAGTATACAGACAGGACAGCACAGGATGGCAGCTGATTCTGTGAGGTAAAACATTTCCCTGCCTGTTTAAAAACTTGTTTTACCTCACATAAAGAATCGGCTGTGATCCCCGGCTGTAATGTCTGTATACTCTTTTGCATCCTCCCCGTCCAGGAGATGTGGTATGTTCAGACCATGTTCCTGTATGGTCAGACATTACACAGTACACAGCAGGGGCATATTTCTAAGATTATCTCAGCACAGGAACATTTTATTTAAACACATCCAATTGTGGAACTTATTATTATTCCAAGATCTATTGATTAAAATGAATTTTGTTTGTGGGAAAATCCCTTTAAATAATTGAAAGAGGGTTACAATTGCTCCTTTGAAACTTGATGCAGGTAATCTTATATGAGAGTAATGGCGTATTCACACATCTGTGTGTCATAGATCGTGATGCACAAGCTGTTTGCGAGTCTCCTGTCCCGATCTTTGACAGCCTCATATACGTCTATTAGGCCACATTGGCAGAAATGGAAGCTGGCACGTTTAGGTGGGCTGCACTGTGGGAATGAAGAGCCTTGGGATTCCCAAACGTTTTTTATTAATATCAATGCGTTTCTGCAATGGACCAGGGCCTTTCTCAAGGTATAAAAAAAAACAAGCTCTTCACTCCCGCAGCACAGCCCACCTAAATGTGCCAGCTTCCATTTTTGCCATTCCACCTCTTGAAGAACCTTTCCTCCAGCCACAGGGCAGCAGCGGCTTTCTACACCATTATAGCTGTGGTGACTGCACACAACACCTCTAGGTGAGCGCTGCCATCAATTATCCCGACCCCTTATCAGACGCTATTGCCCTATTTTGTGTGCGCTCCTGTCCTTCTCCACAGCGTCTCTATTAGGCACCTTCACACGTTCAGTAAGTTTCATCAGTGACGTGTTTCTATTATACTTTTCCTCTAATTGTTCCACTCCTGGTTTTGGCTTCCTAATACTGAGGTAAAATACTGACCAAATTACTGAATGTATGAACATGGCCTTAAGCTCTTAAGTTCGGGTCAAGAGGCCAGCAACTAATCTTAGAGTCATTTTGTGCTCAGACCATGACACGCCTTAATGTGTAGAGTCACTTTCATCTTACAACTAAATAAAAACTACGTATTGTTTTAAGGGGGCATGCTACCACTTATCAATTAGGAGAAGGCATCAATATAAGTCAGTAGTATCAGATTGATAGGTGTCCAAATCCTAACACCACCAATCAGCTGTTACCAGCTCCAGCATGGAATCAATGGGGTGGCAGAGTGTTTGAACTCTACCAACCTGATCTTGGTGGTCCATCCTAAGTATAAGTGATCAATATCATAACAGTGAACACCCCTTTTAACTTTTTTTTGCAAATACTTGCTTCTCTCATCCTGAAATGCAGCATGTTTTTGGATCAAATCACATGTGGCATTTTTGTTGCATACATTTTTTCGACTAAAATTCAATTCTTACATTTAAAGGGGTTGTCTTATCCTAAAGAGGACCTGTCACCAAATTTTTCATGTTTTTTTTTCTATTTTATCTTTCATTTGCGGAGATATTAGCAAAGTATTTGGTGCCTAATGAGTTAAAAAAATTAAGTCCAAGTAGATGTTATCAGAGTTTTCACTGGGGGTGCGAAATTCTTCTCCCTGCATGATGCTGACCAATTATAAGCAGACGACAGCACTGAAAAGAAAGATGATCACATCCCCACCATAGCTTAGAGCAGATTTCTCAGTGTCTGAGATGTAAGGATACAGACCTGGTCTCCTGGGCTAACCTCCTGCATGATTAGAGCACACAACTGACTAATACCTTTCAGTTAAGGTCTCTGTGGGTGAAGGGGCATCACAAGAGAGTTTAGTTGTGCAACATTACAAACCTTTCTAACAGCTCTCCTCCTCTTATGGTACTCTCACCTCTGCTGTACTGCGCCTATCCCACACTGCCTGTCCAGAAATGAGAGCACAATGTCAGTATCACACTTAGATCCGTTGTGCTCAACTTGTACTCATTCTGCAGTGAGATTAGAGCAGACTGTCATTACATTTCACCATAGAAGTAACCCAGAACATACTGCTCCTGTGTGAGGTGTAATAACAGCCTAATATCACTGCAGAGAGAATACAAGTTGCTTTAGCACAGAAGTCATAAGTGTGATACTGGCACACTCCATAATCAGGAGAGTCAATAAAAGGGTTTGTAATGTGATACAGAGAAACTCAGCTGTGCGGCTCCTTCCTTGTCTTAGAGCTGTTATCTCTGCTTTCTAATCATGCAGAAGGTTAGACCAGGAGATCAGGACTCTCCATCATTATACATCTTAGGCTAGGTTCCCACGTTGAGCTTTTGGTGAGTTTTTGATGTTGTAGAATTTCTGCACCCATTAAGATAGGTTACTTGCATTATTTCTAAAATATGCAGCTTAAAAACTCACTAAAAACTCATTGTGAGAACGTAGCTTTATACCCTAAGAAACCCGCTTTGAGCTATGGTGGGGGCGTGTTCTTCTTTTCTTTGAGTGTTGCTGCTTGCTTATGATTGGTCAGCATCATACAGGAGAAATCTGCAGCATATTTAAGGATTTCTCACAAGCCTCATTCAGGTAAATGCAAAAAGGTAAATAAAATGACCAAAATCTCCACAACAAAAGTGTAGCTATGCCTACAGCGTAATCACACCCAGACTATAAGATTATGGCCGGTCTCTGGGAGGGTGTTTTTTTACACAGTAGTCAGAACCTACAACATTGTGGTGCCGTGCATTACATGGGCTATACTAAGGGAGCGCCTGTCAGCATAGAGCGAATACGTCCATATACCGACCAGCAGAAAGTGTAAGAGAAGAACTATAGAAGGATGGACCATAGTGGAGCATTCCGGACTGGAGCAACATAAGGAGCCAGAAGGCTTCCCCCCGGTATTCCATGCTATGTGCTCCTTATAAAGTGACATCTCTCCATAGACCCCTCTGTGAAGACCACCCCCTTATCCAGATGATACATTCTCACTTCCACCATATATAATGCAGACTGGCCATTTTTTTTTTTTTTTTCAGAAAATCACCAATTTTGGGTCGTCAGCTGTAAAAGAAGAAATGCTTTACACCAGTGCTGGGAACCTATGGCAGCGTGCAGAGGGGGCAGCAGAGCCCTCCTGGTGGGCACCATGGCCGCAGCACTAGCGCTACTGGATCGGGCCGGCGGGGAGAACTCTGAGCCGCCGAGTGCCGGCACCAGCTCCGCTACTGCAGCTAGATGTGCGATCTCTCTCGGACGGAAACACATCGAGCTGAAGTGTATTGCAGCGCACGAACTAGCCAGGCCCGAGCGCTGCAATACACGCTGCCGGCCAATCAGAGGCCAGCGGCTGCCGGCCAATCAGAGGCCAGCATGACGGCCAATCAGAGGCCAGCGGCTGACGGCCAATCAGAGGCCAACATGTCGTCGGCTGGCCAACAGAGGCCAGCGGCTGCCGTCCAATCAGGGGCCAGCATGAATTCGGCCGGACAATCAGAGGCTAGCGGCTTCCGGACAATCAGAAGCGGCTGCCGGCCAATCAGAGACCAGCATGACATCGGCCGGCCATTCAGAGACCAGCAGTTTCCGGCCAATCAGAGGCCAGCATGACGTCGCCGGCCAATCAGAGGCCAGCGGCTGACGGCCAATCAGAGGCCAGCATGACGTTGGCCAGCCAACAGAGGCCAGCGGCTGCCGTCCAATCAGAGGACAACATGAATTCGGCCGGAAAATCAGAGGCCTGCGGCGTCTGGCCTATCAGAGACCAGCATGACGTTGGCCGGCCAATCACAGGCTAACGGCTTCCGGACAATCAGAAGCGGCTGCCGGCCAATCAGAGGCCAGCATGACGTCGGCTGGCCAATCAGAGGCGGAGGCCGGCAGCGTGTACTGCAGCGCGCACGGGCCTGGCTAGTACGTGCGCTGCAATACACTTCAGCTAGATGTGCCGACTACAGGAGAGGACGCTGCGCGGGAGAAGAAGGAAGGTGAGGAGGAGGGTTTATTATGTGTTTTTTTTTTTTTTTTTAATATGTGATGCACAGTGACTGGGGGGGGAGAGGGAGCATGTATACCAGGATTGAGGGGAGGGCCAGCATATATACCAGGATTGAGGGGAGGGCCAGCATACATACCAGGATTGAGGGGAGGGCCAGCATTTATACCAGGATTGAGGGGAGGGCCAGCATATATACCAGGATTGAGGGGAGGGCAGCATATATACCAGGATTGAGGGGAGGGCCAGCATATATACCAGGATTGAGGGGAGGGCCAGCATATATAACAGGATTGAAGGGAGGGCCAGCATATATAGCAGGATTGGGGGGAGGGCCAGCATATATACCAGGATTGAGGGGAGGGCCAGCATATATACCAGGATTGAGGGGAGGGCCAGCATATATACCAGGATTGAAGGGAGGGCAGCATATATGCCAGGATTGAAGGGAGGGCCAGCATATATACCAGGATTGAGGGGAGGGCCAGCATATATACCAGGATTGAGGGGAGGGCCAGCATATATACCAGGATTGAGGGGAGGGCCAGCATATATACCAGGATTGAGGGCAGGGCCAGCATATGTACCAGGATTAAGGGCAGGGCCAGCATATATACCAGGATTGAGGGGAGGGCCAGCATATATACCAGGATTGAGGGGAGGGCCAGCATATATACCAGGATTGAGGGGGGGAGCATATATACCAGGATTGAGGGGAGGGCCAGCATATATACCAGGATTGAGAGGTTGGGCCAGCATATATACCAGGATTGAGGGGAGGGCCAGCATATATACCAGGAGTGAGGGGAGGGCCAGCATATATACCAGGATTGAGGGGAGGGCCAGCATATATACCAGGATTGAGGAGAGGGCCATCATATATACCAAGATTGAGGGGAGGGCCAGCATATATACCAGGATTGAGGGGAGGGCCAGCATATATACCAGGATTGAGGGCAGGGCCAGCATATATACCAGGATTGAAGGGAGGGCCAGCATATATAGCAGGATTGGGGGGAGGGCCAGCATATATACCAGGATTGAAGGGAGGGCAGCATATATGCCAGGATTGAAGGGAGGGCCAGCATATATACCAGGAGTGAGGGGAGGGCCAGCATATATACCAGGATTGAGGGGAGGGCCAGCATATATACCAGGATTGAGGAGAGGGCCATCATATATACCAAGATTGAGGGGAGGGCCAGCATATATACCAGGATTGAGGGGAGGGCCAGCATATATACCAGGATTGAGGGCAGGGCCAGCATATATACCAGGATTGAGGGGAGGGCCAGCATATATACCAGGATTGAGGGGAGGGCCAGCATATATACCAGGATTGAAGGGAGGGCAGCATATATGCCAGGATTGAAGGGAGGGCCAGCATATATACCAGGATTGAGGGGAGGGCCAGCATATATACCAGGATTGAGGGGAGGGCCAGCATATATACCAGGATTGAGGGGAGGGCCAGCATATATACCAGGATTGAGGGCAGGGCCAGCATATGTACCAGGATTAAGGGCAGGGCCAGCATATATACCAGGATTGAGGGGAGGGCCAGCATATATACCAGGATTGAGGGGAGGGCAGCATATATACCAGGATTGAGGGGAGGGCCAGCATATATACCAGGATTGAGAGCAGGGCCAGCAAATATACCAGGATTAAGGGCAGGGCCAGCATATATACCAGGATTAAGGGCAGGGCCAGCATATATACCAGGATTAAGGGCAGGGCCAGCATATATACCAGGATTGAGGGGAGGGCAGCATATATACCAGGATTGAGGGGGGGGCAGCATATATACCAGGATTGAGGGCAGGGCCAGCATATATACCAGGATTAAGGGCAGGGCCAGCATATATACCAGGATTGAGGGGAGTACCAGCATATATACCAGGATTGAGGGGAGGGCCAGCATATATACCAGGATTGAGGGGAGGGCAGCATATATACCAGGATTGAGGAGAGGGCCACAATATATACCAGGATTGAGGGGAGGACCAGCATATATACCAGGATTGAGGGGAGGGCCAGCATATATACCAGGATTGAGGGGAGGGCAGCATATATACCAGGATTGAGGGGAGGGCCAGCATATATACCAGGATTGAGGGCAGGGCCAGCATATATACCAGGATTGAGGGGAGGACCATCATATATACCAGGATTGAGGGGAGGGCCAGCATATATACCAGGATTGAGGGGAGGGCCAGCATATATACCAGGATTGAGGGGAGGACCAGCATATATACCAGGATTGAGGGGAGGACCAGCATATATACCAGGATTGAGGGGAGGGCCAGCATATATACCAGGATTGAGGGGAGGACCAGCATATATACCAGGATTGAGGGGGGGCATATATACCACGATTGAGGGGAGGGCCAGCATATATACCAGGATTGAGGAGAGGGCCAGCATATATACCAGGATTGAGAGGGGGGGAGCATATATACCAGGATTGAGAGGGGGGGAGCATATATACCAGGATTGAGGCGAGGGCCAGCATATATACCAGGATTGAGGGGAGGGCCAGCATATATACCAGGATTGAGGGGAGGGCCAGCATATATACCAGGATTGAGGGGAGGGCCAGCATATATACCAGGATGTGGGTGAGCACATTCTTTATTTCTGCAGTCTCTTACCCCTGCTCCTGTCTGTGGCTGCTCTATGCTGCCCTCGCCTGCTCTTTGTATCAGTTGTTTGTATCAGTAAAACCTCAATATTTAGGATAAATTGCCGTGTTGGCACTTGCCGATAAATAAGTGGGTTTTGGATTGCAGTTTGGGCACTCGGTCTCTAAAAGATTCGCCATCACTGCTTTAAACCAATCAATGTGCAAATATCAACATTTTTGAGAAAATACAATACATTTGATCAGATGTCAAAAAATATTCCAGAAAAAAAAATTGTGTCAGAAATCATAAAGAAAAATTAACTCTTTAATACCATTTTTACCAAAAATACATTGTAAAAAAAAAGAAGTGTAATTTTCTACAGTACAATATTTATTTCTATTTTTCTCCCCCCAAAAATTGAAAATCAATGTAAAAAGTGTATTTTAATACAGTAAAAAAAATCAGGGTAATTGTTCAGTTGTATTGCCAGTTTTACAGCACGACCCGTAGCGATTTACGATCCCACAGGCCGATGAGCTACAATCTTCCTGAGAAAGGATTCATCAATGTATCAGATGCTTTCTTGCATGTTTCTACATGGAGCAATACACATATGTTCCATGTCCCTTCCTCTAAGAAACCTTCAATGAACCCTGATAGGATCTACAGAGAATAGACAAGACGTCCTTTACAGTGTTACACACTTACTCCATACTCAGTCTAATTTCATCATTCATTTTACTTTCTGCTTATAAATGCATTCATTAAAATAATGAATATCTGCATTGAGGACAGTAGAAGAACTAGTTTGTGTTTGTTCATCAAGATGCATTATCTTGGTTTCGTCTTGGCACTGTTAACTGTTGGTAGGTAGGCAGAGTACTGGAGAGGCTGCTCCCGTCGTTCAGAGAGTTGCTCCGGTGCGGTGTTCTGTTGGTAGACTGACCGCTTTGTTGGTTTGCTATCAGGTGGTGAATCATATCGGTTATGAGATTGAGTTTATGATCCATTTGAGTTACCTACAAATGTATAAAAAAAAAATTCAAACAAAGAGAATAGCATAGATACAGACCACACTCCATACACATTTCACACTACCCGTGAGCGCTGCCTGATATTGTAGCTTATCCCTAACCAAATCAATGGGGCGCTGAGTTGCAATACCAGACACACCCCATGGACAAGAGAGGCACAGTTTTGGGGAGAAATAAAGTAGATAGATCCTTTAATGCAATATTGGTTAGCCATTTAGACATTGTTGTTTTATTTGAAAACTAGAGTTGGTGCGATTCGTTTCACAGCACTCGGTCCATCGGCCACGTCAATAATCCTTGGATGCTGGACAGGAGCCTCAAGACCTGCCTTCTACCTTCCAAGATTCCCTGCTTCTCTTCTGATTAGCTGCATCTTTATGGTTACAGCATGATGCATATGTGACATTGCATCAGGCCGGCTAATCAGTAGAACAGCTGTGGATGCCGGGATGTAGGAGGTGGTTCTCAGGGCTCCGATGCAGCGGTCACAGATTATGGATGTGGCTGATGGACTGGGTCCTGCAAATTGACTCGCACCAACTCTATTGGAAACCTTTGTCAGATTGAACTACTTAATGAACTCAGAAAGAGCTTTCTGTCCACATCCATGAAAGTAGTAGCCAACAGTTAAAGGGGTTTTCTACTACTCGGACATCTTTTCCATAAATATATTTTTGCCCTCAGTAAAATAATAACACCTATACTCCCCTCCAGTGTTTCAGCCGTGTCAGCATTGGCTCTCCTTGGGATCACGTGACATTGTTATGTCAAGTGATCTCTGCTGCCAATCAGCGCTGGCTTCACTCTTCCTGCCTCCAGTTATAGCGCATACCTGTACATCCGGAGGAAGTAAGAGCAGCAACAGCTCTCACTTCCTCTGGATGTATGCAAGTTGGCCAAAGGTGGGGAGAGTAAAGTCAGCGCTGATTGCCCCTAGGAATCATGAGATATAATGTCATGCTGTCATTTAAGGTGTGGGAAAGACTAAGTGCAACACAAAGGGAAAAGGGAAAGGGAACCCAGACTAGGGAAAGTAGGGAGTGGAGAACTCCTAGGCTGATCTAGTGTCACCCTGTCTCCACTAATGTCCCTTTATTGGTTCTTCACCAATCGCCGCACGTGTACCTCGGCCTGTCTTTCCCTGCCATTAGGCTCAGGCTAGGGAACAGAAAGGATGAGCACTAGTTGATCCCCACTGAACACTAAAGACAACAAGGGGGGACAAACAAGGGAAAATCGCTTAGCTTTAGTCAACTGCAGACAAATGCGCACACGTTCTCTAGCACCGGAGAGGAAGAAGTACTGCTCTTGCTCAAGCCTTCACAAGGGGTAATGAATATCGCCGGCACCTCCCTCTGGCTCACAACAGGTATTTATACATCCAGGCCAGGGTGTTAATTAGCTAGAAGGAAGCTAGCCGCTGTGTCCTAGAGATACATATTCTAAGAAGTTGTCTGTAAGGCCAAATGAAGAGATCTCCTGCAACCAACTGCAGGATGACTGTCTGTCACTTCTGACACACCCATGACACACGCAAGCCCCAGGAGAGCCAGTGCAGACACCGCTGGAATAGTGCTGGCACTGGAGGGGAGTATAGGTGTTATTATTTTACTGGGGGACACACATATGGATTGAGAAGGAGTTGTCTGAGTAATGGAAAACCCCTTTAAGCCTCCATACACAATAGACTAAGCTAATAGTCTAAGGGGACATCCAGACTCTTCCCTGACAGATGAGGTCAGAGGAGGTAAAATTCAAACTGCCTGACCATTAATGCCCGACCCTTTTGTTATTCAGGTGATAAGCTGCTGCCAGAGCCGTTTGGCAGTGATTTTCACAGTTCTCCACTTTGAAAACACATGAACATTTAACCAAGCCAAACCTTCTCGTGTATGAGAGTTGGGAGAGGTAGTGGACGGCCGAACCAGCAATCAACTTTCAGTTATTGTGTGTGGGCACCTGAACTTGTTGTTTCCCAAATTTTTTGTGTTAAGTATATAATTCCACCTGTGTTAATTCATAGTTTTAATGCCTTCAGTGTTAATGTACAATTTTCATAGTCATGAAAATACAGAAAAATCTTTAAATGAGGTGTGTCCAAACTTTTGGTCTGTACTGTATATATACATATATATACACACACATACATACATACATACACATATATATATATTATTTAGAATCATTTATTTTTATTTCAGACATGTAGTTCATACACATTCTAAAATATGTAGATCTATATTCTTTCTATTTGAACAAAGGAAATGTTTGATGCCTAAAAGGAGTTTTCATAAGTGATCTCTTGAGCAGCTCAGGATGGATAAGAGCATCTCGTCAAAAGCCTAAAGGGAGAAGGCAGGGAGCAGCTAACTGATGTATAGAAATGAATGGGCTGGACAGAGATAACGGTATGTTAGGAGTTAACTTTTCTCCTGGAATGTGACTACTGCACACTCTCTACCAAGGTCTACTAGTGGCTGAACTCCATGGAAATGATCTTTACACTATGTAAGATAAAAGCTCTCATTGCAGGAGAATGACATCAGATAGAAAAAGCAAGTCAGTTGCAAACTTGTGTATTTTCATGCTGTTTAACTAATTAAAGCAACTTAGTAATTTGAGAATACCTGTTTATTGACAAAGGTGTTATGAGACTTAATGAGGTTGTCTGGTTTAGAAACCACTTGCACATACTTGGGGCACTATACAGGTTAATAGTGGGGATTCTCCGATGTAAACCTGAACCCATTTTATGCAGACTAGAGAGCAGTTACATGGAGTCATTCCCACTTTGAAGGTCCCAGTACTTCATTCATTACATAGTCAGTTTATTGATTTCACTGGATACTGTGCAGTACCTCCTGTTTCCTTTGGTGGCAGTGCAGGAGAATTAAATGCTTGTTGCCAGATTTTTCAACAAATGGCTTATCGCTGAGATTGCCAGCAACAGATCATCCTTTAGTCAGCATATTGGGGCCCTTCTAACAAAAAGACATTAACTAATGCAGACATTCCTTTTAAGTACAAAGCATATGCCAGTATACTATCTGCAAAGTAAAAAATAAATAAATTCTTAAGTGCTTAAAAGGAACGTGTCCTCTGTTGTTTAACCCCTATCTGCCCTACATGTATAGTGCATGTTGGGTGCGAGTGTGTGGAGTGGACTCTGCAACTCCACCCGCAATATACCTGCAGATTCCAGCTGTGTTATACTGCCGGTATTTGTCTGTAAAAGCCGCTATTAGAGCAGCTCTAGTTGCTGCTGTTAACCCCTTAGATGCTGCAGTAAATCCCTGACCGTGGTAGTTAAGGTGCGATGTCCCAGAGGTTCACCATTTTGGATGCCCATGGGATGTTGCCTTCCACCCCCCTTCACTAAGTGAAAGTGCTGCTTATGGATTTCAGTGGCAACCATGAGCCTGCTGACCGCCCCCATGGCTGCCATGTTGGTACATGAAAAAGTGGGATTGAAACATCGTATATAACCCAAAAAATGTTATTAATGAAAACCTCAGCAATTAACAAGCCCTCATAAAGCTCTATCCACCGAATCTCTGAAATATTTTCACCATCAAAATAAAACTATACAAGTTTGATATCTGGTTTTTCAAGTTTGCTCGACGTGAAGAATCATGTTCACAGGTCATTTTCACTGCACAATGAAACCTTAGAAACAAAACCCAAAAACAATGAAAAACGCAATCCCATTTAACTTCGCTTGGAATTTTTGTTCCAGTTTTCCAGTATATTGTAGGGTAAAAAAAACAGCCCTCATACAGCTATGTCACACGAAAGGGGAGAAAGGAGAGGAACAAAGAAAAAGCCCAAAAACTAAAACTGTCCATGGTGAGAAGGGATTACATTAAATTTACTTTAAATGTCATTTTTTTTAGATTTTCACTTTTTAACATCACAATAAAAAAAAACAATCCTGAAGTCTTACAATTTTCACACTGGCCACTAGTCCTAAGAATAGACTCATTGTGAAGGAAGGGTGAGGAGGTGAGCTGTGACTATCGTTTCTTGTGAATGGTGGCTACTTTATCTGCTTTATATAGAGGTGTCATCTTTCATTGTCATTTTCAGTCATGATAATAAAACTGCTGAAAAATCTTCTGCATACAACAGGAAATATGAAACTAATTTTGGCCAGGGTGATAATTGCAGGATCTGTGGGTGTGTTTTTTTAGTTTAGATGGTTACTATAGTGGAAAAAAAGTAAAAAAAAAAAATAAATTTCATGTTAAAAGGTAATTTAAACAATTGGTTATTGTTTGATAACACATTCTCTTTAACTGCTCTTCTCTAATAAGATGGCAATATTGCACCGCTGCAAAAATAGGAAGAAGTAGTTTGTCAATTTTAAAGCAGCTTCTTGGAAACTAATGACTTAGTCATTGATATAACATCCTGACAAAATGACTGTTCACTGTCTGTTTCTGAGAAATGAATTCAAAGGTCACAACCGATATGGCTGCACTTCCTATTATCACTTTTGGAAAGACAGACAGTGGATAATGATTATTTCTATTATATATGATCTACGGTATATTCTGATTTGCTAAAAGTGAGATAAGTGACAAGTCTATTGGAAGTAGCAATCCTAAAAGTCAATATCGACCCTTTAACGAGCCTTGTCACATGACTTGGGCTAAAAGCCAAACCAGAATCTCAATTTGCAGCCACGGTGTTTCAGGGTATTGCTCCTCGTCAGTACAAAGCATGAGATCCGATTTGACTGTATGAGAGGCTTCTCACTGGGATCTAAAGGGTCATTTTTCTCCTTGTGGAGATTGACATGCCTGGCATGCCAGTGTATATATAGATACTCGGCACTCAAATATTCATAATGATAATGCAATTCTTTATTTCATAAAGAAATCCCAAAATTCAATGTAACGTTTCAGCCTTATGCAAAAGGCCTTTTTCAAACACTGAGACATAAATGACACAGATAAAGAAATCAATATTACAAAATTAACACCACAATAGAATTTTTTATTTTAATTTTTTTATTATAAGAAAATAACATCCTGTTGTATTGTTGAAATCACTGAGATTTATTTAAATATAAAGACATTATTATATAATGTCAAATTAATGTGGGAATTCACTTACTTCATTCAAAATAAATGACAATATGACCAATTAAATTTCAATATCTCATATACAGTTGAAACCAGAAGTTTCCATACACTATATAAAAAGACATACAGTATATGCATGTTTCTCTCCATATCTGACATGAAATCAGAATAAACCTTTCCTGTTTTAGGGCAATTAGGATTACCATCATTTTTAATATTTGCCAAATGCCAGAATAATGAGAGAGCGAGAATGCAGTAAGTAATAAAAATGCCTTAAAACAAAGTCAAAACTTTCCATCCATTTCATTAGTATTTGGTACCATTGTCCTTAAAGTGAATGACTTGGGTGAAACATTTGGGATTTCCTCCCACAAGCTTCTCACAATATAAGGCTATGTGCCCACGTTGCGGAAATGAAGCAGAAAATTTCTGCTTCATTTCCGCATGTCCTCTCCCGGAAAAACGCATGCGGAATTCCACGCGCGTTTATCCTGCGTTTATCGCGCGTTTTCCACATGCGGAATTCCACGTGCGTTTATCCTGCGTTTATCGCGCGTTTTCCACATGCGGAATTCCACGCTCGTTTATCCTGCGTTTATCGCGCGTTTTCCACATGCGGAATTCCACGTGCGTTTATCCTGCGTTTATCGCTCGTTTTCCACATGCGGAATTCCACGCTCGTTTATCCTGCGTTTATCGCGCGTTTTCCACATGCGGAATTCCACGTGCGTTTATCCTGCGTTTATCGCGCGTTTTCCACATGCGGAATTCCACGTGCGTTTATCCTGCGTTTATCGCGCGTTTTCCACATGCGGAATTCCACGTGCGTTTATCCTGCGTTTATCGCGCGTTTTCCACATGCGGAATTCCACGTGCGTTTATCCTGCGTTTATCGCGCGTTTTCCACATGCGGAATTCCACGTGCGTTTATCCTGCGTTTATCGCGCGTTTTCCACATGCGGAATTCCACGCGCGTTTATCCTGCGTTTATCGCGCGTTTTCCACATGCGGAATTCCACGTGCGTTTATCCTGCGTTTATCGCGCGTTTTCCACATGCGGAATTGCCTTGCATTTTTTATTGCATTACAAAGGCAATTCCGCTTGCGGAAACGCAAAATTAATTGACATGCTGTGGATTATTGCGCGCATCAAAAACGCTGCGGAAAAATCCGCAGCATGGGCATAGAACTTGCGGATTCCCCTTGGGGACCATGGGGGGCAGATTACCTAGCGTTTCACAAGCGTTTAACCTGAGGAAAGTCCGCAGCATATACGCTTGTAAAACGCTACGTGGGCACATACTCTGAGGTCGGAATTTGGGCCCATTTCTCCTGACACAACTGGTGTAACTGATCCAGGTTTGTAGGTCGTCTTGCTCGCACCGGCCTTTTCAGCTTTGCCCATACATTTTCAATAGGACTAAGATCAGGGCTTGGTGATGGCCGCTCCAAAACATTGACTTTGTTATCCTTAACCCCTTATTGACCAATAGACGTCTTTTTACTGATCTGCAGTATAAGAGGCTAGCGTTCCCCGACAGGTGACTATCCTGTAGCTGTCACCTGTACATTATAGCTGACAACTTGCTGCATCAGCCATGATCAGTGTTGGCACAGACCATGGACGTTTAACCCCTTCGATTCTGTTGTCAATAGTGATTATGGAATCTAAATAGTTAACACAGTGTGGGGGCTTCCTTTTAACTTTATCGGCACCTTGATATCTTGATTGTGTGGTCCTGATGTTTGCCTTGGCAGTTCATGGCCAAATAACTACCTTTAAAGTATGCCGGCTATAATTGCCTGTTCAGAAGTTATCAAAATCTAGATTGTAAAAATAAACTTTTTCATTCTTGTCATTCCACTTTCCATTACTTCCTGAAAAGAACCAGAAGGGTTAATGAACTATATGAAAGCAATTTTAAATACGTTGAGGGGTGCAGTGTTTAAAATGGTAACACTTTTGGGTGGTTTCCAACATATAAGACTCGCAGGCTAAGTGCCCACGAAGCAAAAATGCTCCGGATTTTTTCTGCATCTCCCTGACAGGAAAAATGCATGCGGATTTTACATGCGTTTTTCCCGCCAGGTAGAAGCGTTTGTCAAGCGTTTTTGCATGCATTTCTGCATGCGGGTTGTCAAGCGCTTTTCCAAGCGATTTTAGCATCACTTGGAAAAGTGCTTGACAACTTGGTCACACTATATAAATCCATGCAACCGGCATGGATTTATATAGTGTGACCAAGTTAATAGTTAAAAAAAGAATAAAAATGGTAAACAAAAAAAACATTCTACTCGCCGTCCGATGGCCCCCGGTCTCCTTCTCCGGTGCGTCCGGTGTCTTGGGCGGCTCGCGATGGTGTAAAAGGACTTTCCATGACGTCATTTAGTCTTGTGACAGGTCAAGCGACCGCCGACATCAGCGGTCACGTGACCTGTCACATGACTAAACAACGTCATGGAAGGTCCTTTTACACCACCACGAGCCACCGAAGACACCGGACGCACCATACAGGAGACCGGGGGCCATGAGAAGGTAAGTATAATGTTATTTTTTATTTTATTCTTTTTTAACTACAGGCACTATGGTACCCGGGTCTGGAGGAGAGTCTCCTCTTCTCCAGACCTGGGTACCATCCGCACATTGAATCACTTAATATCCACATGTGTCCATGTAGTCATTAAGATATTATGCAATTCAATGGAAGTCAATGGCGGCAATTACGCCGCGTTTCCGCAAAATTAATGGATATGTTTCAGATTTTTCTGCAATGATAATCCGCAGCGTAAATTTCCGCAGCATGTGCACAGTGTTGCACAGCTTCTGGATACCCACAGTTGCAGTATAAAACCTCACAGAGCAGATTACAGGGGATAACAAGCTTTTACTTCTCAGAACATGAGGTAAAGGAAAAAACGCACAGTCACACAGTACTGCACCTCGAAGTAAGAACAAAATAGAAAATACAAGAGAGACTTTTTTTCATTTACAATACAGTAAACAAGGAAACTTTACACAACATCGCCATCTACTGTCAGATCAGCATAAAGTCCTCCTTCACACAAACAAAGAAGTCCACAACTGTTGCATATACCAACACACAGCACATGCGGGTTATCATTGAGGACCATGGGGCACGCATTACCAAGCGTTTAAGCGTTTTCGCTTCGAAAATTCCACAGCAAAAACGCTTGAAAAACGCAGTGTGGGCACGCAGCCTCAAAGTCACTTCAAAACTGAACAGGTCCCTATAAAAATAAGTTTTGTAAATTTCCTTGAAAAAAATGAAAAATAACTGCTACATTTTTAAATCTTCTAAAATGCTAATAAAATAAAACAACATTTTACAAATGGTGCTGATGTAAAGCAGACATGAGGGAAATGTTATTTATTACTGTTTTTGTGTGGTTTGACTATTGGGATTAAAGGCATAATCAATCATAGTTTGAAAAGTGCAATTTTTAAGACATTTTTGCCAAGTTTCTGATATTTTTATAAATAAACGCAAACCATATCAGCCTAAATTTACCATTATTATAAAGTATCATGTGTCACAAAAAACAGACTCAAAAGCTATGGGATATGTTATTCCAGAGTTATTACTACATAAAGGGACACTGGTCAGATTTAAAAAAATTGGTTTGGTCACGAAGGGGTTAAGCCACTTTGTTACCATTTTGGCAGTATGCTTCGGGTCATTGTCCATTTGGAGGACCTATTTCTGCTCAAGCTTTAACTTCCTGGCTGATGTCTTGAGATGTTGCTTCAGTATTGCCACATAATCTTCTTTTCTCATGAAGCCATCTACGTATTTTGTGATGTGCACCAAGTCCCTCTTGCAGCAAAGCAACCCCACAACATGATGATGCCACCCCCGTGTTTCCCAGTTGGGATGGTGTTCTTAGGCTTCTAAGCTTCTCCCTTTTTCCTCCAAACTTAACGATGGTCATTATGCACAAAAAGTTCAATTCTAGTTTCATCAGACCACAGGACATGTCTCCAAAAATTAAGGTCTTTGTTCCTGTGTGCATTTGCAAACATTAATCTGGATTTTTTATGTTTCTTTTGGAGTAATGGCTTCTTCCTGGCAGAGTGGTCTTTCATCCCATGTTGATACAGTACTCGTTTCACTGTGAATTGTCACGCTGACAATCTTACTAGCTTCTGCCATCCTCTTCACAAGGTCCTTTGCTTTTGTCCTGGGGTTGATATGCACATGTCGGACCAAAGCACGTTCATCTCTGGGACAAAGAACCCGTCTCCTTCCTGAGTGGTATGATGGCTGGATATTCCAATCTTGTTTGTACTTGCATATAATTGTTTGTACAGATGAACGAGGCACCTTCAGATATCTTGAAATTGTACCCAAGGATGAGCCAGACTTGTGCAAGTCCACAATTCTCTTCCTGATATCTTGGCTGATTTATTTACACTTTCCCATGATGCTACACAAAGAAGCCGTGTGTTTCAGGTGTGCATTAAAATACATCCACAGGTGTGTCTCTAATTAACTCAGATGTTGCCAAAAAACCTATTAGAAGCTTCCAAACACATGACATCATCATATGGGCAGTCGAGAATTGTTTAACCACTTCGCGCCAGAGCCTGTTTTTGCCTTCGTGACCGGGCCAATTTTTTCAATTCTGACCACTGTCACTTTATGAAGTAATTACTCTGGAACGCTTCAACGGATTACCCCGATTCTGAGAATGTCTTTTCGTGACATATTGTACTTCATGATAGTGGTAAAATTTCTTCGATATCACTTGCGTTTATTTGTGAAAAAATCGGAAATTTGGCGAAAATTTTGCAATTTTCAAACTTTGAATTTTCATGCTCTTAAATCAGAGAGATATGTCACACAAAATAGTTAATAAATAACATTTCCCACATGTCTACTTTACATCAGCACAATTTTGGAACCAAAATTTTTTTTTGTTAGGGAGCTATAAGGGTTAAAAGTTGACCAGCGATTTCTCATTTTTCCAACAAAATTTACAAAAACATTTTTTTAGGGACCACATCATATTTGAGGGCTCTTTATGACAGAAAATACCCAAAAGTGACACCATTCTAAAAACTGCACCCCTCAAGGTGCTCAAAACCACATTCAAGAACTTTATTAACCCTTCAGGTGCTTCACAGGAATTTTTGGAATGTGGAAGAAAAAAATTAACATTTAACTTTTTTCACAAAAATGTTACTTTAGACCCAATTTTTTTTATTTTTGCAGGGGTAACAGGAAAAAATGAACCCCAAAATTTTTTGTGCAATTTCTCTTGAGCGCGCTGATACACCATATGTGAGGGAAAACCACTGTTTGGGTGCACTGCAGGGTTCGGAAGGGAAGGAGCGCCATTAGACTTTTTGAATGTAAAATTTGCTTGAATAATTAGCGGACGCCATGTTGCATTTGGGGGGGCCCCTGATGTGCCTAAACAGTGGAAACCCCCCACAAGTGACACCATTTTGGAAACTAGACCCCTTAGGGAACTTATCTAGATGCATAGTGAGCACATTGGGAGACATAATAAACAAATCAGTAGCAGGTGAAGAATTGGTTTTATTTATTTTTTACGCAGATCCTCGTGCGGTATAAGTGATGAGATTACTTTATTCTTCGGGTCGGTGCGATTACAGAGATACCAGATTTATATCGGGTTTTTATGACTGACAGCTGTAACACACTAAAAGACGCTTTTTTTTCTAAAATCTAGTTTTTGCGTCGCCATATTTTGAGAGCTATAATTTTCCATATTTCGGCCGACAAAGTCATGTGTCATGCTCCGTTTTTTATTTATTTTTATTACGGTGTGCACAGAAGGAGTTAACTAGTGTGACAGTTTAATAGCTCGGGTTGTTTCGGATGCGGCGATACCAAATATGTGTACTTTTTTTGTTTTTGCATAAATATACGGATTTATCGGTTTAATATTTTATTTATTTTGTGATTTTTTTTTAGTAGTTTGAAAACATTTTTTTTACTTTTTTTTTACATTTTTACTTAGTACCTGTATGGGACATCAATTTTTATTTTTCTGATCACTGATCTCATGTAATGTAATAGACATATATTACATTACATGAGATCTTTGCTGACTGTTTCACAGTCAGAGTCTCCTGCCAGGCTTCAGCTGCAGGCTGAGCCTGGCAGGACACCATATATGGCAGATCTGGAGGCGGTCATGTGACCTCCAGCTGCCATAGCAACGTCAGGTCCTGGAAGGTATCAGGGGTCGTCGGAGAGGTAAGTAGAAGACCCCCTCTCCTCCTGCTGTCTTCTATATGCCGCGATCACTATAGATCGCGGCATATAGAAGACAGCAAAGGGTTAACATCACTGGGACCTGATCCAATCAGGTCCCGATGATGTTCCCTGTCAGAGCTATCGCTCTGCACCGCACCCGTAGCGCTTGCAGGACCACCCACTGTTTTTAAGCGTCCGCGCTGCAGAGCCCAGGCAGCGCCGACGTTTATGTACAGTGGGCGGTCGGGAAGCGGTTAAATAAAAAAAAAAAAGTTTTCACAAAGTAAAATAGAGAGTTACCTTTTTATTATCATCTAGGACTGTGTTCATACTTTCTATCCCTAGCGTATCAATAGGTCCATCAAAGATAACCCATTTTCTTTCCGGGGTCTCAGATAATGCAAACTCCCGGAAAGTATTAGCGACTATCCCATCTGTCCACTGCAAATGAAGAGAGGCATCAATAAAATTGCTCTTCCCATAAAATCCAATACAATCCCACAATTGAAAGGATTATTAAAGGGAACGCCTGGGATTATGATATTGATGATACACATGTATTGACTACATGTGGCCCCTATTGAAGTGAACGTGCCGGCACCGGGAGAGACTGCAAGTAAGTGATTTGCATATATGCGGTCACATGCCAACTAGAAGTGCGTGACCTCACTCAAAGCAAGTGTATTGAGTGAGGCCAGACACAGTCTAGTCAGAGTGTGTCTGGAAGTATGCAAATTTATGCTAATTTCTGGCATAAATAATACAATTTGTTGCTTCCATGTCTGATGAGGAAAATAAAATTTTTGTGCAAACAGGGAGTAAGTCATAATAAAATGATTGCCCGGCAATGTATGGCTGGGGTCTATGTCTCTGAAGGAACCCCTTCTACCATGTCCATAAGCCATAAAAGGGGAGATTTTCCCATTTTCAGCAAAGATATTAGTATTATAAACAATAATTCCAATCATAGACGAACCTCATGTGACACTGGATCAAACTGCCCGAACAGCTGCCCCATGGTGATGGCTTTAGGGTTCACTGTCCGGTAAATCACTTTTTCTTCTTCGCACCCTCGCTCACTCATAAGAGACAGCGTATCAGCGAGGACGTGGAGGACCTTCGTTTTTCCAGAGAACGGCTCTCCAACCAACATAAAACTGTACGGGATAAACAAAATTCAGCATGGTCCATTGTATAAAATGGAAACAGCGAAGAATAAATCCCCCGTCCCATGGACTTCTGTAGTTACAGCTTACCCGTGTCTGACAATCATCATCTCATACGTCTGGATCATGTTCTCCAGGAAGACCTTCTCGGGCTGGATGTTGTGTCCAGCACAGCTCTCCTGTGCGCATTCCAGTAAATCCTGAGCAAAAGGAAGGTAAAATATTTCATCAGTCTGTTTACAGTGGATCCAATTAGAGGTGGGAGAATACATTTTCAGGACCCAGATCAGTATTCTGTGGCCGCTGGACGGGACCCCTGATAGCCGCCTCCTAGCTGCCGGCATCCCCGGCTCCTCTTCTGATTATATGGCCTGGTGTACATCATACTGCAACCATAACGTCATGCCAGGCCGGCTAATCTGAAGAAGAGCCAGGGGGCAGAAAGAAATAAGGTGGCTCTCAGGGGTCTCATTCAGTGCCCACCACTGACCTGATGTCACGCACAGTGTAGGAAAGACAAAGTGCGACACAAAGGGATGAGGGGAAGGGAGCCCAGACACTAGGGAAAGGGGGAAATGGAGACCTCCTAGGCTGATCTGCAATCACCCTGTCTCCCCTACCGACTCTATATTGGTTCCTCACCAATTGCCGCACAGGAACCTATCCCTGTATTTCCTTAGCGCTTGGCCCTGGATAGGGAAGGGGGGGTGAGCACTAGTCGATCCCCACTGACAACTAAAGACAGCAAGGGGAGACAGACACAGGGGAAGTAGCTTAGCTTGAGTCGACTTCAGAGAGATGGCACACACATCCTCTTAGCACCAGAGAGGAAGTAAGAACTGCACTTGCTCCAAGCCTTCACAAGGGGTCATGTGAATATCACTGGCACCTCTGTGTAGCAACCAGGAAGTATTTAAACACCCAGGCCTGATTGTCAGTTAGAACAGGAGGGAGGTAGCCGCTGGGTCCTACAGTGAGACCGCTAAGAAGATGTCTGTAATGCCAAACGAAGGGATCTCCTGCAACCAACTGCAGGGCGACTGTCTGTCACATCTGACGCACCCATGACACCTGGCCATTGGATTAGTCTCCTGCGAATCGATTCATTCATCTAAAAAAAAATTCTCCATAACCTACAACTAAACTAGTGATAAATCACTCACAGATGTTTTAACCATTTTTTTTTCTACATCAGATCATGCTGCATTGGAGGTATAAGTGAGCCCCCTTACCTCTGGTGCCCCTGTGCAGCTGCCCAGGTTGCACTAATGGGACCGGACGATGAGTGACAAGGTCATGTAACCCAATTCCAAAGCAGTGGATCAGGATCGGGTGATTTCAATGGGATTGGTCTACCATCTACTGTGTATGGGGGCTTCATTACAGATTATGTTGGGGGACATAAAAATCGGGCGGTTGGAATTTAATCACCCAATCCTTATTTTCTGACCCTGAAATTAGCAGCTGCCATAAGATTCTGGCAGCGACTCGGTCATAGAGAAAACAGGAGCGAGCATTCCTGAATATGGGGGAGCCGGGAAAGATAACGGTCATCGAAATGATAGCTGGCCCGCTATATAGGACCTATCACTTGCCATTAATATGCAATTTTATTACCTGGTGTAAATGCCGCTGTTCTCCTGAATCCGGTGTTTTCTTTTGCTCCTGCGCCTCTCCATTCCTGAGATATAGCCTCTTTATAGAAATCTAGTTCATAATTTTTAATAGCCAAGTGGGCGTGGTCATCAAGTCCTCTCTGTGGGAGTCTTCAGGAAGGCCTTGCCCAGTTGGCTTAAAGGGCTAGAGGAGAGTGACAGATGTCAGGAACGGAGAGGAGCAGGAAGAAAAGAAAAACAATGCCGGAGTCAGGAGAACAGCGGCATTTACATATTTATGGCGAGGGACAAGTCCTCTTTAAGTCTTGGAAAACCCCTTTAAGACACTATTATATTTTAATACCTTATAGTCGGCTTTCGGAAGTTGAATGCCAGGGAACAGGTCGCTGGTAATCCCATTGAACAGAGGAATATCATGAGACAAAAATTTGGGTTCGTTTACATCCTTAATTGACCGCAAGAGCTAAATAGAATGAAAAAGGATTAAATGATAAAATAATTCATATACAATATGACATGAAACAATATTAAAAGTGAGGAACCCCATTACAAAGGAGCCGTCAGTTCTTGTGGTATGTCTGTATTAGTAAAGAATAGTATTCTCCAAAAAATAAGGATGAAACCTCTTTTCCTAAAACTCTACATTGTATCGTCCCTCTGTTATACCTCCTGGAAATGTATGTGTAAATGATATATAATGTATATATAATCTATATAGGGGACAACCCTATACAATCTGACTGTGCCCAAACAGTGGTGACATTGTCAGACTGTGTAGGGGACTCGTTATTGACAGATTTCAATTAATTCCTACATTTCCAGGAATGATAAAAGAGGAATGGAACGCTGCTGAGTTGCACTAAAATATGCTGCAGAATTGTTTTTCCATAGGGAATACATGTGGCCTCTGTGTTACTGTTAATTGCCGGCTGCAGAATGAGTTAAGTGAGATACTGTCAGTGAACTCGTTTTTGCTGGCTGACGGGGAGTTTGTAAATGTTTTATCTGTCTTTTTCTGAGCTCCTCTCAGTTTATTTATGACCACAGACCTTATCAAAATTGAATGTGCAGGGAATCAAAAAGCCGGTGAAAGCCAAGCGATGCAACATTTTTAATAAAACCCAATTGTTAAAATGATTTTTAGCCTAAAATACATGTGTTTAAGTTAAAAATCAAAACTGTCCCATAAGATGAACAAGCTACGTGTTTAACAACTATAGTTTTGACACTTTTGCACAGATGAGATCTAACAAGCCAGGAACAGTAATGTACAGAAATTATTTGTAAGTCTCTGTCTGCTACTATAAAATCATACAGATCTAATTTTTGTGATCCAAATGCTTCTCGGTAAGATGGTAATGCTATCCTATACGAGATGTAAAGCGACCAACAGTTCAGAACTTACAAGAATATCTTCATTTTCATGGGGGAATTTCAGCTTCAGATTGCCAGCAGCGATCAGCACAGCCTTTACTGCACGCATCCCATAATCATAATGGAACTGGGACGAGAGCGGCTCCGAGCACAGCCGGTAAGTCATTACCATCTTCACCGAGAGAGGTTTAGCGTGCAGAAAACCGTAAGAATAAAGGCAGATCTCCACAATCAGAGCATAGTTGGGGACCATCATTGCTACAGTCCGGAAAAGAACCTGAAATGTGCAAACCAGATGGGTCAGTCAACAAATGAAACTAAATTACTGTAAACTAGGCATAGAGCCGGGGAACCCATTATGTCCATTTACACTATCCTCCACCCCAGACCTAAAAGTGATGTGTCTATTCCACATCAGAGGAAAGTCAGTCAAAGTGTGGTTAAAGGGGTATTCCCATCTCCAAGATCCTGTCCCAATATGTAATAGGTGTAATAATATTAATGTTTGCAAATATCTCCAATTAGAAATGTAGTATAGTTCTTCTGATTAGCTATGTTGCTTAAACCCATGTGCAGGACATTGCAGTAGCTTAGGTATCCATGGTTACGAGCACTCATAGTAACAGTTAGTTACTTGCTAGTGGTCGTAACCATGGATACCTAAGCTACTGCTATGCCCTGCACATGGGTTAAGCGACATAGCTAATCAGAAGAACTATACTACATTTCCAATTGGAGGTATTTGCTATTAATATTATTATTACACCTATTACATATTGGGATAGAATCTTGGAGATGGGAATACTCCTTTAACACTTTCCAAATCTCTCTCCACACCTCTACTGTGTCCATTTTGGAAAATAGGAGAACGGGACATCAATATTAAGGAGCTTGCAGAAATGAGGGCATCCGGTGTTGTGATTATACATAGGAAATGAACAATCTCATATAGGTTTGGGGGAGAATAATCCCTTTGATGAAATCTTATGTTTCTTTTGTAAACCTAGTATTTACTTGAAAGTTTGTGAACCCCTCAAAAATTTCTGTATTACTGCATAAATTTGACTTAAAGCTACATCAGTCTGTGAGGTCACAAAGGAACTCAAGGTAACCTCTAAGCAACTAAAGGCCTCTCCTCAGATTAGCTAATGTAATTGTTCATGAGTCCACCATCAGAAGGACAATGAACAACAATGGCGAGCATGGCAGGATTGCAAGGAGAAAGGCAATGCGATTTAAAATGTCACTGCTAAAACTCACCTGGGCACATCAATAGGTAACTGGAATAATGCTTTGTGGAAGGATGAGGCCAAGATAGAGATTTTAAGTGAGAAGCTATATGTTTGCAGAAAGAAAATACTGCATTACAGCATAAGAACCTCCTATCATCTATGAAACACAAAGATGGTAATCGTAACATGCTTTGGGCCTGTTTTGCTGCACTTGGCCAAGGACGGCTGCCATCATTGATGGAACAATGAATTCTAAAATCTATCAGCAAATGCTAAAGGAAAATATCAAGATATCAGTTCATGTACTGAATCTCAAGAAAACGTGGGTCATGCAGCAAGACAATGGCCCAAAGACACAAGTCGTTCTACAAAAGAATGGTTGAATAAACATAAAGTTTTGGAATGGCCGAGTCATAGTCCTGAGCTGAATCCTATAGAAATGTTGTGGAAGGGCCCGATGCAAGGCACTGGGACGCTTTACCTTGAGGTTATCCGGCAGCTCAGAACGTCCCGCGTAGCCAGGATTCATGGTAATGGCTACGAAGCAATTTGGGTTAAACTTCAGTTCTGTTCCTTCGAAGTTGAACATGTCCATCTTCATCTGGATGGCTCTCTGGATGCGGAGAATCTGTTGGGCCACCACGGACAACACCTCCAGCTCAATACGGTTAAACTCATCAAAACACGCTCATGCTCCCGATGATGCCAGCCCTTGGAAAAACTAAAAAAAAGTATATACAGTACAGACCAAAAGTATGGACACACCTTCTCATTTAAAGATTTTTCTGTATTTTCATGACTATGAAAATTGTACATTCACACTGAAGGCATCAAATTATTAATTAACACATGTGGAATTATATACTTAACAAAAAAGTGTGAAACAACTGAAAATATGTCTTATATTCTAGGTTCTTCAAAGTAGCCACCTTTTGCTTTGATGACTGCTTTGCACACTCTTGGCATTCTCTTGATGAGCTTCAAGAGGTAGTCACTGGAAATGGTCTTCCAACAATCTTGAAGGAGTTCCCAGAGATGCTTAGCACTTGTTGGCCCTTTTGCCTTCACTCTGCGGTCCAGCTCACCCCAAACCATCTCGATTGGGTTCAGGTCTGGTGACTGTGGAGGCCAGGTCATCTGGCGTAGCACCCCATCACTCTCCTTCTTGGTCAAATAGCCCTTACACAGCCTGGAGGTGTGTTGGGGTCATTGTCCTTTTGAAAAATAAATGATGGTCCAACTAAACGCAGACCGGATGGAATAGCATGCCGCTGCAAGATGCTGTGGTAGCCATGCTGGTTCAGTATGCCTTCAATTTTGAATAAATCCCAAACAGTGTCACCAGCAAAGCACCCCCACACCATCACACCTCCTCCTCCATGCTTCACGGTGGGAACCAGGCATGTAGAGTCCATCCGTTCACCTTTTCTGCGTCGCACAAAGACACGGTGGTTGGAACCAAAGATCTCAAATTTGGACTCATCAGACCAAAGCACAGATTTCCACTGCTCTAATGTCTATTCCTTGTGTTCTTTAGCCCAAACAAGTCTCTTCTAAGGACAGGCAACAAGCAGCAGTGGTTTCCTAGCAGCTATTTTACCATGAAGGCCTGCTGCACAAAGTCTCCTCTTAACAGTTGTTGTAGAGATGTGTCTGCTGCTAGAACTCTGTGTGGCATTGACCTGGTCTCTAATCTGAGCTGCTGTTAACCTGCGACTTTTAAGAACCAAGAATATAAGACATATTTTCAGTTGTTTCACACTTTTTTGTTAAGTATATAATTCCACATGTGTTAATTCATAGTTTTGATGCCTTCAGTGCGAATGTACAATTTTCATAGTCATGAAAATACACAAAAATCTTTAAATGAGAAGGTGTGTCCAAACTTTTGGTCTGTACTATATAATCAAAACATGTCAGCAGAACATCGGTTGGAGTCAGTTTATTATCTGCAATGGAGCAGCTTAACATTGTATGTACCTTTGACATTGCTATGTAGTCCAAACCATCAGAGCAGTTAAAGACCACACACTGCACGGCCAGCGCCTTGGCCAAATCTTTGGTGGTCTCAGTTTTTCCTGTGCCGGCCGGACCTTCTGGAGCTCCACCAAGATTTAGATAAAAAGCACCGATCTACCAATGAAACATGAAAGAACTGGTATGAAATATCAATAAACTTTCTAATAAGTTTCATGCATCATACAAAAGTCAAAAAGATTTCTGAGCATAACCCATCACATCATAGCGGAGTCCGCTAGCATCTGTCAGTGAGCGGAGTGATGACCAGGCGTGGGGAGTTGCCCAGGTACTCATAGGCGGACTTCACATTGCAGTTGATGATTCGCACTCTCGCATTCTCATTCTCCCAGTAATAGCGGAGTTGGGCAAGCCACTGGATGTCTGTTCATGAGAAACTCCTGAGCAATGTAGGAAAAGATAGTCAACCTCTAAGACACTGCAGAATCACAAGGGAGAGTTTCTAAAGGGAAGGTAAATGCCCATACATTATAGGACAAAACTCCTAGTCACCGAATTCTGCTTTTTTCATTTAGTCCCATTGCCCACGGTGTATAACATCCGGACTCTCAGCCCCCAGTTTATAAAATCCGGCCTCTCGCCTCCCCCGGTGTATAACATCCGCCCCTTGCCCCTAGTTTAGTATAACATCCGTCCCCTCGCCCCCCCGCCAGTGTATAAAATCCATCCCCTCAACCCCACTGTATAACATCCAACCCCAAGCCATCCATTGCATAACATCCGGCCCCCAGGGTATAACATCTGGCCCCCAGCCCCAGTGTATAACATCTGTCCCCTCGCTCCCTCCCCCTGGTGTATAACATCCGGCCTCTCGCCCCCCGGTGTATAATATCCGTCCCCTCGCTCCCAGTGTATAACAACCATCCCCTCGCCCACGGTGTATAATATCCGTCCCCTCGCTCCCTCCCCCTGGTGTATAACATCCGTCCCCTCGCCCCCCCGCCAGTGTATAAAATCCATCCCCTCAACCCCACTGTATAACATCCAACCCCAAGCTCTCCTTTGCATAACATCCGACCCCCAGGGTATAACATCCGGCCCCCAGCCCCGGTGTATAACATCTGCACCCTCGCTCCCTCCCCCTGGTGTATAACATCCGGCCTCTCGCCCCCCGGTGTATAATATCCGTCCCCTCGCTCCCAGTGTATAATATCCGTCCCCTCGCCCACGGTGTATAATATCCGTCCCCTCGCCCACGGTGTATAATATCCGTCCCCTCGCCCACGGTGTATAATATCCGTCCCCTCGCCCACGGTGTATAATATCCGTCCCCTCGCCCACGGTGTATAACATCCGTCCCCTCGCCCACGGTGTATAACATCCGTCCCCTCGCCCACGGTGTATAACATCCGTCCCCTCGCCCACGGTGTATAACATCCGTCCCCTCGCCCACGGTGTATAACATCCGTCCCCTCGCCCACGGTGTATAATATCCGTCCCCTCGCCCACGGTGTATAATATCCGTCCCCTCGCCCACGGTGTATAATATCCGTCCCCTCGCCCACGGTGTATAATATCCGTCCCCTCGCCCACGGTGTATAATATCCGTCCCCTCGCCCACGGTGTATAATATCCGTCCCCTCGCCCACGGTGTATAATATCCGTCCCCTCGCCCACGGTGTATAATATCCGTCCCCTCGCCCACGGTGTATAATATCCGTCCCCTCGCCCACGGTGTATAATATCCGTCCCCTCGCCCACGGTGTATAATATCCGTCCCCTCGCCCACGGTGTATAATATCCGTCCCCTCGCCCACGGTGTATAATATCCGTCCCCTCGCCCACGGTGTATAATATCCGTCCCCTCGCCCACGGTGTATAATATCCGTCCCCTCGCCCACGGTGTATAATATCCGTCCCCTCGCCCACGGTGTATAATATCCGTCCCCTCGCCCACGGTGTATAATATCCGTCCCCTCGCCCACGGTGTATAATATCCGTCCCCTCGCCCACGGTGTATAATATCCGTCCCCTCGCCCACGGTGTATAATATCCGTCCCCTCGCCCACGGTGTATAATATCCGTCCCCTCGCCCACGGTGTATAATATCCGTCCCCTCGCCCACGGTGTATAATATCCGTCCCCTCGCCCACGGTGTATAATATCCGTCCCCTCGCCCACGGTGTATAATATCCGTCCCCTCGCCCACGGTGTATAATATCCGTCCCCTCGCCCACGGTGTATAATATCCGTCCCCTCGCCCACGGTGTATAATATCCGTCCCCTCGCCCACGGTGTATAATATCCGTCCCCTCGCCCACGGTGTATAATATCCGTCCCCTCGCCCAAGGTGTATAATATCCGTCCCCTCGCCCAAGGTGTATAATATCCGTCCCCTCGCCCACGGTGTATAATATCCGTCCCCTCGCCCACGGTGTATAATATCCGTCCCCTCGCCCACGGTGTATAATATCCGTCCCCTCGCCCACGGTGTATAATATCCGTCCCCTCACCCCGGTATATAATATCCGTCCCCTCGCCCCTTAGTGTATAACATCCAGCCCTCGGACTTGTATAACATCTAGCCCCTTGTACCCCCAGTGTATAACATCTGGCCCCTCGGCTCTGGTGTATAATATCCGTCCCCACGCCCCTGGTGTATAATATCCGTCCCCTTGCCCCTCAGTGTATAACATCTAGCCCCTTGTACCCCTAGGGTATAACATCTGGCCCCTCGGCCTTGTATAACATTAAGACTCTCGCCCCCCACCAGTGTATAACATCAATCCCCACGCCCCCCGGTGTATAACATCCGCCCTCCCATGCTGTGTGCTGTTACTAACATATGACAGAACGGCTGGTGGTGCAGAGCTCTCTGATACCAGCGCGGTCCTGTAATAGGAGCCACCGGGGTAACAAGTCTGGATATTACATTTCTTCCCTCCTAAATCTTCCCCCATCACATGTGAGTGATATTATTAAGGAGTAGAAGGAACTGCAGCAACTCAGGAGACCCCGGAACATTACAGAGCGGGGTCACTGAGTGCTGAGGAGCAGAGGGCAGAACGCTTTCCTGACTCCATTGGTAACAACATCACCACAAACACTGCGCCCCCGCCAGGAGCTTCATGGCCGAGCAGCTGCATGCAGCCTTACATCACCAAGCACGATGCCGAGCGTCAGATGGAGTGGTGTGAAGCCGCCACCACAGGACTCTGGAGGAGACCAGTTCTGTGCAGTGACGGATCACACTTCTCTATCTGGCATCTGATGGACGAGTCTGGATTTGGTGAATGCCAGGAGAACGTTACCCTATTAACTGCATTGTGCCCGCTGTACAGTTTGCTGGTGGGGGTATGGCCTTGTTTTTAGGGGTTGGTCTAGGCCCCTTAGTTCCAGTGAAAAGATATCTTAATGCTTCAGCACAAGACATTTTAAACAATTGTAGCTTCCAACCCTAAGGGAATAGAAGAGCAGAACTGTTTCACACACGTTCTCAACCTCAACCCCACTAAACACCTTTAGGATGATTAATTAGAAAAAATACTGCACAATGGCAGCATAAATATGTCACCGCAACATAGGGAAGAACAGTGTCAGTCACACATCAATTACATTGCCATATGTCTGCTCAGGCTTAGAATGGCTGACCACTCGGAGAATTACATAATACCTACAAAGAAACCGAACAAAAGGTCATTAAAGGAATTGACATAAAAACCCTTTATTAGTACATCCATGGTTATGGAAGGACACCGCACAGAGGAGGGCACACACACCATTGATAGAAAATATTACACACCGCACCTAGGCCATCCAAAACACTGACTATAAAGAATATCAATTGTGGCAATGAGTCATATACAGGGGATGCCGACACCTACAGATGCAAAAACATTCCTATACAGTTATATGAAAAAGTTTGGGCACCCCTATTAATCTTAAGCTTATTGTTTTATAAAAATTGGTGTTTTTGCAACAGCTATTTCAGTTTGATATATGGAATAACTGTTGGACACAGTAATGTTTCTGCCTTGAAATGAGGTTTATTGTACTAACAGAAAATGTGCAATCTGCATTCAAACAAAATTTGACAGGGGCATAAGTATGGGCACCCTTATCATTTTCTTGTTTTAAATACTCCTACCTACTTTTTACTGACTTACTAAAGCACTTTTTTTGGTTTTGTAACCTCATTGAGCTTTGAAGTTTATAGCCAGGTGTATGCAATCATGAGAAAAGCTACTTAAAGTGGCCACTTGCAAGTTGTTCTCCTGTTTGAATCTCCTCTGAAGAGTGGCATCATAGGCTCCTCAAAACAACTGTCAAATGATCTGAAAACAAAGATTATTCAACATAGCTGTTCAGGGGAAGGATACAAAAAGCGGTCTCAGAGATTTAACTTGTCAGTTTCCACTGTGAGGAACATAGTAAGGAAATGGAAGAACACAGGGACAGTTCTTGTTAAGGCCAGAAGTGGCAGGCCAAGAAAAACATCAGAAAGGCAGAGAAGAAGAATGGTGAGATCAGTCAAGGACAATCCTCAGACCACCTCCAGAGAGCTGCAGCATCAACTTGCTGCAGATGGTGTCACTGTGCATCGGTCAACTATACAACGCACTTTGCACAAGGAGAAGCTGTATGGGAGAGTGATGCGAAAGAAGTCGTTTCTGCAAGCACGCCACAAACAGAGTCGGCTGAGGTATGCAAAAGCACATTTGGAGAAGCCAATTTCCTTTTGGAAGAAGGTCCTGTGGACTGATGAAACCAAGATTGAGTTGTTTGGTCATACAAAAAGGCATTATGCATGGCGGCAAAAAAACACAGCATTCCAAGAAAAACACTTGCTACCCACAGTAAAATTTGGTGGAGGTTCCATCATGCTTTGGGGCTGTGTGGCCAATGCCGGCACCGGGAATCTTGTTAAAGTCGAAGGACGCATGGATTCCACTCAGTATCAGCAGATTCTTGACAATAATGTTCAAGAATCAGTGACAAAGTTGAAGTTACGCAGGGGATGGATCTTTCAGCAAGACAATGATCCAAAACACCGCTCTAAATCTACTCAGGTATTCATGCAGAGGAACAATTACAATGTTCTGGAATGGTCATCCCAGTCCCCAGACCTGAATATCATTGAACATCTGTGGGGTCATTTGAAGAGGGCTGTCCATGCTCGGCGACCATCAAACTTAACTGAACTGGAATTGTTTTGTAAAGAGGAATGGTCAAAAATACCTTCATCCAGGATCCAGGATCTCATTAAAAGCTACAGGAAGCGACTAGAGGCTGTTATTTTTGCAAAAGGAGGATCTACTAAGTATTAATGTCACTTTTCTGGTGGGGTGCCCATACTTATGCACCTGTCAAATTTTGTTTGAATGCAGATTGCACATTTTCTGTTAGTACAATAAACCTCATTTCAAGGCAGAAACATTACTGTGTCCAACAGTTATAACATATATCAAACTGAAATAGCTGTTGCAAAAACACCAATTTTTATAAAACATTAAGCTTAAGATTAATAGGGGTGCCCAAACTTTTTCATATAACTGTATAGTGACCACCATCTCAATATGCAGAAATGACTACTGCCCCATAGACGTCATTGTAAGTACACCCCAAGATTGCTTTACTGTGACAAGATCAATTGTGTCCTATGAAAACTCAAAGAAAAGAGGGGGGAATATAACATAGATATGGAAAGAAGATAGGAATGGGGTGAAATGTATGAAGGTGCTCGGCATATTGAGCTGTGATATCTGTAGAGGGACGGACTCCATATTAACATCCTGTATATGGATTTAGAATAGGAGGCCATAAAAGCCCCTGTAGGTGTAATGTGGAGGGGGCACAATACCTTTCTCCATGTAGTGTATAATAAATAGAACATGGTATTGGAAAGTTTGGTGCCAGCCATGATGTTTGCACAAACCTGTTTGGATCATTTCCATGCCCACGTCACGAGCGTGCCCCTCTATGGTGACGAGAGCCCCCAATGTGCTGCGAGTCTGCTGGGACAATTTGCCTCCTCGCACAAGCTCCACAATATCATTTAGCTGGAGCTGCAGATTATCAGAGGAGTTTTTCAGGCCCTACAAGAAGGATGTAACGGTGAAATCATCTGCAGAAACATTCATAGAACATACATATTGCAAGGGGGCTGAAATCTATACAGATTATAAGCTGCAGACTAGATTGAGAACTCCACAATATGCAGGCACTTTATAATGTACACAACAATTTTACAACATATCTTTATAGAAGTTGGAGATCTGGATTGAACCCAGAGCTCCAAATACCCAGATGTACCTCTATAAAACCCTGCCACAAACAGCATGGAAAACTCAATGCAGATGGATTCATTTTATGCTGGTATTATGGGAAATCCCATACAATGTCTTCCCTTATTGGTAGATATGACGAGAGTAGAGATGAGCGAATGGATTTGCAGGACTCTGGTCCAACAGTCGGGTCAGTATTCCACAGCCGCAGGACCGGAGCTCCATGAAACGGCATCTCCGGCTCCTCTTTTGATGTCGATGTCATTGTTGTGGTGTGAGGCACAAATGACATCACGCCTGGCCGGCTAATCAAAAGAGGAGCCAGGGATGCCGGCATATAAGAGGCGGTTAGCAAGGCTCCCATCCAACAGCCACAGACTACTAACCTGCTCTCTTAGACCAAGGTCCTGCAAATTTAGTTGCTCATCTCTAGACAAGATGCATGAATCAATGCAAAATCCCAACAATACTATGGAGCCTTTTGAGTACCTTCAAGATATTGAGCCGCTGTACAACTGCAACCCCCAGGAGAAGACCCCTGGGCAAGAACAGTACATGGGCTCTTTGCAGTCTAATAACGTACTGTGAAAGAAGCTACTTGCATCTTTTGATGTGAATGTGGGTCCCCTTACCTCTGTTGCACCAATGGTATATCCGCCCCTGGAAACTCCTATAAGCTGCGTCCCTGGGTATGACAGTCTATTAGCAGGAGAACACATGAAGTCTGTCTATGAATGTATATATATGTATTTCTCCCAGAAAATTATTACAATTACACATGTTTTGTTGTTCACATGTTTATTTAATTTGTGTGTATTGGAACAACACAAAAAGAAGATATTGGTCAACAATTTTGGTTCTCAAGTCCTCAGACAGTTCTCTTTTCCTCTTTCTGTTCTCCCTACTTAGTGTGGCACGTAACAACGCAAAGACTGAGTCAACTTTTCCCCTTTGTATCGGGTTTCAGGTCTGATTTTCATATTGCCCACACCTGTTACTTGCCACAGGTGAGTTTGAACGAGCATCACAAGCTTGAAACAAAATTGTTTACCCACAATTTTGGAAAGATGCCAACAATTTTGTCCGGCCCATTTTTGGGGTTTTGTATGAAATTATATCCAATTTGCCTTTTTTTCTCTGTTTTTTTTGTGTTGTTCCAATACACACAAAGGAAATAAACATGTGTATAACAAAAAATACACATGCAATTGCAATAATTTTATGAAAAATACTTCAAGGGTGCCAACACTTCCGGCCATGACTGTTTCTAGTGAAGCAACCTTGATCAGTAAAGGAGCTTATGCCGTACCTCTGGGCCACTGCCGATAGCTTCATGCCCTTCACTGGTCCAGAACATCTGAGACACACAGAGCACGACCTGTCCCGGCCATTCCCTCACCCAGTCTTTTCTTGCAGTCTCAGGGTATGCCTTTTAAAAAACAAAGTTAAATTACGTTGACAGATGCATTTAAGAGAGGGACAACCTTACTAGTATTATCTAGCAAATTCATTTCTACCGATTGCAGTTAGAAGATCTGCTACCTGGCTCTATAGCAAGAGATACATCATCCACAAATCATTCACTGCTGCCAAATAATCTTATACAAATATAAAAGTACTAGATTAGTTCCAATTAATGCTTTTGGTCTGTAGGTAGATCCGTACCATTCGTGACCGAGCAATAACATCATGCACGCTCCTTAACATGACATCTTCCCCTTGGATGAGCCACTTCTCCACGGCCCCCCGAGCCTCGGAGGTGGGGATGGTCTGGATGAGCTCTACGCGTTCCCCCTCGGTGCTGTACATGGCTTTGATGTCCAGGTTAGGAAGGAACTCCAGCTTTGCGATGCCTTCAAAGCCCTTCTTTAGATGTGGTTGGACCCGCAGAGGATCTTTAGTCTCAGAGAGAATTTCTAGCATTTCGTCGTTGGACAGGAAGAAAAAGCTAAAGCGAAAATGCACAATATGATAAAAATGTCATTAAAGTATTGGGTCAGGCGCCATTTGTATTAGTGTCTGTGAGAAAATAGAAAAGCAAAGCTTTAAAGTAAAGATTCAGTCCCCATACACATTGGATTAAAATAGTTTAAACCTGACAAATGCAGCAGGACCGGCCTACCCACTGATGTGTATGGGGGTCTCCTGACTCTCCCCCGATAGAGGATGTCAGGGCCAGAAGGATCGGGCAGATGGGATTTCAATACCCGGTCTTTTGGTTCTCAGGGGAGATAACCCGCTGCCGGAGGTGTCCAGTACTGACTTTCTCCTCTCTCCCCATTAAAAACACATGACTGTTCAGCAGAATATGTGGGAGTCAGAAGAAATAGCCAAATAACCATTCAGACGACGGGTATCTCATATCTCATGCGTATGGCTAGCTTAAAGGGGCTATCCAGTTTTGGGAACTTTTTTTATTTAACTGAAATGTGTATTCCCATCTCCAGGATTCTACCCCAATATGTAGTAGGCGTCATAATAATAATATTAGCAAATACCTCCAATTAGAAGTGTAGTATAGTTCTTCTGATTTGCTTTGTCGCTTATCCCATGTGCAGGGCATTGCAGTAGCTTAGGTTACGACCACTAGCAAATAACTGTCACTATATGAGTGGTCGTAACCATGGATACCGAAGCTACTGCAATGCCTTGCACATGGGGAAAGCGACATAGCGAATCAGAAGAACTATACTACACTTCTAATTGGAAGTATTTGCTAATATTATTATTATTACTACGCCTACTACATATTGGGATAGGATCTTGGAGATGGGAATACCCATTTAATTGCGAGTATTTGCGACAATTCAGTTTCATTAAAAATGTTGCACCGTTCGGCTTTTTGTTTCCTGCACATTCAGCTTTGATGTGATCTGTGGTCATAAATCGGCTAAGAGGAGCTGAAAAAAGACAGATTAAAAATAAGTCCAATAGCCAGCGCAACACAGAGCCAATAGAAGGCAAACAGTGCAAAATTATTAATGAAATCCAATTACAAAAATGATTTCAATGCGTTTAAATAAGAAAAAAAAAAATTTCTTTAAGTAGTATATAGAATCATTGCAACAAGTGAAAGGACTATACCGTGGGAAAAAAGCCTCTTCTTCTCCAGATAGGCATTCAGCCCTTTCATGATTTTATCCAGAAGCACATTGCTGTCCTGAAGTTTTTCCAGAAGTCCGGTCAGAGAAGTGGCGCTTAAAACCTAAAACAAAGTAGATAGCCCATAAGTAAGATTCCATTATATAGTTATAGAGACTGAAAAAAGGTCACATTCATTGACTATTGTGCCAATAGTTCATATTAAAAAAATAATTAGAACATACAGTTATATGAAAAAGTTTGGGCACCCCTATTAATCTTAAGCTTAATGTTTTATAAAAATTGGTGTTTTTGCAACAGCTATTTCAGTTTGATATATGTAATAACTGTTGGACACAGTAATGTTTCTGCCTTGAAATGAGGTTTATTGTACTAACAGAAAATGTGCAATCTGCATTCAAACAAAATTTGACAGGTGCATAAGTATGGGCACCTCACCAGAAAAGTGACATTAATATTTAGTAGATCCTCCTTTTGCAAAAATAACAGCCTCTAGTTGCTTCCTGTAGCTTTTAATGATTTCCTGGATCCTGGATGAAGGTATTTTTGACCATTCCTCTTTACAAAACAATTCCAGTTCAGTTAAGTTTGATGGTCGCCGAGCATGGACAGCCCTCTTCAAATGATCCCACAGATGTTTAATGATATTCAGGTCTGGGGACTGGGATGGCCATTCCAGAACATTGTAATTGTTCCTCTGCATGAATGCCTGAGTAGATTTGGAGCCGTGTTTTGGATCATTGTCTTGCTGAAAGATCGATCCCCTGCGTAACTTCAACTTTATCACTGATTCTTGAACATTATTGTCAAGAATCTGCTGATACTGAGTGGAATCCATGCGTCCCCATCCATCCATCCTGGGTAGGTGTATATGCCCCGCCATCCATCCATCCTGGGTAGGTGTAGATGCCTCTCCATCCATCCATCCTGGGTAGGTATACATGCCCCTCCATCCATTCTGGGTAGGTGTATATGCCCCTCAATTCATCCATTCTGGGTAGGTGTATATGCCCCTCCATCCATCCATTCTGGGTAGGCGTAGATGCCCCTCCATCCATCCATTCTGGGTAGGTGTATATGCCCCTCCATTCATCCATTCTGGGTAGGTGTATATGCCCCTCCATCCATTCTGGGTAGGCGTAGATGCCCCTCCATCCATCCATTCTGGGTAGGTGTAGATGCCCCTCCATCCATCAATCCATCCTGGGTAGGGGTATATGCCCTCCATCCATCCATTCTGGGTAGGCGTAGATGACCCTCCATCCATTCATCCTGGGTAGGTGTAGATGCCCCTCCATCCATCCATCCCGGGTAAGGTGTAGATGCCCCTCCATCCATCCATCCTGGGTAGGTGTAGATGCCCCTCCATCCATCCACCCATCCTGGGTAGGTGTAGATACCCAGGATGAATGGATGGATGGAGGGGCATCTACACCTACCCAGGATGGATGGATGGAGGGGCATCTACACTTACCCAGGATGAATGGATGGATGGAGGGGCAAGTGTAGATGCCCCTCCATCCATCCATCCTGGGTAGGGGTAGATGCCCCTCCATCCATCCATTCTGGGTAGGTGTATATGCCCCTCCATCCATCCATCCTGGGTAGGCGTAGATACCTTTCCATCCATCCATCCTGGGTAGGTGTATATGCACCTCCATCCATCCATCCAATCTGGGTAGGTGTATATGCCCCTTCATCCATCCATTCTGGGTTTGCGTAGATGCACCTCCATCCATCCTGGGTAGTCTATTCTGGTAGGTGTATATGCCCCTCCATCCATCCATCCATCCTGGGTAGGAGTATTTGCACCTCCATCCATCCTGGGTAGGTGTATATGCCCCTCCATCCATCCTGGGTAGGTGTATATGACCCTCCATCCATCCATCCATTCTGGGTGGGCGTAGATGCCCCTCCATCCATCCATCCATCCTGCGCAGTCTATTCTGGTAGGTGTATATGCCCCTCTATCCATCCATCCTGGGTAGGTGTATATGCCCCTCCATCCATCCATTCTCGGTAGGTGTAGATGCCCCTCCATTCGTCCATTCTCGGTAGGTGTAGATGCCCCTCCATCCATTCGTCCATTCTCGGTAGGTGTAGATGCCCCTCCATCCATTCGTCCATTCTCGGTAGGTGTAGATGCCCCTCCATCCATCCATAGTAGGTGTAGATACCACTCCATCCATCCATTCTGGGTAGGTGTATATGCCCCTCCATTCATCCTGGGTAGGAGTATTTGCCCCTCCATCCATAGTGGGTAGGTGTATATGCCCCTCCATCCATCCATCCTGGGTAGGTGAATATGCCCTTCCATCCATCCTGGGTAGGTGAATATGCCCTTCCATCCATCCTGGGTAGGTGTATCGGCCTCTCCATCCATCCATCCTGGGTAGCTGTATATGCCCCTCCATCCATCCATCCAGAGTAGGTGTATATGCCCCTCCATCCATCCATCCTGAGTAGGTGTATATGCCCATCCATCCATCCTGGGTAGGTGTATATGCCCCTCCATCCATCAATCCATCCTGGGTAGGTGTATATGCCCCTCCATCCATCCATTCTGGGTAGGCGTAGATGCCCCTCCATCTATTCATCCATCCTGGGTAGGTGTAGATGCCCCTCCATCCATCCATCCATCCTGGGTAGGTCTAGATGCCCCTCCATCCATCCACCCATCCTGGGTAGGTCTAGATGCCCCTCCATCCATCCACCCATCCTGGGTAGGTGTAGATGCCCTTCCATCCATCCATTCATCCTGGGTAAGTGTAGATGCCCCTCCATCCATCCATCCTGGGTAGGGGGAGATGCCCCTCCATCCATCCATTCTGGGTAGGTGTATATGCCCCTCCATCCATCCATCCATTCTGGGTAGGTGTGTATGCCCCTCCATCCATCCATCCATCCATCCTGGGTAGGCGTAGATACCTTTCCATCCATCCATCCTGGGTAGGTGTATATGCACCTCCATCCATCCATCCAATCTGGGTAGGTGTATATGCCCCTTCATCCATCCATTCTGGGCTTGCGTAGATGCACCTCCATCCATCCTGGGTAGTCTATTCTGGTAGGTGTATATGCCCCTCCATCCATCCATCCTGGGTAGGAGTATTTGCCCCTCCATCCATCCTGGGTAGGTGTATATGCCCCTCCATCCATCCTGAGTAGGTGTATTTCCCCCTCCATCCATCCATCCTGGGTGAGTGTATATGACCCTTCATCCATCCATCCATTCTGGGTAGGCGTAGATGCCCCTCCATCCATCCATCCTGCGCAGTCTATTCTGGTAGGTGTATATGCCCCTCTATCCATCCATCCTGGGTAGGTGTATATGCCCCTCCATCCATCCATTCTCGGTAGGTGTAGATGCCCCTCCATTCGTCCATACATCCTGAGTAAGTGTAGATGCCCCTCCATCCATCCATCGTGGGTAGGGGTAGATGCCCCTGCATCCGTCCACTCTGGGTAGGTGTATATGCCCCTCCATCCATCCATACATCCTGGGTAGGTCTAGATGCCCCTCCATCCATCCACCCATCCTGGGTAGGTGTAGATGCCCTTCCATCCATCCATTCATCCTGCGTAAGTGTAGATGCCCCTCCATCCATCCATCGTGGGTAGGGGTAGATGCCCCTCCATCCATCCATTCTGGGTAGGTGTATATGCCCCTCATTCCATCCATCCTGGGTAGGTGTAGATACCTCTCCATCCATCCATCCTGGGTAGGTGTATATGCACCTCCATCCATCCATCCAAACTGGGTAAGCATAGATGCCCCTCCATCCATCCATCCTGAGCAGTCTATTCTGGTAGGTGTACATGCCCCTCCATCCATCCACTCTGGGTAGGTGTAGATGCTCCTCCATCCATCAATCCATCCTGGGTAGGAATAGATGCCCCTCCATCCATCCATGGTAGATGCGAATACCCCTCCATCCATTCTTCCATCCATCCATCCTGGGTAGGTGTATATGCCCCTCCATCCATCCATCCTGGGTAGGTGTATATGCACCTCCATCCATCAATCCATCCTGGGTAGGAATAGATGCCCCTCCATCCATCCATGGTAGATGCGAATACCCCTCCATCCATTCTTCCATCCATCCATCCTGGGTAGGTGTATATGCCCCTCCATCCATCCAGTGTAGGAGTATTTGCCCCTCCATCCATCCTGGGTAGGTGTATATGCCCCTCCATCCATCCATCCTGGGTAGGTGTATATGCCCATCCATCCATCCTGGGTAGGTGTATATGCCCCTCCATCCATCCTGGGTAGGTGTATCGGCCCCTCCATCCATCCTGAGTAGCTGTATATGCCCCTCCAGCCATCCTGGGTAGGTGTATATGCCCCTTCATCCATTCTGGGTAGGTGTAGATGCCCCTCCATCCATCCTGGGTAGTCTATTCTGGTAGGTGTATATGCCCCTCCATCCAACCTGGTTAGGTGTAGATGCCCCCTCCATTCATCCATCCTGGTTAGGTGTAGATGCCCCTCCATCCATCCATCCATCCATCCTGGGTAGTCTATTCTGCTAGGTGTATATGCCCCTCCATCCATCCTGGTTAGGTGTAGATAACCAGGATGGATGGATGGAGGGGCATCTACACCTAACCAGGATGGATGGATGGAGGGGCATTTACACCTACCCAGAGTGGATGGATGGAGGGGCATTTACACCTACCCAGGATGGATGGATGGAGGGGCATTTACACCTACCCAGGATGGATGGATGGAGGGGCATCTACACTTAACCAGGATGGATGGATGGAGGGGCAAGTGTAGATGCCCCTCCATCCATCCATCCTGGGTAGGTGTAAATGCCCCTCCATCCATCCATCCTGGGTAGGTGTAAATGCCCCTCCATCCATCCATCCTGGGTAGGTGTAAATGCCCCTCCATCCATCCACTCTGGGTAGGTGTAGATGCCCCTCCATCCATCAATCCATCCTGGGTAGGTGTAGATGCCCCTCCATCCATCCATGGTAGATGCGAACACCCCTCCATCCATCCATCCTGGGTAGGTGTATATGCCCCTCCATCCATCCATCCATCCTGGGTAGGTGTATATGCCCCTCCGTCCATCCAGTGTAGGAGTATTTGCCCCTCCATCCATCCTGGGTAGGTGTATATGCCCCCTCCATCCATCCTGGGTAGGTGCATATGCCCCTCCATCCATCCTGGGTAGGTGTATATGCCCCTCCATCCATCCATCCTGGGTAGCTGTATATGCCCCTCCAGCCATCCTGGGTAGGTGTATATGCCCCTTCATCCATTCTGGGTAGGTGTAGATGCCCCTCCATCCATCCTGGGTAGGTGTAGATGCCCCTCCATCCATTCTGGGTAGGTGTAGATGCCCCTCCATCCATCCTGGGTAGTCTATTCTGGTAGGTGTATATGCCCCTCCATCCAACCTGGTTAGGTGTAGATGCCCCCTCCATTCATCCATCCTGGTTAGGTGTAGATGCCCCTCCATCCACCCATCCATCCTGGGTAGTCTATTCTGGTAGGTGTATATGCCCCTCCATCCAACCTGGTTAGGTGTAGATGCCCCCTCCATCCATCCATCCTGGGTAGGTGTATATGCCCCTTCATCCATCCATCCTGGGTAGGTGTAAATGCCCCTCCATCCATCCATCCTGGGTAGGTGTAAATGCCCCTCCATCCATCCATGCTGGGTAGGTTTATATGCCCCTGACTAGCCCAGGGGAATGGGTATGACTCGGTACCCGGGCCTTTAGGGATGTCGCGGTGGTCGGCTCCCGGGCCCGTACCCTGGGGTCGCTCCTTTAAAAGGGTTGGTGAGTTGTGAAGTTTATAAAAGAGTTTGTGACGCCACCTGTGGTTTCTGGTGAGGACCACCAGCGCTGTGCAGTCCACTGAGGCCGGTGATAAGGCAGCTCGATGGTATAGCTTCCCACAGGTGGAGCTAGGCCTCAGGGCAGCGTATGGACGGGGAAAGCAGGACGGAGAGACCCAGCCGGGTCAGAGCAAGAACAGGGACAGACACGATTGTCACTTCAGTACCTTTTACTGATGGAAATTCAGGCACGTCCCAGAGCACTGTAGGGTGAAGGGTGCACGTCAGGATCCTCCCCAATGAGCGGGTTTTGGGCCTCCTGTTTCTTGCCTCTGCGTAGTAAGTTTCTGACCTTCCTGGAGCAAGGCCTAACTTTGTCTCTGTCCTGCGCTGGCTGACCTTGTGGTAGGGCCTTTTCTTGGATTACACGCTCCCGACTTAAGGGGACTATGTGTCTCCTGGCTCTATTACGTATCAGCACTTTTGCGATACTGAGACTTGTAGTTCTCCAGGGATTCTGGTTATATCTTACTGGGTCGTGGAGATCCCGGTAAGCTTCGGACCCGATGTCCGGTAACTGCTTCATCGGGGTGAGCTAGTTAAGCTCCTCTGCCCCCTATGTATTAACTCTCCACTCGCCTTCGGCCTACTCGGGCCCTCACTAGGCTATACACACTAACGGCAGCTTGCCGCGCTTCACCGATCTTATGGCGCCGGCACACCTAAAGCTCACCTCTCTGAGCTACAACTGAGTCTAGAACGTGCTCCACTGCAGACTGACCTCTCTCAGGCTTTTGCACTGCAGGAGCTCTCTCAACAGGTTTGCTTTCTGTCGACTCCAGTCTAGACTAACTGCTGCCTGGCTCCACCTTCCCTTATATATCTATCCCTAACGGGCTCCCTCTGATGGTCTGAGGTGGAAGGTGGAGATGTGTGAATGGTTATGGGGGCCTCTTGTGGAGGAATCCATCAATACACCCTGCTAGGATCTGTGATACCAAGCGCAGCTAGGCGTCACACACCCCCATCCATCCTGGGTAGATGTATATGCCCCTCCATCCATCCATCCTGGTGGATATATCCTCCCCTTCATACTGGTGGGTATATGCCCCCCTCCATCCATCCATCCTGGTGGGTATATGCCCCCCCCTCCATCCATCCATCCTGGTGGGTATATGCCCCCCCCCTCCATCCATCCTGGTGGGTATATGCCCCCCCCCCTCCATCCATCCTGGTGGGTATATGCCCCCCCCCCTCCATCCATCCTGGTGGGTATATGCCCCCCCCCCTCCATCCATCCTGGTGGGTATATGCCCCCCCCCTCCATCCATCCTGGTGGGTATATGCCCCCCCCTCCATCCATCCTGGTGGGTATATGCCCCCCCCTTCCATCCATCCTGGTGGGTATATGCCCCCCCCCTCCATCCATCCTGGTGGGTATATGCCCCCCCCTCCATCCATCCTGGTGGGTATATGCCCCCCCCTTCCATCCATCCTGGTGGGTATATGCCCCCCCCTTCCATCCATCCTGGTGGGTATATGCCCCCCCCTTCCATCCATCCTGGTGGGTATATGCCCCCCCCCTCCATCCATCCTGGTGGGTATATGCCCCCCCCCTTCCATCCATCCTGGTGGGTATATGCCCCCCCCCTTCCATCCATCCTGGTGGGTATATGCCCCCCCCCCTCCATCCATCCTGGTGGGTATATGCCCCCCCCCTCCATCCATCCTGGTGGGTATATGCCTCCTCCTCCATCCTGGTGGGTATATGCCCCCATATATTCAATGCGAAGGGAAAAAAAACAAAACAAACGCTTCTACTCACCTTCACCTTCCACGTTCCCACGCAGCGCTGTGTCTGTGTTGCCTGAAGATGTCGGCGGTGATAACAGCTGAGAGGCTGAGATCACCGCACGGCGCCGCTGCAGATACTCACTCGGGACGTCCACTCCTAGGCATTTCCTCCCCGGCAGCTCCTGTCATGGCATGCTCTGACTGAGCAGTGCATGCGACGACAGGGGGAATGTACAGCTTACACTGCAGGCTCCACAAAGATGGCTGCAATCTCCTCCCACGGCTGCGACCTGAACAGCCAAGGGGGCGTGCCCAGGTCACAGCTAGAGGCAGGAGGAGCGGCCTCTAATGTTAGAGAAAGGGTCGGTGACAGACTACTGTCTCTTATGGCCAGGGCTGCCGTAAATGAGGTGTGTAAGAGCGCTTCTTACACACCCCCCAAATAAAAATGGCAGCCCCTAGTGGCCAATGTAAAAATAAATAAAAAACTAATAAAGTGGTACATTTAATTTTGTATTAAAAATAATTGATTACATAATTATTAATACAAAACATAAAATCGTGGCCCCTTCCCTGTAAGAATAGCACATGGCTCTTTTCACGTCTGGTTATTCTTCTAGCAGGTAGAATATGCTCCGTTATAGACCGTGGACAGGTTTACAGCTCTATTTATTGTGGACGATTGATCTGCAAATCAGAACTGAGACCGGTTCGATTTTCATCCGATTTGTAGATAAAGATCATCTATTGAAGTCAACGAGTCTGTCAGAAAAATGCCCAGAACCAACCATGTTGCCTGTACTGCTTGTTTTCCAGTGTCTATAGGCCGGGCAAGCGAGGCGAGGAAACCTTTAGCTTTTTACTTTACATATAAAAAAATATGCCCCACTGAGGAGAAAAACTGACACACTGACCAAAATCAGATGAAAATTAGAAAAAAAACACTGATTAAAACCTGACATGTGAACGGGGCCTTAATCAGATGTCAGCAGGGTCGGACTGGGGTGTCTGGGGCCCACAGGGGACACTGACTCTAGGGGCCCACCTCCAGCAATATGCAGATCTCTCTTCTCTGCTCTCCCTGTTATAGTGGAGCAGTGACCGGCGGCTCCTCACATCTACTCTGCACAGACTACAACAGGGATGGACAATTTCTGTAGTTTACATGAAAGGGCTTCTTTGGTTAAAACAAGTCATCACAGATTCATGGGCTACACAGGATAGGTGATCACTTATTGATTGGAAGAATGGGGAAGTTTTATCCCTGACAGGACACTTATCCCCATTTAAAATGCAGCGACAGGTGGGACGTCTGACCACAGCCTCATTCTTTCTCTTGGGGGCTTCCAAAAAAGAGCAGCGCTCACAGCCCCTGAGGGAATGAATGGATCAGTGGTCGAGTCGCACATGAGCTCCAGTGTAATGGGGAGCAAAGCTCCACAGTCTGCCGATCGCTGCAGGTCCCAGTAGTCAGACCCCCACCAATCAATAAGTTATCACTTATCCTGTGGAGAGGGGATTACTTGTTCTCCCCGGAGAACCCCTGTGAGTGCATCTCTGACGCTCTGCTCCAAGTATTTCATCTCTAAGGCCACAGCCCCACTATCAGTATTCAGTCAGGATTTTTTCTCAGGAGTGGGAGCCAAAACCAGGTGAGGAACAATCAGAGAAAAGGTAGAATAGAAACAAGTCACCAATTCTGTATTTATCACCCACTCCTGCTTTTGGCTCTCACTACTGAGAAAAAATACTGACCAAATACTGATAGTGAAGCCGTGGCCTCATGGAAAAAAATCTTTTCCTAGTTAATCTCAGCGAGAACAAATGACCGCCATACACAACATAATCCACTATAACAACACCAATAATATCACATACAAAAGGGACAAATATCACCACACCATGACCAGACCACATATTACCACCATATAGTGACCAAATAATACAATACTGATCAGGAATACAAACCACAATACTAACAACACTGTCACTATACATATGAGCTCTGTATATAGTGTCAGTGTACAGGTAATACAGTGATCCCCAGTGACATTATAAACAGGATCTCTGTATATAGTGTCAGTGTACATGTAATACAGTGATCACCGGTGACATTATACACAGGAGCTCTGTATGTAGTGTACAGGTAATACAGTTATCACGAGTGACATTATACACAGGAGCTCTGTATATAGTGTATAGGTAATACACTGGTCACCAGTGACATACACTATATAGTATATACAGAGCTCCTGTGTAAGTGTACAGTAATACACTGACTCACCAGTGATGTCTCTAGGTGAAGTTCTTCATCTTCGCTTTTCCTCATCTGGCACAGTCCACCATCACTTCTTCCAGCCAGGAATCATCTCTGCAGAAAATAACACACAGTTATCAATAACTGATCTTTTAGAGCACATTCCCACTTTTCCCCAGGCTTCTACACTACACCAGTTGAAGAAATAAAGCGACATAGTGGCGCCCTGCACAGTAACAGGACGCCCCTTTTGTCCCCTCTTACGGAAAACAGTTTCCTAAAAATAAAATTATATTACAGAAGTAATAATGTCCCTAATTGGACTCTAAAGTAATAATGTTCCCCACTCGCCATCATAAACTAATAAAGTTCCTCAATCTGGCCCCTAAACAGTAATAAAGTCCCTTGTCCAGCGTGGCCCCCCATCTATCCATCCTGACCCCCCCCCTCATATATCCATTCTGGTCTCCATGTGTCCAGCCTGCCCCCCTTCATATATCCATCCTGTCCCACTCATATATGCATCCCACCCCACCCCATATATCTATCCAGGACCCCATGTGTCCAGCTTGCCGCCCTTCACCTATATGTGTCCATCCAGGTCCCAATGTGTCCAGCTTGCTGCCCTTCACCTATATGTGTCCATCCAGGTCCCAATGTGTCCAGCTTGCCCCCCTTCACCTCCATGTGTCCATCCAGGTCCCCAACTTGGCCCCCTTCACCACCATGTGTCCCCTTATGCGTCCATCCAGCCCCCCCCCTTCAGCCCCGTGCCTCCATCCATATGTCTCCCCATGCGTCCAACCAGCCCCCCCCTTTCAGCCCCATGCCTCCATCCATATGTCTCCCCATGGGTCCAGCCAGCCCCCCATTCAGCCCCATGTCCCCATCCATGTCTCCATGGGTCCAGCCAGCCCCCCCTTCAGCCCCGTGCCTCCATCCATATGTCCCCCATGCGTCCAGCCAGCCCCCCCTTCAGCCCCATGTCCCCATCCATGTTCCCATGGGCCCAGCCAGCCCCCTCCCCTTCAGCCCCATGTCCCCATCCATGTCTCCATGGGTCCAGCCAGCCCCCCCTTCAGCCCCGTGCCTCCATCCATATGTCTCCCCATGGGTCTAGCCAGCCCCCCCTTCAGCCCCATGTCCCCATTCATGTTCCCATGGGCCCAGCCAGCCCCCTCCCCTTCAGCCCCATGTCCCCATCCATGTTCCCATGGGCCCAGCCAGCCCCCTCCCCTTCAGCCCCATGTCCCCATGGGTCCAGCCAGCCCCCCCTTCAGCCCCATGTCCCCATCCATGTCCCCATGGGTCCAGCCAGCCAGCCCCATGTCCCCATGGGTCCAGCCAGCCAGCACCATGTCCCCATGGGTCCAGCCAGCCCCCCCCTTCAGCCCCATGTCCCCATGGGTCTAGCCAGCCCCCCCCTTCAGCCCCATGTCCCCATCCATGTTCCCATGGGCCCAGCCAGCCCCCTCCCCTTCAGCCCCATGTCCCCATGGGTCCAGCCAGCCCCCCCTTCAGCCCCATGTCCCCATCCATGTCCTCATGGGTCCATCCAGCTCCCCCTTCAGACCCATGTCCCCATGGGTCCAACCAGCCCCCCCTTCAGCCCCATGTCCCCATCCATGTCCCCATGTGACCAGCCTGCGACCCCTCCATATATGGATGATGACCAATGCTGGGAACACTCACCCAGAAAAACGTGGATATTGCACTTGACTTGAAGTTGAAGCAGGGAGAGCTGTAGCCAGACCTGCAGCCTTGTTTCCAGGGTTATGGTGAGAGAGCAGAGTGCTGGTCACCGCATACTCAGCCCAGGAGCCGGCTTAAAAGGCAAGAGAGCAGGAGAGAAGAGGGCGGTGCGCGGTGCTGGTGCGGTGTTCCATACCCGGACGGGAGCCGGTGTTACAAGGCCAATTCCAAGGGAGCAGGAGCCGGGACTGGAGAGCAGAGCGCGGCGTCGGCGTATCAAAAGCCGGCAGGGGAGCAGGTAGAGGAGAGCGCGACGTCAGCGTGTCACCTGACAACACACCACTGCCAGCCACCAGCGGCAAAGCAGAGCGCGGTGCGTGTCACCGCCCACCAAGAACACGTCCTCAGTCATGTGACTATGCGCGTCACCCGCTGTCACCACTGAACAGTATGAGCGCCGCACGCGACGCTACATTTCCTTCGGCTGCGCTTTTAAAGGGCCCGCACTTTTTAAGAGCCTCCGCTACCAATTCTCTCACTCTCTCATCGCGGCCCACCGGGAATTTTTCCAGCTATCACACCAGGCCAGTCCTACCCTGCGCGCTGGCATCGGGGCCCCCTCCTCAAATACTTACCTCTCCCGTTCCCAGCAACTCCTGTGTCTTCAGCGTCTTCGGAGTCTGTCGTCACTACCGTGCGCCCTCTGTCTTATCTAGCAATCCATAAGTATAATGCAATCTATGGGGCCATTATACAGCATGGAGCAATCTATGGGGCCATTATACAGCATGGAGCAATCTATGGGGCCATTATACAGCATGGAGCAATCTATGGGGCCATTATACAGCATGGAGCAATCTATGGGGCCATTATACAGCATGGAGCAATCTATGGGGCCATTACACAGCATGGAGCAATCTATGGGGCCATTATACAGCATGGAGCAATCTATGGGGCCATTATACAGCATGGAGCAATCTATGGGGCCATTATACAGCATGGAGCAATCTATGGGGCCATTACACAGCATGGAGCAATCTATGGGGCCATTACACAGCATGGAGCAATCTATGGGGCCATTACACAGCATGGAGCAATCTATGGGGCCATTACACAGCATGGAGCAATCTATGGGGCCATTACACAGCATGGAGCAATCTATGGGGCCATTACACAGCATGGAGCAATCTATGGGGCCATTATACAGCATGGAGCAATCTATGGGGCCATTATACAGCATGGAGCAATCTATGGGGCCATTACACAGCATGGAGCAATCTATGGGGCCATTACACAGCATGGAGCAATCTATGGGGCCATTACACAGCATGGAGCAATCTATGGGGCCATTATACAGCATGGAGCAATCTATGGGGCCATTATACAGCATGGAGCAATCTATGGGGCCATTATACTTATGGAGCAATCTATGGGGCCATTATGGAGCAATCTATAGGGCCATTATACTTATGGAGCAATCTATGGGGCCATTATACAGCAGGGAGCAATCTAGGGGGCCATTATACAGCATGGGGCAATCTATGGAGCCATTACTCAGCATGGAGCAATCTATGGGGCCATTATACTTATGGAGCAATCTATAGGGCCATTACATCATGGAGCAATCTATGGGGCCATTATACTTATGGAGCAATCTATAGCGCCATTACAGCATGGAGCAATCTATGGGGCCATTACAGCATGGAGCAATCTATGCGGCCATTACAGCATGGAGCAATCTATAGGGCCATTATAATTATGGAGCAATCTATAGGGCCATTATAATTATGGAGAAATCTATGGGGCCATTATACAGTATGAAGCAATCTATGGAGCCATTATGCAGTATGGAGCAATCTATGGGGCCATTATGCAGCATGGAGCAATCTATGGGGCCATTACAGCATGGAGCAATCTATGGGACCATTACAGCATGGAGCAATCTATGGAGCCATTATGCAGCTTGGAGCAATCTATGGGGCCATTATGCAGCTTGGAGCAATCTATGCGGCCATTACACTCATGGAGCAATCTATAGGGCCATTACAGCATGCAGCAATCTATGGGGCCATTATACAGCATGGAGCAATCTGTGGAGCCATTATACTTATGGAGCAATCTATGGGGCCATTATGGAGCATGGAGCAATCTATAGGGCCATTACAGCATGGAGCAATCTATGGGGCCATTACACTTATGGAGCCATCTATGGGGCCAGTATACAGCAATCTATGGGGCCATTATACAGCAGGGAGCAATCTAGGGGGCCATTATACAGCAGGGAGCAATCTAGGGGGCCATTATACAGCATGGGGCAATCTATAGGGCCATTACAGCATGGAGCAATCTATGCGGCCATTATACTTATGGAGCAATCTATGGGGCCATTATACTTATGGAGAAATCTATGGGGCCATTATGCAGCATGGAGCAATCTATGGGGCCATTACAGCATGGAGCAATGTATAGGGCCATTACAGCATGGAGCAATCTATGGGGCCATTATACTTATGGAGCAATCTATGGGACCATTACAGCGTGGAGCAATCTATGGGGCCATTATACAGCATGGAGCAATCTATGGGGCCATTATACAGCATGGGGCAATCTATGGGGAAAAACAGACAGCATAGCCAGAACAATAGACAGGATTTTTAGAAAATAGCAAAAGGCAATGGTACTCACCAGCCAAGGTTTCAAGAAAAAATGCACACCAGGACACGGCCGGCCCCCTTTTGTTAGAAGGAGGTAACACAGGTGCAGAATGCTAATGAACAATCGCCCTCAACCACTCTCACTGGAGGGGCGACTACCCAGCACTAAAACTGCACACAGATGAAACTTGCAGTAGGGTGCAAGTCACACACTCGCGGCACCGTGCCTAGCCAGCATCCTATTATACACCCCTACTATTCGACTAGGCGGGATGCCCGGCACCCTATCCGTGCATCGCAGAGCTGTGAAGCCCCCACTCACAAGGTCACCATTACTGGGCCTGGCCGTGCCCTAGCAGATAAAAAAAGTGCAAAAAATATATGAGGTATTAGTTGATATTTTGGCCAAAATACGTAAGCTCGCAACCCATCGTCAAGGGTCCTCACGGTTTTGCGAGTCCCTACTCTAATATTAAAAACAGACAACATAGCCAGAACAATAGACAGGATTTTTAGAAAATAGCAAAAGGCAATGGTACTCACCAGCCAAGGTTTCAAGAAAAAATGCACACCAGGACACGGCCGGCCCCCTTTTACGCCTAGTCGAATAGTAGGGGCGTATAATAGGATGCTGGCTAGGCACGGTGCCGCGAGTGTGTGAATTGCACCCTACTGCAAGTTTCATCTGTGTGCAGTTTTAGTGCTGGGTAGTCGCCCCTCCAGTGAGAGTGGTTGAGGGCGATTGTTCATTAGCATTCTGCACCTGTGTTACCTCCTTCTAACAAAAGGGGGCCGGCCGTGTCCTGGTGTGCATTTTTTCTTGAAACCTTGGCTGGTGAGTACCATTGCCTTTGGCAATCTATGGGCCATTATACTTATGGAGCAATCTATAGGGCCATTACAGCATGCAGCAATCTATGGAGCCATTATACTTATGGAGCCATCTATGGGGCCATTATACTTATGGAGCAATCTGTGGAGCCATTATACTTATGGAGCAATCTATGGGGCCATTCTACAGCATGGAGCAATCTATGGGGCCATTATACTTATGGAGCCATCTATGGGGCATTATACAGCAATCTATGGGGCCATTATACAGCATGGAACAATCTATGGGGCCATTATACAGCAGGGAGCAATCTAGGGGGCCATTATACAGCATGGGGCAATCTATGGGACCATTATTCAGCATGGAGCAATCTATGGGGCCATTATACTTATGGAGCAATCTATAGGGCCATTACAGCATGGAGCAATCTATGGGGCCATTACAGCATGGAGCAATCTATGAGGCCATTACAGCATGGAGCAATCTATGCGGCCATTATACTTATGGAGCAATCTATAGGGCCATTATACTTATGGAGAAATCTATGGGGCCATTATACAGTATGGAGCAATCTATGGGGCCATTATACAGTATGGAGCAATCTATGGAGCCATTATGCAGCATGGAGCAATCTATGGGGCCATTATGCAGCATGGAGCAATCTATAGGGCCATTACAGCATGGAGCAATCTATAGGGCCATTACAGCATGGAGCAATCTATAGGGCCATTACAGCATGGAGCAATCTATGGGGCCATTATACTTAAGGAGCAATCTATAGGGCCATTACAGCATGCAGCAATCTATGGGGCCATTATACAGCATGGAGCAATCTGTGGAGCCATTATACTTATGGAGCCATCTATGGGGCCATTATACTTATGGAGCAATCTGTGGAGCCATTATACTTATGGAGCAATCTATGGGGCCATTCTACAGCATGGAGCAATCTATGGGGCCATTATACTTATGGAGCCATCTATGGGGCATTATACAGCAATCTATGGGGCCATTATACAGCATGGAACAATCTATGGGGCCATTATACTTATGGAGAAATCTATGGGGCCATTATACAGTATGGAGCAATCTATGGGGCCATTATACAGTATGGAGCAATCTATGGGGCCATTATACAGCATGGGGCAATCTATGGGACCATTATACTTATGGAGCAATCTATAGGGCCATTATACTTATGGAGCAATCTATGGGGCCATTATACAGTATGGAGCAATCTATGGGGCCATTACAGCATGGAGCAATCTATGGGGCCATTACAGCATGGAGCAATCTATAGGGCCATTATACTTATGGAGAAATCTATGGGGCATTATACAGCAATCTATGGGGCCATTATACAGCATGGAACAATCTATGGGGCCATTATACTTATGGAGAAATCTATGGGGCCATTATACAGTATGGAGCAATCTATGGGGCCATTATACAGTATGGAGCAATCTATGGGGCCATTATACAGCATGGGGCAATCTATGGGACCATTATACTTATGGAGCAATCTATAGGGCCATTATACTTATGGAGCAATCTATGGGGCCATTATACAGTATGGAGCAATCTATGGGGCCATTACAGCATGGAGCAATCTATGGGGCCATTACAGCATGGAGCAATCTATAGGGCCATTATACTTATGGAGAAATCTATGGGGCCATTATACAGTATGGAGCAATCTATGGGGCCATTACAGCATGGAGCAATCTATGGGGCCATTACAGCATGGAGCAATCTATGAGGCCATTACAGCATGGAGCAATCTATGAGGCCATTACAGCATGGAGCAATCTATGCGGCCATTATACTTATGGAGCAATCTATAGGGCCATTATACTTATGGAGAAATCTATGGGGCCATTATACAGTATGGAGCAATCTATGGGGCCATTATACAGTATGGAGCAATCTATGGAGCCATTATGCAGTATGGAGCAATCTATGGAGCCATTATGCAGTATGGAGCAATCTATGGAGCCATTATGCAGTATGGAGCAATCTATGGGGCCATTATGCAGCATGGAGCAATCTATAGGGCCATTACAGCATGGAGCAATCTATAGGGCCATTACAGCATGGAGCAATCTGTGGAGCCATTATACTTATGGAGCAATCTATGGGGCCATTCTACAGCATGGAGCAATCTATGGGGCCATTATACTTATGGAGCCATCTATGGGGCATTATACAGCAATCTATGGGGCCATTATACAGCATGGAACAATCTATGGGGCCATTATACAGCAGGGAGCAATCTAGGGGGCCATTATACAGCATGGGGCAATCTATGGGACCATTATTCAGCATGGAGCAATCTATGGGGCCATTATACTTATGGAGCAATCTATAGGGCCATTACAGCATGGAGCAATCTATGGGGCCATTACAGCATGGAGCAATCTATGAGGCCATTACAGCATGGAGCAATCTATGCGGCCATTATACTTATGGAGCAATCTATAGGGCCATTATACTTATGGAGAAATCTATGGGGCCATTATACAGCATGGAGCAATCTATGGGGCCATTATACAGCATGGAGCAATCTATGGGGCCATTATACAGCATGGAGCAATCTATGGGGCCATTACACAGCATGGAGCAATCTATGGGGCCATTACACAGCATGGAGCAATCTATGGGGCCATTACACAGCATGGAGCAATCTATGGGGCCATTACACAGCATGGAGCAATCTATGGGGCCATTACACAGCATGGAGCAATCTATGGGGCCATTATACAGCATGGAGCAATCTATGGGGCCATTATACAGCATGGAGCAATCTATGGGGCCATTATACTTATGGAGCAATCTATGGGGCCATTATGGAGCAATCTATAGGGCCATTATACTTATGGAGCAATCTATGGGGCCATTATACAGCAGGGAGCAATCTAGGGGGCCATTATACAGCATGGGGCAATCTATGGAGCCATTACTCAGCATGGAGCAATCTATGGGGCCATTATACTTATGGAGCAATCTATAGGGCCATTACATCATGGAGCAATCTATGGGGCCATTATACTTATGGAGCAATCTATAGCGCCATTACAGCATGGAGCAATCTATGGGGCCATTACAGCATGGAGCAATCTATGCGGCCATTACAGCATGGAGCAATCTATAGGGCCATTATAATTATGGAGCAATCTATAGGGCCATTATAATTATGGAGAAATCTATGGGGCCATTATACAGTATGAAGCAATCTATGGAGCCATTATGCAGTATGGAGCAATCTATGGGGCCATTATGCAGCATGGAGCAATCTATGGGGCCATTACAGCATGGAGCAATCTATGGGGCCATTATACTTATGGAGCACTCTATGGGACCATTACAGCATGGAGCAATCTATGGAGCCATTATGCAGCTTGGAGCAATCTATGGGGCCATTATGCAGCTTGGAGCAATCTATGCGGCCATTACACTCATGGAGCAATCTATAGGGCCATTACAGCATGCAGCAATCTATGGGGCCATTATACAGCATGGAGCAATCTGTGGAGCCATTATACTTATGGAGCAATCTATGGGGCCATTATGGAGCATGGAGCAATCTATAGGGCCATTACAGCATGGAGCAATCTATGGGGCCATTACACTTATGGAGCCATCTATGGGGCCAGTATACAGCAATCTATGGGGCCATTATACAGCAGGGAGCAATCTAGGGGGCCATTATACAGCAGGGAGCAATCTAGGGGGCCATTATTCAGCATGGGGCAATCTATAGGGCCATTACAGCATGGAGCAATCTATGCGGCCATTATACTTATGGAGCAATCTATGGGGCCATTATACTTATGGAGAAATCTATGGGGCCATTATGCAGCATGGAGCAATCTATAGGGCCATTACAGCATGGAGCAATGTATAGGGCCATTACAGCATGGAGCAATCTATGGGGCCATTATACTTATGGAGCAATCTATGGGACCATTACAGCGTGGAGCAATCTATGGGGCCATTATACAGCATGGAGCAATCTATGGGGCCATTATACAGCATGGGGCAATCTATGGGGAAAAACAGACAGCATAGCCAGAACAATAGACAGGATTTTTAGAAAATAGCAAAAGGCAATGGTACTCACCAGCCAAGGTTTCAAGAAAAAATGCACACCAGGACACGGCCGGCCCCCTTTTGTTAGAAGGAGGTAACACAGGTGCAGAATGCTAATGAACAATCGCCCTCAACCACTCTCACTGGAGGGGCGACTACCCAGCACTAAAACTGCACACAGATGAAACTTGCAGTAGGGTGCAAGTCACACACTCGCGGCACCGTGCCTAGCCAGCATCCTATTATACACCCCTACTATTCGACTAGGCGGGATGCCCGGCACCCTATCCGTGCATCGCAGAGCTGTGAAGCCCCCACTCACAAGGTCACCATTACTGGGCCTGGCCGTGCCCTAGCAGATAAAAAAAGTGCAAAAAATATATGAGGTATTAGTTGATATTTTGGCCAAAATACGTAAGCTCGCAACCCATCGTCAAGGGTCCTCACGGTTTTGCGAGTCCCTACTCTAATATTAAAAACAGACAACATAGCCAGAACAATAGACAGGATTTTTAGAAAATAGCAAAAGGCAATGGTACTCACCAGCCAAGGTTTCAAGAAAAAATGCACACCAGGACACGGCCGGCCCCCTTTTACGCCTAGTCGAATAGTAGGGGCGTATAATAGGATGCTGGCTAGGCACGGTGCCGCGAGTGTGTGAATTGCACCCTACTGCAAGTTTCATCTGTGTGCAGTTTTAGTGCTGGGTAGTCGCCCCTCCAGTGAGAGTGGTTGAGGGCGATTGTTCATTAGCATTCTGCACCTGTGTTACCTCCTTCTAACAAAAGGGGGCCGGCCGTGTCCTGGTGTGCATTTTTTCTTGAAACCTTGGCTGGTGAGTACCATTGCCTTTGGCAATCTATGGGCCATTATACTTATGGAGCAATCTATAGGGCCATTACAGCATGCAGCAATCTATGGAGCCATTATACTTATGGAGCCATCTATGGGGCCATTATACTTATGGAGCAATCTGTGGAGCCATTATACTTATGGAGCAATCTATGGGGCCATTCTACAGCATGGAGCAATCTATGGGGCCATTATACTTATGGAGCCATCTATGGGGCATTATACAGCAATCTATGGGGCCATTATACAGCATGGAACAATCTATGGGGCCATTATACAGCAGGGAGCAATCTAGGGGGCCATTATACAGCATGGGGCAATCTATGGGACCATTATTCAGCATGGAGCAATCTATGGGGCCATTATACTTATGGAGCAATCTATAGGGCCATTACAGCATGGAGCAATCTATGGGGCCATTACAGCATGGAGCAATCTATGAGGCCATTACAGCATGGAGCAATCTATGCGGCCATTATACTTATGGAGCAATCTATAGGGCCATTATACTTATGGAGAAATCTATGGGGCCATTATACAGTATGGAGCAATCTATGGGGCCATTATACAGTATGGAGCAATCTATGGAGCCATTATGCAGCATGGAGCAATCTATGGGGCCATTATGCAGCATGGAGCAATCTATAGGGCCATTACAGCATGGAGCAATCTATAGGGCCATTACAGCATGGAGCAATCTATAGGGCCATTACAGCATGGAGCAATCTATGGGGCCATTATACTTAAGGAGCAATCTATAGGGCCATTACAGCATGCAGCAATCTATGGGGCCATTATACAGCATGGAGCAATCTGTGGAGCCATTATACTTATGGAGCCATCTATGGGGCCATTATACTTATGGAGCCATCTGTGGAGCCATTATACTTATGGAGCAATCTATGGGGCCATTCTACAGCATGGAGCAATCTATGGGGCCATTATACTTATGGAGCCATCTATGGGGCATTATACAGCAATCTATGGGGCCATTATACAGCATGGAACAATCTATGGGGCCATTATACTTATGGAGAAATCTATGGGGCCATTATACAGTATGGAGCAATCTATGGGGCCATTATACAGTATGGAGCAATCTATGGGGCCATTATACAGCATGGGGCAATCTATGGGACCATTATACTTATGGAGCAATCTATAGGGCCATTATACTTATGGAGAAATCTATGGGGCCATTATACAGTATGGAGCAATCTATGGGGCCATTACAGCATGGAGCAATCTATGGGGCCATTACAGCATGGAGCAATCTATAGGGCCATTATACTTATGGAGAAATCTATGGGGCCATTATACAGTATGGAGCAATCTATGGGGCCATTACAGCATGGAGCAATCTATGGGGCCATTACAGCATGGAGCAATCTATGAGGCCATTACAGCATGGAGCAATCTATGCGGCCATTATACTTATGGAGCAATCTATAGGGCCATTATACTTATGGAGAAATCTATGGGGCCATTATACAGTATGGAGCAATCTATGGGGCCATTATACAGTATGGAGCAATCTATGGAGCCATTATGCAGTATGGAGCAATCTATGGAGCCATTATGCAGTATGGAGCAATCTATGGAGCCATTATGCAGTATGGAGCAATCTATGGGGCCATTATGCAGCATGGAGCAATCTATAGGGCCATTACAGCATGGAGCAATCTATAGGGCCATTACAGCATGGAGCAATCTGTGGAGCCATTATACTTATGGAGCAATCTATGGGGCCATTCTACAGCATGGAGCAATCTATGGGGCCATTATACTTATGGAGCCATCTATGGGGCATTATACAGCAATCTATGGGGCCATTATACAGCATGGAACAATCTATGGGGCCATTATACAGCAGGGAGCAATCTAGGGGGCCATTATACAGCATGGGGCAATCTATGGGACCATTATTCAGCATGGAGCAATCTATGGGGCCATTATACTTATGGAGCAATCTATAGGGCCATTACAGCATGGAGCAATCTATGGGGCCATTACAGCATGGAGCAATCTATGAGGCCATTACAGCATGGAGCAATCTATGCGGCCATTATACTTATGGAGCAATCTATAGGGCCATTATACTTATGGAGAAATCTATGGGGCCATTATACAGCATGGAGCAATCTATGGGGCCATTATACAGCATGGAGCAATCTATGGGGCCATTATACAGCATGGAGCAATCTATGGGGCCATTACACAGCATGGAGCAATCTATGGGGCCATTACACAGCATGGAGCAATCTATGGGGCCATTACACAGCATGGAGCAATCTATGGGGCCATTACACAGCATGGAGCAATCTATGGGGCCATTATACAGCATGGAGCAATCTATGGGGCCATTATACTTATGGAGCAATCTATGGGGCCATTATGGAGCAATCTATAGGGCCATTATACTTATGGAGCAATCTATGGGGCCATTATACAGCAGGGAGCAATCTAGGGGGCCATTATACAGCATGGGGCAATCTATGGAGCCATTACTCAGCATGGAGCAATCTATGGGGCCATTATACTTATGGAGCAATCTATAGGGCCATTACATCATGGAGCAATCTATGGGGCCATTATACTTATGGAGCAATCTATAGCGCCATTACAGCATGGAGCAATCTATGGGGCCATTACAGCATGGAGCAATCTATGCGGCCATTACAGCATGGAGCAATCTATAGGGCCATTATAATTATGGAGCAATCTATAGGGCCATTATAATTATGGAGAAATCTATAGGGCCATTATACAGTATGAAGCAATCTATGGAGCCATTATGCAGTATGGAGCAATCTATGGGGCCATTATGCAGCATGGAGCAATCTATGGGGCCATTACAGCATGGAGCAATCTATGGGGCCATTATACTTATGGAGCACTCTATGGGACCATTACAGCATGGAGCAATCTATGGAGCCATTATGCAGCTTGGAGCAATCTATGGGGCCATTATGCAGCTTGGAGCAATCTATGCGGCCATTACACTCATGGAGCAATCTATAGGGCCATTACAGCATGCAGCAATCTATGGGGCCATTATACAGCATGGAGCAATCTGTGGAGCCATTATACTTATGGAGCAATCTATGGGGCCATTATGGAGCATGGAGCAATCTATAGGGCCATTACAGCATGGAGCAATCTATGGGGCCATTACACTTATGGAGCCATCTATGGGGCCAGTATACAGCAATCTATGGGGCCATTATACAGCAGGGAGCAATCTAGGGGGCCATTATACAGCAGGGAGCAATCTAGGGGGCCATTATTCAGCATGGGGCAATCTATAGGGCCATTACAGCATGGAGTAATCTATGCGGCCATTATACTTATGGAGCAATCTATGGGGCCATTATACTTATGGAGAAATCTATGGGGCCATTATGCAGCATGGAGCAATCTATAGGGCCATTACAGCATGGAGCAATGTATAGGGCCATTACAGCATGGAGCAATCTATGGGGCCATTATACTTATGGAGCAATCTATGGGACCATTACAGCGTGGAGCAATCTATGGGGCCATTATACAGCATGGAGCAATCTATGGGGCCATTATACAGCATGGGGCAATCTATGGGGAAAAACAGACAGCATAGCCAGAACAATAGACAGGATTTTTAGAAAATAGCAAAAGGCAATGGTACTCACCAGCCAAGGTTTCAAGAAAAAATGCACACCAGGACACGGCCGGCCCCCTTTTGTTAGAAGGAGGTAACACAGGTGCAGAATGCTAATGAACAATCGCCCTCAACCACTCTCACTGGAGGGGCGACTACCCAGCACTAAAACTGCACACAGATGAAACTTGCAGTAGGGTGCAAGTCACACACTCGCGGCACCGTGCCTAGCCAGCATCCTATTATACACCCCTACTATTCGACTAGGCGGGATGCCCGGCACCCTATCCGTGCATCGCAGAGCTGTGAAGCCCCCACTCACAAGGTCACCATTACTGGGCCTGGCCGTGCCCTAGCAGATAAAAAAAGTGCAAAAAATATATGAGGTATTAGTTGATATTTTGGCCAAAATACGTAAGCTCGCAACCCATCGTCAAGGGTCCTCACGGTTTTGCGAGTCCCTACTCTAATATTAAAAACAGACAACATAGCCAGAACAATAGACAGGATTTTTAGAAAATAGCAAAAGGCAATGGTACTCACCAGCCAAGGTTTCAAGAAAAAATGCACACCAGGACACGGCCGGCCCCCTTTTACGCCTAGTCGAATAGTAGGGGCGTATAATAGGATGCTGGCTAGGCACGGTGCCGCGAGTGTGTGAATTGCACCCTACTGCAAGTTTCATCTGTGTGCAGTTTTAGTGCTGGGTAGTCGCCCCTCCAGTGAGAGTGGTTGAGGGCGATTGTTCATTAGCATTCTGCACCTGTGTTACCTCCTTCTAACAAAAGGGGGCCGGCCGTGTCCTGGTGTGCATTTTTTCTTGAAACCTTGGCTGGTGAGTACCATTGCCTTTGGCAATCTATGGGCCATTATACTTATGGAGCAATCTATAGGGCCATTACAGCATGCAGCAATCTATGGAGCCATTATACTTATGGAGCCATCTATGGGGCCATTATACTTATGGAGCAATCTGTGGAGCCATTATACTTATGGAGCAATCTATGGGGCCATTCTACAGCATGGAGCAATCTATGGGGCCATTATACTTATGGAGCCATCTATGGGGCATTATACAGCAATCTATGGGGCCATTATACAGCATGGAACAATCTATGGGGCCATTATACAGCAGGGAGCAATCTAGGGGGCCATTATACAGCATGGGGCAATCTATGGGACCATTATTCAGCATGGAGCAATCTATGGGGCCATTATACTTATGGAGCAATCTATAGGGCCATTACAGCATGGAGCAATCTATGGGGCCATTACAGCATGGAGCAATCTATGAGGCCATTACAGCATGGAGCAATCTATGCGGCCATTATACTTATGGAGCAATCTATAGGGCCATTATACTTATGGAGAAATCTATGGGGCCATTATACAGTATGGAGCAATCTATGGGGCCATTATACAGTATGGAGCAATCTATGGAGCCATTATGCAGCATGGAGCAATCTATGGGGCCATTATGCAGCATGGAGCAATCTATAGGGCCATTACAGCATGGAGCAATCTATAGGGCCATTACAGCATGGAGCAATCTATAGGGCCATTACAGCATGGAGCAATCTATGGGGCCATTACAGCATGGAGCAATCTATGGGGCCATTATACTTAAGGAGCAATCTATAGGGCCATTACAGCATGCAGCAATCTATGGGGCCATTATACAGCATGGAGCAATCTGTGGAGCCATTATACTTATGGAGCCATCTATGGGGCCATTATACTTATGGAGCAATCTGTGGAGCCATTATACTTATGGAGCAATCTATGGGGCCATTCTACAGCATGGAGCAATCTATGGGGCCATTATACTTATGGAGCCATCTATGGGGCATTATACAGCAATCTATGGGGCCATTATACAGCATGGAACAATCTATGGGGCCATTATACTTATGGAGAAATCTATGGGGCCATTATACAGTATGGAGCAATCTATGGGGCCATTACAGCATGGAGCAATCTATGGGGCCATTACAGCATGGAGCAATCTATAGGGCCATTATACTTATGGAGAAATCTATGGGGCCATTATACAGTATGGAGCAATCTATGGGGCCATTACAGCATGGAGCAATCTATGGGGCCATTACAGCATGGAGCAATCTATGCGGCCATTATACTTATGGAGCAATCTATAGGGCCATTATACTTATGGAGAAATCTATGGGGCCATTATACAGTATGGAGCAATCTATGGGGCCATTATACAGTATGGAGAAATCTATGGAGCCATTATGCAGTATGGAGCAATCTATGGAGCCATTATGCAGTATGGAGCAATCTATGGAGCCATTATGCAGTATGGAGCAATCTATGGGGCCATTATGCAGCATGGAGCAATCTATAGGGCCATTACAGCATGGAGCAATCTATAGGGCCATTACAGCATGGAGCAATCTGTGGAGCCATTATACTTATGGAGCAATCTATGGGGCCATTCTACAGCATGGAGCAATCTATGGGGCCATTATACTTATGGAGCCATCTATGGGGCATTATACAGCAATCTATGGGGCCATTATACAGCATGGAACAATCTATGGGGCCATTATACAGCAGGGAGCAATCTAGGGGGCCATTATACAGCATGGGGCAATCTATGGGACCATTATTCAGCATGGAGCAATCTATGGGGCCATTATACTTATGGAGCAATCTATAGGGCCATTACAGCATGGAGCAATCTATGGGGCCATTACAGCATGGAGCAATCTATGAGGCCATTACAGCATGGAGCAATCTATGCGGCCATTATACTTATGGAGCAATCTATAGGGCCATTATACTTATGGAGAAATCTATGGGGCCATTATACAGTATGGAGCAATCTATGGGGCCATTATACAGTATGGAGCAATCTATGGAGCCATTATGCAGCATGGAGCAATCTATGGGGCCATTATGCAGCATGGAGCAATCTATAGGGCCATTACAGCATGGAGCAATCTATAGGGCCATTACAGCATGGAGCAATCTATGGGGCCATTATACAGCATGGAGCAATCTGTGGAGCCATTATACTTATGGAGCCATCTATGGGGCCATTATACTTATGGAGCAATCTGTGGAGCCATTATACTTATGGAGCAATCTATGGGGCCATTCTACAGCATGGAGCAATCTATGGGGCCATTATACTTATGGAGCCATCTATGGGGCATTATACAGCAATCTATGGGGCCATTATACAGCATGGAACAATCTATGGGGCCATTATACAGCAGGGAGCAATCTAGGGGGCCATTATACAGCATGGGGCAATCTATGGGACCATTATACTTATGGAGCAATCTATAGGGCCATTATACTTATGGAGAAATCTATGGGGCCATTATACAGTATGGAGCAATCTATGGGGCCATTACAGCATGGAGCAATCTATGGGGCCATTACAGCATGGAGCAATCTATGAGGCCATTACAGCATGGAGCAATCTATGCGGCCATTATACTCATGGAGCAATCTATAGGGCCATTATACTTATGGAGAAATCTATGGGGCCATTATACAGTATGGAGCAATCTATGGGGCCATTATACAGTATGGAGCAATCTATGGAGCCATTATGCAGTATGGAGCAATCTATGGAGCCATTATGCAGTATGGAGCAATCTATGGAGCCATTATGCAGTATGGAGCAATCTATGGGGCCATTATGCAGCATGGAGCAATCTATAGGGCCATTACAGCATGGAGCAATCTATAGGGCCATTACAGCATGGAGCAATCTATGGGGCCATTATACTTATGGTGCAATCTATGGGACTATTACAGCGTGGAGCAATCTATGGGGCCATTATACAGCATGGAGCAATCTATGGGGCCATTATACAGCATGGGGCAATCTATGGGGCCATTATACAGCATGGAGCAATCTATGGGGCCATTATACTTATGGAGCAATCTATAGGGCCATTATACTTATGGAGCAATCTATGGGGCCATTATACAGTATGGAGCAATCTATGGGACCATTACAGCATGGAGCAATCTATGGGGCCATTATACAGCATGGAGCAATCTATGGGGCCATTATACAGCATGGAGCAATCTATGGGGCCATTATACAGCATGGAGCAATCTATAGGGCCATTACAGCATGGAGCAATCTATGGGGCCATTACAGCATGGCGCAATCTATGGGGCCATTATACAGCATGGAGCAATCTATGGGGCCATTATACTTATGGAGCAATGTATGGGGCCATTACAGCATGGCGCAATCTATGGGGCCATAACCGCATGGAGCAATCTATAGGGCCATTAGACTCATGGAGCAATCTATAGGGTCATTATACTTATGGAGCAATCTATAGGGCCATTATACTTATGGAGCAATCTATGGGGCCATTATACAGTATGGAGCAATCTGTGGAGCCATTATGCAGTATGGAGCAATCTATGGGGCCATTATGTAGCATGGAGCAATCTATAGGGCCATTACAGCATGGAGCAATCTATGGGGCCATTATACTTATGGAGCAATCTATGGGACCATTACAGTGTGGAGCAATCTATGGGGCCATTATACAGCATGGAGCAATCTATGGGGCCATTACACTTATGGAGCAATCTATAGGGCCATTACAGCATGAAGCAATCTATGGGGCCATTATACAGCATGGAGCAATCTATGGGGCCATTATAATTATGGAGCAATCTATAGGGCCATTATACTTATGGAGCAATCTATAGGGCCATTATACAGTATGGAGCAATCTATGGGGCCATTACATCATGGAGCAATCTATGGGGCCATTATACTTATGGAGCAATCTATGGGACCATTACAGCATGGAGCAATCTATGGGGCCATTATACAGCATGGAGCAATCTATGGGGCCATTATACAGCATGGAGCAATCTATGGGGCCATTATACAGCATGGAGCAATCTATGGGGCCATTATACAGCATGGAGCAATCTTTGGGCCATTATACAGCATGGAGCAATCTATGGGGCCATTACAGCATGGAGCAATCTATAGGGCCATTACAGCATGGAGCAATCTATGGGGCCATTATACTTATGGAGCAATCTATGGGGCCATTACAGCATGGCGCAATCTATGCGGCCATTAGACTCATGGAGCAATCTATAGGGTCATTATACTTATGGAGCAATCTATAGGGCCATTATACTTATGGAGCAATCTATAGGGTCATTATACTTATGGAGCAATCTATGTGGCCATTATACAGTATGGAGCAATCTATGGAGCCATTATGCAGCATGGAGCAATCTATGGGGCCATTATACAGCATGGAGCAATCTATGGGGCCATTATACAGCAGGGGTCAATCTATGGGGCCATTATACAGCATGGGCCAATCTATGGGGCCATTATACAGCATGGAGCAATCTATGGGGCCATTATACAGCATGGAGCAATCTATAGGGCCATTACATCATGGAGCAATCTATGGAGCCATTATACTTATGGAGCAATCTATGGGGCCATTACAGCATGGAGCAATCTATGGGGCCATTACAGCATGGAGCAATCTATGAGGCCATTACAGCATGGAGCAATCTATGCGGCCATTATACTAATGGAGCAATCTATAGGGCCATTATACTTATGGAGCAATCTATGGGGCCATTATACTTATGGAGCAATCTATGGGGCCATTATACTTATGGAGAAATCTATGGGGCCATCATACAGTATGGAGCAATCTATGGAGCCATTATGCAGTATGGAGCAATCTATGGGGCCATTATGCAGCATGGAGCAATCTATGGGGCCATTATACAGCATAGGGCAATCTATGGGGCCATTATACAGCATGGAGCAATCTATAGGGCCATTACACTCATGGAGCAATCTATAGGGCCATTACAGCATGGAGCAATCTATGGGGCCATTATACTTATGGAGCAATCCATGGGACCATTACAGCATGGAGCAATCTATGCGGCCATTATACTAATGGAGCAATCTATAGGACCATTATACTTATGGAGCAATCTATGGGGCCATCATACAGTATGGAGCAATCTATGGAGCCATTATGCAGTATGGAGCAATCTATGGGGCCATTATGCAGCTTGGAGCAATCTATGGGGCCATCATACAGTATGGAGCAATCTATGGGACCATTACAGCATGGAGCAATCTATGGGGCCATTATACAGCATGGAGCAATCTATGGGGCCATTATACAGCATGGGGCAATCTATGGGGCCATTATACAGCATGGGGCAATCTATGGGGCCATTATACAGCATGGGGCAATCTATAGGGCCATTACACTTATGGAGCAATCTATAGGGCCATTACAGCATGAAGCAATCTATGGGGCCATTATACAGCATGGAGCAATCTATAGGGCCATTACAGCATGGAGCAATCTATAGGGCCATTACAGCATGGAGCAATGTATAGGGCCATTACAGCATGGAGCAATCTATGGGGCCATTACAGCATGGAGCAATCTATGGGGCCATTATACAGCATGGAGCAATCTATGGGGCCATTATACAGCATGGAGCAATCTATGGGGCCATTATACAGCATGGAGCAATCTATGGGGCCATTATACAGCATGGAGCAATCTATAGGGCCATTATACTTATGGAGCAATCTATGGGGCCATTATACTTATGGAGCAATCTATGGGGCCATTACAGCATGGAGCAATCTATGGGGCCATTATACAGCATGGAGTAATCTATGGGGCCATTATACTTATGGAGCAATCTATAGGGCCATTATACTTATGGAGCAATCTATAGGGTCATTATACTTATGGAGCAATCTATAGGGTCATTATACAGCATGGAGCAATCTATAGGGCCATTATGCAGCATGGAGCAATCTATAGGGCCATTATGCAGCATGGAGCAATCTATGGGGCCATTATGCAGCATGGAGCAATTTATAGGGCCATTACAGCATGGAGCAATCTATGGGGCCATTATACTGCATGGAACAATCTATGGGGCCATTATACTGCAGGGGTCAATCTATGGGGCCATTATACAGCATGGAGCAATCTATAGGACCATTACAGCATGGAGCAATCTATGCGGCCATTATACTAATGGAGCAATCTATAGGACCATTATACTTATGGAGCAATCTATGGGGCCATTATACAGCATGGAGCAATCTATAGGACCATTACAGCATGGAGCAATCTATGCGGCCATTATACTAATGGAGCAATCTATAGGACCATTATACTTATGGAGCAATCTATGGGGCCATCATACAGTATGGAGCAATCTATGGAGCCATTATGCAGTATGGAGCAATCTATGGGGCCATTATGCAGCTTGGAGCAATCTATAAGGCCATTACAGCATGGAGCAATCTATGGGGCCATTATACTTATGGAACAATCTATGGGACCATTATACAGCATGGAGCAATCTATGGGACCATTATACAGCATGGAGCAATCTATGGGGCCATTATACAGCATAGGGCAATCTATGGGGCCATTATACAGCATGGAGCAATCTATAGGGCCATTACACTCATGGAGCAATCTATAGGGCCATTACAGCATGGAGCAATCTATGGGGCCATTATACAGCATGGAGCAATCTTTAGGGCCATTACACTTATGGAGCAATCTATAGGGCCATTACAGCATGGAGAAATCTATGGGGCCATTATACAGTATGGAGCAATCTATGGGACCATTATGCAGCATGGAGCAATCTATGGGACCATTATGCAGCATGGAGCAATCTATGGGACCATTATACTTATGGAGCAATCGATAGGGCCATTACAGCATGGCGCAATCTATGGGGCCATTACCGCATGGAGCAATCTATGGGGCCATTATACTTATGGAGCAATCGATAGGGCCATTACAGAATGGCGCAATCTATGCGGCCATTACCGCGTGGAGCAATCTATGGGGCCATTATACTTATGGAGCAATCTATAGGGCCATTATTCTTATGGAGCAATCTATAGGGCCATTATTCTTATGGAGCAATCTATGGGGCCATTATACAGCATGGAGCAATCTATGGGGTCATTATACAGTAGGGAGTAATCTATGGGGCCATTATACAGCATGGATCAATCTATGGGGCCATTATCCTTATGGAGCAATCTATAGGGCCATTACAGCATGGAGCAATCTATGGGGCCATTACACTTATGGAGCAATCTATAGGGCCATTACACTTATGGAGCAATCTATAGGGCCATTACACTTATGGAGCAATCTATAGGGCCATTATACTTCTGGAGCAATCTATGGGGCCGTTATTCAGCATGGAGCAATCTATGGGGCCGTTATACTTATGGAGCAATCTATAGGGCCATTATACTTATGGAGCAATCTATAGGGCCATTACACTTATGGAGCAATCTATAGGGCCATTATACTTATAGAGAAATCTATGGGGCCATTATACAGTATGGAGCAATCTATGGAGCCATTATGCAGTATGGAGCAATCTATGGGGCCATTATGCAGCATGGAGCAATCTATAGGGCCATTACAGCATGGAGCAATCTATGGGGCCATTATACTTATGGAGCAATCTATGGGGCCATTATACTTATGGAGCAATCTATGGGGCCATTATACTTATGGAGCAATCTATGGGGCCATTATACTGCATGGAGCAATCTATGGGGCCATTATACAGCATGGAGCAATCTATGGGGCCATTATACTTATGGAGCAGTCTATGGGACCATTACAGCATGGAGCAATATATGGGGCCATTATACAGCATGGGGCAATCTATGGGGCCATTATACAGCATGGAGCAATCTATAGGGCCATTACAGCATGGAGCAATCTATGGGGCCATTACAGCATGGCGCAATCTATGGGGCCATTATACAGCATGGAGCAATCTATGGGGCCATTATACTTTTGGAGCAATCTATGGGGCCATTATACTTTTGGAGCAATCTATGGGGCCATTATACTTTTGGAGCAATCTATGGGGCCATTATACTTTTGGAGCAATCTATGGGGCCATTATACTTTTGGAGCAATCTATGGGGCCATTATACTTTTGGAGCAATCTATGGGGCCATTATAGCATGGCGCAATCTATAGGGTCATTATACTTATGGAGCAATCTATAGGGTCATTATACTTATGGAGCAATCTATAGGGCCATTATACTTATGGAGCAATCTATGGGGCCATTATACTTCTGGAGCAATCTATGGGGCCATTACAGCATGGCGCAATCTATAGGGTCATTATACTTATGGAGCAATCTATAGGGTCATTATACTTATGGAGCAATCTATAGGGCCATTACAGCGTGGAGCAATCTATGGGGCCATTATACTTTTGGAGCAATCTATGGGGCCATTATACTTTTGGAGCAATCTATGGGGCCATTACAGCATGGCGCAATCTATAGGGTCATTATACTTATGGAGCAATCTATAGGGCCATTACAGCATGGAGCAATTTATGGGGCCATTACAGCATGGAGCAATCTATGGGGCCATTACAGCATGGAGCAATCTATGGGGCCATTACAGCATGGAGCAATCTATGGGGCCATTACAGCATGGAGCAATCTATGGGGCCATTACAGCATGGAGCAATCTATGGGGCCATTACAGCATGGAGCAATCTATGGGGCCATTACAGCATGGAGCAATCTATGGGGCCATTATACAGTATGGAGCAATCTATGGGGCCATTATACAGTATGGAGCAATCTATGGGGCCATTATACAGTATGGAGCAATCTATGGGGCCATTATACAGTATGGAGCAATCTATGGGGCCATTATACAGTATGGAGCAATCTATGGGGCCATTACAGTATGGAGCAATCTATGGGGCCATTACAGTATGGAGCAATCTATGGGGCCATTACAGTATGGAGCAATCTATGGGGCCATTATACTTTTGGAGCAATCTATGGGGCCATTATACTTTTGGAGCAATCTATGGGGCCATTATACTTTTGGAGCAATCTATGGGGCCATTACAGCATGGCGCAATCTATAGGGTCATTATACTTATGGAGCAATCTATAGGGCCATTACAGCATGGAGCAATCTATGGGGCCATTATACAGTATGGAGCAATTTATGGGGCCATTACAGCATGGAGCAATCTATGGGGCCATTATACTTATGGAGCAATCTATGGGGCCATTACAGCATGGAGCAATCTATGGGGCCATTACAGCATGGAGCAATCTATGGGGCCATTATACAGTATGGAGCAATCTATGGGGCCATTATACAGTATGGAGCAATCTATGGGGCCATTATACAGTATGGAGCAATCTATGGGGCCATTATACAGTATGGAGCAATCTATGGGGCCATTATACAGTATGGAGCAATCTATGGGGCTATTACAGTATGGAGCAATCTATGGGGCCATTACAGTATGGAGCAATCTATGGGGCCATTACAGTATGGAGCAATCTATGGGGCCATTACAGCATGTTGCAATCTATGGGGCCATTATACTTATGGAGCAATCTATAGGGCCATTACAGCATGGAGCAATCTATAGGGCCATTACAGCATGGAGCAATCTATGGGGCCATTATACTTATGGAGCAATCTATGGGGCCATTACAGCATGGAGCAATCTATGGGGCCATTATACTTATGGAGCAATCTATAGGGCCATTATACTTATGGAGCAATCTATAGGGCCATTACAGCATGGAGCAATGTATGGAGCCACTATACAGTATGGAGCAATATATGGGGCCATTATACAGTATGGAGCACTATATGGGGCCATTATACATTATGCAGCAGCATGTGGGGGCATTATACAGTATGGAGTTATATATGGGGCCATTATACAGTTTACAGCAGCATCATGTGGGGCCATTATGCAGCATGGAGCAATCTATGGGGCCATTATGCAGCATGGAGCAATCTATGAGGCCATTATGCAGCATGGAACAATATATGAGGCAATTAATGTATGGAGCAATCTATTGGGCCATTATGCAGCATGGAGCAATCTAGGGGGCCATTATACTTATGGAGCAATCTAGGGGGCCATTACAGCATGGAGCAAGCTATAGGGCCATTACAGCATGGAGCAAGCTATAGGGCCATTACAGCATGGAGCAAGCTATGGGGCCATTATACAGTATGGAGCAATCTATGGGGCCATTATACAGTATGGAGCAATCTATGGGGCCATTATACAGCATGGAACAATCTATGGGGTCATTATACAGTATGGAGCAATCTATGGGGCCATTATACAGCAGGGGTCAATCTATGGGGCCATTATACAGCATGGGCCAATCTATGGGGCCATTATACAGCATGGAGCAATCTATGGGGCCATTATACAGCATGGAGCAATCTATAGGGCCATTACATCATGGAGCAATCTATGGAGCCATTATACTTATGGAGCAATCTATGGGGCCATTACAGCATGGAGCAATCTATGGGGCCATTACAGCATGGAGCAATCTATGAGGCCATTACAGCATGGAGCAATCTATGCGGCCATTATACTAATGGAGCAATCTATAGGGCCATTATACTTATGGAGCAATCTATGGGGCCATTATACTTATGGAGAAATCTATGGGGCCATCATACAGTATGGAGCAATCTATGGAGCCATTATGCAGTATGGAGCAATCTATGGGGCCATTATGCAGCATGGAGCAATCTATAGGGCCATTACAGCATGGAGCAATCTATGGGGCCATTATACTTATGGAGCAAACTATGGGACCATTACAGCATGGAGCAATCTATGGGGCCATTATACAGCATGGAGCAATCTATGGGGCCATTATACAGCATGGGGCAATCTATGGGGCCATTATACAGCATGGAGCAATCTATAGGGCCATTACACTTATGGAGCAATCTATAGGGCCATTACAGTATGGAGAAATCTATGGGGCCATTATACAGCATGGAGCAATCTATGGGGCCATTATACAGCATGGAGCAATCTATGGGGCTATTATACAGCATGGAGCAATTTATGGGGCCATTATACTTATGGAGCACTCTATGGGGCCATTATACAGCATGGGGCAATCTATGGGGCCATTATACAGCATGGAGCAATCTATGGGGCCATTATACAGCATGGAGCAATCTATGGGGCCATTATACAGCATGGAGCAATCTATGGGGCCATTATACAGCATGGAGCAATCTATGGGGCCATTATACTTATGGAGCACTCTATGGGGCCATTATACAGCATGGGGCAATCTATGGGACCATTATACAGCATGGGGCAATCTATGGGGCCATTATACAGCATGGGGCAATCTATGGGGCCATTACACTTATGGAGCAATCTATAGGGCCATTACAGCATGAAGCAATCTATGGGGCCATTATACAGCATGGAGCAATCTATAGGGCCATTACAGCATGGAGCAATGTATAGGGCCATTACAGCATGGAGCAATGTATAGGGCCATTACAGCATGGAGCAATGTATAGGGCCATTACAGCATGGAGCAATCTATGGGGCCATTACAGCATGGAGCAATCTATGGGGCCATTATACAGCATGGAGCAATCTATGGGGCCATTATACAGCATGGAGCAATCTATGGGGCCATTATACAGCATGGAGCAATCTATGGGGCCATTATACTTATGGAGCAATCTATGGGGCCATTATACTTATGGAGCAATCTATGGGGCCATTACAGCATGGAGCAATCTATGGGGCCATTATACAGCATGGAGTAATCTATGGGGCCATTATACTTATGGAGCAATCTATAGGGCCATTATACTTATGGAGCAATCTATAGGGTCATTATACTTATGGAGCAATCTATAGGGTCATTATACAGTATGGAGCAATCTATAGGGCCATTATGCAGCATGGAGCAATCTATAGGGCCATTATGCAGCATGGAGCAATCTATGGGGCCATTATGCAGCATGGAGCAATCTATGGGGCCATTATGCAGCATGGAGCAATTTATAGGGCCATTACAGCATGGAGCAATCTATGGGGCCATTTTACTGCATGGAACAATCTATGGGGCCATTATACTGCAGGGGTCAATCTATGGGGCCATTATACAGCATGGGGCAATCTATGGGGCCATTATACAGCATGGAGCAATCTATGGGGCCATTATACTTATGGAGCAATCTATAGGGCCATTACAGCATGGAGCAATCTATGAGACCATTACAGCATGGAGCAATCTATGCGGCCATTATACTAATGGAGCAATCTATAGGACCATTATACTTATGGAGCAATCTATGGGGCCATCATACAGTATGGAGCAATCTATGGGGCCATTATGCAGTATGGAGCAATCTATGGGGCCATTATGCAGCTTGGAGCAATCTATAAGGCCATTACAGCATGGAGCAATCTATGGGGCCATTATACTTATGGAACAATCTATGGGACCATTACAGCATGGAGCAATATATGGGGCCATTATACAGCATGGGGCAATCTATGGGGCCATTATACAGCATGGAGCAATCTATAGGGCCATTACAGCATGGAGCAATCTATGGGGCCATTACAGCATGGCGCAATCTATGGGGCCATTATACAGCATGGAGCAATCTATAGGGCCATTATACTTTTGGAGCAATCTATGGGGCCATTATACTTTTGGAGCAATCTATGGGGCCATTATACTTTTGGAGCAATCTATGGGGCCATTATACTTTTGGAGCAATCTATGGGGCCATTATACTTTTGGAGCAATCTATGGGGCCATTATAGCATGGCGCAATCTATGGGGCCATTATAGCATGGCGCAATCTATAGGGTCATTATACTTATGGAGCAATCTATAGGGTCATTATACTTATGAAGCAATCTATAGGGCCATTACAGCATGGAGCAATCTATGGGGCCATTACAGCATGGAGCAATCTATGGGGCCATTATACAGTATGGAGCAATCTATGGGGCCATTATACAGTATGGAGCAATCTATGGGGCCATTATACAGTATGGAGCAATCTATGGGGCCATTATACAGTATGGAGCAATCTATGGGGCCATTATACAGTATGGAGCAATCTATGGGGCCATTATACAGTATGGAGCAATCTATGGGGCCATTATACAGTATGGAGCAATCTATGGGGCCATTATACAGTATGGAGCAATCTATGGGGCCATTACAGTATGGAGCAATCTATGGGGCCATTACAGTATGGAGCAATCTATGGGGCCATTACAGTATGGAGCAATCTATGGGGCCATTACAGCATGTTGCAATCTATGGGGCCATTATACTTATGGAGCAATCTATAGGGCCATTACATCATGGAGCAATCTATAGGGCCATTACAGCATGGAGCAATCTATGGGGCCATTATACTTATGGAGCAATCTATGGGGCCATTACAGCATGGAGCAATCTATGGGGCCATTATACTTATGGAGCAATCTATAGGGCCATTATACTTATGGAGCAATCTATAGGGCCATTACAGCATGGAGCAATGTATGGAGCCACTATACAGTATGGAGCACTATATGGGGCCATTATACATTATGCAGCAGCATGTGGGGGCATTATACAGTATGGAGTTATATATTGGGCCATTATACAGTTTACAGCAGCATCATGTGGGGCCATTATGCAGCATGGAGCAATATATGGGGCCATTATGCAGCATGGAGCAATCTATGAGGCCATTATGCAGCATGGAACAATATATGAGGCAATTAATGTATGGAGCAATCTATTGGGCCATTATGCAGCATGGAGCAATCTAGGGGGCCATTATACTTATGGAGCAATCTAGGGGGCCATTACAGCATGGAGCAAGCTATAGGGCCATTACAGCATGGAGCAAGCTATAGGGCCATTACAGCATGGAGCAAGCTATGGGGCCATTATACAGTATGGAGCAATCTATGGGGCCATTATACAGTATGGAGCAATCTATGGGGCCATTATACAGCATGGAACAATCTATGGGGTCATTATACAGTATGGAGCAATCTATGGGGCCATTATACAGCAGAGGTCAATCTATGGGGCCATTATACAGCATGGGCCAATCTATGGGGCCATTATACAGCATGGAGCAATCTATGGGGCCATTATACAGCATGGAGCAATCTATAGGGCCATTACATCATGGAGCAATCTATGGAGCCATTATACTTATGGAGCAATCTATGGGGCCATTACAGCATGGAGCAATCTATGGGGCCATTACAGCATGGAGCAATCTATGAGGCCATTACAGCATGGAGCAATCTATGCGGCCATTATACTAATGGAGCAATCTATAGGGCCATTATACTTATGGAGCAATCTATGGGGCCATTATACTTATGGAGAAATCTATGGGGCCATCATACAGTATGGAGCAATCTATGGAGCCATTATGCAGCATGGAGCAATCTATAGGGCCATTACAGCATGGAGCAATCTATGGGGCCATTATACTTATGGAGCAAACTATGGGACCATTACAGCATGGAGCAATCTATGGGGCCATTATACAGCATGGAGCAATCTATGGGGCCATTATACAGCATGGGGCAATCTATGGGGCCATTATACAGCATGGAGCAATCTATAGGGCCATTACACTTATGGAGCAATCTATAGGGCCATTACAGTATGGAGAAATCTATGGGGCCATTATACAGCATGGAGCAATCTATGGGGCCATTATACAGCATGGAGCAATCTATGGGGCTATTATACAGCATGGAGCAATTTATGGGGCCATTATACTTATGGAGCACTCTATGGGGCCATTATACAGCATGGGGCAATCTATGGGGCCATTATACAGCATGGGGCAATCTATGGGGCCATTATACAGCATGGAGCAATCTATGGGGCCATTATACAGCATGGAGCAATCTATGGGGCCATTATACAGCATGGAGCAATCTATGGGGCCATTATACTTATGGAGCACTCTATGGGGCCATTATACAGCATGGGGCAATCTATGGGGCCATTATACAGCATGGGGCAATCTATGGGACCATTATACAGCATGGGGCAATCTATGGGGCCATTATACAGCATGGGGCAATCTATGGGGCCATTACACTTATGGAGCAATCTATAGGGCCATTACAGCATGAAGCAATCTATGGGGCCATTATACAGCATGGAGCAATCTATAGGGCCATTACAGCATGGAGCAATGTATAGGGCCATTACAGCATGGAGCAATGTATAGGGCCATTACAGCATGGAGCAATGTATAGGGCCATTACAGCATGGAGCAATCTATGGGGCCATTACAGCATGGAGCAATCTATGGGGCCATTATACAGCATGGAGCAATCTATGGGGCCATTATACAGCATGGAGCAATCTATGGGGCCATTATACAGCATGGAGCAATCTATAGGGCCATTATACTTATGGAGCAATCTATGGGGCCATTATACTTATGGAGCAATCTATGGGGCCATTACAGCATGGAGCAATCTATGGGGCCATTATACAGCATGGAGTAATCTATGGGGCCATTATACTTATGGAGCAATCTATAGGGCCATTATACTTATGGAGCAATCTATAGGGTCATTATACTTATGGAGCAATCTATAGGGTCATTATACAGTATGGAGCAATCTATAGGGCCATTATGCAGCATGGAGCAATCTATAGGGCCATTATGCAGCATGGAGCAATCTATAGGGCCATTATGCAGCATGGAGCAATCTATGGGGCCATTATGCAGCATGGAGCAATTTATAGGGCCATTACAGCATGGAGCAATCTATGGGGCCATTTTACTGCATGGAACAATCTATGGGGCCATTATACTGCAGGGGTCAATCTATGGGGCCATTATACAGCATGGGGCAATCTATGGGGCCATTATACAGCATGGAGCAATCTATGGGGCCATTATACTTATGGAGCAATCTATAGGGCCATTACAGCATGGAGCAATCTATGAGACCATTACAGCATGGAGCAATCTATGCGGCCATTATACTAATGGAGCAATCTATAGGACCATTATACTTATGGAGCAATCTATGGGGCCATCATACAGTATGGAGCAATCTATGGAGCCATTATGCAGTATGGAGCAATCTATGGGGCCATTATGCAGCTTGGAGCAATCTATAAGGCCATTACAGCATGGAGCAATCTATGGGGCCATTATACTTATGGAACAATCTATGGGACCATTACAGCATGGAGCAATCTATGGGACCATTATACAGCATGGAGCAATCTATGGGGCCATTATACAGCATAGGGCAATCTATGGGGCCATTATACAGCATGGAGCAATCTATAGGGCCATTACACTCATGGAGCAATCTATAGGGCCATTACAGCATGGAGCAATCTATGGGGCCATTATACAGCATGGAGCAATCTTTAGGGCCATTACACTTATGGAGCAATCTATAGGGCCATTACAGCATGGAGAAATCTATGGGGCCATTATACAGTATGGAGCAATCTATGGGACCATTATGCAGCATGGAGCAATCTATGGGACCATTATGCAGCATGGAGCAATCTATGGGACCATTATACTTATGGAGCAATCGATAGGGCCATTACAGCATGGCGCAATCTATGGGGCCATTACCGCATGGAGCAATCTATGGGGCCATTATACTTATGGAGCAATCGATAGGGCCATTACAGAATGGCGCAATCTATGCGGCCATTACCGCGTGGAGCAATCTATGGGGCCATTATACTTATGGAGCAATCTATAGGGCCATTATTCTTATGGAGCAATCTATAGGGCCATTATTCTTATGGAGCAATCTATGGGGCCATTATACAGCATGGAGCAATCTATGGGGTCATTATACAGTAGGGAGCAATCTATGGGGCCATTATACAGTAGGGAGTAATCTATGGGGCCATTATACAGCATGGATCAATCTATGGGGCCATTATCCTTATGGAGCAATCTATAGGGCCATTACAGCATGGAGCAATCTATGGGGCCATTACACTTATGGAGCAATCTATAGGGCCATTACACTTATGGAGCAATCTATAGGGCCATTACACTTCTGGAGCAATCTATGGGGCCGTTATTCAGCATGGAGCAATCTATGGGGCCGTTATACTTATGGAGCAATCTATAGGGCCATTATACTTATGGAGCAATCTATAGGGCCATTACACTTATGGAGCAATCTATGGGGCCATTATACTTATGTAGAAATCTATGGGGCCATTATACAGTATGGAGCAATCTATGGAGCCATTATGCAGTATGGAGCAATCTATGGGGCCATTATGCAGCATGGAGCAATCTATAGGGCCATTACAGCATGGAGCAATCTATGGGGCCATTATACTTATGGAGCAATCTATGGGGCCATTATACTTATGGAGCAATCTATGGGGCCATTATACTGCATGGAGCAATCTATGGGGCCATTATACAGCATGGGGCAATCTATGGGGCCATTATACAGCATGGAGCAATCTATGGGGCCATTATACTTATGGAGCAGTCTATGGGACCATTACAGCATGGAGCAATATATGGGGCCATTATACAGCATGGGGCAATCTATGGGGCCATTATACAGCATGGAGCAATCTATAGGGCCATTACAGCATGGAGCAATCTATGGGGCCATTACAGCATGGCGCAATCTATGGGGCCATTATACAGCATGGAGCAATCTATAGGGCCATTATACTTTTGGAGCAATCTATGGGGCCATTATACTTTTGGAGCAATCTATGGGGCCATTATACTTTTGGAGCAATCTATGGGGCCATTATACTTTTGGAGCAATCTATGGGGCCATTATACTTTTGGAGCAATCTATGGGGCCATTATACTTTTGGAGCAATCTATGGGGCCATTATAGCATGGCGCAATCTATAGGGTCATTATACTTATGGAGCAATCTATAGGGCCATTATACTTATGGAGCAATCTATGGGGCCATTATACTTCTGGAGCAATCTATGGGGCCATTATACTTCTGGAGCAATCTATGGGGCCATTACAGCATGGCGCAATCTATAGGGTCATTATACTTATGGAGCAATCTATAGGGTCATTATACTTATGGAGCAATCTATAGGGCCATTACAGCATGGAGCAATCTATGGGGCCATTATACTTTTGGAGCAATCTATGGGGCCATTATACTTTTGGAGCAATCTATGGGGCCATTACAGCATGGCGCAATCTATAGGGTCATTATACTTATGGAGCAATCTATAGGGTCATTATACTTATGGAGCAATCTATAGGGCCATTACAGCATGGAGCAATCTATGGGGCCATTATACAGTATGGAGCAATCTATGGGGCCATTACAGCATGGAGCAATCTATGGGGCCATTACAGCATGGAGCAATCTATGGGGCCATTACAGCATGGAGCAATCTATGGGGCCATTACAGCATGGAGCAATCTATGGGGCCATTACAGCATGGAGCAATCTATAGGGCCATTACAGCATGGAGCAATCTATGGGGCCATTATACAGTATGGAGCAATCTATGGGGCCATTATACAGTATGGAGCAATCTATGGGGCCATTATACAGTATGGAGCAATCTATGGGGCCATTATACAGTATGGAGCAATCTATGGGGCCATTACAGCATGGAGCAATCTATGGGGCCATTACAGCATGGAGCAATCTATGGGGCCATTACAGCATGGAGCAATCTATGGGGTCATTATACAGTAGGGAGCAATCTATGGGGCCATTACAGTATGGAGCAATCTATGGGGCCATTACAGTATGGAGCAATCTATGGGGCCATTACAGTATGGAGCAATCTATGGGGCCATTACAGTATGGAGCAATCTATGGGGCCATTACAGTATGGAGCAATCTATGGGGCCATTACAGTATGGAGCAATCTATGGGGCCATTACAGCATGTTGCAATCTATGGGGCCATTATACTTATGGAGCAATCTATAGGGCCATTACATCATGGAGCAATCTATAGGGCCATTACAGCATGGAGCAATCTATAGGGCCATTACAGCATGGAGCAATCTATGGGGCCATTATACTTATGGAGCAATCTATGGGGCCATTACAGCATGGAGCAATCTATGGGGCCATTATACTTATGGAGCAATCTATAGGGCCATTACAGCATGGAGCAATGTATGGAGCCACTATACAGTATGGAGCAATATATGGGGCCATTATACAGTATGGAGCACTATATGGGGCCATTATACATTATGCAGCAGCATGTGGGGGCATTATACAGTATGGAGTTATATATGGGGCCATTATACAGTTTACAGCAGCATCATGTGGGGCCATTATGCAGCATGGAGCAATCTATGGGGCCATTATGCAGCATGGAGCAATCTATGAGGCCATTATGCAGCATGGAACAATATATGAGGCAATTAATGTATGGAGCAATCTATGGGGCCATTATACAGCATGGAGCAATCTATTGGGCCATTATGCAGCATGGAGCAATCTAGGGGGCCATTATACTTATGGAGCAATCTAGGGGGCCATTACAGCATGGAGCAAGCTATAGGGCCATTACAGCATGGAGCAAGCTATAGGGCCATTACAGCATGGAGCAACCTATGGGGCCATTATACAGTATGGAGCAATCTATGGGGCCATTATACAGCATGGAACAATCTATGGGGTCATTATACAGTATGGAGCAATCTATGGGGCCATTATACAGCATGGAGCAATCTATGGGGCCATTACAGCATGGAGCAATCTATGGGGCCATTATACAGTATGGAGCTATTATACAGTATGGAGCAATCTATGGGGCCATTATGCAGCATGGAGCAATCTATGGGGCCATTATGCAGCATGGAGCAATCTATGGGGTCATTATGCAGCATGGAGCAATCTATGGGGTCATTATGCAGCATGGAGCAATCTATGGGGTCATTATGCAGCATGGAGCAATCTAGGGGCTATTATACAATATGGAGCAATCTATGGGGCCATTACAGCATGGAGCAATCTATGGGGCCATTACAGCATGGAGCAATCTATGGGGCCATTACAGCATGGAGCAATCTATGGGGCCATTTCAGTATGGAACAATCTATGGGGCCCATTATACTGTATGGAGGTTTATGTGGGGCTCATTATACTGTATGGAGGTTTATGTGGGGCCCATTATTCTGTATGGAGGACTATGTGGGGCCATTATTCTGTATAGAGGACTATGTAGGGCCCATTACATTTTATAGAGGACTTTGTGGTGCCCATAATTCTGTATGGGGGACTATGTGGGGGCCGGGAATTGGATGTTTCGCCCCCAGCAGTTCGCCCCCAGCAATTCGTCCCCGGGTACATTTCGCCCCCAGCAGTTCGCCCCGAACATTTCGCCCCCAGCAGTTCGCCCCCAGGATGTTTCGCCCCGAACATTTCGCCCCGAACATTTCATCCCTGGATGTTTTGTCTCTAGCAATTTGCTCCTGGATCTTTCGCATACGGGAAAGACCTGCCTGAACTGAACTTTGGCAGGTTCGCTTATCACTAATAATACACCATATGAGTCTAAGATATAGAATTCTGATCAAATGAGTTTTTTTTATTCTAAAACATTGTTTTCTAGATAAGTCATTTTACAAACAGACAGGAAAATAGTAGGATTTCATTGGTTACTAAGGAGGTCGAGCCCCCTTGGTAGCAGAACGGATCCTGGCTCCCTGTGATACATTCAGGGCTGCTTGTTCACAGCCCTCTGCAAAGCTCCCCTTCACCCTCCGCTCATGTGCTCTGTCCTGGACAAGAGGAGGGCTCCCCCCCGCCTGTGTAAAGCCGTTACAGGACGGAACACATAGGGGGGGGCTCTGCAGAAGGCTGTAAACCAGCAGCCCTTTATACATCATAGGGAATCTATTGTTACGGTAGTTGCATGCTCCTGTGCAGCCACAGCCTCTAGAATCCATCCACAAGTTCTGCTACTAAGGAGAAACAACCTCCTTAGCCACCACTGAAATCCTGCAGCACATGGAGCTTTAACTTGGAGGAGACTTTTCACACAGAAGTGAAGCTGCTGGAAGGTCTCCTTTGGAAATGAATATCATGGGCACAGGTACTATAACAGAACTTATGTTTTTTGGAGAGTTCTGCTTTAACTGTATATATCAAAACTGTTGTAACAAGAAACATAAAAAGGTATAGAGGGGAAGGATTAGAGAAAAAGAGAAAAGACAAATTACAGGTTATAATGCTTGAATGATTTTACAGCTAAAAACACTGCTCTCAAAACATACAATATGTGACCATGAACTAAAATCCAAAGCTGTAGGCAATGCCTCTCAGATAATCCATCACGCTTCTATTATTGAAATCTTGCTCGATACGTTTAACCCTTGCTGAAATTGCGGCATACTTTTTGTTTCTTGCAGCGATGGGATTTCCTGCTATTATCTGAATAATTTCAAAACTATGGAGCTCTTGCTGATGTTTCAGACAGCTAATGAAGCGGTATATATTTTGGAAAAGAGTACCACATGTTTCTGGAAAGCTACGGTGCCATCCTTCGACATCATTATTTGTTCGCTGTTGATCATTCAATGTTCGTTCATACACATTCCAGAGTTGAACTGGAAACAAAGGTGCTTGACGTCCTCTGCGATTCATTCGACCGATATAGCAGTCTTCAAAATAGTTGGCGATAGGTATTGCTTCTTGTGGAAAGTCAGGATCTTCCACCAATTCTTCAAATGATTGCACAACATTCTGTGGTGGTATAAAGGCCAGGGCAGGTATCATGCGTATCCAACGGGCAAATTCATGGTCACCTTGGTATTGCATCTTGAGTCCTTCATTTTGAACTTTACGCCAAACCGACTGTGATAGGTGGAAAAAGCAACCAGTCTTCTCAAGGTTGGGGAATTCACTTTCAAATGCCTGTATTGCAGCTAGTTCAAAATCCAACATCAGGTTGTCTGGCTGCCGTCCAGGCTGCAAGTTCTTCAGCTCTTGCAGCAACCTCTGGTATGTAGAACAGCTCTTGTCTGTCAGCAAGGTGCACACTAGCGGAACAACAAGGCCGCTATGGACTACATGGATTGTGTAAAGCTGCTTAAACAAGGCTGGTGTAGTGAAAAACATGCCATCAGCAAACCACTCTTTAGTTTGTGCCAGTAGATGGAGATTGTCTCTTGTTCCAAATATCAACATACGGCTGTGTCCATTTCCTAATTTAAAATGAAAGTATTAGTAGAGGAAATAACAGAAAAAGTGTAACAAGCATCAAACAGATAATTTTGGGATGAATTCACAAAAAAATATCCTAATCAGAAGCCTCTGTTCATATCTCACATTAAAAACTCACATTTTGCTCCAGATTTTCTGATTTCATAACTGAAGCAAAATCTAGTGTAAAGGGGCCAACCAATACTTTTTGACAACATATATTGTCCCAGTGGAAAATGATATATTTTTGTTTAAAAAAAAAATGATGCATAATGGAATTGTTTTAATACAATGTTAAATAGTTAAGTAGCTTACCAGAGTCATGCAGAAGGTACTGCTGCTGGACACCATCAATACTGATCTCCTGAAACTCCTGGGGGATAACAAGTTGATCAAGGGTTTGAGGGAACCTTGGAATATTGCCAAGCTGCCTTGCTAATCGTATGGTTCTCTTCAGTGATGCTTTCCTTGGGAGAAGTGCTACAACATTAGAATGGGCTCCTGAAACGACGTCTGTGAGAATCTGTTGTGGTGTCTCCCGTGTTGTCCTTGCCCTGGTGACTGCCACATTAACAAGTCGGATTGCTTCAGGTCTTGCAGCTGGTGCTGCGTGACTGTGAAGATTGACTACTTTCACAACTTTGCCAGATTCTTCATTGGTCCAAACACGTCCCATGCAAGTCGACCGTTTTTCACATACCCAGATGAAATGGACATCATCAGCGGTTCGTTTGGAAAATAAGTAAATGTGATTCTCATGGACCAACTTCCTCCTTCCACGTTTGGACAGAACTGAATTCATAGTTGTAGAAAGTGAATTGATGTGGAAGCGGACTGATTTTTTGTGGCAGTACACTTCTCTCTTTGTGGAGATTTCAGACACTGCTATATTCTGATGTACAAATGGAATAAAAGCTAGTCTAATGTAACTTGCTGGACACCTGACCTGCTACTTGTTACATCTGCAACAAAACTTGCAACAAAGCAGGCCCTGGGTCAGGTAAAAGTTGAAAATTGTTTTGATTTTAGGCCTCTTGCACACTGTAATTTTAGAGTGGTTTCACACTTGTGTTTGGGGCTGCCAGAGGTCGATCCGCTCTGGATCTGACATCCAGCTGACCCCGGGGCAATGCTGGCTTTCTGCTTGCATTGCCCATAGATGTGAACGGATGGGTTCCGCGATCTGCAGCCGCCCATTCGCTTTCGTAATACCGCATTCCGCTATCAGTGTCAGAACAAAAAGAAAAGCATTTTCTTCTTTTCATTCCGCTGCAGGTTAGCGGAACGGCGGCATTACAGAAGCGAACGGGAGGCCTGTAGTACATATGTAGTGGAAGTGTGAAAGCACCCTTATGCTGCCACTGTTTTAGAACTCCAAAGCACGTGCTTTACTAGCATTTTTGAGAGCACTTTTGTGAGCGCTCTCGGTAATGACCCATAAGATACAGGCTATTGATGAACGCTAAGTGCTCAAAAATAGCTCCTGTAATAAAATAAAAAGAGCTGGCCGAAACAACACCTCGCTTTTCCAGCCATTGACTTATATATTCAAAATTGGCAATCTTCTTAGCAATTTTCCAGTGCTTAGCACTTGGGAAAGTGCCTACTGTGAAAGAGGTCATAGGGCTAAAACACAAGGCCGAAATTCCCTGCCTAATTTGGGGCCAAAACATCTGGGGGCAAAAAGCTGGGGGCGAAACATCCGGGGGCGAAACATCCTGGGGGCGAAACATCCTAGAACCGTTTGAGGGTACCGTTGAATCGCTCATACAAACCATTGGTTTGGGGATGATACGTGCTCGATACCAGATGCTGCACCTGCATTTTCTTACATAGGGCCTCCATTAAGCAACACATGAACTGGGTCCCCTGGTCGGTAAGCATCTCACTGGGGAAGCCTACTCGCGAAAAGATGGCCAAGAGGGCGTCCGACACCTTATCCGCCCTAATTGAGGACAGGGCTACTGCCTCCGGATACTGGGTAGCATAGTCTATCACAGTAAGGATGAAACGTTTTCCAGAGCTGCTGGGTATGGCCAGTGGTTCCACAATGTCCACAACAATCCTCTGGAAAGGCTCCTCTATCACTGGCAAAGATATCAGGGGGGGCATTGGGAGCCGGCCCTGACTTTCCCACTCTTTGACACGTGGTACAGGAGTGACAGTAGTTCACCACATCTGTCCTCATTTTGGGCCAATAAAAGTAGTGAGACAGCCGGGCCTTGGTTTTGCTGACCCCCAAGTGTCCAGCAAGTGGAATCTCATGGGCGATCTGCAACAACTCACCCCTGAATTGGTAGGGGACGACCAGCTGTCTTCCCCTCAGCCACTCCTGTTGGGGTGTACAGGGAACTGTCTCCCAGTACAACCTCCTATGGTCCCACAATACCCTCTCCTTATCCGACTCGGAGGTGGGTTTCTCAGCGAGGCTCCTTAACGCCTCTAGGCTAGCATCTGAGTGCAGAGCTGCTTGAAACTCCTGGCTGGAGGAAGCCAGAAGTGAGGTTAAGGCCACGTCCTCACTGGGACCGGCTCTGGGTCCCTAACTGATTCCGTTATTCCTCTGTCCGAGGAGGGTCCAGAAGGTAGGGCGTTACTTGCATTCTGGGCACTCTGACTGCGGGTAACAGCGGCTATATAGGCCGTCTCCCCGGGGAATAACACCGTCCCATCAGCCTGCGCGGCTATGCGTGCCACTTCCCCATCCTCCCCCATTACCTCAGGCGTAGTGCTACTTATGGGGCAGCTACCATCAGCCAGATCACCGTCTGTTGTGACACTGGTCGCTGGCACAGCACCACCTGCTTCATGGTCCCCGTGCGTCTCTCCATTACCCATAGCACTGACACTTGCTCCTGCTAGGGGATCTTCAGCAATATCACCCTGCAGCGTGACATGGCTGAGTTCTCCTGTACCTTCAAATACATCATCATCAGGTAAAGCTTTGACATTCACATTATCAGCATTAACCGTAACAACTGTATCAGATCGGGCAGGGGTGTCAGGGATATAATAAGCAAATATCCTCCCCAAATCAGATCCCAACAAAACATTTGCAGGCAGGTTTTCAGATACTCCCACTTCCTTCACCCCACTCCCCGCACCCTAATCGATGCCCCTTGCCCAGGTTTTTATTGGACACCACCAATCCCGGTGACAGTCAGGGTCTTTCCTGGAATAAGCTCTTCAGCGGACTCCATTTCGGGTCGGATGAGGGTTCGTTCGGCCCCAGTGTCCTTGAGGCCTACAGTGACAGTATCCACCACAGTGACAGACTGCAAGTTTTCACAGGCCCTCCCAACCTGCCCACCCACCAAAAGAATTGATGCATTAGGCCCTGGGACCTTGGATGGGGGGTTCTTCCTCTGCTTCTCTGGGCAAGTGGCACTGAGATGACAAGTCTGGTTGCAGAAATAACACTTGCGGGCATCAGATGCAGGCCGGGCGTTGGTAACGGGGACAAGGCCTCCAGAAGGTCGGATGCTGGGGCAGGGATGGCGGTTGATGGCTTACCCCCTTTCCAGCTGGCAACGCCCGGCTTCCGCACCTCCGGTTGGCCTTGTAGGTGTCTGCGATCTGCGCTGCTTTATTGGCATCTGGTGGCTCCCGATCCATTACCTCAGTCGGACACAGATGCAGGAACTGGTCTTTCACCATCAGGTCCTTTAACTGCTCAAAGGTGGTCGCTGACAGTCCTTGGATCCACTGCTTGAAGGTGGTTCTGAGCCCATGCACCACATCGCTGTAACTGTCGTGCGGTCCACGTTGGAGGTTCCGGAACTTTTTACAGTACACCTCAGGAGTCAGTTGGAACCTCTGGATTAGGGCCTGCTTAATGGCATCATAGTTCCCATCTAGGCCCTGAGGAAGAGCCACAAACACATCCAGAGCTTTGCCTCGCAGCCCTGCAGTTAAGTACCGGGCCCACAGGTCCACAGGCAGCTGGTACTGTCTGCAAGTCTTTTCAAAACCCCTCAGAAAGGTGTCGAGGTCGCTGTCCTTTAACATCACAGGAAAATGCTCTGGACGGGGTTTAAACAGCCGTGAGGTGGATGGTGAGATCCTGAGCTGGGCCATCTGCAGTTCATGGGCCTTCTGAGCTTGGGCCTGCCACTCGGCTCTCTCTGCCTCTCACTGGGCTTGGGCCTCCGCTCGTCAGCCTCCTGGTGCTGCTGAATTACTTTCAGCCGTCCTTCATGATCCTCTGCAGGAAGTTGCTGTAGAGCCATCTGCAGATAAGGGTCCAGGCTGCCCTGGTCGCTGACGCGGCATGCGTCTACAGGTGGGACCCCTGCAGCAGTACTGTCCATATCTTGGCTGACCCCTGGCCCTGCTGAGGTCTGGAGAAGGGCTTGCTCTGCCTCCAGTTGCGCCAGCGCAGCAGCCATTTGTTCTTTGTTTTTGCCGAGGGGGTCCATGCCTTTGGTTATACATATTTCAATAAGAGTGTCCATTTTCTGCTGGCTGTACCAGAACTCCCCAACAATGACCTTGATCACCAAAATACAAATAGAAAGAAAAAACGAAGAAGGGTAGGGGTGACTGCTGCACATACAGTATTGTCTCAGATCTAATAAACACTGAGTTCAATCTTCAAAACTTTTGTGCAGGGTCCAGGTAAGAACCGTGCAAGTTTTTAGTGAGAGGAATGATTGCTCAAACCAGATCACTAATGTCCTATGATCCCACCGCTTGCCACCAATTGTCAGGAAAACTTGGTCAGACCTTGCAGCACTCTGGCACCCCCTTATCCTGCTGGTGAAACACGGTATTGACCGAGGATAAGCAACAGGGCGCAGCTGCTCTCATTTATGTCGACTATTGCGGCACGTGATGTGACAGGATGTATATATACCTCAATCCCACCACCCTCAACCACAATATCACATAAATACACCGTATGCTGCCACCACCGATCTCTTAACAGGTGGATTGGGTACCCGTTAGGTAACGTGAATTAGCGGGTGAGGACCGGGTTTGCTCAACATAGGACAAGAAGAACGAAGCTAGTAAATAATAATTTACTCCTGAAAGTTGGCAGTGTTTGCAAAAGATATACAAGATATTATAAAAGACAATTTACATATATGCACAAAACAGTTATTAAAATAAAAGGGGTAAATAATAGCAAAACCTGCGCCACGAGGTGATGGTCTCAGATTCTGTGGGGGGGGGGGACGGCTCCCCGGAAATTAGGTGTGATTCCTCCACGCAGCTAGGAGTGCTTGCATCTGACGTCCCTGGGTTGGAATGAGCCAACATGGATGTTCTGGTTTTTAGTAAGGAGGCAAAACACTAGGACACACCCATGTTGTTTACCTCACACGGGGGCTCGGTTTTGTGAACCCACCCAGCTGCACAAGACATAAAAATCCTTCATCTTCCATATCTTGGTATGGGGGGGCCCACATCCAAGATGGATACATAATGTTTGCCGTCACCAATATTCATGGAGATTGATATCAAATTTGATATTTCTATGATGTTCAGAAGCTCAGAACCCATTTCCTAGGTTTCTGGTGGTTTCCCAGTTATGAAAGATACAACATCATAACTGGAAAAAGGTGAGCATCCCAAAAATGTGGTCCATGTGTTTGTGACAGTCTTGTGCATTGTTAACCCCTTAACATTTGACGTACTAATACGCGTCTGTGCCCTGGGACTTAAGAGCCAGACCCGTATTAGTACGTCATGGCGATCGCGCGCGCACACAGGCTGTGCGGGCGCGATTGCCGCCGGGTGTCAACTGATTGTCACAGCTGACACCCGGTACTATGTGCAGGGAGCGGTCACGCACCGCTCCCAGCACATTAACCCCCGCGATGCTGCGATCGAAGTCGATCGCAGCATTGCGGTGGCAAGGGGAGGTGATCGCAGATACTCACCTCCTCTTCCGGCTTCCAGCGCTGTCTGCCGTGGCTTCCAGGATGTTGCCATGATGACCCGATGTTGTCATGACAACATCCGGGTCACCAGACAGCAGGAAGATTTTTTGGACATGCGCAGTGCATCTCCAAAAATCTTCTCCCTGTCCAGCGCTGACAGCCTGCATGACACAGGGATGGTGCTGCATTCCTGTGCCATGCAGGTGATCAGAGAAAAAAAAGTGAAAGTCCCATAGTGGGACAAAGTAATGAAGTATAAAAACTATCAGAAAGTGAAAAAAAAAAATAAATAAATTGTAAAAATATATATAAAAAAATAAAATAAAAAAAAAATAATCCACCAAAAATAAAAATATAATGTACCCATCAATGAATATCATTATATAAAAAAAAAAAACACAACAATAAAAGTACACATATTTGGTATCGCCACGTCCGGAACAACCTGACCTATAAAACTGTCCCACTAGTTAATCCCTTCAGTGAACACGTTAAAAAATAAAAATAAAAAACGAAGCAAAAAACAATGCTTTATCACCATACCGCCCAACAAAAAATGGAATAACACGCGATCAAAAAGACAAATATAAATAAAAATGGTACCGCTGAAAAAGTCATCTCGTCCCGCAAAAAACAAGCTGCCATGCAGCTCCATCAGCCAAAAAATAAAAAAGTTATAGCTCCCAGAATAAAGCTATGCTAAAAAATAATTTTTTCTATAAAATTGCTTTTATTATGTAAAAGTGCAAAACATAGAAATACGATATAAATGCGGTACCGCTGTAAACGTACTGACCCGAAGAATAAAGCTGCCTTATCAATTTTACCACACGCGGAACAGAATAAAAAAAAAAACAAAAAAAACAATTCATGAATTGTTGGTTTTCGTTTATTCTGCCTCCCAAAAATCGGAATAGAAAGCGATCAAAAAATGTCACGTGCCTGAAAATGGCACCAATAACAACGTCAACTCATCCCGCAAAAAAAAAGCCGTCAAATGACTGTCTGCCAAAATCTGGAAAAATTATAGCTCTCAAAATATGGCGATGCAAAAACTAGATTTTACTAAAAATGCGTCTTAGTGTGTGACAGCTGTCAGTCATAAAAACCCCATATGATTCTGGTATCTCTGTAATCACACCGACCTGAAGAATAAGGTCATCTAATCACTTATACCGCATGAGGAACGGCATAAAAAATAAACTCTCGAGTTGTGCTACGGTTAGGGTTGTGCTACGTTTAGGGTTAGGGTTGTGATGGGGTTGGGATTTTTTTCAAAAGTAAGAAAAAAAGATGACGATATGGCGACTAGTGTTGAGCGCAAGTGCTCGCTACTTGAGTTTGCATCGGGTGTTCTGGTATGCATTGAGTATCGTGGGTATTTGAGTGACATGCTCGAGTCTCCGCCCCATATGCTTCACGGCCCAAAAAACTTTGCGTGGATTGCCTGCCATGCACGAGCGATCCCTGCATGTTTTTTTTTGGGTGTCTAATAACCGTGAAACATCCGGGCGGGGACTCGAGCATTTCACTCGAGCACACGCAGTACATGGTGCATACCTGAGTACCCGATGCAAACTCAAGTAGCGAGCACTTGCGCTCAAGACTAATGACAACTTATTCAATATGATGACCTAATGTTATCAAATTCTGTGTCGTACCTCCAAATGCAACATGGTGTCCACTAACAAATTGTCGGCTCAAATTGTTAGCGGACACCATGTTGCATTTGGAGAGTCCCTGTGTGCCCAAACATTGGAGCTCCCCCACAAGTGACCCCATTTTGGAAACTAGACCCCCCAAGGCACCTATCTAGATGCATAGTGAGCACTTGGAACCCTTAGGTGCTTCACAAATTGATTCGTAAAAATGGAAAAGTATTTTTTTTCCACTTTTTCATTTTTACGAATCAATTTGTGAAGCACCTGGGGGTTCCAACTGCTCACTATGCATCTAGATAGGTGCCTTGGGGGGTCTAGTTTCCAAAATGGGGTCACTTTGTGGGGGAGCTCCAATGTTTGGGCACATCAGGGGCTCTCCAAACACAACATGGCGTCCGCTAATTATTCAAGCAAATTTTACAATCAAAAAGTCAAATGGCGCTCCTTCCCTTCCAAGCCCTGCCGTGAGCCCAAACAGTGTTTTTTCCCCACATATGGGGTATCTGCGTGCCCAGGGGAAATTGCACAACAAATTTTATGTAGATACAAGTCTGTACATCAGTACAGGGGAGAACACAAGAGCGGTGTATGATCCGAGCTGCGGTAATACATTATACCTGTATAACAATTGGCGCAGGCTTTGGCACTTTCCGGTCTCCTTTCAGAGGCTGCCCGTTCTTCTGGGTCATTACTTGCTTGTTGCCATTTCCTAGAGCTTTTCTTGATGTTTTCCCACATGATACAGAACCGCGCACTTTGTCCTGGTGGCTTTTGACAAGTGACTTTACTTTAGGGAAATATAGATCATGTGAGGACGGTTCCTGAGCCAACCATGTGGAGCATCAATGGGCATGAAAGTGAAAGATTGCCAACACCAAAGCTGCAGAGGCAAAAGTCTTCCAATACACAAGGAACAGAATTATGCCCACCTGGATGTCAGGTGTACTAGTAATCCCAGCACCCAACCCTCATGCCCAAAAGGACTACGTCATTTTTGCACTAAAAGTATTTCACGTGTCAAAACCCCACTGAAGTGGCACTTTAACCCCTTACCAACATGATTTGCAGTTACATCATATGCCAGCTCTGACTTCTTGCCTGGAAGATGATGGCTGTGATATTTAGCCATCATCTGCCTTTAATAGCCACATGTAGAGCAGAGCTCCACCTGTTAGAGATGGACAGCAGCATTAACAGCGAACTGAGAAGGGAGTCATGCCATGTGCCCAACTGTGCCCCTGTAACACGATCGTGGGATGCCATCACTGCCAGGAAGGAGTCTGCTGAAAAGACCCATGCCTGTCATGACAGATCTGTGAATGCTGGCTATATACTGCAGTATTGCTGTACATAACACAAGAAACCAGATGATTGCATGTTCACGTCCCCTAAGGCTATGTGCCCACGATGCAGAAATGCTCCGGATTTTTCCTGAGCCTTTCTGCATCTCTCCTGGCAGAAAAAACGCATGCGGATTGTACATGCGTTTTTCCTGCCAGGGATATGCGGATGTGAAGCGTTCTTCACATGCATTTATGCATGCGGGTTGACAAGCGCTTTTCAAGCGATTTTAGCATCACTTGGAAAGTGCTTGTCAACTTGGTCACACTATATAAATCCATGCAAATGGAGTGTGACCCGAGAGAATGTCAAAAAAATAAAAAATAAATCTATACTTACCTTGCGATGGCCCCCGGAGTCTTGCTTCACTCGGTGCTGACTGCCGGCAGATCGCGGTACAGTGCACTGAAGGACCTGCCGACGTCAGCGCAGGTCACAAGAATATGACGTCAGTGCAGGTCCTTCAGTCCATCGCGATTTGCCGGCATGAGAGGAGGAGCGCAACGGGGGCCGCCAGAAGGTAAGTATCATATTTAATTTTTTATTTTATTCTTTTTTTCACAGTTTCTATGGTACCTGGGTCTGGAGGAGAGTCTCCTCTCCTCTAGACCTGGGTACCATCCGCACATTGGAACACGTGGATTGCGCATCTACAAATACAGTGATGCGTAGTCCATGCGTTCTAATGCCAGTCAATGGCGTATAGCAAATGTGGTGCCAATATTCAAAAAGGGGACAAAAACTGAACTTGGAAATTATAGGCCAGTAAGCTTAACCTCTACTGTGGGTAAAATCCTGGAGGGTCTCCTAAGATATGCTATGATAGAGTATCTGAAGAAAAATAACCTCATGACCCAATATCAACATGGGTTTATGAGGGACCGTTCCTGTCAAACTAATCTGATCAGTTTTTATGAGGAGGCAAGTTCTGGACTGGACCAAGGAAATGCAGTGAATGTTGTGTATATGGACTTTTCAAAAGCTTTTGATACGGTTCCACACAAAAGGTTGATACATAAAATGAGAACATTGGGGATAGGGGAAAATATATGTATGTGGGTTAAGAATTGGCTCAGTGATAGGAAACAAAGGGTGGTTATTAATGGAAAACACTCAGACTGGGTCTCAGTTAACAGTGGGGTACCACAGGGGTCAGTATTGGGCCCCCTTTTTAACATTTATTAATGACCTTGTAGGGGGCATATAGAGTAATATTTCAATATTTGCAGATGACACTAAACTCTGCAGGGTAATCAATACAGAGGAGGACAATTTTATATTACAGGAGGATCTATGAAAACTAGAAGCTTGGGCTGATAAATGGCAAATGAGCTTTAATGGGGATAAATGTAAGGTAATGCACTTGGGCAGAGGAAATAAAATGTATAATTATATGCTTAATTGTAAAACACTGTGCAAAACTGGAACTGAAAAAGACCTGGGTGTATTGGTGGACGACAAGCTCACGTTTAGTGGCCAGTGTCAGGCAGCTGCTGCAAAGGCAAATAAAATAATGGGATGCATTAAAAGAGGCATAGATGCTCATGAGGAGAACATAATTTTACCTCTATACAAGTCACTAGTGCGACCACACTTAGAATACTGTGTACAGTTCTGGTCTCCGGTATATAAGAAAGACATGGCTGAACTAGAGCGGGTGCAGAGAAGAGCGACCAAGGTTATTAGAGGACTGGGGGGTCTGCAATACCAAGACAGGTTATTACACTTGGGGTTATTTACTGTGGAAAAAAGAAGGCTTAGAGGTGATCTTATTACTATGTACAAGTATATGAGGGGACAGTACAAAGACCTTTCTACTGATCTTTTTACTCTGAGGCCTGAGACGGGGACAAGGGGGCATCTTCTACGTCTGGAAGAAAGAAGGTTTAATCATAATCACAGACGGGGATTCTTTACTGTAAGAGCAGTGAGACTATGGAGCTCTCTGCCGCATGATATTGTAATGAGGGATTCACTGTTAAAATTTAAGAAGGGCATGGATGCCTTTCTTGAAAAGTATAATATTGCAGGTTATAAATACTAGATTCCTTGATAGGGCGTTGATCCAGGGAACTAGTCTGATTGTCGTATGGAGTCGGGAAGGAATTTTTTTCCCCAATGTGGAGCTTAGTGTTTGCCACATGGTTTTTTTTTGCCTTCCTCTGGATCAAGATGTTAGGCTATGGGTTGAACTAGATGGACTTGGTCTTCCTTCAACCTTAAAAACTATGTTACTATATAATGGTGGCGAAAACGCAGCACTTCCGCAAAATAATTGGTAGTGCTGTTTTTTTTCCGCAATGATAATCCGCAGCGGAAATTTCCACAGCATGTGCACAGCACATGCGGATCATCATTGGGGAACATGGCAGGCCTTCTACCATGCGTTAAGCATTTCTGCAGCGTTTTTGCCGCTGCGGAAACACTTAAAAAGGAATCGTGGGCACACAGCCTAAGGGGACATAAGGGAAAAAGTTTAATCTGAACATTCAAATCACTCCTGCCCCTCTATGACCCATTTTAAAATAAAACATATGGGCGTTATCCAATCAAAATATAAAAATAATTAACCTGATCAGTGAACGGCATAAAAACAAAAACCCTCATATGGCTGTATTGACAGAAAAATAAAGCTACTGCTCTTAGAAGAATAAGAAAAATGCAGAGCCGGGAAATAACATGGTCAGGAAGGGGTTAAATTCTGCCACTTCTATAGAAAATTGAACCCATTTCGCTGACTGCCTTCAATGGCAGCCAAATAAGGCAGAGGGTTAGAGGAATACCGACCTTATATTGTAGACTTCTAGGATGCTTAAGAAGTGGACAATCCCTTTAAGCTACATTGTGCAGACAAAGCCATGGCAGTGTAGAAGGCCGACAAGATCTCAGTGGAAAGGCTGCAGGTTTGCGTCTGCATTAGGCAAGTTATAGAGGTAGAAGTGTTGGGACCTTGTTGCTGTGCAGGTAGAATCTGGAGCCTCGGCACCGTCCTGCGGAGCCCATACTACAGGGAGGAGGAGCAGCGCCATGTGTAGTAATCTGAGCAGGATAGTCAGTGTTCAGCCAGCACTGATGGAGACTGACACCCCAACTCATTACCCAATACATGACCGGCTTAAAGACCCTCTCCCATCAGAGCTTATCCTCTTACTATATTGTAATCAGATTATACAGCACTGAACTTACAGCTGCTCATTATACCTTTCTACTGGGCTAATTATTCTCTTTTCTCTGCTCTATGTAGAATTAGCTGGGTCCCCTCCTGACCCAGCCGCTCTCATCCCCCTGCCAGGGACTTTTGCAGGGACTTATGACTCATACAAGGAAAACTGACCTCCTGTTTCTACATACAGCTTATAAATATTAGCAAAAATGTCCAATCACATTGTACATATAACGACATCCAAAAATGTGTGCGTCCAATGGACATTCCACACGGACAGTGTAGAGCAGGGGTCTCAAACTCGGCTGGGTATATGGGCCGCATATGGAAAAAATTAGAATTTGGGGGGCCTCATTCTTTGCAGGTCAAAGTGACATTTTTAGTGATGCCATTTTTTTTGTATACACCGTCTGAACATTTTTGCTGTGTTTATTTTATTTTTTTGTAGCTTGGGTCGTTACGGATGTGGCGATAATAAATGTGCACTTTTTGTGTTTACTTTAGTTTATATATAAAACAGCATTTTTAGTGGCAAAATATTTTTTCATGCTTTATTTTTATTTTTACAATTTTGTTTCCCTCTTTTGGCCACATAGAGTAATATAGTTTCAGAATTAGCACCATATATAGTAATTCTGGCAAACATCTAGTAATTTGCCCCATCCTGGTCCCCACCTTGTAGTAACGTGGCCCATCCTGGTGGTCCCCATCTTGAAGTAACGTGCCCCATCCTGGTGGTCCCCATCTTGCAGTAATGTGGCCCATCCTGGTGGCCCCCGTCTTGCAGTAATGTGGCCCATCCTGGTGGCCCCCATCTTGCAGTAATATGCCCCATCCAGGTCCCCATCTTGCAGTAATATGCCCCATCCAGGTCCCCATCTAGTAGAATTGTCCTCTGCGCTGTTCTTCACACACACAAAAAAGTAAAAAAAAAAAAGATTCCTTTCACCTGTCCTCCGTTCCCTCTGCTTCCTTTGTGCACATGTGGCCCGCGGGCCGCATGTTTGAGACCTGTGGTGTAGACGGTTATGTAAAAGAATGGGAAGCCACTAGGTGGCAGCACAACATCACATAACAGGATTTTTTATCCAGATGGCTGTGAATCTACTAGTCATTAGGTTACCTGACTCAAGTAATCATTCATAGATCTCCACAGCCAAATGTAGATGTATTGAAGTAGAACAGTGAGAGCAGAACCAGTTCGGCTTGTATTTTACCAGTGAGATTCAGAAACACAATTTAAACTTCCTTGACATTACAATAATAAATACCAACCAAGGCCGGTTACCACAACACTGAAAACTGACAGCCACAAGTGGGTTACTATCCTGGCAGAGCTACCATCCGGCTCCCCTACATAGAGGAATACCGAAAAGCCAATATATACGCCTAAGGAGAAATTGGTCAACGGTGAATGAGTACATGATAAAATCGAGGGAATTACAAAAACGCTTCCTACAAAAGGGATATCCTAAAAGTGCTAGGCCAACGCCCTTACAAGAGACAGAAATTCTCTATTGACCCCTAAAGCACGAGAACAACAAGATAATGAGATCCATCTAATAGGAACCTACGACGACCGAAATCAGGGGGTGATGAACATACTCTGATCTTTGGGCAATTTTGAGATCAGATAAAGATCTGCAAGATGTGGTCCCTGAGAGCCCCAGGGTCACATACAGGAGAGGCAGGAACCTTAGAGACCACCTTGTGCGCAGCCACTTTGTGGAGGACAACACGGGCAAAACAACGTGGCTGAGCAATGACACCACGGGGACTTATAGATGTGGTGACTGCAAAGCCTGCAAATACATCTGTAAAAGCAAGAAATGTATCAGTGCCACAACCAAACTAGAAGACCAAAATCACGAATTCACAAACTGCAAGACGCAAGGAGTAATCTATATGGCAACTCGCCAATGTCCGATGAACTACATCGGCAAAACCAAAAGAGTTCTGGAGACGGATATTGCACCATATCGGTTATGTCAGACGTAGGGAGGACACAACTCTCTCGAGACACATGCGTGAGAAACACACCTTGGACCCGTTTTCTTTATACTTTCAAGCCATTGAAGTAGTACGCCCCCCGAGAGGAGGTAATTGGGACCAACTGCTGCTTCAGAAAGAAAGTAGATGGATCCATAGAATGAAATCCTATAACCCACACTACACAAATGAAACATTGTCCTTCTCATGTTTCATTGACACATAATAACATTTTCACCCCCTATGAAACCTCTTGAACCTCGCTAGACCTAAAAACTCTCTAAAATATAATATGTAGAATCCAGTCCATGTTCTTCATAATGGATATTGGTCCACATAACTATCAAATCAGCGCCTTATAGGACCAAAACTATTAAAGTTATTATACTTTAAAATCACAAAGTGACCTCTTGAACAAATTGAACTTTGATAACAATTGGACAAATTTCATCAGAATTTCTTCCTTTGTTTTTAGATTATAAAATACTCATCTGAAGACTTAATAATACAGATACATCGGTACAATCAGACACTGATACAATCAGAATAAAAGTCATCCCAATGTCTATTATTATGGACATATTGATACGATCAAATGAAATGAACTTTGAGGAAAGAGACGTCCGCAAGCGTTTGCTGGTGCGGAAGCAGTGACATAGCCAGATGGCATTTGTCACGATGAAAGGAAGTTCTGCATCGATGTAAGTGTAGGTGGGACGAGGTAGCACATGAAACAGGCAGATCTGTCTGTAAACAAAACAAATGACAAACTACGAACAAACACTATTAACAACTCATATCGCAACAAACTCGTAGAGACGACATTATAAGATGCAATGCAATATACCAGTCTCCTTCCCTAGATATAAAAGACATATTAATACTGTGAGATCGCAGTGCAGCCAAGACATCTCTGTGAGAAAAAGATCCTCCTGGAAGAATGAGACGAGTCCCTGCATGATTATATGATCGCAACATGATACGCCTGCAACGCACCCGAGTCACTCGATTGGATGACAGAAGGGGGGCGCACAAGAGGGGGCACCAACTTTCCTATAAAGTCACGCTGGTTTAGCCGCCAGACGCTGCCGGCAACCCTGCCGATAAGTTTATTACAAAACTATCGTACTATCAAACCAAAAAAGATCATAGACTGTGAGCCCCTGATGACCATGAGAGTCTCATATAAGAATGATGAAACGCGTAGGGCTGAGCATTTCTATAGAAAGTACTACAAGAGATGATTAGCCAGGCTACCTCAATATAAAGCTCCTAGATCAGGAGAAACAAGCACCGCACCGGTATATGACGGCAGCACTATAAAGCCGTTCTGAAGAGAATAGCACAGGACATGGTAAAATGAATATTATTAATGCCATTATCAGACTGCAGACTCACAATGAGGTGAAATGAGATGTCATGATTTCTAATAGCCAGAGGCCAAATTGAAAAGGGAGTTATACATATAAATAAAGAGATACCCCTAGGAATTGTGACTAATCCCTGGCCTCCCAACAAGACAATATATATAAATGGTTAGCCGGTGAGATAAATTAAAACCATTCACAATAGTCCTATGTTTAGGATAATTTTAGGAAATTTGTGACGGATTTTGGACACTTAAAATCTTTTTAAAATATTGAATAAAGGTTATTTTTTATATTTTACTCCCATTGGATTTGACTGTGAAATACTGCAGAATTATCTTGGAGCATATTTATACTACACTGCTCAATAAAATAAAGGAGACACTCAAATAACACCTCCTAGATCTGAATGAATGAAATATTCTCATTGAATACTTAGTTCTGTACAAAGTTGAATGTGCTGACAACAAAATCACACAAAAATCATCAATGGAAATCAAATTTATTAACCAATAGAGGCCTGGATATGGAGTCACCCCCAAAATTAAAGTGGAAAAACACACTACAGGCTGATCCAACTTTGATGTAATGTCCTTAAAACAAGTCAAAATGAGGCTCAGTATTGCGTGTGGCCTCCACGTGCCTGTATGACCTCCCTACAAAGCCTGGGCATGCTCCTGATGAGGTTGCGGATGGTCTCCTGTGGGATCTCCTCCCAGACCTGGACTAAAGCATCCTCCAACTCCTGGACAGTCTGTGGTGCAACGTGACGTTGGTGGATGGAGCCAGACATGATGTCCCAGATGTGCTCAATCGGATTCCGGTCTGGGGAATGAGCGGGCCAGTCCATAGCTTCAATGCCTTCATCTTGCAGGAACTGCTGACACTCCAGCCACATGAGGTCTGGCATTGTCCTGCATTAGGTTTCACCCAGGGCACCAGCATAAGGTCTCACAAGGGGTCTGAGGATCTCATCTCGGTACCTAATGGCGGTCAGGCTACCTCTGGCGAGCACATGGAGGGCTGGTAGGTCCTTTCACAAGCATTTTGGTCGTACTATTGCTTCTGGTCGGCCTGGGCTCGCGTCATTGTCGTGCACCAGCTGTGCCAAGGCCTGCATTTTGTCATGGAAGCGTAAGACATTCAATGACTGACACTCCAGGGGAGGCCAAGTCCCCTTCCCAGACCTCCTTCACCAGAGCCAGGTGCCCCGCGCACGCCAGTCGTACAGGAGCTCAAAAGGGAGAACCCCGTTGAGGCCCATGGAACCTCCCGGTAGGCAAGGAGCAGGTGTGGGAGGTACCGCGCCCAGTCGTGCCCCTAGGAGTCAACCAACATCTTAAGCATCTGCTTCAGAGTGCCAGTTCGCACAGGCCATTGGTCTGTGGGTGGGATGGGCTGGTCACCAGATTTTGCACCTGTATTTGCTTACAGAGGGTCTCCATCAGCTGCGACATGAACTGGGTTCCCCGGTCGGTGAGCATTTCCTGGGGAAAACACACTCGGGAGAACATCTTCAGTAAGGCGATAGCCACCTTGTCTGCCCGAATGGATGACAAGGCTACCGCTTCTGGGTACCGGGTGGCATAGTCTACTACCATCAGTATGAAGAGTTTCCTGGAGCTGCTGGGAGTGGCCATCGGGCCAGCCAAATCCACAGCCACCCTCCTGAAAGGCTCTTCGATGATGGGCAGAGTTACCAGTGGGGCTTTGGGCCACCGCCCCACCTTCCCCACCCTCTGACAGGTGTAACACGAACGGCAGTAGACAGTTACCTCAGCCCCCAACCTTGGCCATTAGAAATGCTGGGCTAGCCTGGCCTTGGTCTTATGGATCCCTAGATGTCCAGCCATCGGAATTTCGTGTGCCATCTGCAACAAACTCCACCCTGAACGGATAGGGTACCACTAACTGTCGATCCCTGGGCCACGCCTCCGGTGAGCCTCGCTGGACTGTTACCCGGTATAGCCATCCTTGGTCCCAGACCACCCACTGGAGGACCGAGTTCGAGGGAGGCTGTGCCGCCCGCTCCTCACGAGGCTTCAGGCTGTCAGTCTCTACCACCACCTGAAACCCCTGACTGGACATGGACAGAATAGACAAACCTGCCACATCTCCTGGCCTCCGTCTGACCCGGCAGCCACTTGGTCGGAAGGGGAGAAGCCGTCGGACTCCCGAGGGGCCACTAGGGCCCGGGTGCCGCCACTGCAAGCAACAGTGGCTACGGCCGCTGAGACCGCGGGTAGCGCCAGTTTCTCCTCTGCTTCTGACCAAGCATCTGGTCTAAAAGGACTACCCTGGCCCTCTAACATCCTGGTTGTGGAGGAACCCTACCATGCGGCCTTACCTGGGAGCCCTATCTCTCCTGGAACTGCCCCGCCCTCCATGGCATGCTCCCCCTCTGCAGCTGTTTGCCCCTTGTCTGCCCCCTCTGCAACAACCTCACAGGACAAATTTCTCCAGCCTGCCGTATGGCCACATTCTGAGGCCTCATCACAGCTGACTTGATTGATCTCGTCCCCCATGGGGAGAGAGGTGTTAGGGGCTCAGGGTGGTAGTTGTGGTGAGGGGCTGCTGTGTTCCCACACTCTGGCTCCCTGATAAAGACACATGTCCCAATTCTCCTGTGCTCTGTATGTGGTGTGTAACACTCACGTTTTGGTCGCAGATCTCTGCAGTCTTCGGTTCTTCCACCTCAGGAACCACCGCACACACATTAGGGAACTTCCACTCCATTTTATAAAAAAGAACTTTACTTGAACGTTTGAATACAACTTCATACAGCATGCAGCATTGATCACATACACCTTGGCGATGGACAGCACCGGCTTGATGCCTCCAATCCCGGAGCCGGCGAAAGTTTTATCAGGTATCAAATCCTAGGGTGACACCAGTTCGGGCCGCACAAGGGTCATCTCAGCACCGGTGTCTCACAGTCCCATTGCTCTGGCGTGGCCTATGGTAACAGTCTGAAAGTTGTCAAGGGACCTCCCACCACCCCCACTCACACACAAAACAGTGGACAGATTCTGGGACGAGGATCAACTGCTCTCATTAGGGCCCACATGTGATCGACCCAGCAGTCTGCAGGACACCACTGCATACTCTGGAGCTTCTTCCGGTATGACTCAGGAGTCAAGTTGTACTGCCAGACCAGAGCCTGCTTGATGTCCTCATAGCTCAGGGTGGTCTCACTGTGCAAGTACCCAAAGATTTCCAGGGCCTTACCCCTAAGCTGAGGGGTTAGGAACCGGACCCACTGTTCCTCAGGCAGATGGTACTGATGGCAGTTTTTTTCAAATGCCAGCAAGAAAGTGTCCAAGCCCCCTCCTTTGTGCAGAAGGGAGAAGTCATTCGTCCATAGCTTCGGGACTCGGATCTCGGGGGACTTGCGACTGGCTGGGGCCTGCAGTTGGAGCTGGAACACATCTTTCTGGTGCTCGTGCTCCCGCTGACGTTCTGCTATGAGGGTCTCATAGGTGGCCCTGTCTCCAACCTGGAGACTCGCTAGGGAAACTTGTATGAGGGGGGTCAGGTGGTGGGTAGCCCACTGCGGGACCGACCACTGGTGAATCTCTCTCTGGGGGGGCCTAAGTTGGACTCCCCTTCTCTTAGAGTGACGTGGTCTTCCACCTCCTCAACACCATAAGGTGCATTGGCCATCTCCTTGGTTTTGGCCCTGGTGCCACTGGCCATCCTTGCACTCTATGGTCAGTGACACCGAACTGCCACCTGATGCACCCACACACACCTTACAGTATTTGCACTCGGACTGTCTAGTGCTGAGCTGATCTTAAGTGTCTGAGTATGCGTTACACACACACACTATTATCTTGATCCCACCGCTTGCCACCAATGCAAAGAAATTGGCAGGAGGGACCCCACAGAATCCTACCACTGTCGGAACTGATGAATCCACACCCCACCACCTGCCTGACGTCACAATTACGTGAGACGGAGCATGTGGTACGGATCTGTCATTTGCACCATCGTGACATTCCGCACCCCCTCGAGGATGTGTAAGGTCAGATTGGCACAGTTCTACACAGACAATGGGACCTCTGCTTATAAAATATATAATTCCCGGCATGACTATATTCTCAACTACAGCTGGAACTTTTATGCTGAAAGGGGCCCTGCCCACACATTCCCCTGTCATGACCTCACTGTGGGCTTGGCACCACTTCATGGTTTTATTAAGATCTCTAACTTCCACAATAACTCCTCGCTGGTTGATCGCAGAAGTTTCCATGTAATATCACATTTTTTATTACAAATTTACCTTTCTTTAGAGGCTAGACATGACATATCTTCCTTCTTGCATCATAGCGCACCCGTACTGTTCTCAGATAAGGAAAAATATGTATATTGTTCCTTAGCTAACCCTGCCACTAAAAATATGTATCCTATCACAATCAGCGTTATAGAAACTCTGATATTCCATATTTCATTTCAGTGCCTACCAGACTGCAGCTTGAATACATGTGCAAATGGAGATGAGCTAAGCTTCAAAGGAATTCTAGGAGCTGTATCCTTTTCACCCAGGTGTCAATTCATCACTCCTGTCTCCATTTTATATGGTGATTAGCCTGAACACTTGGTGGATCCCGCTATTTGCATATGGGCAATTGGGAAGAGTGTAAGCTCTTGCTCCTTTGACAAATGGTAGATAGGGGAGGAGGGAAGAGTGAGTGGGATTTCGGAGGGGGAGAAAGATTCTCAATATTTCTATGACCGTGACATTTCCCATTCTCTTGGGATCTCGAAAATCTAGATTATGAATAACTAGGACATGCTATAATTCAATACAGAGTTATGGGAATACTGTATCTGACACAAAGGGCATGCTGCATGGCTGGGGTCCAAAGGGGGTCTTGCTGTGGCAGCTTCTTGGCTGAGAGCTGCTGTGAGACATTTGTCACTCGCTGCCTCTCTGCCCCCTCCCTTCTTAGCTGCAGAAGTGTCCAGTTACAACTGTATGCTGTAGACCTCTATAATCCCGCCAAACAGGGCACAATGATTGACATGGGGTTAAATTTTCAATATTCTTCTCAAGGCAAAATCACATTAAAAAAAGATGGCATCACTTGCTAACTTCTGTGATCAACCAGTGAGAAGTTATTGCAGAAATTATAGATTTCATAAAACCATGAAGGACAGAGATGAGCCCACGTGAGGTCATCACAGGGGAGTGTGTGGGCAGGGCCACCCCTTCAACATAAAAGATCCAGCTGAATATGGGTCTATACTCATGCCGTGAGATACATATTTGTAAGCACAGGTCCTGCTCCATAACAGTCCATTGGAGCACCTCTCCTCCAGGTAAATTGAATAGTCTCTGATCTGTCTAGTAAGTTCTTCCATTAATACCTTTTATTTTGTGTAACTGTATATGTATTGTACTGTCCCTCTTTGTAAAATCCTTTGTATATTTTTTCATAAACCTTGCCTCCCTTTGGATTAAATATAAAATGTATTAGTCCTGTTTCTTCTGTTCTGTAATCATTCCTCCCCCGAAGCCATACGCTACCAGAAAGCAGGAGTCCGATCAGGCCTGTATTTAGAACTGATCGGTGGTGGCAGTGAATACTATTAATTGGGTTATCGTGAAGCTGGCAATGATCGTATGGGGGCATATACACATTCAATGCGTTGAAATTCGGAGGCGTGTACGCCATACGCTCACGGCTTGCTTGCCGGTAACTACATAGTGAGTAATCAGGATAGTCTGTGTGTGCAAATCCCTGACAAATTGGTGGCAGCGGTGGGATATTGTAAGATCTCGCCGATGCCTTCCCCCATAGTTCACTATCCAGCTACATCTAATTTTCCTACTTGTCAACTGGGCATTCTGCATATGGGCTGCTTAGATTGCCCTCTTTTGTCCTATTGCAAAAGAGGAGGTGAGAGGGGTGAAGGAATGCCCCTTTACTAGTGGCTTCAGAAATTGCAATATTTTCTATGACACGGTGCAATACCACATTATTATGCTATATAGTGAAAATACCAGTTTCCTTCAAAGCTCTGATTCAGATCAGTTCAAATATAGTCGAGACAGGGACCTTCAGCATGCCACCAGCTTTCATTTTAACTCATCGGCCTCATCCCAGAGCGCCAATGGGAGCCAGCGGCATTTAAATGGTTAACAGCTGCGGCCGAAACGAAGCTCTGACTGCGACTGTTAGAGATAAAATGTCAGCTATATAGAAAGGGTTGTCCACTACTCAAACAGCTCTCAATCACAATATTTCCTACATATAAAACAGCTATAATCACCTTTTGTGCTGTTGCTGTTCTACCCAAGTCTGCGCTTAGTCTCCCAGGACTCGAGTGACCTCATATCACGCAGTCAGTAGCCATTTCGCTCTCACTTCCTTCAGACGAAAGGGACACCCTAAAGAAGTGTAATCTGCTGCTGCTCTCTGGCTGTCAGTTCTGTTCAAAGGATGAGAGAGTGATGCAGTTGTAGCGCCCAGAGGGTTCGGTTGCTACAAGGGTATTGCACCTTAACCAGAGGTGTGATATTCCACTCCCAGGTAAGGATGGAGTATGGACCAGGGCTCAGTTAGCTGCATACACACACTCCTCATTTCCGGGGGACAGTTCGCAGATGCTCCCATTTATTGCAGGCACAACTGACCATGTCCCTGGCTGGAGTGGGGAGGGGGGAGAGAACCCGGTGATGCAGGAGCAGAAGGGGACGGTTTCTGGAGCATAGGAAGGAGCTCATTGGTTGCAGGTCACCTGAGCTCAGACACAGTGAAGCAGATAAAAGGTGGGGGCCATCTTAGGAGAGTGTTCAGTCGGTTAGTTCAGAGAGGGAAGAAGTTCAGCCAGAGAGGGCTGACAGGGAGCTGAGGCTCAGCTTGGGCTCAGCTCCACGAGGCAGGCCTAGAGAAGAGGCCGGGGCCAGGAAGGAGAAGAGGAGAAGGAGAAGGAAGGTGGAGAGAAAGAGGAGTAGAAAGGCTCCAGAAACAAGAAGGCAGAAGGGACCCTGAGAGAGAGAACTACATAACCGGACACTGGGATCCGAGGCTGTCAGGGTTGCAAGCCCGGCAGCAGATAACCTACCTGCGAGGGATTTTAGATCCCTGGGCCTGAGAAGCCTGGAGGCTCCGCCACACAGAGGGACTGGTACAGCACAGAGAAGCAACAGGTACCTAAGGCCCGAGTTGCAAGCCATACAGGCGTAGTACACGGCCAGCTCAGGGACGTGGGCTATCACACCACTAAAGGGTGAGATAGTCAGCAAGGGCAGAGAGAACGGTAGGCCTACCCACTCACCCTGACCAGTGGGGCTCGCCTGAATGTTCTCAGACACCCAGGCCCATTCCTACCCTGTACTCCTGTTGGGTCATAAGTACCACCTACAATAAAGACCCTGGACTGTTTGAAGTAGACTCTGGACCTTTATTATTGCGGCCTGCACCATCACCCCCAGCATCCTATTACCTGCTCTGAGGCTACACTCTTCCCGTGGGGAGTTATCCTATCCCTGTGCTGCATATCTACATCAGCCTCAGCGGTCTGCCTTGCAGCGGCGGTCCTCCCTGACCGCAATCCACAGGTGGCGTAGTCTGACATTCAAAACCCTACAAATAGATTGTCACAACATTTGGTCTGACCACCCTGAGCCACGGGATCAGGTTGCCACTACTACCCCCATCATCACACTGAAGCCCGGTTCCAAGTGCCCCACGGCCCAGGGGGTGAGTCACAGTCACTGATTGGCTGCAGGGATCCTATGATTAGTCATGCATGTGACTCGCCCCCTGAGCCGTGGGGTACCCGGAACTAGGCCTTCTAGTGTACGGTGCTGATGGGGGTAGTAGTGGCAACCCGATCCCGTGGCTCAGGGTGGTCAGACCAAATGCTGTGGCAGTCTATTTATAGTTTTGTGAATGTCCGACTACGCCACCCGTGGATTGCGGTCAGAGATAACCGCCGCTGCGAGGCAGACCGCTGAGGCTGGTATTAGTGTGCAGCACAGGGATAGGATAACTCCCCATGGGAAAAGTGTAGCCTCAGGGCAGTGAAAATGAATGCTGGGGGTGATGGTGCAGGCGCAGCATAAATGACACAGAGTCCAATGATGCAGTCCAGGGTGTTTTACTCACAGTTGATATCCAAGTCACTTCTGTCAGCAAGGACTGCCCGAGCCGTGCTGTGTCCACCAAGTGAGGAGCTCGGTCAACCCCCAGGCAATTCAGGAGTATGGCACAGGACCCCCTTCTGTCCTTTCTCTGGCCTCTCGTGCCCCACCAGTGTCCTGACTTCTGTCCGGCTACCGCGGACCGTGTCGGGTAAGCATTGGCCTTCACTTCCCGCTATCCTATATGGTGCCTCCCTAGCAGGTTTAGCGGGGGGGTCGCACCAATAAATGGTCACAACCTCCGGTTCTTGGCTGAGGGTAGATTCGCCTCCACCAACTTAGGGATCCGGTACCTTTCCACGGCCTGACCCTTTCACCCGGTATAATGGGGTTTGCAATGGTTGCTGGCCGTTCTGCACTCTTAGGATCCCTCCTGCCTTCTTGTTTCTGGAACCCTTCCACTCCTCTGTCTCTTCTCCTTCCTTCCTTCTTCTCTTCTTCTCTCTGGCCCCGGCCTTCTCTCTAGGCCTGCCTCATGGAGCTGAGCTCAGGCTGAGCTGCTGCTCCCTGTCACCTGTCAGCTCTCTCTCTTACTACTCCTACTATTCTCCTAGACTTGAGATGGCTCCCACCTTATATCTGCTTCTCTGTGCTGAGCTCAGGTGACCTGCACCCAATGCGCTCCTTCCTATGCTCCAGAAACCGTCCCCTTCTGCTCCTACACCACTGGGTTCTCTACCCCCTCCCCACTCCAGCCAGGGACATGGTCAGTTGTGCCTGCAAAAATGGGAGCACCATCGAGCTTTCCCCCGGAAATGGGGAGTGTGCGTGTGCAGCTAACTGAGCCCTGGTCCACACTCCATCCTTACCTGGGAGTGGAATATCACACCTCTGGTTGAGGTGCAATACCCCTGTAGCAACCGAACCCTCGGGGTGCTACACATGCCCCAGGAGACCAGACACAGACATCACTGGAATGGCGTCGGCTGCAGGGTTCCCGTGATATGTCATGCATGCTCCAGGAGACCAGACGCCGACATCACTGGAATGGCGCCCGCACCAGAGGAGAGCATAGCTGCTATTTCACATGATTGAAACCGTAATTAAGAAGGGGTTGTCTGAGTAATGGACAACCCCTTTATTTCAGTCTGCATCAGACACGTGTGGAAGGAGTTCAGCTCCTGAGCCCCCTCCACATGCGTTCACCTCAGCGCGGACGTACAGTTACGCCCATATATGCAAAGGGGTCAAATTCATATAAAACATTAAATGTTATTCTGAATTTATCTGCCTTTCATTCATTTCTAACAGTAAATCCTCATAGTAGTTGGTGCTCAGTTTTTCAGATTCAGAGCTCCAAATTTTCATAAGCAAAATTAAAGGGGAGGCATCATAAAAAAAGTTTACTTTAAATGCATTCAAAAAAGTTGGCGATATTTTCCCATATCAAAATTTATATTTAAAATTAGAAATCTTAGAATTTTTTACACTGACCCCTGAGGCTATTCTATGTTCATATGTCCTGTTCTTTCAGGAAATCTACATTAACAGCAATAAACTCACTTAGACACTATGGGCCTCATTCAAAGCCAGAATACTAGTGTAAAAAGCTTTGAAAAGTCACAAAGTTTTAGCGCAACTCGAAGCTGGGCTGAAATTGTGACTTTTTAGCGTTCACACTCCATTTTCACCCAGCCCTGATAAAGTGGGCACCAGCAAAATTTTATAAGCTGTGGCATTCTCTGTGCGACATATCTTACTCCAGTCACTGACTGGAGTAAGATTATTGGCAAGGCACACATGGAGACACACAAGGCGCTCGCTAGTTCTCTGATAGTCCTGATTCATTGACCTCTGCATGACTCTAGCACACCGACCTCATCAAGATTAGCATGAACACCACCGGTCTGAAGTCAGGGCCTCTATTTTGCATTGAAGCGTCCAATGAGCTTGTACAAAGATCATTGGGTGAAGGGGAGTAAGGTCAGGTGTGACATCAACTGTGATTGGTGGAACCTGCGTTATCAGCTGTATGTTACCGGTCATTGTAATCCGGCCTCTGATAAAAAGCTTTGCTGAAAATTCTTCCAGAAAGGACAGAAGTAAATGTCTAAAATAGCCCTGGTGGCCAGTGTGAGAACTGCAAGATTGTGAGAAGAAAGTATGAAAACATTAAAAAAAACACACGGAAAACAAACTAATTTAAACATTTTCTGATGACTAGATCTGAGCGAATCGATTCAACGGGAATCAAGCTCATGTTGAATTTTTGTGCCTAAAATGAATGTCACCTTTTGAGACATTGCAGAAGATTGCATCAGTCAGAGAAGACGGGCTTTCCCAGAATGCCTTGCTGCCATCATATTAGGTCTCATCTGCATTGCACGCACGAGTTGTAGCAGTTTTAATGGATAGAACGTGTACTCAATGTATGGTGCTATTCACACACCAGTGTTTTTACACACCCCTTGTGTCCATACAGAACACACAGAGCCATGTCCATTTTTTTTCCGGCAGCACGGATGACACGGAGGTCCAATAGTGGTCTATGGGTCGGTCAGTGTGCCATCAGTGTCCTGTACAAGTTTAACATTGTATAGGAGAAGCTTTGTAATTTCTTTATCCATCGGTGAAAAACACTGATCGAAAACTGAGGACACCGGTACCATTTTTTCACGTATAGGTTTAAACCCTGCACATGTGAATGAGGCCTAACATAGTATAGCTCAGACAATTAAGAAGGACTATTATAGCAAGTATAAAAGCAGAAGCAGGAAAGGAAGCAGCCATTTTGTGGTGAACCTGGATAGAGAAAAGTACATCACAGCTCACAGCCTAGCCATAGAAATAGGGAGAGAAAGCCATGAAACATGATAGAAAACAGACAGAGAGAGAGGGCGACATCAATGCAGTGAAGGGGATTAGTGTGTTAAGGAAAAAAGGGAATGGCGTCATACATGTTTTTCAGGGCAAGTAGAGGCTTTGGAAGACATTTGCAGAGAATGGAATTTCCTGGGAAAACTCTGCAAATGTAAGTTTCAAAAGTCTTGCTCATCTTTACTGATCGGTCATTATCCATTGGTGGCAGTTTTACCTATAGTATGTTCCCCTCCATACAGGGCAATAACTCCCCTGTGGGCCTCATTGTTCCAGTTACCTTACACATCTTCCTTCCGTGTAGTGCACATTCCCATCATCTTCATGCTTTCCCATCCTGCACAGCCGGCTGCAGCGGAGGAGGATCAGGACAAATTCCTATCCTCCTCCTTGAGGGATAAGAGGGAATGTGGAGCCATCACCCTGCTCCATGCTGCTCTGCTCCTCCAAGCTAATTACTCTAAAGGCAAAACCTGGGACTGAGCTTTATATTAACTCTTCTCCTCCCGCCTTCTGGATGCTACATAGCTAATCTGTTGGGTTAACCCTGTAGTGTGTAAAGTGCTGAATTATACAACAGTGATATGTCTTCTACTCACAAAAATGGTGTAAGTGTGATGAGTGTTTTTGATCAGTTTCATCACAGTTTGGTCAGGGTTCATTAGCTTTTCTCAGCTGAAAATAAAACTGATGAATGTTTCTCCCCCTTCTCATAACCAACAGTCCATTTCATGACTGGCACACAGATGACATCCAAATGCTGTCCACATTTTTTGCGGCCTAATAGACTTGCATTGGTGATACTGTATATAATTTTGTGTGGACCACTTAGGCCTCATTCAGACATCAGGTTTTTTCATGTACGAGAAAAATGGAGCGAGTTTAATCAGTGATTTTTACCTTAGGTTGGTCAGAATTACATCAGTACTTTTCCCATCGGTCAGTCAAAAACGGACAAACTTCATCCGAGTTCTGGCCCATCTTTTAACAGACCCGGACACTTTCATTGATGAATTTGATCTGACACTTGAATCAATATAAAACATATCTCAATGAAAAATCATGGACATGTGAGCATCCCCATAGACTGTCATAGGTACACAGGCTACCTGTGAAAAAAATAAAAAATAGCACAGAAACTAACAGGTGAATGAGCCCCAAGACTGTGAAAATACACTGGCATGTAAACAGGCCCATAGACATGGGTGTACATAGAAATCATGGGATCCCATAGCAGAAGTGCTAGTTGTCCCCCACCCAACAAAAAAAATAACATTCGACGGGGTCACAGAAGAGCATATCTCACAACTTTCCAGCCTTTAGAAAGTAATTTTCCTCCTACTGAAGCCCCAGATTCCTCTTTCATTGCATGTTTAAAGTATGATACCAACAAAAGTGCCCAACAAACACAGTATGTGAATTCTTTCACAGTACCCTCCACATGCACATAATGATGACCCTACTGTACTCGACTTCAACTCCCCCGGCAAAGTATGGTGACCGTGACACAGTGTGATCCCCCAGCTTTGGCCCCCACACAGCCCTCTATAATGTATAATAGGTCATCATACAGTATAATGGCCCCACACCTCACCATGCTGTATAATGGCCCCCACTAGCTCTCCAAACAGTACAACCAAACAGTGCAATGACCCCCACACTGCCCTCCACATGGTATGATGGTCCCCACACAAACCTTCACACTGTATAATTGTTTGCATACAGTATATTGGCCCTCACATAGCCCTCCACAAAGTATAAAGGCTCCCACATAGCCCTCGAAATATTATAATAGCCCCCACATAGCCCTCTATATACTATAATGGGCCCCATATTCCTCCATATTGTATAATGCAAAATCATAATCTTTTATATAGTGTGCTGAACCCTATAGTCCTCCATATAGTATCATGCACTCCCCATAGTCTTCCATATAGTATAATGCACTCCCCATAGTCCTGCATATAGTATAATGCAATCCACATAGTCCTCCATACAGTATAATGCACCCCATATTCCTCCATATACTATAATGCACTTCCCATAATCCTCCATATAGTATAATGCACTCCCCATTGTTCTCCATATAGCATAATGCACTCTCCATAGTCCTCCATATAGCAAAATGCACTCCTCCATATAGTAAAATGCACTCCTCATAGTGCTCCATACCGTAAGATGCACTCCTCATAGTCCTCCATATAGTATAATACACTCCCCATAGTCCTCCATACAGTATATGGCACTGCCGATAGTCCTCCATGTAGTATAATGCACTCCCCATAATCCGCCATATAGTATAATGCACTCCCATAGTCCTCCATATAGTATAACACACTCCCCATAGTCCTCCATATAGTATAATGCACTCCCCATGGTCCTATATAGTCCATACAGTATAATGCACTCCTCATAGTCCTCTATACAGTACTATGACCACCACAATGTGTTCATTGATTTAAAAAAAAATACTCACCTCTCCTCCATGTTCTCCGCTGCTCAGGTCTATGCAGCAAGCATTCTGAAGTGCTTGCACATCTCAGGGCAGTGGATGCCATGTAATGATGTCATAGGGCCCGCTGTACTGAGACGTCAGATGCTGAGGAAGAATGACGAAGTAGGAAGTCACAGGCCCCATAGTACTCGCGTGGCCTATGTTCCAACAATGAGCTTTTGGTTTGCTTTTGACACTAATTATTTTCTGTGGCAAAAACTGAGTGTTTTACAATTCAAGCAAAGTGGATGGAATTTATAGAAACCTCATGGCCACTGTGCTTTAATTTTATTCAGCGTAAACTGAGCTGCGGTGTGTGTATCAAATCCACATCATGTCAATTTCTCTTGTGAGTATGCTGAGTTTTATGTGTGGATTTTCCCCATAGATTTTCATTAGATGCCGAAAATCTGCAGGTAAAAACGCACATACATAGTCCTGCATATAGTATAGTGCAATCCACATAGTCCTACATACTGTATAATGCACTCCACATAGACCTCTATATAGTATAATGCACCCCATATTCCGCCATATAGTATAATGCACTCCCCATAGTCCTCCACATAGTATAATGCACTCCCATAGTCCTCCACGTAGTGTAATGCACTCCCCATAGTCCTCAATGTAGTATAATGCACTTCCATAGTCCTCCATATTGTATAATGCACTACCCATAGCCCTCCATACAGTATAATGCACTACCCATAGTCCTCCATATAGTATAATACACTCCCCATAGTCCTCCATATAGTATAATGCACCTCCATCGTCCTCCATACAGTATAATGAATTCCCCATGGTCCTCTATACATTACTATGACTACCAAAATGTGCTCATTGATTTAAAAAAAAAAATACTCACCTCTCCTCCTTGTTCCCCGCTGCTCCGGTCTATGCAGCAAGCATTCTGAAGCGCCTGCACATCTCAGGGCAGTGGGTGCCATGTAGTGATGTCATCAGGCCCGCTGTGCTGAGACGTCAGACGCTGAGGAAGAATGATAGAGGAGGAAGTCACAGGCCCCATAGTACTCTTGTGGGTTATGTTCCCACAATGAGCTTTCGGTTTGTTTTTGACAATATTTATTTGCTGTGGGAAAAACAGAGTGTTTTGCAGTTCAAGCAAAGTGGATGGGATTTTATAGAAACCTCATGGCCACTGTGCTTTAAAGGGGTTGTCCACTACTTTCACATTGATGCCATATCCATAGGATAGGGCATCAATTTATGTTTGCCCGGGGTCCCGCACACAGCACCCCCGCCATCAGCTGTTATCGGTGCCGGCGGTGGCCGCCGGCCGGAAGTGCTTACCTTCCGGTGACTGGTGGCCATGTTGTAGTGGTCGGCACTTGTTAGTGCACATCAAACTGCCATTCAATTGAATGGGAGGCGGATGTGCAGTACCCCGCGGCGGCCACTACAGATGGATGGCCAAACACCGCAGGCAAGTACTTCCGGCCGGTGGCCGCCGCCGCCAGCACCGATAACTTCTGATCGGCAGGGGTGCTGCGTGCAGGACCCCGGCCGATCATACATTGATGCCCTATCTTATGGATATGACTCGCCCCCTGGGCCGTGGGTTACCCGGAACCGGGCAATAGGGCAATAATGGGGGTAGTAGTGGCAACCCGGTCCATGGCTCAGGGTGGTCATACCAAATGTTGTGGCAGTCTATTTGTAGGGTTTTAAATGTCCGACTACGCCACCCGTGGATTGCGGTCAGGGTTAACCGCCGCTGCAGTGCAGACCGCTGGGGCAGATGTAGGTGTGCAGCACTAAGTAGTATAACTCCCCACGGGAGGAGTGTGGCCCCAGGGCAGTATATAGATGGATGATGGAGGGGATGATTCTGACCGCAATAGCCAGGAAACGGAGGCCTCTTAAACAGTTCAGGGTCTTTATTAGAACAGGTGAGACGACCCAAAAACAGTCCCGGCTCGGAGGGGGCCTGGATGTCTGAGAACAAGTGGGAAGCTGGCCCTGGTCAGGGTGAGGGTGAAGGCCTACCATGCTCTCTGCGCTCTTTCTGGCTATTTCCCTCCTTGTGGTGTAACAGCCCACGTTCCTGAGCTCACCGTGTCTTCTCGCCCGTATGGCTTGCAACTTGGGTCCCTTTCTACTCTTGGCCTGGTGCAGCTTTGCTGGTCCCTTCTGCTGTGGCGGAACCTCCGGGCTTCTTAGGCCAAGGAACATACAGTCCCCTGCGGGCTGGTTATTTGCTGTAGGACTTGGATTCCTAACAGCCTCGGACACCAAGTCCGGTAGATCAGTTTCTCTCTCAGCCAGGACAGGCTCTCCTCGCCTTCCGTCCCTGGCTCGTGGCTCCTCTACTGCCACACGACCTCCTCAGCTTCAGCTGAACTGGCTCTCCCTTCTCTGGGACACCTCTCACTCCAGAGACAGGTCATCCAGAACTCTCTAACCCTGCCCCCAGTTCCAGCTTTTATAGGGTCAGCCTGCTCCCCCTACTGACTTGGGACAGGAGGTGCTGCATGCTAATGGTCCCTGACCAGAGAACCTCCCCCTTGCTCTCAGACACAGCTTTATTATACATTTGTGGCATCCAGGCCAGGGTGACACATTCCCCCCTAGTAAAACTTAGTACTCCGGGACTAACAGGAAACACAAATATAGGTTATAAACAACAACATAACATATTTACAAGTGCATTTTGTCCTTAAGGAAACGGCGCTTCCGTTACCGGGTGTCCATTTCACCCAACAAGGCGAAGTCTTTGAGCGATGTAGGGACCTGTCCAAAGCAAACCCCAAACGTTGGGCGTGGCTGCAAGGCAAAACTACCTACTTTGGACCACACGGGGCCACGCCAGACAGGTTTTTCTTCCGTGGCCGTCTTCGCAAGAGGCACCAACTGCAACTATCTACATGATAGTTCCGGTTATTCATCGTCCATAACCTGTCAGTCCATGAGCTAGAAAAACTAGAAAAACATAATTAATAACCAGGGTACAACATAACACATTAAATACATACATTATCCACTTAGATCTTCCAGCGAGCTGGCATTTGCCCCTTAGTGCTTCGGGTTGACCTACGTAACCCACTGTCTGGTGGTGGTCTAACCTGGTTTTTCTCACTAGCGCTCGGGGTGCAGTCACTGGCTAAACTTACAGGCAGGGCAGGCAGCTGTCTGCGGGTCCTCTGGCTTACCGCAGGCATGGCAGGCTCACTGTCAGCAGAGGGTTGACTCTCCTGGGCTGCTGGTACAGGCCCTTCTGCCTCTGGAACTGCTTGTTCTTCTCCACCTTCCTGCTCTGGTGTAGGTTGTTGCTGAGCCGGTTGCAGGAAATGCAGGACGGGTACCACTATGGCACCGTTTTTTCGAGTCCAGGACTGAGGGAATTCTCCGAGAATGGTGCTGATCATTTCTTCCTTGTCCTCTGCGGATTCAAGGTCACTTTGATCCTCTTCTGCACTACGGAGTTGCTCGGGGCACATTTTTAGGTGGTCTCTGGAGACGGTACTAGTGGTTTCTCCTCCATCCTTAGTGACCACGCACACCTTCGGGTTGTCGTGATCAGACTGCAGTACTGTGCAGGGTTCCCTTTCCCACTGGTCATCCAGCTTGTGTAGCCTTCTCTTTCGCTTCAGAACCTGCTCACCAGGTTCCAAGGGACAAGCAGGGACGTGTTGGTTGAAGAGCCTCTCTTGCTTTTGTCTCGCCTGGGCCAGGCTCTTCTCCACACTCTCCTGTACCTTCTTGTACTGCAGTCGCCTTTCCGTATCCCAGTCCGCATCTGGGGAGGTGTCCTTGGGTGTTAGGACTCCCATCTCCAGGTCTATGGGCAGCTTACCTGGTCTGGCTCTCATCAGGTAAGCCGGGGTGCAGTTTGTAGCATTCACCGGGATATGGTTGTATAAGTCTATCAGGTCCGGCAGTTTTTCTGGCCACAGGCTGCATTCCTCCAGGGGCAACGTCTTCGTGAGATCAATGACTATATTGTTCATTTTCTCACACATCCCGTTGGTTTGTGGGTGGTAAGGCGTTGTCCGAATCTTCTTACAGCCATAGAGGTTGCAGAACTCTTGGAAGATTTTGGCCTCGAATGCAGGACCTTGGTCTGTCAGGACCTGTTCTGGATACCCGTGTGGGTGGCAGAAGGTTTGCTGGAAGGCTCTGGCCGCCGTTTGAGCTGTCAAGTCTTTTACCGGGACCACCACTAGAAATCGGGAATAGTGGTCCATGATTGTCAGGGCATAAACGTATCCTGACCGGCTTGGAGCCAATTTGACGTGGTCCAGAGCTACCAGCTCAAGAGGCTGCTTGGTGACGATGGGCCTCAAAGGTGTCTTCTGGCTGGTGCGGTCCTTCCTCCTTAGATTACAAGGGCCACAGTCTCTGCTCTGTTATGCACACGCCCGGACTGACTGGCGTGTGCGTGTTTATGTAGTGATTGCACTGTGCCATGAACCGGAGAGTGCCTGGAGGGGCGTAACTAAGTATCTGCCCGATCCGACCAAGGTCGCACGACGGCATACGACGCCAGTGCACCAGGGAGGAACCGAGCAGAGGAACCAGGGTCTACTCCAGGTCAGACTCCAGACACGGCTGTTGACCCACACCGGGGAATACAGGAACAGGCAGACTAGAGCACAGGCTGGGTAGGGTCCAGTACAGACTGGGAGACAAATTCGAAACCGCAGACGCGGCGGACAGAGCTGAAAAAAGCGAAAACCGCAGACGCGGCGGACAGAGCTGAGCAAAGCGAAAACCGCAGACGCGGCGGACAGAGCTGAGCAAAGCGAAAACCGCAGACGCGGCGGACAGAGCTGAGCAAAGCGAAAACCGCAGACGCGGCGGACAGAGCTGAGCAAAGCGAAAACTGCAGACGCGGCGGACAGAGCTGAGCAAAGCGAAAACCGCAGACGCGGCGGACAGAGCTGAGCAAAGCGAAAACCGCAGACGCGGCGGACAGAGCTGAGCAAAGCGAAAACCGCAGACGCGGCGGACAGAGCTGAGCAAAGCGAAAACCGCAGACGCGGCGGACAGAGCTGAGCAAAGCGAAAACCGCAGACGCGGCGGACAGAGCTGAGCAAAGCGAAAACCGCAGACGCGGCGGACAGAGCTGAGCAAAGCGAAAACCGCAGACGCGGCGGACAGAGCTGAGCAAAGCGAAAACCGCAGACGCGGCGGACAGAGCTGAGCAAAGCGAAAACCGCAGACGGGGCGGACAGAGCAGAGCAAAGCGAAAACCGCAGACGCGGCGGACAGAGCAGAGCAAAGCGAAAACCGCAGACGGGGCGGACAGAGCAGAGCAAAGCGAAAACCGCAGACGTGGCGGACAGAGCAGAGCAAAGCGAAAACCGCAGACGCGGCGAACAGAGCTGAGCAAAGCGAAAACCGCAGACGCGGCGGACAGAGCTGAGCAAAGCGAAAACCGCAGACGCGGTGGGAACAGGGCTCTGTTCACACGGAACAGACTAGAAGGGAAAGGCAGAACCAGATACCCACAGGGTACTTGCAGAGAAGTAGCGAGTGGACCACAAACTCACAAACGGAAGTACAGTGACAACGAGCAGGAGTTAGGTACGAGTTCAGACTCTGCAGAAAAAGGAATGGAACGGACATAGAGGCAAAACAGGTAAAGGATAGGAGAGAGTTCAGACAGGAACTGAGTGTACGGAGGAGACCGACACTGCAGCAGGATACAGGAGCGGGTCTGGGAATACGGCCCCCAGAGAGGCAGGACGGACAGGCAAGGAGCGTGTTCAGACTGGCCTGGAAATACAGCCTCCAGGAAGGCGGAACGAACAGGCAAGGAACGAGTACAGACTGCAGGTTAAGGTACACAGATAGGACACAGTACAGACACGGGAACTGATACAGCAAGGCAGGAGAGATAGACAGGACTCAGTTCAGACACAGGAACTGATACCGCAAGGCAGGAGACAAAGACAGGACTCAGTTCAGACACGGGAACTGATACCGCAAGGCAGGAGACATAGACAGGACTCAGTTCAGACACGGGAACTGATACCGCAAGGCAGGAGACAAAGAACGGGACCTGGCACCTTCAGAGTGCAAGCACACACTGAATGAAACACTATGCTCAGGCAGGGATAGATGGGAGCAGCTGAGCTATATACCAGGTGACAGACAGCAATAGGCTGAGGATGCACAAGGGGTGTGACCCACAGCAGGTACAAAAAGCAGGAAGTGATCGGGCGCCGCCCTTAAGCAGCAGAAACAGACAGACAGCAAGGAGGGAAGCCAGAAAGACATTCTGGACTGGAGATCAAGTGCGCGCTCTTGCACAGTGGGAGATGGACCACCATGCAAGGACGCCGCCAGGTATGTTACAGTACCCCCCCCCCTTACGCCCCCTCTTCTTCAGGCCTGCCAGAATCTTCCGCAGGGAATTCGAGGACCAGTCGTTCACTTCAAGGAGATCACTTCCACAGTCCACAGGAAAAATTGATCTCATCTGGTTAGCTAGGATGCTACCTCCTATCCAGCCATCCTTGGCAACAGACGAAACGGGTGGAGTACCAGGAACAGCACACAAGGAAGTCTCTCTCCACATATTTTCAGGTGGCACCCCAGAGGGTACAGGAGACAACTGGAAGTCCTTCACCCGGTTGGAGGGGGACAGAGACTTGGGGGTAATCTCTGCTTCGAGGTACATCTTGTCAAGCTCACAGGAAGAAATAGACGGGTTATCGGGTACATAATGAGGAAAAGTCACTGTCTCTTTGTTATCTGGTGGTACCCCGGAGAATTCAGGAAACAACTGGAGGTCCTCCGCCGGGTCAGAAGAGTGCAGAGGCTCAGAGAAAACATCTGCTTCAGAGTACACTAGGTCGGACTCACTGGAGGAAGCAGGCGAGGTATCGGGTACCGAGTATAGGAAAGTCTCTGTCCATTCACCACCAGGTGGCACCCCAAAGGGTTCTGGAGACAACTGGGGGTACTCCGCCTGGTCAGAGGATGTAGAGACTCATGGGTAACCTCTGCTTCAGAGTACACAAGGTCGAACTCACTGAACGAAGCAGGCGAGGTATCAGATCCAGGATATAGGAAAGTCTCTGTCCATTCACCACCAGGTGGCACCCCGAAGGGTTCTGGAGACAACTGGAGGTCCTCTGCCTGGTCGGAGGGGTGTAGAGACTCGGGAGTGACCTCTGCTTCGGAGTACACTAGGTTGGACTCACTGAACGAAGCGAGCGAGGTATCAGGTACAGAGTATAGGAGAGTCTCTGTCCTTTCGCTACCAGGTAGCACCCCGTAGGGTTCTGGAGACGACTGGAGGTCCTCCGCCTGGTCGGAGGGGTGTAGAGACTCGGGAGTAACCTCTGCTTCGGAGTACACTAGGTTGGACTCACTGGACGAAGCGAGCGAGGTATCAGGTACAAAGTATAGGAGAGTCTCTGTCCTTTCGCTACCAGGTAGCACCCCGAAGGGTTCTGGAGACAACTGGAGGTCCTCCGCCTGGTCGGAGGGGTGGAGAGACTCGGGGGTAACTACCACTTTGGGGTACCCATTGTCAGGCTCACAGGACGAAGCGGACAAAGTATCGAGTACCGAGTGTAGAGAAGTCTCTCTCCATTTGTCATCGAGTGGTATCCCGGAGGATTCAGGAGGCAACAGGGGGTCCTCCGCCAGGTAGTAGAGGTGCACAGACTCAGAGGTAACCACAGCTTTGGAGCATCCTTGGACATGCACACCGGTTAAAGTGGGTGAAGCATCTGATGCCGGGTGCAGGAAGTTCTCCTGTGTGGAGTCTAGATGGGCAGAAGTCTCTTCGGGCAGGAGAACCGGTGCACTACCCACGCACATTACCCGTTGGGGATTCTCCGGGATACAGGGAGATGAAGCTTCAGTAGGGACTTCAAGGTTGGGGTCAGGAGGTCTCAGGGAGGACAGACCCTGGCGTGACGGCTTGCCTCTACGTCTAGCACATCTGGACTGCCTCTTGAGGTTGAGAGAAGTCTTCCGGGAAGCGTAGTCACCCTGTGAGGATTCTGGGTGGGCAGTAGTCTCATTGGGCTGGAGGACTATTGCGCTACCCACACACATTACCCATCGGGGCTGCTCCGGGATATTGGGAGGTGAAGCTTCAGCAGGAGCCTCCGGGTTAGGATCATCGAAGACCATTAGAAAGGCCACCAGGAAGGCCATTAGGTCCAGGAGGATTGGATCCTGTGTTTCATATAGGGGGTTGATCCATTCCAAGGCATCACCCGCCAGGTAAGACATAATGAATGCCACCTTAACCCGATCGGTGGGAAAACATAGAGGGTAGAACTTGAAGTGTAGCATGCATTGCTCCACAAATGCACGACTTTGTCTTGGATCCCCATAGTAACGTGGCGGATCCGCAGGAACAAGAGCAGATAGATCCATCTGGACGGGTGCGTAATTCGCCTGGAACTCAGCTGAGAAAAAAAAAATGTATTTATTTATTTTTAATGCATGTATTCGCTGGAAAACTTCTCAGAGAGCGAAGGCCGTGGGGCTCAACGGGAACCATGGCCTGAGCATGCTGTTATGCACACGCCCGGACTGACTGGCGTGTGCGTGTTTATGTAGTGATTCCACTGTGCCATGAACCGGAGAGTGCCTGGAGGGGCGTAACTAAGTATCTGCCCGATCCGACCAAGGTCGCACGACGGCATACGACGCCAGTGCACCAGGGAGGAACCGAGCAGAGGAACCAGGGTCTACTCCAGGTCAGACTCCAGACACGGCTGTTGACCCACACCGGGGAATACAGGAACAGGCAGACTAGAGCACAGGCTGGGTAGGGTCCAGTACAGACTGGGAGACAAATTCGAAACCGCAGACGCGGTAGACAGAGCTGAGCAAAGCGAAAACCGCAGACGCGGCGGACAGAGCTGAGCAAAGCGAAAACCGCAGACGCGGCGGACAGAGCTGAGAAAAGCGAAAACCGCAGACGCGGTAGACAGAGCTGAGCAAAGCGAAAACCGCAGACGCGGCGGACAGAGCTGAGCAAAGCGAAAACCGCAGACGCGGCGGACAGAGCTGAGCAAAGCGAAAACCGCAGACGCGGCGGACAGAGCTGAGCAAAGCGAAAACCGCAGACGCGGCGGACAGAGCTGAGCAAAGCGAAAACCGCAGACGCGGCGGACAGAGCTGAGCAAAGCGAAAACCGCAGACGCGGCGGACAGAGCTGAGCAAAGCGAAAACCGCAGACGGGGCGGACAGAGCAGAGCAAAGCGAAAACCGCAGACGCGGCGGACAGAGCAGAGCAAAGCGAAAACCGCAGACGGGGCGGACAGAGCAGAGCAAAGCGAAAACCGCAGACACGGCGGACAGAGCAGAGCAAAGCGAAAACCGCAGACGCGGCGAACAGAGCTGAGCAAAGCGAAAACCGCAGACGCGGCGGACAGAGCTGAGCAAAGCGAAAACCGCAGACTTGGTGGGAACAGGGCTCTGTTCACACGGAACAGACTAGAAGGGAAAGGCAGAACCAGATACCCACAGGGTACTTGCAGAGAAGTAGCGAGTGGACCACAAACTCACAAACGGAAGTACAGTGACAACGAGCAGGAGTTAGGTACGAGTTCAGACTCTGCAGAAAAAGGAATGGAACGGACATAGAGGCAAAACAGGTAAAGGATAGGAGAGAGTTCAGACAGGAACTGAGTGTACGGAGGAGACCGACACTGCAGCGGGATACAGGAGCGGGTCTGGGAATACGGCCCCCAGAGAGGCAGGACGAACAGGCAAGGAGCGTGTTCAGACTGGCCTGGAAATACAGCCTCCAGGAAGGTGGAACGAACAGGCAAGGAACGAGTACAGACTGCAGGTTAAGGTACACAGATAGGACACAGTACAGACACGGGAACTGATACAGCAAGGCAGGAGAGATAGACAGGACTCAGTTCAGACACGGGAACTGATACCGCAAGGCAGGAGACAAAGACAGGACTCAGTTCAGACACGGGAACTGATACCGCAAGGCAGGAGACATAGACAGGACTCGGTTCAGACACGGGAACTGATACCGCAAGGCAGTAGACAAAGAACGGGACCTGGCACCTTCAGAGTGCAAGCACACACTGAATGAAACACTATGCTCAGGCAGGGATAGATGGGAGCAGCTGAGCTATATACCAGGTGACAGACAGCAATAGGCTGAGGACGCACAAGGGGTGTGACCCACAGCAGGTACAAAAAGCAGGAAGTGATCGGGCGCCGCCCTTAAGCAGCAGAAACAGACAGACAGCAAGGAGGGAAGCCAGAAAGACATTCTGGACTGGAGATCAAGTGCGCGCTCTTGCACAGTGGGAGATGGACCACCATGCAAGGACGCCGCCAGGTATGTTACATGCACCACTTCTCTACAGCCCCTCTCATGCTGATCCAGAAGAACCGTCCTCTTAGCAGGAACTCCAGTTTCTTCCAGCCGAAGTGCCCCGCTCTGTCATGGTAAGCCTCCAGGACCATAGCTGCATCTCGCCTTGGGACGACTTGCCAGGTCAGCTCGTGCGTCCAGTGGTTGACGAGTCTTCTGCACAGCTTACCTTCATAGAGGAACAGCCTGCTCTTCTCTTTCCATAGCTGCTTGGCTTCCTCTGGGGCATCCGGATCTAGACGGACGTCTTCTCGGGTCAGCAGGTCTTTCACCATGCGGACTGCAGGGTCACTATCTTGGGTCTTGGCCCAGCTGTGGTGAGGTAGGGGATTGATCATGATGGTTGTTAAGTCTTCCTCCTTCACGCGGTGGGAATATTGAGTGGCCCCATACCGGTGGAATGCAGGGAGCTGTTATGAACTGCTACAAACACTAAGGAAAGAAAGGAAAACTGTCCCTACCATAGGACTAAGCTGATTCCCTACGATGCAGCGGGGGACCTGTTACTTGTGAACAGACCCGCCTAAGTCCTCGGCTAGTCCGAACGCTGACCTATAGATATAAGGGAGGGGTCCCTACAAGAACTAAGGACTGGGATATAGTTGGACACCTCCTAGCAGAAATTGTAGCAGAGCAAAGACAAACAAACAAACAGAAGTACTAGTGGTCAAAAGACCAAGCAAACTACAGAGTAAGGTACAAGGCACCTGGCTAGCTTAAGAGTAAATGTAACACTGAAGTCCTGCAAGGCCAGGAGGGCGGAGCTGGATTATATAGGCAAAAAGTCATGTGACCAGCAAAATAGAAAAAACTAACAGGAGGGTTCTAACAGTACCCCCTCTTCAATGAGGATCCTCCGGATCCTCCAGGCCCAGGTCTATCAGGAAACCTCCTGTGAAACGCTCCGACAAGTCTAGGAGCAGAGACATCATCCGCCCTTACCCAGGAGTTATCCTCGGGACCGAAACCCTTCCAAGCGACGAGATACTGCAATCTCCCTCTATGCCATCTAGAATTAAGAATGCGAGAAATTTCATATTCACCTTCTTCCTCCACCGGAGGAACAGAGACAGTGGCGTCCCTATCAGAAACATCAGCTTTTTTCAATAAGGAAACATGAAACACCGGATTAATCTTCCAGGAGGTAGGAACCTCCAACCTAACAGCAGATTGGTTAACTACCTGAAGCACCTTAATCGGACCTACAAACTTCGGGCCCAATTTCTTAGAAGGAATCCTCAACCGCAGATTCCTAGAGGACAACCAAACCATGTCACCAACAGTAAACAAAACCTCTTGACGTTTCCTGTCAAAGTACCTCTTGGATTTTTTGTTGGTCTCTTGAAGGTTACGACGTACATCAGTTCAAACTCTCTCCAAATCATCGGAAAAATTCTCCTCCTCCGGCACAGCCGATACCAATTTGGAGAATGACCCAAACGACGGATGTCTCCCAGTACAACAAAAAAAGGAGAACACCCAGCAGAAGAGGATGTATGGTTGTTAAGAGCAAATTCAGCCAGTGGCAGAAACTCAGACCACCCCTCTTGATTGTCAGCCACAAAACAATGCAAAAACTGTTCAACATCCTGGTTCTTTCTTTCTGTCTGTCCATTAGACTCAGGATGATAACCAGACGAAAATGACAAATGGACTCCCAACCTGTCACAAAAGGCACGCCAAAAACGAGCCACGAACTGAGGTCCCCTATCGGAAACAATGTCGGAAGGAACGCCATGGAGCCTGACAATTTCTTTAACAAAAGCCTTAGCGAGTGTCCTGGCGCAGGGCAGTTTGATGAAGGGAACCAAGTGACACATCTTGCTAAAATGGTCCACGACCACCCAGATAACAGTGAAACCCTCAGAGGCAGGAAGGTCAGTAATAAAATCCATAGCAAGATGCGTCCAAGGAGCACTAGGAACCTCCAGAGGGCAAAGCAACCCCGCAGCAGGAGCATGTGAAGACTTAGATCTAGCACACACAGTACATTGACGCACCCACTTAATGACTTCCATCTGCCACCCAGGCCACCAAAAACTGCGACCTACAAGTCTCTTAGTCTCCGAAATTCCTGGATGACCTGCCAACCGAGACTTATGACACTCCACAAACAAATCTCTCATAAAGTTCCTAGGCACAAACAACCTTCTATGGGGAGTGTTAGATGGGGCATCCTCCTGGGCTTTCAGAATCCCATCTTCCAAAACGGAGTCCAATGCTGCTATCACAACACCTTCCTGTAAAATGCTCTCCTCCTCCTCGGTACCAACCATGGGAGAAAAACTGCGAGATAAAGCATCAGCTTTTACATTCTTGGTACACGGGATGTAAGTAACAGAAAAATTAAACCGCGAAAAAAAAAGTGCCCACCTAGCTTGACGGGCATTCAAGCGCTTGGCAGCATCAAGATAGATCAGATTCTTACGATCAGTAAAAACCTGAATGGTAAATTTAGCACCTTCCAAGAGATGACGCCAATGTTCAAATGCGAGTTTAATCGCCAGCAATTCCCGATTACTGACATCGTAATTAAGTTCGGTCTCAGAAAATTTTTTTGAAAAAAAAAGCACAGGGATGTACTCCATCCTTGTTTTCCTGAGACAAAACAGCACCGACCCCCACCGAAGAAGCATCAACCTCGACCAAAAAAGGCTTGGTCTCATCAGGCTGCATAAGGATGGGGGCAGAACTGAACCTCTCCTTGAGATACACAAAAGCTTCAATGGCCTCAGTAGTCCACTGAACCGTATTCGCACCTTTCCTGGTGAGATCGGTCAGCGGCTTAACAATTATAGAAAAATTCTTAATGAATTTTCTGCAATAATTGGCGAAACCCAAAAATCTCTGTATTGGTTTCAAACTAATAGGCCTAGGCCATTCCTGCACCGCCTGAACCTTCACCGGATCCATCTCAAAGCCCTCACTGGAGATAATGTAGCCCAAAAAACTAATTCTCTGCACAGCGAACTCACATTTCTCCAGCTTAGCAAAAAGTGAATTGTCGCTTAACAACTGCAATACCTCACGTGCGCTCTGCCAATGAGACTCCAGATCCGGCGCAAAAATCAAAATGTCATCCAAATACAACACCACATTCTTACCGATCAACGGTCTTAGGATGTGTTTAATAAGGTTCTGAAAAAAAGCTGGTGCGTTGGTAAGACCAAAGGGCATAACCAGATTCTCAAAATGACCCACTGGAGTGTTAAAAGCAGTTTTCCACTCATCACCTTCCTTCATACGTAACAAATTGTATGCCCCCCGGAGATCAATCTTAGAGAACCACTTGGCCCCCACTAACTGGTTGAACAAGTCAGGAATTAATGGCAGTGGGTAGGAATTGCGTACTGTAATTTTATTAATTTCGCGAAAGTCCAGACATGGACGTTAACCGCCGTCCTTTTTTTTTCCAAAAAAAAATCCAACAACCACAGGTGACTTAGAAGGTCTAATGTGACCGGCGGCCAAGCTTGTCTGTATGTATTCCTCCAAGGCCTTTCTCTCAGGGATAGTAAGATTAAATAAGCGACTCTTGGGAAGAGTTGCTCCAGGGACAAACTCAATAGTACAATCATAGTCCCTATGAGGAGGCAAAACTTGCAACTCCTCCTCTGAAAAAACCTTCCAAAAATCCTGAATAGGTACAGGTAATTCCCCTCTTTCCACAGCAGCAATGCGACCGTTACAACATCTATCATAACACTTAGGACTCCAAGACTTAATTTCATTGGTAGACCAGTCCAGTACAGGATTGTGCAATTTTAACCAAGGTAACCCCAAAACCACTGGAGCAGGCAAATTATTTAACCGGTTCCCGACCGCCCACTGTAGATAAACGTCGGCGCTTGCTGGGCTCTGTGCAGCGCCGACGTTTAAAAACGGTGGGTGGTCTCGCAGCGCTCAGGACCCCCAGGGTCCTGCAAGCGCTGCGATTCCGGTGCAGAGCGTTAGCTCTGACAGGGGACATCATCGGGACCTGATTGGATCAGGTCCCAGTGATGTTAACCCTTTGCTATGTTCTATATGCCGCGATCTATAGTGATCGCGGCATATAGAAGATAGACAGAGGAGAGGGGGTCGTCTTACTTACCTCTCCGACGACCCCTGATACCTTCCAGGACCTGGGGTAGCTATGGCAGCTGGAGGTCACATGACCACCTCCAGATCTGCCATATATGGTGTCCTGCCTGGCTCAGCCTGCAGCTGAAGCCTGGCAGGAGACACGGTGTGAAACAGTCAGCAAAGATCTCATGTAATGTAATACATGTCTATTACATTACATGAGATCAGTGATCAGAAAAATAAAAATTAATGTCCCATACAGGGACTAAGTAAAAATGTAAAAAAAAAGTAAAAAAAAAGTTTTTAAACTGTTAAAAAAAAATCACAAAATAAATAAAAAATAAATAAAATATTAAACCAATAAATCCGTATATTTTTACAAAACCAAAAAAAGTACACATATTTGGTATCACCGCGTCCGAAACAACCCAAGCTATAAAAGTGTCACACAAATTAACTCCTTCTGTGCACACCGTAATAAAAATAAATAAAAAACGGGGCAAAAAAATATGCTTTTTCATCATATCGCCAAACAAAAAGTGGAAAAAAATGCGATCAAAAAGCAAAATAGAAATAAAAATGGTACCGCTGAAAACGTCATCTTGTTCCGCAAAAAAAAAGCTGCCATACAGCTCCATCAGCCGAAAAATAAAAAAGTTATAGCGCTCAGAATAAAGCAATGCAAAAAAAATATTTTTTTCTATAAAATTGTTTTATTGTGTAAAAGCGCCAAAAAATAAAAAAAATACAGTAAGTGTAGCATCGCTGTAAATGTACTGACCCGAAGAATAACGCTGCCTGATCACTTTTACCACACGCAGAACGGCATAAAAAAAAACCCTCAAAAAACAATTCCTGAATTGTTGGTTTTTGTTAATTTTACCTCCCAAAAAACGGAATAGAAAGCGATCAAAAAATGTCACGTACCCAAAAATGGTACCAATAAAAATGTCAACTCGTCCCGCAAAAAACAAGCAATCACATGACTCTGTCAGCCAAAATATAGAAAAATTATAGCTCTCAAAATATGGTGATGCAAAAACTAGATTTTGCAAAAAAAAGCGTCTTTTAGTCTGTGACAGCTGTCAATCATAAAAACCCGATATGATTCTGGTATCGCTGTAATCACACCGACCCGAAGAATAAAGTAATCTAATCAGTTATATCACACGAGGAAAGGAGTAAAAAATAAATAAAACCAATTCTTCACCTGCTACTGATTTGTTTATTATGTCTCCCAAAGATCGCAGTAAGGCTCTGCCCACATTTATCCTGCGCTCTGCGCTGAGCGCTTACACAAGAGTTTCCGTGTAAATCTCTGAAATACGTGATTCAGACAAAACCCATGACAGAAGATTCCCTCTAATGAGGCAGATATAGGCCACTGTGGATGCCGTCTGGCCTGGGATCCCACGGTGTCACTTGTTTTAGGCGTGCATAAAAGTGCGGTTGGCCACAGTTTTGTGCACTTCTGAAAAAAAGGACACCGCTAAACAGAGGCCAGACGGAGTCCAGAGTAACTCTGCTGCCTCATTATAGTGAATGGATCCTGCAGGGGTTTCATCTGAATTACATCACTTGGAAATTTAGATGGAAACCCCGATGTAAGTGCTCAGCCTAGAGCGCCGGATAAATGTTACGTAAAATGTTCCCAATAAAATCTTCAACTCAGTCCTCAAAAAAAGCTAGTCCCCACTCAGGTCCGTCATCTGTTAAAAATATAAGGGACTTCCAAGTTACTGGTAGCAGAAAGGCTCTGGAAAAGCGAAATGGCCCTTGCCCCCCAAAAGAAATTCAGAAAATGTTGTGCTCCCAAATTCAAATGCCTATTCTACAATAATTTGTTCTCCAATTGTCAAATAGCACTCCGTCCCCCCAGATCTCGCCGTATGGCTGAGTGGTACAATACAGCCACATATGGGGTATTGCCACTTTTAGTAGAAATTGTGTGACACATTTCGGCACCATTTTTACCCATTGCCCTGTGTGAAAATGTAAAATCTGAGGGTAAAACATTTTTTTGTGGTAAAAATATAATTATGCTTTTTTCACTGCCCAATGGTATAAATTTAAAAATTAAAAAATACTCACTACTTCCCTAGATGAATTCCTTGAGAGATGTAGTTTACAAAATGGGGTCACTTGTGGGGGTTTCTGCTGTTTAGGCATGTCAGCGACTCTTCAAATGTGACATGGTGTCTGCCACCTATCCCAGCCAACATAGCGCTCCTTTCTCTTCCGAACCCTGCCGTACACCAAAGCAGTGCTTTTCCCCCACATATGGGGTATCGGCGTACTCAGGAGAAATTGCACAACAAATTTCATGGTGCAATTTATCCTGTTACCCTTATGATAATGCAAAATTAGGGAATGAAAAACATTTTTTTGTGGGAAAAATGTGAAAATTGTATTTTTACGGCTCAATATTATAAACTTCTGTGAAGCACTTGGGGTGCAAGGTGCTCACCACACATCTAGATAAGTTTCCTAAGGGGTCTAGTTTCCAAAATGGTGGCACTTGTGGGGGGTTTCCACTGTTTAGGCACATTAGGGGCCCCCCAAATGCGACATGGCGTCTGCTAATTATTCAAACAAATTTTCCATTCAAAAAGTCAAATGGCGCTCCTTCCCTTTCAAACCCTGCCATGCGCCCAAACAGTAATTTGCCTCCACATATGGGGTATCGGCGTGTTCAGGAGAAATTGCACAACAAATTTCATGGTGCAATTTATCCTATTACCCTTATGATAATGCAAAATTAAGGGATGAAAAACGGTTTTGTGGGAAAAATGTGAAAATTTTATTTTTACAGCTCAATATTATAAACTTCTGTGAAGCACCTTGGGGTTCAAGGTGCTCACCACACATCTAGATAAGTTCCCTAAGGGGTCTAGTATCCAAAATGGTGTCACTTGTGGGGGGTTTCCACTGTTTAGGCACATCAGGGGCTCCCCAAATGCAACATGGCGTCCGCTAATTATTCAAACAAATTTTACATTCAAAAAGTCAAATGGAGCTCCTTCCCTTTCAAACCCTGCCGTGCGCCCAAACAGTGGTTTGCCTCCACATATGGGGTATCGGCGTGTTCAGGAGAAACTGCACAATAAATTTCATGGTGCAATTTATCCTATTACCCTTATGATAATGCAAAATTAAGGGATATAAAACGTTTTTGTGGGAAAAATGTGAAAATTTTATTTTTACAGCTCAATATTATAAACTTCTGTGAAGCACCTTGGGGTTCAAGGTGCTCACCTCACATCTAGATATGTTCCCTAAGGGGTCTAGTTTCCAAAATGGTGTCACTTGTGGGAGGTTTCCACTGTTTAGGAACATCAGGGGCTCTCCAAACGCAACATGGCGTCTGCTAATTATTCAGACAAATTTTACATTCAAAAAGTCTAATGGCGCTCCTTCCCTTCCGAGCCCTGCAGTGCGCCCAAACAGTGGTTTTCCCTCACATATGGGGTATCAGCGCGCTCAAGAGAAATTGCGCAAAAAAATTTGGGGTCCATTTTTTCCTGTTACCCCTGTGAAAATAAAAAAAATTAGGTCTAAAGTAACATTTTTGTGAAAAAAGTTAAATGTTAATTTTTTTCTTCCACATTCCAAAAATTCCTGTGAAGCACCTGAAGGGTTAATAAAGTTCTTGAATGTGGTTTTGAGCACCTTGAGGGGTGCAGTTTTTAGAATGGTGTCACTTTTGGGTATTTTCTGTCATAAAGACCCCTCAAATTGACTTCAAATATGATATGGTCCCTAAAAAAATGTTTTTGTAAATTTTGTTGGAAAAATGAGAAATCGCTGGTCAACTTTTAACCCTTATAGCTCCCTAACAAAAAAAAAATTTTGGTTCCAAAATTGTGCTGATGTAAAGTAGACATGTGGGAAATGTTATTTATTAACTATTTTGTGTGACATATCTCTCTGATTTAAGGGCATGAAAATTCAAAGTTTGAAAATTGCAAAATTTTCAAAATTTTTGCCAAATTTCCGATTTTTTCACAAATAAACGCAAGTGATATCAAAGAAATTTTACCACTATCATGAAGTACAATATGTCACGAAAAAACAATCTCAGAATCAGGGGAATCCGTTGAAGCGTTCCAGAGTAATTACTTCATAAAGTGACAGTGGTCAGAATTGAAAAAATTGGCCCGGTCACGAAGGGAAAAACAGGCTCTGGTGCGAAGTGGTTAAAACATTATCTTTCTTATTATTCTAACATTTGGCAAATATTAAAAATTATGGTAATCCTAATTGACCTAAAACGGGAAAGGTTTATTCTTATTTCATGTCAGATTTTGAGAAAAACATGCATATGTGTCTTTTTATATAGTGTATGTAAACTTCTGGTTTCAACTGTATATATGTATATATGTGCACATCTCATTGCTATAGCAAATCAGTGGGAGTCATCAACAGTGATAAAATAATAGAAAAAAAGGAAGAAAATTGAATCCTTAGAGGAAAAGTAAGATGATTTGTCTAAAAAATGCCAGTGTAAGGAGGCTCGTAAGCTCCCCGGGGAGCCATTGCATGGTTTATAAGCCTCCTTACTCTGGCATTTCACTCTCCTCACTAGGATCTAAGGGGTAAAGTTTTTCCTTCTGAAGTCTCTCACACAGCTAAATCAGATCTCATGCTTTGCACTGCTGAGGGGCAACACCCCGAAACACCATGGCTGCAAATTGAGATTCTAGTTTCCCATTTATCCTAAATCATGTGGAAAGGCTTGTTAAAAGGTTGATATTGACTTTTAGGATTGCTACTTCCAATAGGTGGCACTGGAAGAGACAGTTTGCAAGTTTTGGGTAGAATTTCTCTTCAATAAAAATACTTTTTGATTACACCAGTGATTTTTTTCCTTTCTCTACAGACTGGACCAGTCATTGGGGAAGCCCTCGCTGTTTCTTTCTGGATAGATTCCACTTCCTACCACTATGAAATGGAATAAATGCTATGTTTTAGAGAAATTAACAATAGTAATGATAATAATCTGACACCATATGATGGCAAATCCAAGCAACATGCCGTCATTTGTAACAATGGGAAAGCCTTTTTTTAAGAGGTTGTCCAGAATAAGGATGCCATATTTCATCGCTTTGTGGAAAAATAGGTAAATCGTTTCTCATGTTATATTCTCTGAACTGTAAATCGTAAACAGTTTCACAAATTTGGTTGAATGCCAGTAGACCCAAAAAAATGCTAATTTCTAATAGTAAATTTAAAAATGACTTTTTTTTACTTTTATTTATTTCCAGATAAAGTGAAAGATCGAGGCTCTAATACAATTGGGTCAAGATTGAACCGTGTCGAGGACAAGGTAAGAAAATAAGATAAAACCATATATATTTATATTATGCACAGCTACTACTTACACATACACACATGGAGTACAGGATATACAGACAATTACCACATACTACATACAGAATATTCCTCACTCTCTGAAAAAGTGTAAAATACATAATGGCGCATCCAGACACCAATTCTACAGTGCTGCTCATACACTGCAAAGAGTCTAAATACCTGTGGTCATCTGTGACTTGCACACACAAGTTAAGGTGGCCACACACAATAACTGAACGTTGATTGCTGGTTCGGCCGTCCACTACCTCTCCCAACTCTCATACACGAGAAGGTTTGGCTTGGTTAAATGTTCATGTGTTTTCAAAGTGGAGAACTGTGAAAATCACTGCCAAACGGCTCTGGCAGCAGCTTATCACCTGAATAACAAAAGGGTCAGGCATTAAGGGTCAGGCAGTTTGAATTTTACCTCCTCTGACCTCATCTGTCAGGGAAGAGTCTGGATGTCCCCTTAGACTATTAGCTTAGTCTATTGTGTATGGAGGCTTAAAGGGGTTTTCCATTACTCAGACAACTACATCTCAATCCATATGTGTGTCCCCCAGTAAAATAATAACACCTATACTCAACTCCAGTGCCAGCACTATTCCAGCGGTGTCTGCACTGGCTCTCCTGGGGATTGCGTGTGTCATGGGTGTGTCAGAAGTGACAGACAGTCATCCTGCAGTTGGTTGCAGGAGATCTCTTCATTTGGCCTTACAGACAACTTCTTAGAATATGTATCTCTAGGACCCAGGGGCTAGCTTCCTCGGGCTAATTAACACCCTGGCCTGGATGTATAAATACCTGTTGTGAGCCAGAGGGAGGTGCCAGCGATATTCATTGCCCCTTGTGAAGGCTTGAGCAAGAGCAGTACTTCTATCTCTCTGGTGCTAGAGAACGTGTGCGCATTTGTCTGGAGTCGAGTAAAGCTAAGCGATTTTCCCTTGTTTGTCCCCCCTTGTTGTCTTTAGTGTTCAGTGGGGATCAACTAGTGCTCATCCTTTCTGTTCCCTAGCCTGAGCCTAATGCCAGGGATAGACAGGCTGAGGTATGCTTGCGGCGATTGGTGAAGAACCAATAAAGGGACATTAGTGGAGACAGGGTGACACTAGATCAGCCTAGGAGTTCTCCACTCCCCACTTTCCCTAGTCTGGGTTCCCTTTCCGTTTTCCCTTTGTGTTGCACTTAGTCTTTCCCACACCTTGCGTGACAGCATGACATTATGTCTCATGATTCCTAGGGGCAATCAGTGCTGACTTTACTCTTCCCGCCTTTGGCCAACTTGCATACATCCAGAGGAAGTGAGAGATGTTGCTGCTCTTACTTCCTCCGGATGTACAGGTATGTGCTATAACTGGAGGCAGGAAGAGTGAAGCCAGCGCTGATTGGCAGCAGGGATCACTTGACATAACAATGTCACGTGATCCCAAGGAGAGCCAATGCCGACACGGCTGGAACACTGGAAGGGAGTATAGGTGTTATTATTTTACTGAGGGCAAAAATATATATATGGAGAAGGAGATGTCCGAGTAGTAGAAAACCCCTTTAAGTGTTGGCTACTACTTTCATGGATGTGGACAGAAAGCTCTTTCTGAGTTCATTAAGTAGTTCAATCTGACAAAGGTTTCCAATAGAGTTGGTGCGAGTCAATTCGCAGGACCCAGTCCATCAGCCACATCCATAATCTGTGACGGCTGCATCGGAGCCCTGAGAACCACCTCCTACATCCCGGCATCCACAGCTGTTCTACTGATTAGCCGGCCTGATGCAATGTCACATATGCATCATGCTGTAACCATAAAGATGCAGCTAATCAGAAGAGAAGCAGGGAATCTTGGAAGGTAGAAGGCAGGTCTTGAGGCTCCTGTCCAGCATCCAAAGATTACTGACGTGGCTGATGGACCCAGTGCTGCGAAAAGAATCGCACCAACTATAGTTTTCAATTAAAACAACAATGTCTAAATGGCTAACCAATATTGCATTAAAGGATCTATCTACTTTATTTCTCCCCAAAACTGTGCCTCTCTTGTCCATGGGGTGTGTCTGGTATTGCAACTCAGTGCCCCATTGATTTGGTTAGGGATAAGCTACAATATCAGGCAGCGCTCATGGGTAGTGTGAAATGTGTATGGAGTGTGGTCTGTATCTATGCTATTCTCTTTGTTTGAATTTTTTTTTATATATTTGTAGGTAACTCAAATGGATCATAAACTCAATCTCATAACCGATATGATTCACCACCTGATAGCAAACCAACAAAGCGGTCAGTCTACCAACAGAACACCGCACCGGAGCAACTCTCTGAACGACGGGAGCAACCTCTCCAGTACTCTGCCTACCTACCAACAGTTAACAGTGCCAAGACGAGACCAAGATAATGCATCTTGATGAACAAACACAAACTAGTTCTTCTACTGTCCTCAATGCAGATATTCATTATTTTAATGAATGCATTTATAAGCAGAAAGTAAAATGAATGATGAAATTAGACTGAGTATCGAATAAGTGTGTAACACTGTAAAGGACGTCTTGTCTATTCTCTGTAGATCCTATCAGGGTTCATTGAAGGTTTCTTAGAGGAAGGGACATGGAACATATGTGTATTGCTCCATGTAGAAACATGCAAGAAAGCATCTGATACATTGATGAATCCTTTCTCAGGAAGATTGTAGCTCATCGGCCTGTGGGATCGTAAATCGCTACGGGTCGTGCTGTAAAACTGGCAATACAACTGAACAATTACCCTGATTTTTTTTATTGTATTAAAATACACTTTTTACATTGATTTTCAATTTTTGGGGGGCCTAAAATGAAAATTCATTTGAGAAAAATAGAAATAAATATTGTACTGTAGAAAATTACACTTCTTTTTTTTTACAATGTATTTTTGGTAAAAATGGTATTAAAGAGTTAATTTTTCTTTATGATTTCTGATCACAATTTTTTTTTTCTAGAATATTTTTTGACATCTGATCAAATGTATTGTATTTTCTCAAAAATGTTGATATTTGCACATTGATTGGTTTAAAACAGTGATGGCGAATCTTTTAGAGACCGAGTGCCCAAACTGCAATCCAAAACCCACTTATTTATCGCCAAGTGCCAACACGGCAATTTATCCTAAATATTGAGGTTTTACTGATACAAACAACTGATACAAAGAGCAGGCGAGGGCAGCATAGAGCAGCCACAGACAGGAGCAGGGGTAAGAGACTGCAGAAATAAAGAATGTGCTCACCCACATCCTGGTATATATGCTGGCCCTACCCTCAATCCTGGTATATATGCTGGTCCTCCCCTCAATCCTGGTATATATGCTGGCCCTCCCCTCAATCCTGGTATATGTGCTGGCCCTCCCCTCAATCCTGGTATATATGCTGCCCCCCCCTCAATCCTGGTATATATGCTGGCCCTCCCCTCAATCCTGGTATATATGCTGGCCCTCCCTTCAATCCTGGTATATATGCTGGCCCTCCCCTCAATCCTGGTATATATGCTGGCCCTCCCCTGAATCATGGTATATATGATGGCCCTCCCCTCAATCCTGGTATATATGCTGGCCCTCCCCTCAATCCTGGTATATATGCTGGCCCTCCCCTCAATCCTGGTATATATGCTGGCCCTCCCCTCAATCCTGGCATATATGCTGGCCCTCCCCTCAATCCTGGTATATATGCTGCCCCCCCTCAATCCTGGTATATATGCTGGCACTCCCCTGAATCCTGGTATATATGCTGGCCCTCCCTTCAATCCTGGTATATATGCTGGCCCTCCCCTCAATCCTGGTATATATGCTGGCCCTCCCTTCAATCCTGGTATATATGCTGGCCCTCTCTTCAATCCTGGTATATATGCTGGCCCTCTCCTTAATCCTGGTATATATGCTGGCCCTCCCCTCAATCCTGGTATATATGCTGGCCCTCCCCTCAATCCTGGTATAAATGCTGGCCCTCCCCTCAATCCTGGTATATATGCTGCCCTCCCCTCAATCCTGGTATATATGCTGGCCCTCCCCTCAATCCTGGTATATATGCTGCCCTCCCCTCAATCCTGGTATATATGCTGGCCCTCCCCTCAATCCTGGTGTATATGCTGGCCCTCCCCTCAATCCTGGTATATATGCTGGCCCTCCCCTCAATCCTGGTATATATGCTGGCCCTCCCTTCAATCCTGGTATATATGCTGGCCCTCTCCTCAAACCTGGTATATATGCTGGCCCTCCCCTCAATCCTGGTATATATGCTGGCCCTCCCCTCAATCCTGGTATATATGCTGGCCCTCCCCTCAATCCTGGTATAAATGCTGGCCCTCCCCTCAATCCTGGTATATATGCTGCCCTCCCCTCAATCCTGGTATATATGCTGGCCCTCCCCTCAATCCTGGTATATATGCTGGCCCTCCCCTCAATCCTGGTATATATGCTGGCCCTCCCCTCAATCCTGGTATATATGCTGGCCCTCCCCTCAATCCTGGTATATATGCTGGCCCTCCCCTCAATCCTCGTAAATATGCTGGCCCTCCCCTCAATCCTGGTATATATGCTGCCCTCCCCTCAATCCTGGTATATATGCTGGCCCTCCCCTCAATCCTGGTATATATGCTGGCCCTCCCCTCAATCCTCGTATATATGCTGGCCCTCCCCTCAATCCTGGTATATATGCTGGCCCTCCCCTCAATCCTGGTATATATGCTGGCCCTCCCCTCAATCCTGGTATATATGCTGGCCCTCCCCTCAATACTGGTATATATGCTGGCCCTCCCCTCAATCCTGGTATATATGCTGGCCCTCCCCTCAATCCTCGTAAATATGCTGGCCCTCCCCTCAATCCTGGTATATATGCTGCCCTCCCCTCAATCCTGGTATATATGCTGGCCCTCCCCTCAATCCTGGTATATATGCTGGCCCTCCCCTCAATCCTCGTATATATGCTGGCCCTCCCCTCAATCCTGGTATATATGCTGGCCCTCCCCTCAATCCTGGTATATATGCTGGCCCTCCCCTCAATCCTGGTATATATGCTCCTCCCCCCCCCCCAGCCATTGTGCATCCCATATTAAAAAAAAAAAAAAAAAACATAATAAACCCTCCTCCTCACCTTCCTTCTTCTCCCGCGCAGCGTCCTCTCCTGTAGTCGGCACATCTAGCTGAAGTGTATTGCAGCGCACGTACTAGCCAGGTCTGTGCGCGCTGCAGTACACGCTGCCGGCCAATCAGAGGCCAGCGGCCGCTGGCCTCTGATTGGCCTGCCGACGTCATGCTGGCCTCTGATTGGCCTGCAGCCGCTTCTGATTGTCCGGAAGTCGCTAGCCTCTGATTGGCCGGCCAACGTCATGCTGGTCTCTGATTGGCCAGAAGCCGCAGGCCTCTGATTGGCCGGCCGAATTCATGCTGGCCTCTGATTGGAAGGAAGCCGCTGGCCTCTGATTGGCCGGCTGACGTCATGCTGGCCTCTGATTGGCCGGCAGACGCTGGCCTCTGATTGACCGGTCGACGTCATGCTGGCCTCTGATTGGCCGGCAGCCGCTTCTGATTGTCCGGAAGCCGCAGGCCTCTGATTGTCCGGCCGAATTCATGCTGGCCTCTGATTGACCGGCCGATGTCATGCTGGCCTCTGATTGGCCGGCAGCGTGTATTGCAGCGCACGGGCCTGGCTAGTTCGTGCGCTGCAATACACTTCAGCTCGATGTGTTTCCGTCCGAGAGAGATCGCACATCTAGCTGCAGTAGCGGAGCTGGTGCCGGCACTCGGCGGCTCAGAGTTCTCCCCCGCCGGCCCGATCCAGTAGCGCTAGTGCTGCGGCCATGGTGCCCCCCAGGAGGGCTCTGCTGCCCCCTCTGCACGCTGCCATAGGTTCCCAGCACTGGTGTAAAGCATTTCTTCTTTTACAGCTGACGACCCAAAATTGGGGATATTCTGAAAAAAAATAAAATGGCCAGTCTGCATTATATATGGTGGAAGTGAGAATGTATCATCTGGATAAGGGGGTGGTCTTCACAGAGGGGTCTATGGAGAGATGTCACTTTATAAGAAGCACATAGCATGGAATACCGGGGGGAAGCCTTCTGGCTCCTTATGTTGCTCCAGTCCGGAATGCTCCACTATGGTCCATCCTTCTATAGTTCTTCTCTTACACTTTCTGCTGGTCGGTATATGGACGTATTCACTCTATGCTGACAGGCGCTCCCTTAGTATAGCCCATGTAATGCACGGCACCACAATGTTGTAGGTTCTGACTACTGTGTAAAAAAACACCCACCCAGAGACCGGCCATAATCTTATAGTCTGGGTGTGAATACGCTGTAGGTAGAGCTACACTTTTGTTGTGGAAATTTTGGTAATTTTATTTACCTTTTTGCATTTAGGCTATGTGCCCACGATGCAGAAATGAAGCAGAAAATTTCTGCAGCATTTCTGCATCTCCCTGGCAGAAAAAACGCATGCAGATTGACAAGCGCTTTCCAGGCGATTTTAGCATCACTTGGAAAGTGCTTGACAACTAGGTCACACTGTATAAATTCATGGAAACAGCATGGATTTATATAGTGTGAACCGTAAAAATGAAAACAAATAAAGCTATACTCACCCCTGATGCCCGACGTGGCTGCAGCGCTCGTTCCTGTCTGGTTCCTGGATGCCGGCATATCGCGAGACAGAGCGGTGAAGGGCCTGCGGTCACATGACTGTGACGTCACCGCAGGTCCTCAAGCAATGCCGGCATTCAGAGAGAAGCCGCCGGACAGGTGAATATAAACTTTATTTGTTTTTTTATTCTTTTTTTACAGGTACAAAGGTACAATGGTACCCAGGTCTGGAGGATTGTCTTCTCTCCTCCAGAACTGGGTACCATCCGCACATAGAGACGCATAGAAGCCGCTTGTAAAAATGTACAGTCGCGGTTTCTATGCGTCTCAATGCAAGTCAATGGCGGGGCTTCCGCTGCGCTTCTGCAAAATTAAATGACATGCTGCAGATTTTTGTACGCAGCACAAACGCTGCGGAAAAATCCGCAGCATGTGCATAGAACATGCGGAATCCCCTTGGGGACCATGGGGTGCGGATTACCTAGCGTTTCACAAGCGTTTATCCTGCGGAAATTCCGCAGCATAAACGCTTGAAAAACGCTACGTGGGCACTCAGCCTTACCCGAATGAGGCTTGTGAGAAATCCTTAAATATGCTGCAGATTTCTCCTGTATGATGCTGACCAATCATAAGCAAGCAGCAACACTCAAAGAAAAGAAGAACACGCCCCCACCATAGCTCAAAGCGGGTTTCTTAGGGTATAAAGCTACGTTCTCACTATGAGTTTTTAGTGAGTTTTTACGCTGCATATTTTAGAAATAATGCAAGTAACCTATCTTAATGGGTGCAGAAATTCTGCAACATCAAAAACTCACCAAAAGCTCATCGTGGGAACCTAGCCTAAGATGTGTAATGATGGAGAGTCCTGATCTCCTGGTCTAACCTTCTGCATGATTAGAAAGCAGAGATAACAGCTCTTAGACAAGGAAGGAGCCGCACAGCTGAGTTTCTCTGTGTCACATTACAAACCCTTTTATTGACTCTCCTGATTATGGAGTGTGCCAGTATCACACTTATGTCTTCTGTGCTCAAGCAACTTGTATTCTTTCTGCAGTGATATTAGGCTGTTATTACACCTCACACAGGAGCAGTGTGTTCTGGGTTACTTCTATGGTGAAATGCAATGACAGTCTGCTCTAATCTCACTGCAGAATGAGTACAAGTTGAGCACAACGGATCTAAGTGTGATACTGACACTGTGCTCTCATTTCTGGACAGGCAGTTTGGGATAGGCGCAGAACAGCAGAGGTGAGAGTGCCATAAGAGGAGGAAAGCTGTTAGAAAGGTTTGTAATGTTGCACAACTAAACTCTCTTGTGCTGCCCCTTCACCCACAGAGACCTTAACTGAAAGGTATTAGTCAGTTGTGTGCTCTAATCATGCAGGAGGTTAGCCCAGGAGACCAGGTCTGTATCCTTACATCTTAGACACTGAGAAATATGCTCTAAGCTATGGTGGGGATGTGATCATCTTTCTTTTCAGTGTTGTCGTCTGCTTATAATTGGTCAGCATCATGCAGGGAGAAGAATTTCGCACCCCCAGTGAAAACTCTGATAACATCTACTTGGACTTAATTTTTTTTAACTCATTAGGCGCCAAATACTTTCATTGCTAATATCTCTGCAAATGAAAGATAAAATAGAAAGAGCATGGATGAGATACCAGGACACTGTGTGTGGCACTTTATTATTATTATTTATTATTCTAGCTCCATTTATTCCATGGTGCTTTACATGTGAAAAAGGGGGTATACATAGCAAACACAATTGCAAAAATCTTGAACAAAAACGCAATGGCAAACTGGTACTGGAGGAGAGAGAACCCTACCTGCGATGTCTCACAATCTTCAAGGGATGGGTGAGGATACAGTAGGTGAGGGTAGAGCTGGTCATGCAGCGGTGTGGTGGAGCAATGATTACTGCAGGTTGTAGGCTTTTCGGAAGAGGTGGGTTTTCAGGTTCCTTTAGAAGGTTTCCACGGTAGGCGAGAGTCTGATGTTTTGGGGTAGAGAGTTCTAGAGTAGGGGGGATGCACGGGAGAAATCTTGTATGCAATTGTGAGAAGAAACGATAAGAGGGGAGTAGAGAAGGAGATCTTGTGAGGATCGTAGGTTGCGTGTAGGTGTGTACCGGGAGACTAGGTCACAGATGTATGGAGGAGACAGGTAGTGGATGGCTTGGTATGCCACGGTTAGGGTTTTGAACTGGAGTCTCTGGGCAATGGGGAGTCAGTGAAGCATTTGACAGAGAGGAGAGGCCGGGGAGTAGGCGGAAGGCAGGTGGATTAGTCGGGCAGCAGAGTTTAGGATAGATTGGAGGGGTACGGGAGTGTTAGCGGGGAGGCCACAGAGCAGGAGGTTGTAGTAGTCGAGGCGGGAGATGATGAGGGCGTGCACTAGTGTTTTTGCAGATTCATGGTTGAGGAATATGCGGATCCATGTTTTTGAGTTGGAGTCGGCATGAGGAGGAAAGGGCTTTGATATGTGGCTTGAAGGAGAGGTTAGAGTCCAGGGTTACTCTGATGCAGCGAGCTTGTGGGACTGGGGAAAGTGGACAGCCATTGATTTTGATGGATAGGTCAGATGGGGAGGCTGAGTGAAATGGGGGAAAGATGATGAATTCTGTTTTATCCATGTTAAGTTTTAGAAATCTAGCAGAGAAGAAGGATGAGATAGCGAACAGACATTTTGGGGTTCTGGTTAGTAAGGAGGTGATATCAGGTCCAGAGAGGTAAATCTGTGTGTCGTTAGCATAGAGATGATACTGAAAGCCGTGGGACTCTATGAGCTGTCCCAGGCCGAAGGTGTAGATGGAGAAGAGCAGGGGTCCTATGACTTAACCTTGGGGAACACTGACAGATAGGATGCGAGATGAGGAGGTGGTGTGTGAGTGAGAAACACTGAAGGTTCTGTCTGTTAAGTATGAGTAGATCCAAGATTATTATGATCTGCAACATAAACTAGGGAAAGAAGGGGAGAGCTGTCCCCACAGTAAGACTAAGCTGAGTCCCTACGTTGTAGCAGGCAACCTGTTCCTTGTGAACAGACCCGCCTTCGTCCTCGGCTAGTCTGAACGGAGACCTATAGAGAAAGGAAGGGGTCCCTAAAAGAACTAAGGACTGGGACAAAAATGGGACACCTCCTAACAGAAGTTGTTGCAGAGCAAAAGAAAAACTGACAAAAGTACTAGAGGTCCAGAGGACCAAGCAAACTACAGATAGATAGGCACAAAAGCACCTGGCTAGAAAGACAGTCTAAACAACACTGAAGTCTAGCAAGGCCAGAAGGGCGGAGCTGGAATAAATAGGAAGATGGTCACGTGACCGCAAAACACAAGATAGAAACAAAAACAAACAGGAGGGTTCTAACAGTACCCCCTCTTTTATGAGGATCCTCCGGATCCTCCAGGCCCAGGCCTATCTGGAAATCTCCTGTGGAAAGCTCTGACAAGTCTAGGGGCAGAGACATCATCCGCCTTAACCCAGGAGTTATTCCTCGGGACCGAAACCTTTCCAAGCGACGAGATACTGCAATCTCCCTCTATGCTCTCTGGAATTCAGGATACGAGAAATTTCATATTCGCCGTCTTCCACCACCGGAGGAACTGTGACAGTGGCCTCCCTATCCGATACATCAGCCTTTTTCAACAAGGAAACATGAAACACAGGATTAATCTTCCAGGAGGAGGGAACCTCCAACCTAACAGCAGACTGGTTAACCACCTGAAGCACCTTAAAAGGCCCCACAAACTTCGGACCCAATTTTTTAGAGGAAATCCTCAATCGCAGATTCTTTGAGGACAACCAAACCATGTCACCCACAGTAAACAAAACCTCTTTACATTTCCTGTTAAAATACTTCTTGGACTTTTTGTTAGCCTCTTGAAGGTTACAACGTACATTAGTGCAAACTCTCTCCAAATCACCGGAAAAATTCTCCTCCTCCGGCACCGCCGACCGCAATTTGGAGAACGAACCAAAAGACGGTTGTCTCCCAGTACAACAAAAAAAGAACACCCAGCAGAGGAGGATGTATGGTTGTTAAGAGCAAATTCTGCGAGTGGCAGAAACTCAGACCACCTCTCTTGATTGTCTGCCACAAATCAACGCAAAAACTGTTCCACATCCTGGTTCTTTCTTTCAGTCTGTCCATTAGACTCAGGATGATAACCAGACGAAAATGACAAATGGACTCCCAACCTGTCACAAAAAGCACGCCAAAAGCGAGCCACAAACTGAGGTCTCCTATCAGAAACAATGTCGGTGGGAACGCCATGGTGCCTGACAATTTCCTTAACAAACGTCTTAGCGAGTGTCTTAGCGCAGGGTAGCTTAATGAATGGAACCAAATGACACATCTTGCTAAAACGGTCCATGACCACCCAGATGTCAGTGAAACCCTCGGACACAGGAAGGTCAGTAATAAAATCCATTGCCAAATGCGTCCAAGGCGCACTAGGAACCTCCAGAGGTCAAAGCAACCCCGCAGCAGGGGTATTGGAAGCCTTTGACCTAGCACACACCGTACACTGACGCACCCACTTGATGACTTCCTTCTGCCACCCGGGCCACCAAAAACTGCGACTGATAAGTCTCTTAGTCCCAGAAATTCCTGGATGACCTGCCAACCGAGACTCATGATACCCCACAAACAAATCTCTCCTAGAGGTTCTAGGCACAAACAATCTCCCATGAGGAGTGTTAGATGGGGCATCCTCTTGGGCTTTCAGAATCCCTTCTTCCAAAACAGAGTCTAATGCTGCTACCACAACTCCTTCCTGTAAAATGCTCTCCTCCTCCTCGGTACCAACCATGGGGGAAAAGCTGCGAGATAAAGCATCGGCTTTAACATTCCTAGTACCAGGGATATAGGTAACAGAAAAATTAAACCAAGAAAAAAAAAGTGCCCAACTAGCTTGACGGGCATTCAAGCGTTTGGCAGCATCCAGATAGATCAAATTCTTATGATCTGTGAAAACCTGAACAGGAAATTTAGCACTTTCCAAGAAATGATGCCAATGTTCAAACGCAAGTTTAATAGCCAACAATTCCCGATTACCAACATCGTAATTAAGTTCGGTTTCTGAAAATTTTTTTGAAAAAAAATCACAGGGATGTACTCCATCCTTGTTCTCCTGAGACAAAACTGCACCGACCCCCACCGAAGAAGCATCAACCTCGACCAAAAAAGGCTTGGTCTCATCAGGCTGCATAAGGATAGGGGCAGAACTGAACCTCTCCTTGAGATACACAAAAGCTTCAATGGCCTCAGTAGTCCACTGGACCGTATTCGCACCTTTCCTGGTGAGATCAGTCAGTGGCTTAACAATTATAGAAAAATTCTTAATGAATTTCCTGTAATAATTGGCGAAACCCAAAAATCTCTGTATCGATTTCAAACCAATAGGCCTAGGCCATTCCTGCACAGCCTGAACTTTCACCGGGTCCATCTCAAAGCCCTCGCTGGAGATAATGTAGCCCAAAAAACTAATTCTCTGCACAGCGAACTCACATTTCTCCAGCTTAGCAAAAAGTGAATTATCACTCAATAACTGCAACACCTCACGTACGCTCTGCCAATGGGAATCCAGATCTGGTGAATAAATCAGAATGTCATCCAAATACACAACCACATTCTTGCCAATCAAAGGTCTCAGGATGTCATTAATAAGGTTCTGAAAAAACGTGGGTGCATTGGTAAGACCGAAGGGCATCACCAGATTCACAAAATGACCTACCGGAGTGTTAAAAGCAGTTTTCCATTCATCACCCTCCTTCATTCGTAACAAAATGTATGCCCCCCGGAGATCAATTTTATAGAACCACTTGGTCCCCACTAACTGGTTAAACAAGTCTGGAATTAACGGCAATGGGTAGGAATTGCGTATGGTAATCTTATTAATTTCACGAAAGTCCAGACATGGACGTAAACCACCGTCTTTTTTTTTAACAAAGAAAAATCCAACGGCCACAGGCGACTTAGAAGGTCTAATGTGACCAGCAGCCAAGCTCGTCTGTATGTATTCCTCCAAGGCCTTTCTTTCAGGGATAGTCAGATTTAATAAGCGACTCTTGGGAAGAGTAGCTCCAGAAACAAACTCAATGGTGCAATCATAGTCCCTATGAGGAGGTAAAACTTGCGACTCCTCCTCTGAAAAAACCTTCCAAAAATCCTGAATAGGTACAGGTAATTCCCCTTTTTCCACAGCCGCAATGCGACCATTACAACATTTATCATAGCACTTAGGACTCCAAGACTTAATCTCATTAGTAGACCAGTCCAGTAAAGGATTGTGCAGTTTTAACCAAGGCAAACCTGCACATGCGGATTTCAATTGGGGAACATTGCTGCCCTTCTACCATGCGTTTTTCATGCGTTTCCGCGGCGTTTACGCAACTGCAAAAATGCCGCGGAAACGCATGAAAAACGCATCGTGTGAACTCAGCCTCAGGCTATGTGCCCACGTTGCAGAAATGAAGCAGAAAATTTCTGCTTCATTTCTGCAAGTCCTCTCCCGGAAAAACGCATGCGGAATTCCGCACGCGTTTATCGCGCGTTTTTCATGCGTTTATCTCGCGTTTTCCACATGCGGAATTGCCTTGCGTTTTTAATGCATTGCACAAGGCAATTCCGCTTGCGGAAACGCAAATTTAATTGACATGCTGCGGATTTTTGAACGCAGCATAAAAGCTGCGGAAAAATCCGCAGCATGTGCATAGAACTTGCGGAATCCCCTTGGGGACCATGGGGTGCGGATTACCATGCGTTTTACAAGCATTTCCGCTGCGGAAATTCCGCATCAAAAACGCTTGTAATCCGCAACGTGGGCACGCAGCCTAAAAGCAAAAGTATAAATACTAATTATTTATCAAAGCTGGACAAAATCTAGAAACCATATAATAAAACTGGCATAAAATATAGTGCTGAACAAGAGTTTAGGGAGAGATGTACAACTGGCACTGGCCTTTAAAAGGGATTGTGTAATCGCACAAAACTAGCAAAAATGTAAAGTGCCTGTAAAACAAGGAACGTGCAATTTACCTCTTAGTAAAAATCCTTTTCTTTCTCAAGAACGGGAGGAATTTTAATTTCATGATTTTTTTTTAATCAAATAATTTTTATTGAAAAACTCCAAATACAAATTTTCCATCTTTCAAATAACATACATGACATAGTAATTCCATAGTATAAAACATGAACAAAGTATCTGAACTTCAATTCCCTAACCCACCCTAAACCCAAATCCCAACACTCTAGAGAGAACCATTTTCAGAGCAGTTCTAGAATAACGGACTACAGCATTCGTAGAAGGGGGAAGAAGATAAAAAAGTGACTAACAAAGGGATAGCAGCGTTTTAATTTTATCATTTACTGCTTGATGTCTGAGCCGGGAAGTGCATGCTTGAAAACTGTTGCAGGCTGCTGTAATCACAGGACACAAGCAAACAGCATGGCATTTCCTATCAGCAGGGAGGAAGTAAAGGGAACAGTAATGAAAGTCTCCTCCTACTCCGCTCCATAATGAAATGAACAGTGTGCATGCTACAAATGCGATGCATACAGCAAACAATTCATTTTCCATACACAGGTTTTGAGTTGACCACTGGATATACACAAGTGTATAACTAATTACCAGAACTGGAAATCGAAAAAAAAGACGAGCAAGTTTGGGGTGAATCCTGCCTTCATTACTGCACAGCCGCTCATAGAGGGATCGGTACTAGGAACAGCAGGAGTGCCGGCGATGTTCACAGATTTACCTGCTGCGGGACTGAAGGAGTCTGATAGTGTTCGGCTCTAAGCTTTTTACCTTGTTTACGACAGGAATAATTGAAAGCTGTGCTTCAAAGGCGAGGAAGAAGTTGGTCACTGTCTGCGCTTGAATACCCTTAAGAGGGGAAAAAATATATATATACATATATACAAATACTGAAACATCTAAATGCATTAGAACATCAAACCTGGTGAAGCGGTAAATGACTTGTCCTCCAGGGATACAGGCTACTGTCATTCAGTAATTATTTAATAGGAATTTTACATTTTATGTGATCACCACGCTAGAATGTAAATGATGAAAACACAACACAACTCCTCACCATATGAAGATATTTTGTGTTTTAGGCTATGTGCCCACGATGCAGAAATGAAGCAGAAAATTTCTGCAGCATTTCTGCATCTCCCTGGCAGAAAAAAACACATGCAGATTGTGCATGCGTTTTTCCTGCAAAATACATGCGGATCCACATGCGGATTCACATGCATTTCCGCATGCAGATTGACAAGCACTTTCCAGGCGATTAGCATCACTTGGAAAGTGCTTGACAACTAGGAAACAGCATGGATTTATACAGTGTGAACCGCAAAAATTAAAACAAATAAAGCTATACTCACCCCCGAGGCCCCGGCGTGGCTGCAGCGCTGCTTCCTGGCTGGTTCCCGGCTGCCGGCATATCGCGAGACAGAGCGGTGAAGGGCCTGCAGTCACATGACTGTGACGTCACCGAAGATCCTTCAGCGCTGCTGGCATTCAGAGAGAAGACGCCGAACAGGTGAATATAAACTTTATTTGTTATTTTATTCTTTTTTTTACAGGTACAATGGTACCCAGGTCTGGATCAGAGTCTCCTCTCCTCCAGAACTGGGTACCATCCGCACTTAGAGACGCATAGAAGCCGCTTGTAAAAATGTACAGTCGCGGTTTCTGTGCGTCTCAATGCAAGTCAATGGCGGGAATTCCGCTGCACTTCCGCAAAATTAAATGACATGCTGCGGATTTTTGTACGCAGCATAAACGCTGCGGAAAAATCCGCAGCATGTGCATAGAACATGCGGAATCCCCTTGGGGACCATGGGGTGCGGATTACCTAGCGTTTTACAAGCGTTTCCGCTGTGGAAATTCCGCAGCATAAACGCTTGAAAAATGCTACGTGGGCACACAGCCTTATAGAACAGCATTTCTGTGGAATAACACGACTGATTTACTGTGTATGCACCATAGCCTTCATTTGATGTCACTTACTGTCACCTGTCACCTTGCCCCAACTCTGCAATCCCCAATATCAGTCCATGACCTCAATGGGGTCACTATAAAATTCTAAAGAGGACTGGTCATGTCTCTATTAGAAAATAGATAAACTTAGGATAGAAACAATATGAGCATATACCCTGCTATAAGTAAGTAAAAAGCAATAGTGAATATATATAATATAGGGTACTTAGTAAACATGGTTTTTGATTTAAAAAAAGCCATCCCACCCGCACCAAGGTGTATCCAGTCAGTTATGTGAAATATATAATAAAATACACTTTAGTACAATATTAGTGTTTTGTCCCTTTAAATCTGCTGCTACTTCTGTCACCATGGTAACTGCATTCATACTCAGCCAATAGGATTGCTCGGTTTGAATTTGGAAAAAAAAAAAAAAGTCCTATATCGTCAGTTTGTTCCTTCTCATCTGAGTGTGAAGACAGACACCTGCGATCAGCGAGAGATTATAGGTATAAGACGTGATATAATATAACGGACGGAGCCACATCCCATCACACGCACTCAGCGACCACAACTCACAGGAATCAGCACATTTACCAGACAATAAGTTATTATTCCCCAACACATGATACGCTGAGACACCAGTGGGGGGCGCCGCACTCGTTACATCTCCCATCTGGATGGATCCAGCAACGAGATCCTGATATTTACCCCCAGCTCCGCTCCTCCATAGGGAATGGCCCAGATGCACGCAGAACGGACCGAAGTGTAATACTGCTAGAACTCTGCATGATATCACATCCTCCATATATACCACATAATAAAGGGGTGCTCCCACTGGGACAGGTCATCACCTATCCAGAGATCAGTGATAACTTGTTCCAACTAGACATCCCCTTTAATGGAAGAGATCACATCTCTAACAGTCAATACGCTATTCATTCCCAATCTTCCCTGGCCCCAGTAATGCCCCTGAGTATATCGCCAATATGAGCCAATCATCAAACCCTCTGCTGACTGTTCCCGATGTTTTATAGAGTTTGGAGACGTTGCTACAAGAGAAGATATCAGCGGACACCATGGGGGTGGAGTATTCTGCCAGCGATGGAGCAGGTAGTATCCACCAGTCTGTGATATCTGACCTTCCTCCATATTCTGCTCTTACATGCGTTTCTTCAGCTTTACCCCTTCCCGACATAACCAATTTATGTTTTTTTTCTGTTTTTTCCTCCGCTTTTTCCAACTTTTCTAACTTTTTGATATCTGTCCACATAGTGTGAGGTCTTGTTATTTTGTAGGATGAGCTGTCCTTATAAATGACACCATTCATTCACCACATAGTGCTAGAAAACGGGAAAAACATTTCAAGTGCAGTAAAAGTGCGAAAAAAAAAGCCTGACATTGTTTTTCTGGGAACGGTTTTAACGGCGCACATTGTGTGGTAAAAATGACCTGGTAATAGGATCCTACTCCTCAGTGTGATTACAGCAAGACCAAACTTCTCCAATAGTTTTGGCAAAAGAAAAAAACTTTTTTTTGATGCTGTCACCATTTTTTCTGAGACCCGTAACATTTTCAGTTTTCGGGTTGATGGAGCTGTGTGGGGGCTTATTTTTTGAAGGGCAAGAGGACTTTATTGATAACATTTTGGGACACATATGTCATGGTCATCGCTTCTTACAGGATTTTCTGCAGTATTGAGGCGAACGAAAAAATGCAATTTTGTCTTTTTGAAGTTTTTTCTGTGTTCACTGATCGTTTTTTTTTTTTATATTTTGATAGATTGTATTTCTCTGAAAGAGACCATACCACAAAATGTGTATATTTTTATTATCTTTATTTTTAGTGGGAGGTGAGTTGAACGTGTGGGGTTTTAATAAATATGTATATACTTTTTTTCACTGTATTTATATACATCATTTGATTGCTTGTGCTATATACAGCGATACCACAGTAATGCTCCATATAGCAAAACCACGGTCTTCTTTACAGCCCAAATGAAGCTTTATGATGACAGGCACGGAGGCTTCAGCAGACCCCCGGATGTCATAGCAGCCCATCGGCGCCCTATGATCGCGTCACAGGAGCGCCGGTGGGCGTATGGAACGACGCGTCCCAATGCTGGCGCGCTGTTAATGCTGCTGTTAGAGATTGACAGCAGCACTGAACAGGTTAACAGTGGTGGGCAGATCTTCGCTCCACTCGCAGCTGTTAGAGGCAGGTCCTGGTTGTTTGTCACAGCCATTATCTGCCATGTACGGGGCGAGCTGACCCTGCTCCATACACCCGCTACTGACTTATACCATACATGTACGGCAGATGTTGGTAAGGAGTTAAAGCGGTTGTCCAGCTTTGGGGCCATTTTTTTTTACTTTAATGCAAGTATTTGGGGCTAAAATTGATTTCTGTAATTGAGTTTCATTAAAAATGTTGCCTTCTGTAGCATCTGTGCTGCACTGTCTATTGCTGGCTGCAAAATTAGCTAACTGAGAATCTATCAGTGAGCTCCTTAGTCTTAAGGGAGAGTTTGTAGATCTTTAATCTGTTTTTTTTTCCTGAGTGCCTATTAGCTGATCTATGCCCAAAGAAAACACAAAACTTGAATGTGCAGGGAAACAATAAGTCTGTAATAGCCGGTGAAAAACACTTAATGAAACCTAAATGTAAAAAATTACTTTTAGTAGTAAATACATGGACATGAGAAAATATACACTGCTCAAAAAAATAAAGGGAGCACTTAAACAACAGAATATAACTCCAAGTAAATCAAACTGCTGTGAAATCAAACTGTCCACTTAGGAAACAACACAGATTGACAATCAATTTCACATGCTGTTGTGCAAATGGAAGACAATAGATGGAAATTATTGGCAATTATCAAGACACACTCAATAAAGGAGTGGTTCTGCAGGTGGAGACCACAGACCATATCTCAGTACCAATGCTTTCTGGCTGATGTTTTGGTCACTTTTGAATGTTGGTTGTGCTTTCACACTCGTGGTAGCATGAAACGGACTCTACAACCCACAGAAGTTGCTCAGGTAGTGCAGCTCATCCAGGATGGCACATCAATGCGAGCTGTGGCAAGAAGGTTTGCTGCATCTGTCAGCGTAGTTCCAGAGGCTGGAGGCGCTACCAGTAGACATGCCAGTACACCAGGAGACGTGGAGGGAGCCATAGGAGGGCAACAACCCAGCAGCAGGACCCCTACCTCCGCCTTTGTGCAAGGAGGAACAGGAGGAGCACTTCCAGAGCCATGCAAAATGACCTCCAGCAGGCCACAAATGTGCATGTGTCTGCATAAACTGTTAGAAACCAACTCCATGAGAGTGGGATGAGGGCCAGACGTCCACAGATGGGGGTTGTGCCCAATGCCAGACCTCATGTGGCTGGAGAGTGTCAGCAGTTCCTGCAAGATGAAGGCATTGAAGCTATGGACTGGCCCGCCCGTTCCCCAGACCTGAATCCCATTGAGCACATCTGGGACATCATGTCTCACTCCATCCACCAACGTCACGTTGCACCACAGACTGTCCAGGAGTTGGTGGATGCTTTAGTCCAGGTCTGGGAGGAGATCCCACAGGAGACCATCCGCAACCTCATCAGAAGCATGTCCAGGCGTTGTGGGGAGGTTATACAGGCATGTGGAGGCCACACACAATACTGAGCCTCATTTTGACTTGTTTTAAGGACATTACATCAAAGTTGGATCAGCCTGTAGTGTGTTTTTCCACTTTAATTTTGGGGGTGACTCCGAATCCAGGCCTCCATTGGTTAATAAATTTGATTTCCATTGATGATTTTTGTGTGATTTTGTTGTCAACACATTCAACTTTGTACAGAACAAAGTATTCAATGAGAATATTTCATTCATTCAGATCTAGGATGTGTTATTTGAGTGTTCCCTTTATTTTTTTGAGCAGTGTGTATATATAATATAAACAATTACTGCAGCTTTAATGCTATTTATTACGTCTCAGGAGGAGGACGGAAGAGGAAGAGGACGGAAGAGGCGGAGGACGGAAGAGATGGAGGACGGAAGAGGCGGAGGATGGAAGAGGAGGAGGACAGAAGAGGAGGAGGACGGAAAAGGAGGAGAACGGAAGAGGAGGAGGATGGAAGAGAAGGAGAATGGAAGAGACGGAGGATGGAAGAGGCGGAGGATGGAAGACGCGGAGGACAAAAGAGGCGGAGGACGGAAGACGGGGAGGATGGAAGAGAAGGAGGACCGAAGAGGAGGAGGACGGAAGATGAGGAGGACGGAAGCGGAGGAGGACGTAAGAGGAAGAGGACGGAAGAGGAGGAGGACGGAAGAGGCGGAGGACAGAAAAGGCGGAGGACGGAAGAGGCGGAGGACAGAAGAGGCGGAGGACGGAAGAGGCGGAGGACAGAAGAGGAGGAGGACGGAAGAGAAGGAGGACGGAAGAGGAGGAGGATGGAAGAGGAGGAGGACGGAAGAGGAGGAGGACGGAAGAGGAAGAGGACGGAAGAGGAGGAGGACGGAAGTGGAGGAGGATGGAAGAGGAGGAGGACAGAATAGGAGGAGGAGGACAGAACTGCACCTTAAGATCCCTAGGGGGAAAGGGATGGTAGTAATATAGTGGTAGTATATCCATATTAGTGTAATATGAGTAATAATACTAGTGATAATAGTAAGAAAGTAATAAAATAACAGTAGTAATAGTAGTAGGTAGAATAGCAGTGTGATCCAGGGTCCTAGGACTGATCGCCTTTTCTCGGGGTCAAGAAGGAATTTTTCCCCTGTGACACAAATTGGCTGAAGGTGTCCTGGGGTTTTTGCCTTCTTCTGGATCAACACTGTAGATATAGGGCAGTATTAGTAGTGATAGGAAAGAAGAATAATACTGTAATAAGATAGCACAATGTAATAATAACCATATCAAATAGATTTATAAAAACAAATTAAAATAACTCCAGTAGTACAATAATTAGTGTAATATTATATAACTTCTAATAACATTATTAGGTTTGATCCAGGGTCCTAGGACTGATCGCCTTTTCCCGGGGTCAAGAAGGAATTTTTCCCCTGTGACACAAATTGGCTGAAGGTGTCCTGGGGTTTTTGCCTTCTTCTGGATCAACACTGTAGGTTTAGGGCAGTATTAGTAGTGAAAGGAAAGAAGAATAATACTGTAATAAGATAGCACAATGTAATAATAACCATATCAAATAGATTTATAAAAACAAATTAAAATAACTCCAGTAGTACAATAATTAGTGTAATATTATATAACTTGTAATAACATTATTAGGTTTGATCCAGGGTCCTAGGACTGATCGCCTTTTCCCGGGGTCAAGAAGGAATTTTTCCCCTATGACACAAATTGGCTGAAGGTGTCCTGGGGTTTTTGCCTTCTTCTGGATCAACAGCTTTAGGCATAGGGATTTTAGTAATACCATTATTAGAATCACAAGATTAATAAAAAAAAATTAGAATTACATTTTTTTAATTAGTTTTATAACAGTTACAATTAATTGCATTAATGCAATAATAATAAATAGTAAAAATGGTAGTAATAATAATAATACAAAAAACTAGTCCCAGTTAGTAAGTTAGTGTAATGTTAGTGTAGGGACCCATCTGAAGAGGTCGCCTTGACGTTGGCAGATGGGCTCGCACAATTTGCTCAAAATGTGCGCTAAGAACCTCATATTTCTATGTACAGGAGATCTAGCAGTAATACCATTCAGGAGATAGATATCTGTGTACACACATTTTGTTATATACTTTTGTGCAGCACACAGGGCAGGGATACAGGTACAGGGTGAGAGTGTTACAGTGATATTATAACTCGGCCTTAAGGATAAAATGCTGATAACTACAGATCCTGGAAACACATCCGAAACTAGACCTTGTAAGTAACTGGTTCCCAGCTAGTGGTAAATATGTACAGGGCAGTCCGGTACCAAGACCTGCTCTATAGGACACATTATCATCAGGCAGGTCCTTACAAGATCTGCGGCAGAAGTGTGGCTGTGTAACACAGTCCTGCTCCTGCCTCAGCTGCCCACAGTGGAGCCAACCTTGATCCTGGCAGCTTAATCCATTGTATGACACAGTAGGGGGCTTCCACAGCATTTAGGCACTTTAGACAGGAGAGGGAGGCATGATCATGGTGCCAATGAGTTTCTATGGCAGCTGAGATCTAACAATGGACCCCATGACGGCCATCTTACTGCTCCTATTAGACCCCGGCTGAGGAAAGGTCTATGAGGACACCGGTCAGACTTATGTCGCCTGCTCTGCACATATTAGAAATACCTAGGGCTGATTAGTTTGCCATTTGTAAATCTGATCCAGCAGCGCTGGGCTACCACTGACGTGATCAGGGCTATTGAGCTCCTAGATTGGGCAGAGGAGCTCAGTATTCAGCAGGAGCTGGCCGAGGAGAGCAGAGCAACTTGCATGGGGCTGCTGCACAAGAAGCAACTCACAAGGTGGAGATTTACCCGGAGACGCTGTGCTCGGGCTGTGATCTGCTGTGCAGGCTGCATAGTAGATGCCTCGAAGGACCCTAACTTCACCCCTAACAGGCACAGCAGAGCTCGGACGGCTGCAAGTGAACGGAGAGCGGCTGATTAGTAACTGCTGCGTCTCCTGCAGCTCAGATAAGAGCCGCACAGAGCGGGGGTTCAGTAATGATGAATATGGGAAGTGTCCGCCCCTCACATGCCCTATATGCGGCCTCCAGAGGTAAAGTCTCCCCTGTAACCAGCGCCTCCTCCCACCTTCTCTGCTGGCATGCTCCATTACTTAAAGGGGATGTCTGAAGAAAACAAGTTATCACTTATCCACAGGCTCGGTGATCACTTACTGATCGTGGGGTCTGACCGCTGCAAGCCATCGTCTGATCGGGAAGGAGTAGAAAGTCAGGGATCAACTGCAGCTCCATTCATTCTCTATGGGGCTCCGGAAAAGCCGAGCTCAGCGCTTGAATGCCACATAGGGAATGAATGGAGCGGATCCTGGAGTAATAACATGTCCTCCTCTCCTCAGCTTTCTGTCTGTGTAAGTGGCTCAGCCCTTGTCTCCCCTTCTGCTCCGGCTTCTGTGCTGGTCCTTGTGAGGAAGAGGAAACCCTCTGCCCTTCTGCTCCGGCTTCTGTGCTGGTCCCTGTGAGGAAGAGGAAACCCTCTGCCCTTCTGCTCTCAGTCCTCTGCGACTTTTCACAATCGCTCAGTGCACCCATTATATGTAATAAGGATCATTCTTCATCCCTTGTCCAGCTTTAATCCCCCCCAGTCTGACCAGCGGACAAGATAATAAACATGTGAGTGGAAGGTTCACAATTATTAGATGTGTTGTGAATAGTCTCCACAGCATTATCCGGAGAAAACTGCAGGGTGACCGCTTGTGAAACCAGCACAAAATCCCGCTTCCCTGCCCCCCGCCGGTCTCTGTATCCTGGCATTCAGCTATTCCATTTGGTGCTTATTCTGGAAGGAAAACAAAAATGTGATGTTCTTACACAGACGCCTGAAGACGCGACGTTCGCAGCTTTTCATCATCCATGTTGGGCTGTTGTATGACGTGTGGATTACTCTGCTTGTTGGATTCTTGCATTACCACAAACACTGCCTTTATTTTGTGATTTCTGTGCCGCTTCCCACTTCTATTGGCAGTGTGATATATCAGCACGTGAGGGCTGCCACAATCATGTGTCAATAGGTTATTGCTGGAGGCCGTGATATAGAGACCATCCTGGACCAGGGAGGAGTTGGTACAGAAGCACCTAGAGAGGGGGGTACAGGGGCTTCATTTGAATTTTAAACTTAGCTGGATTGTGTTTAGCTACAAGAATGGAAAGTAAAATAATAAAATCTTAATTTTTTTTTTCTATTTGGCAAAATCGTCCATCAGAGATTTGGCCACTACCGAAAAGTTTTTGATGAACTTACAGTAGTAGCTGGCGAAACCCAAAAAACTTTGTAACGCCTTTAAGTCTTGAATATAATACCAATCCAGTACCGTCCGGACTTTGGCCAGATCCATGCAAAAACGGTGAATGATAAGAACTAACCCTGAATGGAGAACATACATTTCTCTGGTTTGACAAATAATTTATTATCTTTGAGTATCTGTAAGACCTGCCTGATATGTACCTGATGTGACTGGAGGTAAATAAATTAATATGTAATCAAGATTGGTTTGTTGTGATCTACCTGCCAGATGACTAAAAATGTCACTAACAGTGTTGAAAGAAAGCGGGAGCATTAGTCAACCCAAATGCCATCACAAGCTTTTCATAGTGCCCCTCAGGAGTATTGAAGGCCATCTTCCACTCATCTCCTCAATGTGAATGAGATTATAAGCCCCCTGAGGTCTAGTTTAATCAAATCGTAGGAGCCAAATTTTTTTCTAAAGAGGTCGGGGATGAGAGGGAGAGGATATGCATCCCAGACCGTGATCCGATTAAACTCGCGAAAATCAAGGCGGGGGCGCAACCCCCAATCTTTTTTTTTGACAAATAAAAACCCCACTGCAACGGGAGATGAAGAACGTCTTATATGGTCCAATGGTAGACTGACTGACCATGCTGTTCTGAACTGCCACCCTAAGATGGCTTCCCATTATATACCTACTGTATAAGTGCTCCCTCTAACGGCTTCCTCCACCCACACCCACTACTGGTTCCCCCTACCTTTGGGTTCCCCCCACTTCAGCCAGGGACAGGGCTCAGCAGCTGCACTCTGCATGTTGGATGCAGGTGTTTTGGGGGGTTCCGTGCAGCACTCCCATCTTACCTGAGTGAAGGGAGACACCACACCTCTGGGTGAGGTGCAGTACCGCTGTGGCGACTGAACACTCAGGGGCGCCACATTCCCCCCCCCCCGGTAAAACACAGCACGTCCGCGGGCTGGAACAGAGCAAAACCAGGCATAACTGACATGCAAAATTTTTAAGATGCATCCGCATATAAGACCATAAAACAACATTTCTTCCCTTTATGGGAGGCACATTTCTTTTAACGTTACTGGTTACATTATAAAACATCATAAGAGCATTGTCATATAAAACAATTTTCAAGACAGTTCCAGCACCAGGGTGCAACAGTAGCAGCATGAGGGACCCGTCCACAAACCCTCAACGTAGGCCCTGGGCATGGCTGCAGGGCATAGACGATCCAATCCTGGACCTCGTCTTCCGCCACGCCAAACGGGTTTTTGTTCTGAGGTATATTTGTAATTATAAAACCAATAGGATGCACTTTAAGAAGTGCTAAACTATGTACAATGTCAATGTCCGGCTTCTCACAGTCCTCAGCCTGTCAGTCTCTGTACCCTGACGGGTAACTGGGTAGCAAACATGAAGTCAACTGCACCCTTCCGGGCAACTTATGTACAGTCCAGTTAACTAAAACAGTTTAACAGTGGGGCCCCCTCCGGGGGAACCCCTGGTTTCTGCAGGCTGACCCAGCCTGGTCATCAGCCTCAGGCTGCAGGGGGACCAGGGATGGAGCAGCGCCAGCCGCATTTGGGAAAGGGACATCACTCCTACCTGCTCCCGCGACTGCGTCAGCTTGGCCTGACACCTCCCGGTCTTTACGCAGCTTCTCTCCACCTCCTCTCCTCTTTCGGGGGCGGTCCCATGGCACTTTGCTGTCGGTCACTCCCTGTGTCGGCCTCCCCGCTTTGACGGACACATCTATGCGGACAGTCACTGTTGCAAGGGGCAGGGCCTGCTTTTGGTGCCATTCTGGGACTCGGCCCACGACGGGAGGTTCCATTCTGTTGTTCTTTAGCACGCACATAATGGCGCCCGTTCTTCTGGGGCGGGCGCCACATTCAAGGCAGAAAACACTTCTTTAGGCGCACATTACCCGCAGATGGCGGGCTGGTCACGTATCCTGTTCGTGACGCCAAGTGGTGACTCGCTGCCCCCTGGGCCGCGGGGCACACGGCAGCCGGGCCTTATGGCTGCTTTGGGGAATATCACGGTGGCTGGCCCGGGGCGGTTAGTTCAAAAGGGATTATTTATAGGATTTGTCGTGAAGCCACCTGTGGTGTCTGGTGAGGATCACCAGTGCTGCAACAGTCCTCTGAGGCAGATGTTAGGGCAGCTAGAGATGGAACGGCTCCCCACAGGTGGAGCGGGCCTCAGGGCAGTGTAAATTGATGGAGGGTGCGCTGGGCGTTGTAGTGCAGGGAGGGAAATGGCACCAGTGAAGGAATAGACGGAGGCAACTCAATGCAGTCGTCCAAGATTTTTATTCACAGTTCTTCAGGAAACACACAAGTGCACGTTACAGGTGAAGGCCTCCCACGTTGCGCCGTGGTCACCCTGACAGGGGTTCAATCCTTCCTCAGGAAGTTTAGGAATGCTTGGCAGAACCCCACTTTCTCGTGTTCCTACTTTAACCGTCTTCACACTGGGTCCTTCTCCCTGCTGCCCTGCGCTGCCCACTCTCAATTCCGCTCGGGTATGCTGAAGTCCTTCCTATACGTCGGATCCGGGACCAACCTGACCCCCTGGAGATTAGAATGCAGCAACCAATCCCTCTGTCTTCTGACAGATGCGGGGTGTACGGGTGCAGTCCTGCACGCGCCGTACCCCTGGGATCCCTTCTTAGAATGGAGCCTACTCCCTGCTCCCCTCCGGGGCCTCTATCCCGGGCCCTTCTTGTGGAGCAGAGCTCCTGCTGAGCCTCTGCTCCCAGACAGTCCTCACTGACCGTCTGTACTGTACTGACTGACCATTCTGTTCTGAACTGCCACCCTAAGATTGCTTCCCATTATATACCTACTGTGTGCTCCTTCTAACTGCTTCCTCCACCCACACCCACTACTGGTTCCCCCTACCTTTGGGTTTCCCCCACTCCAGCCAGGGACAGGGCTCAGCAGCTGCGCTCTGCATGTTGCCCTTCCAGCCGGTCTGAAGCAGTGTAATGTTGGATGCAGGTGTTTTGGGGGGTTCTCTGCAGCACTCCCATCTTACCTGAGTGAAGGGAGACACCACACCTCTGGGTGAGGTGCAGTACCTCTGTGGCGACTGAACCCTCAGGGGCGCCACATGCCCACGATGCAGAAATGCTCCGGATTTTTCCTGAGTGTTTCTGCATCTCCCTGGCAGAAAAAACGCATGCAGATTTTACATGCGTTTTTCCTGCCAGGGACAAACGTAAGTGAAGCGTTTTTCACATGCATGTCCGCATGCGGGTTGTCAACTGCTTTCCAAGCGATTTTAGCATCACTTGGAAAGTGCTTGACAACTTGGTCACACTATATAAATCCTTGCAACCGGCATGTATTTATATAGTGTGAACAAGTTAATAGTTGAAAAAAAGAATAAAAATGGTAAAAGAAAAATAGAATTAGACTTACCGGTAATTCTGTTTCTAAGACCCTCCACGACAGCACACCTGGAGGTAGCCTCCCCATCCTAATTAGGGACAGGAAAACAAGATGTTAAATAGCCCCTCCCTGCTACAATCCCCAGTGTTTTCAAAGGACCACACAGTATGAATGCTCTAAATATTTATTAACACTAAGGATTTTTCCAATCAATAAAGAAATGGAGGGAACTACCCATGCTGTTGTGGAGGGTCTTAGAAACCGAATTACTGGTAAGTCTAATTCTATTTTCTCCAATCCCCTCCATGACAGCACACCTGGAGTAATACCAAAGAATGAATTTTAGGGAGCGACAACAGCCTGAAGGACTTTCCTTCCAAATGCTAAGTCTCTATTAGATATTACATCTAGTCTATAATGTTTAGCAAAGGTATGGACAGACGACCATGTAGCTGCCCGGCAAATCTGCTCAATGGATGCACTAGCTTTTTCCGCCCAGGAGACCGACATAGCACTAGTAGAAAGAGCTTTCAAGGATTCCAGAGGAGGCAAATCTTGAACTATGTATGTTTCACAAATTGCTTTCTTAATCCAATTTGCTAGCGTATTTTTGCAATTTTCTTTCCTTTATTGGGGCCTCCATATTGGACAAATAGGTTCTGATCCTTCCTCCAGGTTTCAGTCTGCCTCAAATAGCGGATTATAGTCCTTCTTACATCCAACGCGTGGAATTCTTCTTCCTTGCTATTTGATGGATTTTGACAGAATGACGGAAGAATTATGGGCTGAGACATATGAAAATTAGACGACACTTTAGGTAGAAAAGAAGGATCCAACTGGAGGATGATCCTGTCCTCCAAAATACGACAATAAGTCTCTCTGATAGACAGGGCTTGGATTTCACTCACTCTTATGGCTGTAGTCAGAGCTACAAGCAATGCCGCTTTCCAAGACAATTTGTCTATGTGTGCCTCGGCTATTGGCTCGAAAGGATGCATAGTTAGACCTCTAAGAACTACGTTGAGATCCCAAGGTGGAACTATTTTAGCTCTTGTTGGATTAATCCGAGAAGCAGCTATCATGAACCTCTTAATCCATCTGTTTTGGGCCAAATCAGCATCAAAATAGGAACATAAAGGCGAGACTTGGACCTTCAGCGTGCTTGGTCTTAATCCTTTAGACAGACCGTTCTGTAGGAAATCCAAGATTCTGGCCACGTCAGGCCGAAAGGGATCTAATGGACGAGGCTCATACCATAGCTTGAAAGCTTTCTAGATTTTTCCATAGATGGAATTTGTGACTGGTTTTCTGCTTTTCTGCAGTGTATGTGACTCGCCCCCAGGGGTGTCGCGGGGCACCCGACAGCCGGGCCTAAGACTGCCTGTGGGGATTATCGCGGTGGCTGGCCCAGGGCGGTCAGTGCCAAAAGGAATTATTTGTAGGGAATTTGTTGTGACGCCACCTGTGGTATCTGGTGAGGATCACCAGCGCTGCAACAGTCCTCTGAGGCAGATGTCAGGACAGCTTGAGATGGAACGGCTCCCCACAGGTGCAGCAGGCCTCAGGGCAGTATAAATGATGCAGGTTGCGCTGAGCGTTGTGGTGCAGGGAAAGCGATGGCACAGCAGGAGTAACGGACAGAGACAGGGGATTTGCTTCATTACCTTTACTGGTACAGCTGTTAGGTATGGTCCAGGGTACTCCAGATGAAGGGCGCACTTTTGGACTTCTCCCCAGGGAGCGGGTATAGGGCCTTCTGATCCGTGTCTGTCCCTATGTATGCTCCTGGCCAGCCTGCAACTGGGCATAGCTTATGTGTCCTGCTTTTACTTCACCAGATGCTCAGAAACAGGACCTCTGGTTGGTAACCACTTTCCCTGGACGTCGGGGCCTTCGTGGTTCCTGATCCTGTGTGTGTCTAGCCTTCAGGTTTGCCAGGGACTTGTAGTCCTCCTGGGATTCCTGTTATCCCCACTGGGTGTAAAGGGTCCCTGTAGGCGCGGACCCGGTGTCCGGTAGATATAACGGGGTGAGCTTATTGTGCTCCTCTGCCCCCTTGGTTTCACTCCCCTTTTTCTCCTTGCCGTCGGCCACACTCGGGGCCCTCACTACTAGGCAGCTGACGTGCTGCGTCTTCACCGCTATCTGAGCGTCGGCACGTTCTCAGGCTCTCTCTCTATCTGGGCTCCCTCTGCTGGTATGAGTTGGAAGGTAGAGGTGTTTGTATGTAGTGAGGGCCTCTTGTGGAGAAATCCATCCATGCATCCTTCTGGGTTCTGTGGCACCAATGCACAGCAGGGCGCCACATTTGGATCACCTGTACTGAGAAGCCTCTGGCTTTTCAGAGGGCGGTCTCAGAAGCCAAGCAGCTAGAGCCAAATTCTGAGGGGCCGGATGGAAAATCTGGCCCTAATGCAGCAGATCGTGGATTCAAGGAAGCATCAATGGATCATCCATTCTTAGACTGCTCAATGTTCCGAACCATGCTCTTTTTGGCCACATTGGAGCTATTAGGATAGTCTTGACCCCTTCCGACCTGATTTTTTGTAAAGTCCTTGGTATTAACAGAATAAGGGGAAAAGCATTAGCAAGCCCAACTTTCCAAGGGTGAGCGAATGCATCTATCCCTGTTGCTGAATCCTCGGGTTTCAAAGAGAAAAAGGCTCTTACTTGCGTTTTCCTGGTTCGCAAACAGGTCCACATCTGGGTATTCCCACTTTTGAACAATCATCTGAAATATCTTCGAGTTCATGCTCCACTCCCCTGGATGAATGTCTTTTCTGCTCAGAAGATCTGCATGATAGTTGTCGGAGCCCCTCAGATGCAGAGCCGATAAGGATAGTAGATTATGCTCCGCCCAGTGGAAGATCCTTTCGGAGATCATCTGTAACCTCCTGTTTCTTGTACTTTCCTGATGTCTCAAGTGGGCTACAGTTGTCATATTGTCCGAGTAGACTCTGACATGCGACCCCTGAAGCACAGTAGTGGCTGCCCATAGGGTTTCTTCCACCACTTTCATTTCTCTTAAGTTTGAGTACTGCTCTGCTATTTCTTGCGACCAGACCCCTTGGAAGGCCACGTGGGAGACTACTGCTCCCATCCCCTTTTGCTTGCGTCTGTTTTGAGGGATAACAAGGGAAGTTGAATCCATGCTGAACTTTTCTCCAGATTTCCTGGACAGAGCCACCAATTTAAAGATGCTTTCACCTTCTCTGGCAGATGAATTCTGTTGGAGAGGGAACTTGGAGATCTGTCCCAACAGGAAAGGATGTAGTTTTGAAGGACCCTTGAATGCGCTTGAGCCCAAGGTACCGCCTGAATAGATGAGGTCATGGACCCGAAGACGGACATGGCGAATCTTAATGACACTCCGCTCTGGTTCTTTAGTGCATAAACTTTCGACCTCAACTGAATCTGCTTCTCTTTTGGCAGAAAAGAGGCTTGTTGCTGAGAATCCAGGAGAATTCCCAAGGAGGTCTTCCTGGTGGAGGGAATCAGATCTGACTTTTGGTAGTTTATCAACCATCCCAAGGATTCCAGGATCTGGAGGGTCATCTGGAGGTCTCTTTCCAAACTTGAAACCGAGGGAACCATCACCAAAAAATTGTCTAAATATGGGACGATGCAGATATTCAGTTTCCTTAGATAAACCTACTACCTCTGCCATGATCTTTGTAAACAGGCGGGGTGCTGACGAAATGCCGAAGGGGAGTACATTGAATTGAAAATGAAGTACCTCTCGGTTCTGAGTTACAGCAAATCTGAGAAATTTGCTGTAATCCGGATGAATTGGCACGTGGTAGTAAGCCTCTGGCTGGTCTACTGTTGCCACGACAAATCCTTTTCCAATCAATAAGCTGCCATTGAGGAAGGAAGCTCGCAATTCTGCCTCCTACCTTCTTGGCGTCATTGTCTGTCCTGCCTAGAACCTTGAAAGATATTCCTACCTCTTCCCCCTTTTGTGTAACTCCAGCGATCAGTTTTACCCTTGCCTCTGTACTGAAATGCTTGCTGCTGTTGTTGTTGAGGGAGAAGAAATGGTCTCTTTCTGAAACTTTTTGGATTCTTTGGCTCTGGCAGAGACTTCTTCTTGTCGGATGCTTTCTCCAACAACTCGTCTAGGACCGCCCCAAACATATACTCTCCTTTAAATGGAATGGACCAAACTTAGATTTTGATGCGTTGTCCCCACTCCACATCTTCAACCACAAAGCTCTTCTCGTAGAATTTGATAATGCTGCCAATCTTGCCGCAATCTTGACCGACTCCGCCAAGGCATCCGCTAGGAATCCAGTGGCCTTCTGCAGAAAAGGAAGAGATGCTAGGAGGTCCTCTTGAGTGGTACCTTTCCAGAGATGTTCCTCTAGTTGTTGGAGCCAGAGGAACATGGAACAAGCTACACAAGTTGAAGCGATATTAGTCTTCAGTGAAGCCGCCGATGTTTCCCATGCCTTCATTAGAAGGCTTTCCATCTTCCTATCCATAGGATCTTTGAGCTGTGACGAGTCTTCAAAGGGAAGGGTTGTTTTCTTCGCAACCCTTGCCACCTGTACATCAACCTTCGGGACTTCCATCCATAGCTTAGCCGCCTTTTCATCTAGAGGGAATCTATCCTTCATTTCTCCTGCCATACTAAGCTTTTTCTCAGGTGACTCCCATTCATCCAAAATAAGACTCCAAATGTTGTCATGCACAGGGAACACTACCTTCTTCTTGGATTTCAGACCGCCAAACATTTCATCCTGAACTGTACTGGTTTCCTTCTCCTCTTCCACCTGCATCGTGTCTCTCACCTGCGACAACAATTCCTCCATATTCTCAGACGAAAAGTAATATTTCCTATCTTCCTCATGATCTTCACTTAGGACCCCTTCTTCCGGTTCCTCCATAGACCCTAATTCTGAATCAGAGGTCTCCCTAACCGTATATTTTCTCCTTTTGGGGGGAGATGGACCTTCAGCTCTGGCTTGTGAGAAGGAGGCTAGGGAAGATTGCATTTTCTGCCGAACCATTCCCCTGACTTCTTCCATAAGGGAAGGCTGTTCTTCCTTCACAATGTTGTCAGTGCATTTCCAGCAGAGGGGTTTCTTATGCCCTGAAGCTAGCTTTTTTATACAGATGGCACATTTGCGAACTGTAGTGCTTTCTCCCACTGTCGGTGCAGGATCCTTGTCTCCCTAAATTAAAAAATAAAAAAAGGGGAGATTTAAAATATATTTAGGATCCTGCTCAAAAGAGAGTGGGGAATAACCTAGGACCTAGTACTTACTGGGGCCGGGTTAGCGCTGGGCTCTGCAGACGCAGGCTTTGGAACAGCACCCTCCATAGTAGCAGAATATTCTGTCCTACCTTAATGGAGTCTTCTCATCTGGGTCTTTTATAGGGGAGACCGAGATCCAGTGCCAAATTTTCACCTATCTAGTGAAGGATCCTCATTTTCAGGGCAAACCGCGGCTTCTCCTTTTGAATTTCCCACTGCAGCCCCATGCGTTCCACGGTGGAACGCACCAAAAGTGACGTCCCGCTGGCCAAAAGCCTGACTTCCGGCACGCCGCCATGGAGGACAGAGGAGACTCCGGCCGGGGAGCTACAGGAGGCCCCCAGCCCCCAAAACCCTACTCGGCTTTACACGCAGGCAAGTGTGTGTGTGGGCGGTCCCGCTCTCAAGGAGACACGGGAGCTGCAAAGGAAGGAAGGTCGGAGGCGATCGCTCCCTGCAGCCCGGCAGGTAAATTTAATAGGGCCCTGCTTGCCGGCCGCAGGCACCCCAGGTAACCTCTTCATCCCATAGGGACAGGAAAACACTGGGGATTGTTGGGGGAAGGGGCTATTTAACCTCTTGTTTTCCTGTCCCTAATTAGGATGGGGATGCTACCTCCAGGTGTGCTGTCATGGAGGGATTGGAGAAAATAACATTATACTTACCTTCTGATGGCCCCCGGTCTTTTCTCCACTGCGTCCGATCTCTTGTATGGCTTGCGGTGGAGTGAAAGGATCTTCCATGACGTAATTTAGTCATGTGACAGGTCACGCGACCGCCGTCACCTGTTGAACATCCGCAACAAGACCACAGAGAAACAAATCAAGAAGAAACGTCACACTCACCGGAGTGTTGATCAGGTTCAGGAGATACTTCTTTCCCTCATAAGTGTAAAACAGAGACGCAGTCAGGGCCTTCACCGTAATCCCGCGCTCCCTCTCCACCTGCAGCTTGTCCAGAACTTGTTTATTGGAGGAGGCTTTTGGAATACAACCTGAGGGAAGGAGCGAGACACCTGAATCCACACTGTTAGATCGTAGTGGCAGTGTCCCCCTCCATACTAGTCTGTCAATGGTAGCTTGTTTCTGTGTTTTATATATGTATTTTAGGTGTGTAAACCCTCTTCATGTGTACAGCAGCCTGGAATGAACGTTGCTTAAAAAATAAATAATAGAGTAAGGCCTCATTCAGACTTTCATCAGCTTTGTTTTGAATCCGAGAAGCTCTAAACTTTGATTTGGATCAAAATCCGACAGGTCAATGTGTTTCAGTGAAAAATACGCGGTCCGCAGAAATATGTGAACAGCCCTAGACTATAATAGATATGAGTTCTGTGAAAAACAAGGATCGAGCTCATACGAAATCCAACATTTCATTCTATAAATCTACATAAATTAAGTAACGTGCCAAATTGCTTTCTTTTTGGTTTATGTTTTGTTTATGTACGGAGGGAAAGTTCCCAGTGCTAGTGTCTAGCTCACTGATTTTCCTTGCTTGGTGCCTGACGTCCCAAAAAACTGACAGTGAGCTATCAATCAAGATAAAGAGGCTGGTGCTGGGCAGGGAAGCAACCTTGGAAGTCTGAGGCTTGGTTAGTGCTCCGTTACACCCAGAGCACTCAGAAATGCAGCAACAGATAAAAGATATAGAGGTGTCTATGGATTTAGCTTTCCAAATCCTGCATGGTCATGAATGGGAATTGGAGGAAGGGGTATATCTGATGGATTCCCTTAAATTGTTAATTGGCAATTGCAGTTCACATAGTTGCATATTACTTAATCATTAGAGCTACAAAAATTTGCATTTCAAGCACCAGTAAAACAGAGGCCAAAAAAGATTCCTTAGAGGCATCTGGTCACTATTAGTGATGATCGAGCGTGTTCTATCAACCCCTTCGGCAAGCACGCTCGGGTGCTCGCCGAGTATTTTGGCATGCTCAGCATTTCTTTTAAGGTCGCCGTGCCTGCAAGTGTCACGGCTGTTAGCGTGCTCGCTGAATGGGTTCATAGAACACGCTCAATCATCACTAGTCACTATACATTAGTATACAATAAAAAAACACATATCACATAGTGAATAACACAGACACTATTCAATACAGCAGGGTTGAGGTGTACTTTGTGGGACAAAATTACAGCATTTTTGAAAGACGCCATTCACTTTACTGTGCAACATATAGAAAAAAAAGGGCAATGAATTCCAAATAAAGTGAAATGGTGCAGAAGAAAACAAAAACATTTTACTGCTTTTAAAAAATTCTAAACTTTGCAAACAAATTGTTTGGCTTGTGTTCCAATTTTCTAAGACCGTTTTTAATACCATTTTGGGGTACAACTTTTTGATTGCTCCATCAAATGAATAGTCGTAAGTTACTTACCGGTAACAGGATTTTTCAGAGACCATGACAGCACCACGAGAGAGGGGATCCGCCCACCAAGGAGAGGAAACCTACAGGCTTAAAAGGGCGCCACCTCTCTCCCGCCTCAGTTTGGATTACAGAGCATTGAGAGGACCGCCAGGTTAATAAACACAGCAAACAATCACAAAATTGCCATACCAGACGACACCTACTGAGTGTGAGATTATAATTAATAAAACGTGAGTGTTCCCACAAACGTGAAAGGAGGGAATATAAGGGTGCTGTCATGGTCTCCGAAAAATCCCATTACCGGTATGTAATTTAATATTTTATCGGTCGACCATGACAGCACCACGAGAGAATTACAGAGATGAAGTAATCTATTAAAGGACCACAGCCTGGAACACTCTTCTCCCAAAGGTGAGGTCAGCCGATACACCTATATCTAACCTATCGTGTCTATGGAATGTAGAGGGACAGGACCAGGTAGCAGCCTTAAATATGTATTCTATCGAGACACCTGTCTTCTCAGCCCAGGAGGTCGCCACAGCCCGGGTGGAATGAGCCTTCAGCCCTTCTGGCCCTTCCTCGCCGCTAGATGTACAGACCAAAAGTTTGGACACACCTTCTCATTTAAAGATTTTTCTGTATTTTCATGACTATGAAAATTGTACATTCACACTGAAGGCATCAAAACTATGAATTAACACATGTGGAATTATATACTTAACAAAAAAGTGTGAAACAGCTGAAAATATGTCTTATACTCTAGGTTCTTCAAAATAGCCACCTTTTGCTTTGATGACTGCTTTGCACACTCTTGGCATTCTCTTGATGAGCTTCAAGAGATAGTCACTGGAAATGGTTTTCACTTCACAGGTATGTCTTGTCAGGTTTAATAAGTGGGATTTCTTGCCTTATAAATGGGGTTGGGACCATCAGTTGTGTTGTGCAGAAGTCTGGTGGATACACAGCTGATAGTCCTACTGAATAGACTGTTAGAATTTGTATTATGGCAAGAAAAAAGCAGCTAAGTAAAGAAAAACGAGTGTCCATCATTACTTTAAGAAATGAAGGTCAGTCAGTCCGAAAAATTGGGAAAACTTTGAAAGTGTCCCCAAGTGCAGTTGCAAAAACCATCAAGCGCTACAAAGAAACTGGCTCACATCAGGACCGCCCCAGGAAAGGAAGACCAAGAGTCACCTCTGCTTCTGAGGATAAGTTTATCCGCGTCACCAGCCTCAGAAATCGCAGTTTAACAGCAGCTCAGATTAGAGACCAGGTCAATGCCACACAGAGTTCTAGCAGCAGACACATCTCTTCAACAACTGTTAAGAGGAGACTTTGTACAGCAGGCCTTCATGGTAAAATAGCTGCTAGGAAACCACTGCTAAGAACAGGCAACAAGCAGAAGAGACTTGTTTGGGGTAAAGAACACAAGGAATGGACATTAGACCAATGGAAATCTGTGCTTTGGTCTGATGAGTCCAAATTTGAGATCTTTGGTTCCAACCACCGTGTCTTTGTGCGACGCAGAAAAGGTGAACGGATGGACTCTACATGCCTGGTTCCCACCGTGAAGCATGGAGGAGGAGGTGTGATGGTGTGGGGGTGCTTTGCTGGTGACACTGTTGGGGATTTATTCAAAATTGAAGGCATACTGAACCAGCATGGCTACCACAGCATCTTGCAGCAGCATGCTATTCCATCCGCTTTGCGTTTAGTTGGACCATCATTTATTTTTCAACAGGACAATGACCCCAAACACACCTCCAGGCTGTGTAAGGGCTATTTGACCAAGAGGGAGAGTGATGGGGGACTACGCCAGATAACCTGGCCTCCACAGTCACCAGACCTGAACCCAATCGAGATGGTTTGGGGTGAGCTGGACCGCAGAGTGAAGGCAAAAGGGCCAACAAGTGCTAAGCATCTTTGGGAACTCCTTCAGGATTGTTGGAAGACCATTTCCGGTGACTACCTCTTGAAGCTCATCAAGAGAATGCCAAGAGTGTGCAAAGCAATCATTAAAGCAAAAGGTGGCTACTTTGAAGAACCTAGAATATAAGACATATTTTCAGTTGTTTCACACTTTTTTGTTAAGTATATAATTCCACATGTGTTAATTCATAGTTTTGATGCCTTCAGTGTGAATGTACAATTTCCATAGTCAAGAAAATACAGAAAAATCTTTAAATGCGAAGGTGTGTCCAAACTTTTGGTCTATACTGTATATGATAGAGAAATGGCCTCCCAATTCCATCTAGCTATGGTGGACTTCGTGACCTTAGACCGTTCCTAGCCCCTTGGTAGGATATAAACAACGAGTTATCTTTCCTAAAGCTTTTGGTAACTGAATGTTACCTAACCAGACATCTCCTCACTTCTAACGTATGTAACTCCACCTCTTTCTGGTTACTAGGATGTGGACAAAAGGAGGGTAGGAGGACTTCCTGAAGTCTGTTGAAACGAGTAGCTACCTTAGGGAGAGAGAGTGATTTTTAGACCAGATCCTGCCTATCATCCAGAATTTGAGTAAACGGCGAGGCCATAGACAGGGCCTGGATGTCACTAATGCTCCTGGCCGAGGTTAAAGATATTAAAGCGGTCTTAAGAGAGAGGGATTTAAGGGTTGCTGACTATTAGCTCAAACAGCGAGATAGTCAAGGCCTTTAGAACCAAATTTAAATACCAGGGAACCAAGCTGCTTTTAATAATGAGTCTAGATCTAAAAGCTGCCTTAATGAACCGAGAAACCCAGTAGTTACAAGCTACATCACATAGGGCACCCAAGGCAGAAATCTGTACTTTAAGGGTGCTGGTGGATAACCCTAGTTCAAGACCTTTTTGTAAAAACTCCAAAGATTTGTCCTATTGGCACCCCCTCCCCATGAACCCCAGAACCAGAGAAAGACAAAAACTTTCTCCAACTTGTGGCATAAATCTGGGTTGTAACAGGTTTTCTCCTGTGCAGGATGGTTACTAGACCTTTGGAAAAACCTTTCTGATTTGGCAGTGTCCTTTCAAGTTCCACACCGTCAAGTGGAGGCCAGTTGCTTGAGGATGGAATATCGGACCCCGGAGAAGGAGATATGGAATCTCTGGAAGAACCCAAGGATCGGAGATGGACATGTTCCTCAGGCATGAGAACCAGGGCCTCCTGGGCCAAAAGGGTGCGATCAGCAGAACCCTGGCCTTGTCCTCCCTGATCTTTCTTATTACCATGAGAAGAACAGCCAACCAGGGGGGGAGGAGTCATACGCCATCCTGAAATACCAACGTATCAGGAAAGCGTCCACAGCTAGGGGATTTAGGGAACACAAGATCTTTGTCTTCCGATTTAGTTTTGTGGCAAACGGATCTACCTGACCCCCCCCCATCTTCGGCTATTTGGGTAAAAATTCCTTGATTTAGTTCCCATTCCCCTTGCATCAGAGGATAGCAGCTTGGGAAATCTGCTCTCATGTTTTCTTTTTCCCTTATATAGAGGGCCATCAGGGAAAGGAGGTGACTTTCTGTAATCTGGAAGAGATGATCTGTCACTCTCATCAGCGATCTTGACCATGTATCCCCCTGGTGGTTCACATATGCTACCGCAACTAGATTATCCAAGAGGATCTTTACATTCTGGCCCTGAAGGAAAGGTAAGAAATTATTCACCGCCTTGTCTACCGCCAGAAGTTCTTTTGCATTGGAGGAGAGACCCTTTTCGATATCTGACCAGGTCCCCTGGGCTACCATATCTCCCAGATGGGCTCCCCACCCTCTCGGACTGGCATCTGTGGTAATTGTTCTAGTGACCCTAAGTACCCAGGGAACCACTTGAGATAGGTTAGGCTCAACCTGCCACCACTATAAAGATTTTACTGACCGGGGTGATAAGGACATCTTCCCTTCCAAGTGCCCCTTAAGAGAAACTTCATTATGTAGCACATCCCACTGTAGAACTGTGGCGCCCCTGAAGGTTCGACCGCCACAGGGATGCTGCACTTCTGTAATGGAGTGTAGTGTTCCTCCTCCGAGGTAAGAACAGCGTGATGGTCGGGACCCAAACTTTGCATCCAACACCACATTTCTCCACCAGAGGGGGCTAGTATGCACCAGGTGCTGCCTTCCTGGTTACAGGGAGACTGGGGAACCAAGAGTGAGGGGAACCAGTTAGTGGGTGAGGGTGGAGGACTTACAATTTAGTGACACTTTAAATTTCATATTTAATAAAAAGCCATCTTTGGTTTTGGTCTTTGTGCTGTTAATTACTGTGAGGTATTGTGATCTCCCACCCTGAACGTGGATCCTGTGTGGACCTGCAGTGGATGGAGACACAGCCCTCATACCCCAACCTTGGAACGAGGGGCAGGTTGCAGACGAGGAATGTCTCAACCCGGTCAAGGACCACGACCAAGAAGGCCCGGAGCTAAAGAGTGTAGCTCCACAGCAAATGGATCCCGGGGAGGATGCAGACGGAGCAGTGTACGCCACCTGTCCTCACCACCTGATATATTCAGAGGGAGTCCAGCTGCAAGAGGGGTACCGGCCCCCGACACCCGACCTTGCTACTCCATGTCCTGGTTGGTAAAGCCCGGTAGGCCCAGAGGATCCCATCGGGTATCGGAAGGAGCGGAGCTGCCACCCGTGCCCTTGTTCTGAGAGGAGTTCAGAGGGAGATCCGGCCTATCTACACACACACAGACAGGAGAGGATACGGTCTGTAGTTCAGGAACACTCAGGTGCGGGGTCCCGATTGAATGCTGGACTTGCTCGGAGGTTGTCGGACCCCGGTCCCTGGTGACCGCAGGACTCCGTGGGGAGCAGGGAGTCGCCTTCCTTCTGCCATCTCTAATGTGAGTAAAGCCTTGGAAATTCATCCCTATGGCCTCCGGACTGTTCATTACGCGCCATTCCGTGCGACGCCGCGTCCCTACTCCCGCACTACTACCCCCCCTTTATCCTGCTTTACCGGCCCTGAGGCCGCGCTCCGCCTGTGGGGAGCGGCGAGAACTTTAGCCGCCATGACTCCAGGCCTCAGCGGACTGTAGTTGCGCTGGTGGCGCATCACCAGACACCACAGGTGGCGTAGTCGACAATTACCACTCAACCCGGAAAGCCCTAGCATCATTTTCAATGTGACGGCCCTGGGCAAGGAACGGGTCCAGGCCACGACTGCACCCCCGTTCTCAACATCTGACCCGACTCCGAGTACCCCCATCTTCCCAGGGCAGGGCTGAGAGCGTCACATCACCATGTGTAGGGGTGGATTCAGTGAGGAGAAGTGAGAGGAGCAGGGGCTCTGCAGGAGCTCTGCTCGGCAGGCAGGCTCGGCCTGTCATGCCCAAGAAGGAGAGAGGAGTGGGAGCTAGGGAGGAAGGCTCCAGTAACTTAAGGGATCCCAGGGGGTACGGTGAGTGCAGGACGGCACACGTACGCCCGAATCTGCCAGGTGTCAGAGGGATCAGGCTGCAAGAAGGGAACCGGTCCCTGGACTAGCCGAGTTACTTCAGGTCTCGGCTGGAAAACTTTCATTGTGCAGTTGCCACAACCTCACCTAAGCCGCCGTGAAGGGCACCAAGCAAGGTCCGGGAACTTCAAGTTGCCCAGAGGGATCTCAAGGTAACAGATCGGTACTTTGTGTGGCGGGGCGCATGGCAGGAGGGAGAAGACCTACCGCGGGAAGTCAGCTAAGAAAGGAACATACAGAAAGGGGGTCCCGTTAAGTGCTCTTGAAGTACGTGGGAGAGTGCTGAGCCCCTGCCTGGTAAACGCAGCGCGACATGGGAGGCTGACACCTGTACAGTGCACCTGAGGAAGCTAAAGAACTGTGAGTAAACTAGGATGACTGCACCCCACTGTTTCTGTCAGTTATTTCTACAACGCTATCGCTCCCGCACTACAACGCCCAGCATCACCATCTGCATCTACACTGCCCTGGAGCTGTGCTCTGCCTGTGGAGAGCCATGCCAACCCAGCTGCCCTAACATCTGCTTCAGAGGTCTGCAGCAGTGCCGGTACTCATTACTGGGAACCACAGGTGGCGTCACGAGACAAAACTGTTAACAAACCCTTTTTTTTTAAAGAGTGATCGCAGGGTACGGGCCCGTGACATCCGAAGAAGGTAAGGGCCCGGGTACCGAGTCACCCATATTCCCCCTGGGCGAGTCATAAGACACCACACAGGAGAGCCGACAGATCCTCTATATACTACACCACACAGGACAGATCCTCTATATACTACACCACAAAGGAGAGCTGACAGATCCTCTATATACTACACAATACAGGAGAGCTGACAGATCCACTATATACTATACCACACAGGAGAGCTGACACATCCTCTATATACTACACAATACAGGAGAGCTGACAGATCCACTATATACTACACCACACAGGAGAGCTGACAGATCCTCTATATACTACACCACACAGGAGAGCTGACAGATCCTCTATATACTACACCACACAGGAGAGCCGACACATCCTCTATATACTACACCACACAGGAGAGCTGACAGATCCTCTATATACTACACCACACAGGAGAGCTGACAGATCCTCTATATACTACACAATACAGGAGAGCTGACAGATCCTCTATATACTACACCACACAGGAGAGCTGACAGATCCTCTATATACTACACCACACAGGACAGATCCTCTATATACTACACCACACAGGAGAGCTGACACATCCTCTATATACTACACAATACAGGAGAGCTGACAGATCCTCTATATACTACACCACACAGGAGAGCTGACACATCCTCTATATACTACACCACACAGGAGAGCTGACAGATCCTCTATATACTACATCACACAGGAGAGCTGACAGATCCTCTATATACTACACCACACAGGAGAGCGGGCAGATCCACTATATACTACACCACACAGGAGAGCTGACACATCCTCTATATACTACACCACACAGGAGAGCTGACAGATCCTCTATATACTACATCACACAGGAGAGCTGACAGATCCTCTATATACTACACCACACAGGAGAGCTGACAGATCCTCTATATACTACACCAAACAGGAGAGCTGACACATCCTCTATACACTACACAATACAGGAGAGCTGACACATCCTCTATACACTACACAATACAGGAGAGCTGACAGATCCTCTATATACTACACCACACAGGAGAGTTGATACATCCTCTATATACTACACAATACAGGAGAGCTGACACATCCTCTATACACTACACAATACAGGAATGCTGACAGATCCTCTATATACTACACCACACAGGAGAGCTGACAGATCCACTATATACTACACCACACAGGAGAGCTGACAGATCCTCTATATACTACACCACACAGGAGAGATGACAGATCCTCTATATACTACACCACACAGGACAGATCCTCTATATACTACACCACACAGGAGAGCCGACAGATCCTCTATATACTACACCACACAGGAGAGCTGACAGATCCTCTATATACTACACAATACAGGAGAGCTGACAGATCCTCTATATACTACAACACACAGGAGAGCTGACAGATCCTCTATATACTACACCACACAGGACAGATCCTCTATATACTACACCACACAGGAGAGCTGACACATCCTCTATATACTACACCACACAGGAGAGCTGACAGATCCTCTATATACTACATCACACAGGAGAGCTGACACATCCTCTATATACTACACCACACAGGAGAGCTGACAGATCCTCTATATACTACACGACACAGGAGAGCTTACAGATCCTCTATATACTACACCACACAGGAGAGCTGACAGATCCTCTATATACTACACCACACAGGAGAGCTGACAGATCCTCTATATACTACACCACACAGGAGAGCTGACAGATCCTCTATATACTACACCACACAGGAGAGCTGACAGATCCTCTATATACTACACCACACAGGAGAGCCGACAGATCCTCTATATACTACACCACACAGGAGAGCTGACACATCCTCTATATACTACACCACACAGGAGAGCCGACAGATCCTCTATATACTACACCACACAGGAGAGCTGACAGATCCTCTATATACTACACCACACAGGACAGATCCTCTATATACTACACCACACAGGAGAGCTGACAGATCCTCTATATACTACACAATACAGGAGAGCTGACACATCCTCTATATACTACACAATACAGGAGAGCTGACAGATCCTCTATATACTACACCACACAGGAGAGCTGACACATCCTCTATATACTACACCACACAGGAGAACTGACAGATCCTCTATATACTACACCATACAGGAGAGCTGACACATTCTCTATATACTACACCACACAGAAGAGCTGACAGATCCTCTATATACTACACCACACAGGAGAGCCGACACATCCTCTATATACTACACCACACAGGAGAGCTGACAGATCCTCTATATACTACACAATACAGGAGAGCTGACACATCCTCTATATACTACACAATACAGGAGAGCTGACAGATCCTCTATATACTACAACACACAGGAGAGCTGACAGAACCTCTATATACTACACCACACAGGAGAGCTGACAGATCCTCTATATACTACACCACACAGGAGAGCTGACAGATCCTCTATATACTACACCACACAGGAGAGCTGACAGATCCTCTATATACTACACAATACAGGAGAGCTGACAGATACTCTATATACTACACAATACAGGAGAGCTGACAGAACCTCTATATACTACACCACACAGGAGAGCTGACAGATCCTCTATATAATACACCACACAGGAGAGCTGACAGATCCTCTATATACTACACCACACAGGAGAGCTGACAGATCCTCTATATACTACACAATACAGGAGAGCTGACAGATCCTCTATATACTACACAATACAGGAGAGCTGACAGATCCTCTATATACTACACCACACAGGAGAGCTGACACAACCTCTATATACTACACCACACAGGAGAGCTGACAGATCCTCTATATACTACACCAAACAGGAGAGCTGACACATCCTCTATATACTACACAATACAGGAGAGCTGACACATCCTCTATACACTACACAATACAGGAGAGCTGACAGATCCTCTATATACTACACCACACAGGAGAGCTGATACATCCTCTATATACTACACAATACAGGAGAGCTGACACATCCTCTATACACTACACAATACAGGAGAGCTGACAGATCCTCTATATACTACACCACACAGGAGAGCTGACACATCCTCTATATACTACACAATACAGGAGAGCCGACAGATGCACTATATACTACACCACACAGGAGAGCTGACAGATCCTCTATATACTACACCAAACAGGAGAGCTGTCAGATCCTCTATATACTACACCACACAGGAGAGCTGACAGATCCTCTATATACTACACCACACAGGACAGATCCTCTATATACAACACCACACAGGAGAGCTGACACATCCTCTATATGCTACACAATACAGGAGAGCTGACAGATCCACTATATACTACACCACACATGAGAGCCGACAGATCTTCTATATACTACACCACACAGGAGAGCTGACAGATCCTCTATATACTACACCACACAGGAGAGCTGACAGATCCTCTATATACTACACCACACAGGACAGATCCTCTATATACTACACCACACAGGAGAGCTGACACATCCTCTATATACTACACAATACCGGAGAGCTGACAGATCCTCTATATACTACACCACACAGGAGAGCTGACAGATCCTCTATATACTACACCACACAGGAGAGCTGACAGATCCACTATATACTACACCACACAGGAGAGCTGACAGATCCTCTATATACTACACCACACAGGACAGCTGACAGATCCTCTATATACTACACCACACAGGAGAGCCGACAGATCCTCTATATACTACACCACACAGGACAGCTGACAGATCCTCTATATACTACACCACACAGGAGAGCTGACACATCCTCTATATACTACACCACACAGGAGAGCTGACAGATCCTCTATATACTACACCACACAGGAGAGCCGACAGATCCTCTATATACTACACCACACAGGAGAGCTGACAGATCCTCTATATACTACACCACACAGGACAGATCCTCTATATACTACACCACACAGGAGAGCTGACAGATCCTCTATATACTACACAATACAGGAGAGCTGACACATCCTCTATATACTACACAATACAGGAGAGCTGACAGATCCTCTATATACTACACCACACAGGAGAGCTGACACATCCTCTATATACTACACCACACAGGAGAACTGACAGATCCTCTATATACTACACCATACAGGAGAGCTGACACATCCTCTATATACTACACCACACAGAAGAGCTGACAGATCCTCTATATACTACACCACACAGGAGAGCCGACACATCCTCTATATACTACACCACACAGGAGAGCTGACAGATCCTCTATATACTACACAATACAGGAGAGCTGACACATCCTCTATATACTACACAATACAGGAGAGCTGATAGATCCTCTATATACTACAACACACAGGAGAGCTGACAGAACCTCTATATACTACACCACACAGGAGAGCTGACAGAAACTCTATATACTACACCACACAGGAGAGCTGACACATCCTCTATATACTACACCACACAGGAGAGCCGACAGATCCTCTATATACTATACCACACAGGAGAGCTGACAGATCCACTATATGCTACACAATACAGGAGAGCTGACAGATCCACTATATACTACACCACACAGGAGAGCTGACAGATCCTCTATATACTACACCACACAGGAGAGCTGACAGATCCTCTATATACTACACCACACAGGAGAGGTGACACATCCTCTATATACTACACAATACAGGAGAGCTGACAGATCCACTATATACTACACCACACAGGAGAGCTGACAGATCCTCTATATACTACACCACACAGGAGAGCTGACAGATCCTCTATATACTACACCACACAGGACAGATCCTCTATATACTACACCACACAGGAGAGCTGACACATCCTCTATATACTACACAATACAGGAGAGCTGACACATCCTCTATATACTACACAATACAGGAGAGCTGACAGATCCTCTATATACTACACCACACAGGAGAGCTGACACATCCTCTATATACTACACCACACAGGAGAGCCGACAGATCCTCTATATACTACACCACACAGGAGAGCTGACACATCCTCTATATACTACACAATACAGGAGAGCTGACAGATCCACTATATACTACACCACACAGGAGAGCTGACAGATCCTCTATGTACTACACCACACAGGAGAGCTGACAGATCCTCTATATACTACACCACACAGGAGAGCTGACAGATCCTCTATATACTGCACCACACAAGAGAGCTGACACATCCTCTATATACTACACCACACAGGAGAGCTGACAGATCCTCTATATACTACACCACACAGGAGAGCTGACAGATCCTCTATATACTACACCACACAGGAGAGCTGACAGATCCTCTATATACTACACAACACAGGACACATCCTCTATACACTACACCACACAGGAGAGCTGACAGATCCTCTATATACTACACCACACAGGAGAGCTGACAGATCCTCTATATACTACACCACACAGGAGAGCTGACAGATCCTCTATATACTACACCACACAGGACAGATCCTCTATATACTACACCACACAGGAGAGCTGACACATCCTCTATATACTACACAATACAGGAGAGCTGACAGATCCTCTATATACTACACCACACAGGAGAGCTGACAGATCCTCTATAAACTACACCACACAGGAGAGCTGACAGATCCTCTATATACTACACCACACAGGAGAGCCGACACATCCTCTATATACTACACCACACAGGAGAGCTGACAGATCCTCTATATACTACACAATACAGGATAGCTGACACATCCTCTATATACTACACAATACAGGAGAGCTGATAGATCCTCTATATACTACAACACACAGGAGAGCTGACAGAACCTCTATATACTACACCACACAGGAGAGCTGACAGAAACTCTATATACTACACCACACAGGAGAGCTGACACATCCTCTATATACTACACCACACAGGAGAGCCGACTGATCCTCTATATACTATACCACACAGGAGAGCTGACAGATCCACTATATACTACACAATACAGGAGAGCTGACAGATCCACTATATACTACACCACACAGGAGAGCTGACAGATCCTCTATATACTACACCACACAGGAGAGCTGACAGATCCTCTATATACTACACCACACAGGAGAGGTGACACATCCTCTATATACTACACAATACAGGAGAGCTGACAGATCCACTATATACTACACCACACAGGAGAGCTGACAGATTCTCTATATACTACACCACACAGGAGAGCTGACAGATCCTCTATATACTACACCACACAGGACAGATCCTCTATATACTACACCACACAGGAGAGCTGACACATCCTCTATATACTACACAATACAGGAGAGCTGACACATCCTCTATATACTACACAATACAGGAGAGCTGACAGATCCTCTATATACTACACCACACAGGAGAGCTGACACATCCTCTATATACTACACCACACAGGAGAGCCGACAGATCCTCTATATACTACACCACACAGGAGAGCTGACACATCCTCTATATACTACACAATACAGGAGAGCTGACAGATCCACTATATACTACACCACACAGGAGAGCTGACAGATCCTCTATGTACTACACCACACAGGAGAGCTGACAGATCCTCTATATACTACACCACACAGGAGAGCTGACAGATCCTCTATATACTGCACCACACAAGAGAGCTGACACATACTCTATATACTACACCACACAGGAGAGCTGACAGATCCTCTATATACTACACCACACAGGAGAGCTGACAGATCCTCTATATACTACACCACACAGGAGAGCTGACAGATCCTCTATATACTACACCACACAGGACACATCCTCTATACACTACACCACACAGGAGAGCTGACAGATCCTCTATATACTACACCACACAGGAGAGCTGACAGATCCTCTATATACTACACCACACAGGAGAGCTGACAGATCCTCTATATACTACACCACACAGGACAGATCCTCTATATACTACACCACACAGGAGAGCTGACACATCCTCTATATACTACACAATGCAGGAGAGCTGACAGATCCTCTATATACTACACCACACAGGAGAGCTGACAGATCCTCTATATACTACACCACACAGGAGAGCCGACAGATCCTCTATATACTACACCACACAGGACAGCTGACAGATCCTCTATATACTACACCACACAGGAGAGCTGACACATCCTCTATATACTACACCACACAGGAGAGCTGACAGATCCTCTATATACTACACCACACAGGAGAGCCGACAGATCCTCTATATACTACACCACACAGGAGAGCTGACAGATCCTCTATATACTACACCACACAGGACAGATCCTCTATATACTACACCACACAGGAGAGCTGACAGATCCTCTATATACTACACAATACAGGAGAGCTGACACATCCTCTATATACTACACAATACAGGAGAGCTGACAGATCCTCTATATACTACACCACACAGGAGAGCTGACACATCCTCTATATACTACACCACACAGGAGAACTGACAGATCCTCTATATACTACACCATACAGGAGAGCTGACACATCCTCTATATACTACACCACACAGAAGAGCTGACAGATCCTCTATATACTACACCACACAGGAGAGCCGACACATCCTCTATATACTACACCACACAGGAGAGCTGACAGATCCTCTATATACTACACAATACAGGAGAGCTGACACATCCTCTATATACTACACAATACAGGAGAGCTGACAGATCCTCTATATACTACAACACACAGGAGAGCTGACAGAACCTCTATATACTACACCACACAGGAGAGCTGACAGAACCTCTATATACTACACCACACAGGAGAGCTGACACATCCTCTATATACTACACCACACAGGAGAGCCGACAGATCCTCTATATACTATACCACACAGGAGAGCTGACAGATCCACTATATACTACACAATACAGGAGAGCTGACAGATCCACTATATAATACACCACACAGGAGAGCTGACAGATCCTCTATATACTACACCACACAGGAGAGCTGACAGATCCTCTATATACTACACCACACAGGAGAGCTGACACATCCTCTGTATACTACACAATACAGGAGAGCTGACAGATCCACTATATACTACACCACACAGGAGAGCTGACAGATCCTCTATATACTACACCACACAGGAGAGCTGACAGATCCTCTATATACTACACCACACAGGACAGATCCTCTATATACTACACCACACAGGAGAGCTGACACATCCTCTATATACTACACAATACAGGAAAGCTGACACATCCTCTATATACTACACAATACAGGAGAGCTGACAGATCCTCTATATACTACACCACACAGGAGAGCTGACACATCCTCTATATACTACACCACACAGGAGAGCCGACAGATCCTCTATATACTACACCACACAGGAGAGCTGACACATCCTCTATATACTACACAATACAGGAGAGCTGACAGATCCACTATATACTACACCACACAGGAGAGCTGACAGATCCTCTATGTACTACACCACACAGGAGAGCTGACAGATCCTCTATATACTACACCACACAGGAGAGCTGACAGATCCTCTATATACTACACCACACAGGAGAGCTGACAGATCCTCTATATACTACACCACACAGGACACATCCTCTATACACTACACCACAAAGGAGAGCTGACAGATCCTCTATATACTACACCACACAGGAGAGCTGACAGATCCTCTATATACTACACCACACAGGAGAGCTGACAGATCCTCTATATACTACACCACACAGGAGAGCTGACAGATCCTCTATATACTACACCACACAGGACAGATCCTCTATATACTACACCACACAGGACACAACCTCTATACACTACACCACACAGGAGAGCTGACAGATCCTCTATAAACTACACTACACAGGAGAGCTGACAGATCCTCTATATACTACACCACACAGGAGAGCTGACAGATCCTCTATATACTACACCACACAGGAGAGCTGACAGATCCTCTATATACTACACCACACAGGAGAGCTGACAGATCCTCTATATACTACACCACACAGGAGAGCTGACAGATCCTCTATATACTACACCACACAGGACAGATCCTCTATATACTACACCACACAGGACACAACCTCTATACACTACACCACACAGGAGAGCTGACAGATCCTCTATATACTACACCACACAGGAGAGCTGACAGATCCTCTATATACTACACCACACAGGAGAGCCGACAGATCGTCTATATACTACACCACACAGGAGAGCAGACAGATCCTCTATGTACTACACCACACAGGAGAGCTGACAGATCCTCTATATACTACACCACACAGGAGAGCTGACAGATCCTCTATATACTACACCACACAGGAGAGCTGACAGATCCACTATATACTACACCACACAGGAGAGCTGACAGATCCTCTATATACTACACAACACAGGAGAGCTGACAGATCCTCTATATACTACACAACACAGGAGAGCTGACAGATCCACTATATACTACACCACACAGGAGAGCCGAGAGATCCTCTACATACTACACCATACAGGAGAGCTGACAGATCCTCTATATACTACACAACACAGGAGAGCTGACAGATCGACTATATACTACACCACACAGGAGAGCTGACAGATCTTCTATATACTACACAACACAGGAGAGCTGACATATCCACTATATACTACACCACACAGGAGAGCTGACAGATCCTCTATATACTACACAACACAGGAGAGCTGACAGATCCACTATATACTACACAACACAGGAGAGCTGACAGATCCACTATATACTACACCACACAGGAGAGCTGACAGATCCACTATATACTACACCACACAGGAGAGCTGACAGATCATCTATGTACTACACCACACAGGAGAGCTGACAGATCCTCTATATACTACACCACACAGGAGAGCTGACAGATCCTCTATATACTACACCACACAGGAAAGCTGACAGATCCTCTATATACTACACCACACAGGAGAGCTGACAGATCCTCTATATACTATACCACACAGGAGAGCTGACAGATCCTCTATATACTACACCACACAGGAGAGCTGACAGATCATCTATATATTACACCACACAGTAGAGCCGACAGATCCTCTATACACTACACCACATAGGAGAGCTGGCAGATCCTCTATATATTGCACCACACAGGAGAGTCGACAGATACACTATATACTACACCACACAGGAGAGCTGACAGATCCTCTATATACTACACCACACAGGAGAGCCAACAGATACTCTATATACTACAGCACACAGTAGAGATGACAGATCCTCTATATACTACACCACACAGGAGAGCTGACAGATCCACTATATACTACACCACAAAGGAGAAATGTCAGATCCTCTATATACTACACCACAAAGGAGAACTGTCAGATCCTCTATATACTACACCACACAGGAGAGCTGACAGATCCTCTATATATTACACCACACAGGAGAGCTGACAGATCCTCTATATACTACACCACACAGGAGAGCTGACAGATCCTCTATATACTACACCACACAGGAGAGCTGACAGATCCTCTATATAATACACCACACAGGAGAGCTGACAGATCCTCTATATTCTACACCACACAGGAGAGCTTACAGATCCTCTATATACTACACCACAAAGGAGAGCTGACAGATCCTCTATTTACTACACCACACAGGAGAGCTGACAGATCCACTATATAGTACACCACAACGGAGAGCTGACAGATCCTCTATATACTACACCACACAGGAGAGCGGGCAGATACTCTATATACTACACCACACAGGAGAGCTGACAGATCATCTATATACTACACCACACAGGAGAGCTGACAGATCGTCTATATACTACACCACACAGGAGAAATGACAGATCCTCTATATACTACACCACACAGTAGAGATGACAGATCCTCTATATACTACACCATACAGGAGAGCTGACAGATCCTCTATATACTACACCACACAGGAGAGCTGACAGATCCACTATATACTACACCACAAACGAGAACTGTCAGATCCTCTATATACTACACCACACAGGGGAGCTGACAGATCCTCTATATATTACACCACACAGGAGAGCTGACAGATCCTCTATATACTACACCACACAGGAGAGCTGACAGATCCTCTATTTACTACACCACACAGGAGAGCTGACAGATCCTCTATATACTACACCACACAGGAGAGCTGACACATCCTCTATATACTACACCACACAGGAGAGCTGACATATCCTCTATATACTACACCACACAGGAGAGCTGACATATCCTCTATATACTACACCACACAGGAGAGCTGACAGATACTCTATATATTACACCACACAGGAGAGCTGACAGATCCTCAATAAACTACAACACACAGGAGAGCCAACAGATACTCTATATACTACAGCACACAGCAGAGATGACAGATCCTCTATATACTGCACCATACAGGATAGCTGACAGATCCACTATCTACTACACCACAAAGGAGAACTGTCAGATCCTCTATATACTCCACCACACAGGAGAGCTGACAGATCCTCTATATATTACACCACACAGGAGAGCTGACAGATCCTCTATATACTACACCACACAGGAGAGCTGACAGATCCTCTATATACTACACCACACAGGAGAGCTGACAGATCCTCTATATACTACACCACACAGGAGAGCTGACAGATCATCTGTATACTACACTCCACAGGAGAGCTGACAGATCCTCTATATACTACACCACACAGGATAGCTGACAGATCCTCTATATACTCCACCACACAGGAGAGCTGACAGATCCACTATATACTACACCACACAGGAGAGCTGACAGATCCTCTATATACTACACCACACAGGAGAGCCGACAGATCCACTATATACTACACCATACAAGAGAGATGACAGATCCACTATATACTACACCACACAGGAGAGCCGACAGATCCTCTATATACTACACCACACAGGAGAGCTGACAGATCCACTATATACTACACCACGCAGGAGAGCTGACAGATCCACTATATACTACACCACACAGGAGATCCGACAGATCTTCTATATACTATACCACACAGGAGAGCTGACAGATCCACTATATACTACACCACACAGGAGAGCTGATAGATCCTCTATATACTACACCTCACAGGAGAGCCGACAGATCATCTATATACTACACCACACAGGAGAGCTGACAGATCCTCTATATACTACATCACACAGGAAAGCTGACAGATCCACTATATACTACACCACACAGGAGAGCCGACAGATCCTCAATATACTACACCACACAGGAAAGCTGACAGATCCTCTATATACTACACCACACAGGAGAGCTGACAGATCCACTATATACTACACCACACAGGAGAGCTGACAGATCCACCATATACTACACCACACAGGAGAGCTGACAGATCCTCTATATACTACACCACACAGGAGAGCTGACAGATACTCTATAAACTACACCACACAGGAGAGCTGACAGATCCTCTATATACTACACCACACAGGAGAGCTGACAGATCCTCTATATGCTACACCACACAGGAGAGCCGACAGATCCTCTATACACTACACCACATAGGAGAGCTGGCAGATCCTCTATATATTACACCACACAGGAGAACTGACAGATCCTCTATATACTACAACACACAGGAGAGCCGACAGATCCTCTATATACTACACCACACAGGAGAGCTGACAGATCCTCTATATACTACACCACACAGTAGAGCTGACAGATCCACTATATACTACACCACACAGGAGAGCTGACAGATCCTCTATATACTACACCACACTGGAGAGCTGACAGATCCTCTATATACTACACCACACAGGAGAGCTGACAGATCCTCTATATACTACACCACACAGGAGAGCTGACAGATCCACTATATACTACACCACACAGGAGAGCTGACAGATCCTCTATATACTACACCACACAGGAGAGCTGACAGATCCACTATATACTACACCACACAGGAGAGCTGACAGATCCTCTATATACTACACCACACAGGAGAGCTGACAGATCCTCTATATACTACACCACACAGGAGAGCCGACAGATCCTCTATATACTACACCACACAGGAGAGCTGACAGATCCTCTATATACTACACCACACAGTAGAGCTGACAGATCCTCTATATACTACACCACACAGGAGAGCTGACAGATCCTCTATATACTACAGCACACAGGAGGGCTGACAGATCCTCTATACACTACACCACAAAGGAGAGCTGACAGATCCTCTATATACTACACCACACAGGAGAGCTGAGAGATCCACTATATACTACACCACACAGGAGAACTGAGAGATCCTCTATATACTACACCACACAGGAGAGCTGACAGATCCACTATATACTACACCACACAGGAGAGCTGACAGATCATCCATATACTACACCACACAGGAGAGCCGAGAGATCCTCTATATACTACACCACACAGGAAAGCTGACAGATCCACTATATACTACATCACATAGGAGAGCTGACAGATCCTCTATATACTACATCACACAGGAGAGCTGACAGATCCTCTATATACTACACCACACAGGAGAGCTGACAGATCCTCTATATACTACACCACACAGGAGAGCTGACAGATCCTCTATATACTACACCAGACAGGAGAGGTGACAGATCCTCTATATACTACACCACACAGGTACGCTGACAGATCCTCTATATACTACACCACACAGGAGAGCTGACAGATCCTCTATACACTACACCACACAGGAAAGCTGACAGATCCTCTATATGCTACATCACATAGGAGAGCTGACAGATCCTCAATATACTACATCACACAGGAGAGCTGACAGATCCTCTATATACTACACCACACAGGAGAGCTGACAGATCCTCTATATACTACACCACACAGGAGAGCTGACAGATCCTCTATATACTACACCAGACAAGAGAGGTGACAGATCCTCTATATACTACACCACACAGGAGAGCTGACAGATCCTCTATATACTACACCACACAGGAGATCTGACAGATCCTCTATACACTACACCACACAGGAGAGCTGACAGATCTTCTATATACTACACCACACAGGAGAGCTGACAGATCCTCTATATACTACATCACACAGGAGAACTGACAGATCCTCTATATACTACATCACACAGGAGAGCTGACAGATCCTCTATATACTACATCACACAGGAGAACTGACAGATCCTCTATATACTACATCACACAGGAGAGCTGACAGATCCTCTATGTACTACACCACACAGGAGAGCTGACAGATCCTCTATATACTACACCACACAGGAGAGCTGACAGATCCTCTATATACTACACCACACAGGAAAGCTGACAGATCCTCTATATACTACACCACACAGGAGAGCTGACAGATCCTCTATATACTATACCACACAGGAGAGCTGACAGATCCTCTATATACTACACCACACAGGAGAGCTGACAGATCATCTATATATTACACCACACAGTAGAGCCGACAGATCCTCTATACACTACACCACATAGGAGAGCTGGCAGATCCTCTATATATTGCACCACACAGGAGAGTCGACAGATACACTATATACTACACCACACAGGAGAGCTGACAGATCCTCTATATACTACACCACACAGGAGAGCCAACAGATACTCTATATACTACAGCACACAGTAGAGATGACAGATCCTCTATATACTACACCACACGGGAGAGCTGACAGATCCACTATATACTACACCACAAAGGAGAAATGTCAGATCCTCTATATACTACACCACAAAGGAGAACTGTCAGATCCTCTATATACTACACCACACAGGAGAGCTGACAGATCCTCTATATATTACACCACACAGGAGAGCTGACAGATCCTCTATATACTACACCACACAGGAGAGCTGACAGATCCTCTATATACTACACCACACAGGAGAGCTGACAGATCCTCTATATAATACACCACACAGGAGAGCTGACAGATCCTCTATATACTACACCACACAGGAGAGCTTACAGATCCTCTATATACTACACCACAAAGGAGAGCTGACAGATCCTCTATTTACTACACCACACAGGAGAGCTGACAGATCCACTATATAGTACACCACAACGGAGAGCTGACAGATCCTCTATATACTACACCACACAGGAGAGCGGGCAGATACTCTATATACTACACCACACAGGAGAGCTGACAGATCATCTATATACTACACCACACAGGAGAGCTGACAGATCCTCTATATACTACACCACACAGGAGAGATGACAGATCCTCTATATACTACACCACACAGTAGAGATGACAGATCCTCTATATACTACACCATACAGGAGAGCTGACAGATCCTCTATATACTACACCACACAGGAGAGCTGACAGATCCACTATATACTACACCACAAACGAGACTGTCAGATCCTCTAAATACTACACCACACAGGGGAGCTGACAGATCCTCTATATATTACACCACACAGGAGAGCTGACAGATCCTCTATATACTACACCACACAGGAGAGCTGACAGATCCTCTATTTACTACACCACACAGGAGAGCTGACAGATCCTCTATATACTACACCACACAGGAGAGCTGACACATCCTCTATATACTACACCACACAGGAGAGCTGACATATCCTCTATATACTACACCACACAGGAGAGCTGACAGATACTCTATATATTACACCACACAGGAGAGCTGACAGATCCTCAATAAACTACAACACACAGGGGAGCCAAAAGATACTCTATATACTACAGCACACAGCAGAGATGACAGATCCTCTATATACTGCACCATACAGGATAGCTGACAGATCCACTATCTACTACACCACAAAGGAGAACTGTCAGATCCTCTATATACTCCACCACACAGGAGAGCTGACAGATCCTCTATATATTACACCACACAGGAGAGCTGACAGATCCTCTATATACTACACCACACAGGAGAGCTGACAGATCCTCTATATACTACACCACACAGGAGAGCTGACAGATCCTCTATATACTACACCACACAGGAGAGCTGACAGATCATCTGTATACTACACTCCACAGGAGAGCTGACAGATCCTCTATATACTACACCACACAGGATAGCTGACAGATCCTCTATATACTCCACCACACAGGAGAGCTGACAGATCCACTATATACTACACCACACAGGAGAGCTGACAGATCCTCTATATACTACACCACACAGGAGAGCCGACAGATCCACTATATACTACACCATACAAGAGAGATGACAGATCCACTATATACTACACCACACAGGAGAGCCGACAGATCCTCTATATACTACACCACACAGGAGAGCTGACAGATCCACTATATACTACACCACGCAGGAGAGCTGACAGATCCACTATATACTACACCACACAGGAGATCCGACAGATCCTCTATATACTATACCACACAGGAGAGCTGACAGATCCACTATATACTACACCACACAGGAGAGCTGATAGATCCTCTATATACTACACCTCACAGGAGAGCCGACAGATCATCTATATACTACACCACACAGGAGAGCTGACAGATCCTCTATATACTACATCACACAGGAAAGCTGACAGATCCACTATATACTACACCACACAGGAGAGCCGACAGATCCTCAATATACTACACCACACAGGAAAGCTGACAGATCCTCTATATACTACACCACACAGGAGAGCTGACAGATCCACTATATACTACACCACACAGGAGAGCTGACAGATCCACCATATACTACACCACACAGGAGAGCTGACAGATCCTCTATATACTACACCACACAGGAGAGCTGACAGATACTCTATAAACTACACCACACAGGAGAGCTGACAGATCCTCTATATACTACACCACACAGGAGAGCTGACAGATCCTCTATATGCTACACCACACAGGAGAGCCGACAGATCCTCTATACACTACACCACATAGGAGAGCTGGCAGATCCTCTATATATTACACCACACAGGAGAGCTGACAGATCCTCTATATACTACAACACACAGGAGAGCCGACAGATCCTCTATATACTACACCACACAGGAGAGCTGACAGATCCTCTATATACTACACCACACAGTAGAGCTGACAGATCCACTATATACTACACCACACAGGAGAGCTGACAGATCCTCTATATACTACACCACACTGGAGAGCTGACAGATCCTCTATATACTACACCACACAGGAGAGCTGACAGATCCTCTATATACTACACCACACAGGAGAGCTGACAGATCCACTATATACTACACCACACAGGAGAGCTGACAGATCCTCTATATACTACACCACACAGGAGAGCTGACAGATCCACTATATACTACACCACACAGGAGAGCTGACAGATCCTCTATATACTACACCACACAGGAGAGCTGACAGATCCTCTATATACTACACCACACAGGAGAGCCGACAGATCCTCTATATACTACACCACACAGGAGAGCTGACAGATCCTCTATATACTACACCACACAGTAGAGCTGACAGATCCTCTATATACTACACCACACAGGAGAGCTGACAGATCCTCTATATACTACAGCACACAGGAGGGCTGACAGATCCTCTATACACTACACCACAAAGGAGAGCTGACAGATCCTCTATATACTACACCACACAGGAGAGCTGACAGATCCTCTATATACTACACCACACAGGAGAGCTGACAGATCCTCTATATACTACACCACACAGGAGAGCTGACAGATCCTCTATATACTACAGCACACAGGAGGGCTGACAGATCCTCTATACACTACACCACAAAGGAGAGCTGACAGATCCTCTATAAACTACACCACACAGGAGAGCTGACAGATCCTCTATATACTACACCACACAGGAGAGCTGACAGATCCTCTATATACTACACCACACAGGAGAGCTGACAGATCCTCTATATACTACACCACACAGGAGAGCCAACAGATCCTCTATATACTACACCACACAGGAGAGCTGACAGATCCTCTATATACTACACCACACAGGAGAGCTGACAGATCCTCTATATACTACACCACACAGTAGAGCTGACAGATCCACTATATACTACACCACACAGGAGAGCTGACAGATCCTCTATATACTACACCACACAGGAGAGCTGACAGATCCACTATATACTACACCACACAGGAGAGCTGACAGATCCTCTATATACTACACCACACAGGAGAGCCGACAGATCCTCTATATACTACACCACACAGGAGAGCTGACAGATCCTCTATATACTACACCACACAGTAGAGCTGACAGATCCTCTATATACTACACCACACAGGAGAGCTGACAGATCCTCTATATACTACAGCACACAGGAGGGCTGACAGATCCTCTATACACTACACCACAAAGGAGAGCTGACAGATCCTCTATATACTACACCACACAGGAGAGCTGACAGATCCTCTATATACTACACCACACAGGAGAGCTGACAGATCCTCTATATACTACACCACACAGGAGAGCTGACAGATCCTCTATATACTACAGCACACAGGAGGGCTGACAGATCCTCTATACACTACACCACAAAGGAGAGCTGACAGATCCTCTATAAACTACACCACACAGGAGAGCTGACAGATCCTCTATATACTACACCACACAGGAGAGCTGACAGATCCTCTATATACTACACCACACAGGAGAGCTGACAGATCCTCTATATACTACACCACACAGGAGAGCCAACAGATCCTCTATATACTACACCACACAGGAGAGCTGACAGATCCTCTATATACTACACCACACAGGAGAGCTGACAGATCCTCTATATACTACACCACACAGTAGAGCTGACAGATCCACTATATACTACACCACACAGGAGAGCTGACAGATCCTCTATATACTACACCACACAGGAGAGCTGACAGATCCTCTATATACTACACCACACAGGAGAGCCGACACATCCTCTATATACTACACCACACGGGAAAGCTGACAGAACCTCTATATATTACACCACACAGGAGAGCTGACAGATCCTCTATATACTACAGCACACAGGAGGGCTGACAGATCCTCTATACACTACACCACAAAGGAGAGCTTACAGATCCTCTATATACTACACCACACAGGAGAGCTGACAGAGCCTCTATATACTACCCCACACAGGAGAGCTGACAGATACTCTATATACTACACCACACAGGAGAGCGGGCAGATCCTCTATATACTACCTGTGAAGCACCTGAAGGGTTAATAAACTTCTTGAATGTGGTTTGAGTACCTTGAGGGGTGCAGTTTTTAGAATGGTGTCACTTTTGGGTATTTTTTGTCATAAAGGCCTTTTAAAGTCACTTCAAATGTGATGCGGTCCCTAAAAAAATGGTTTTGTAAATTTTGTTGGAAAAATTAGAAATCGCTGGTCAAATTTTAACCCTTATAGCTCTCTAATAAAAAAAAAGTAGACATGTGGAAATGTTATTTATTAACTATTTTGTGTGACATCTCTCTGATTTAAGGGCATAAAAATTCAAATTTTGAAAATTGCTAAAGTTTCAAAATTTTTGCAGATTTCCTTTTTTTTCACAAATAAACGCAAGTGTTATCGAAGAAGTTTAACCACAATCATGAAGTACAATATGTCAAGAAAAAAGAATCTCAGAATCAGGGGGATCCATTGAAGCGTTCCAGAGTAATTACCTCATAAAGTGACAGTGGTCAGATTTGTAAAAATTGGCCCGGTCATTAATGTGTAAACCACCTTAGGTTGTAAAGGGGTTAAGCATTATATATGGGGATTGGAAGAAAATAAGAATTGTCCTTTATTAGAATGCATATAGAATAAATGTACAGGCAAAAATAAAATAAAACCTGGTGAAAAAAAAGCTGGTGAAGTTTGAAGGATTGCTGTATGCAATTAGGCTACTTTCCCTGCATCTTTGACGGTGATTTAATAGCGCTATACCGCTGTTTTGCGCATGCGCCGATGATTCTAAGATGTTTCCCTTACGAAGAAAACGCTGGGAAGCTTCATAGCATGCTCGCGCATGCGCAAAGTGTTTGTTTTCCACTACCTTTCTGTTTTGACATGCGCATTGTACCCAGCAGGACGCCGATGTTGGCGCTTTTTTCACAAATTGTATGGGGTGAGTCATCAAGTGATCAATCATATAAAGCTGTTCTTAAATAATAATAATGACTCTTTTCATGTATTTTGTATGTTATCTTCACAGCACAGGCACTATAATGAACTTTAACTTGATTGTATATACTTGAATTGCCATTCACTCCTTGTATATCGTATCTCCATTATATGATATGCTCCTATTTGTATAATTACTGTTAACACTATTTGTAATTGTTATACTATATAAGGTTCACTATGTTCACTTTGTTAATACTTGAGAGGCTCACACCTGTCTGTCTGTCTATCTACCTATCACTCTCTCATTATGACATCAGGGTAAAATCTACAGTATGTCACAGTGATGTGATGACATCATCACATTCTATATCCCAGTGTTACAGCCCAAGGGAAATCACTGCCTCACAGACTTACAAGGGTGAGGGAGTACCTTTTGTTTTTCGTGACGAACGAAGCAAAAATTTATTCTAAAATGGAGAGAAGACGAGCCCAAAGAGATCGGGTTCTGAGAGAAAGGAGAGGAATAAATGAAGAGCAGGTATTGTTGTTCGCTTTAGGGCGAAAAGACATTAATCTACCGGACATGGACCCTGACGCCTCAGAAATGGCGTCCAAACGACAACATTTAGAGAAAATGAGAAAGTCCAAAAGACAAGAGATCCTTACACAGAGAAGGAACATGGAGAACCTCATGGCGTCGGACTCTGCTGCCTCCGCTGAGCTTCAGAGGGCCTTTATTATCTCCTTGAAAAAAATCGGAGATCTGGTCCCTGAAATAAGGAGGAGGAATAAAGAAGCCATCCTCAATAAGCAGAGAAACATCAGCGCAGAGATAGAGCTGGAGGAAGTTCTCCAAGAAACTCCAAGACAGGTCTCATCCAAGGCTGAAAGCCAAGACACCCTGAACCTGCAAAGAGCTGCAGCCCAGAAAAGAATGAGGAACAGCAGAGACTGGGTTGTCCAATGCAGGAGACATCTGAGATATGCTACACCCATCATTAATGGGAATGGTGCCCTATGGAGATCCCACTCATCAACCAAAACCATCTCCATCCCGGATTTTCTGTTCCATCTGAGTGTTTCTTCACCAGACAGATCAATGGATAAAGATGAACCAGGTAAGAAATAAACTTACTCAGTATAATAAGACTGGGGGTGAGGGGGATTATACTCCTAATATTATGTACAGGCCTCAATTATAAATGCTGACTAATGGAAGAACTGTCCTTGTTGCCCATAGCAACCAGTCACCTTTCAGTGTTCTATAGAATGTTGAGAAATAGAATCTGTGCTGTGAATCGTTGCTATGGGCAACAGGGTCAGTTTTGCTATTAGAGAGTTTTGATAAATGAAGGACCAAATATTAGACATTTCCTGCTCATTTACATAGTTTTGTTTAAAATTATAATATATGCGCTGGAGCTATATCTATTAACCCCCCTTTGACCGGAAAAACTTTCGCTTTTTTTCTTCCTTCTTCGAAAAGCCATAACTTTTCTTTTATTTGCATGTGAGCTTGCTTTTTTAGTGGACCGAGCTGCAGTTTTGAAGAACACTATTTATTTTGTCTTTCAATTATTTAGAAAAGAGGGGAAAAAATCAAAGAGTGGTAAAATTGTGGGACGGGGGGAGGGATTCCGACATTGTTCTTTTCTATTGTGTTCATTGTGTGGTAAAAATGACCTCATAAAGTAATTCTCCATGTCAGTGACAAGTGTGGTAATGCTGAACATGCATGGGTTTCCTTTTGACATAAGTGGTGGAAGAAAATTAAAAATGTAATAAAAAACATTGATTTGTGTCTCCATATTCTGAGACATTGTAACTTTGTGATTGTGATACCTCAATGGCGCAGTGTAAAGGCTTCTTTATTGTGTATGAAGCTGTAGCTTTTAATGATCCTTTCTTGGGTAGACAGGACATTACGATATCTTTTTATTGCTATTGTTAGATATTTTTTTTTCTCATTTTAGTATTTACTGTTTGGGAAAATTATTTTTATATTTTTGTATAACGGACTTATACTAATGCCGTGATCCCAGTTATGCTTATTTTTCATTTTTTATTATTATTATTATTATTATTATTCATTAGGAAAGTTGTTTCATTCAAATTATATTTTTAAATAATTTTTTGGGTTTATTAATTTTTTTTAATTTATTTAATTTTTTAGTCTCCTTAGAAGACTTGAACCTGCAATTTTTTGATCGCTTGTACTACAAGTGCTTCTCACTAAATTAGAATATCATCAAAAAGTAAATTTATTTTTAGTTCTTCAATACAAAAAGTGAAACTCATATATTATATAGAGTCATTACAAACAGAGTGATCTATTTCAAGTGTTTATTTCTGTTAATGTTGATGATTATGGCTTACAGCCAATGAAAACACAAAAGTCATTATCTCAGTAAATTAGAATATTTTATAACACCAGTTTGAAAAATGATTTTAAAATCTGAAATGTATGTTCAGTAAATGAACTCAATACTTGGTCGGGGCGCCTTTTGCATCAATTACTGCATCAATGCCGCGTGGCATGGAGGCGATCAGCCTGTGGCACTGCTGTGGTGTTATGGAAGCCCAGGTTGCTTTGATAGCAGCCTTCAGCTCGTCTGCATTGTTGGGTCTGGTGTCTCTTATCTTCCTCTTGACAATACCCTATAGATTCTCTATGGGGTTAAGGTCAGGCAAGTTTGCTGGCCAATCAAGCACAGTGATAGTGTTGTTTTTAAACCAGGTATTATTTTTGTATTGAAGAACTGAAAGAAATTAACTTTTTGATGATATTCTAATTTAGTGAGAAGCACCTGTATGTGCTGTAATGGAACTGTATCGCTGTATATGGCTATATTATATGTTATCATAAGAAATTAAACCAGGCTGGTCTAAACAGGAGGACAAAAGTGAAAGATATGGGTTTTCAGTAGGTCCAGATAGTCATTACAGTTAATTAACCTCTTGCAATTGTGACCTGGTGGGGGCTAATGGGTGCTGGTAGCAAATTGGCAATCACTTCATTTAAATACCACTGTCAGCATTGAAACGGTTAAACCGCAGTAATCAGAGTGTGCTCCAGTCGCTGTATTTATTGGCACGTGGCAGCTATGTAATACAGCCGGTATCAGCCTGGTAAAATGCAGGCTCAGCGACTGAGCCCGCTCCATACACTTACCACACAACATGACAAACATTTCCATTATGTCTTCTCAAAGAGACTAACAAATCTTGTATCATCTCAGCAGGTGGAAGCCTTATGATGCCCTCTGACATAGCAGACATGCCAGCACATGCTGATGCCAGATCCCTTCTTTTACCCCAGAGAGAACTGGTTAAAATGGAAAATCCTGTTGACCTGTGCAGCCTTGAATTCCACAAAGATCTTGGAGTGGGAGGCTTTGGAAAGGTAAGTGTGAATTTCTCCTTCTCTGTGTTCCTCAATGTATCCTGCACCAGATACACAGGAGGATATACATATTCATTACAGGATGTTCATATGTAATGGTGATTGGGATAAACCAGTGATCCATTATACAGATCCCTATAATAGATGGGAGTTTGGTCTGATCTCCTTTGATTTTTCTCCAGGTCCTCTTGGCATCAGATCCGGTCAGCGGAGAACTGCTGGCTATTAAAATGATGGACAAGAGTCGTATTGATGAGGACACAATCTCTACAGAATTAGACATCCTCTGTATGGCCACTGGCTGCCGCTTCCTAACATCTCTGCGGGGGTTTATGGAAACACCATTAGAATATATATTAGCCATGGAGTATATGGCCGGAGGAGATCTGTTTCACCACCTGGCTCCATCTAATTCATTTGATATGGAAACATCAAGGTAAACTTCTAACAGCCAAATCCTAATAATCTGCTGCCCGTACATTGTAGTCCTAGAGTGTATGTAACCACTGATCCATCCTCTACTTTCTACTCCACAGACTCTTTGCGGCAGAAATGGTTTGCGGACTCCAGTTCCTCCATGAACACGGCGTGATACATTGGTAATCAGTTCATCTTCAGAAATCTCTGTTGTCTCCTTACATATCTATTGTATAAAGTTATTTTCATGAATTATCCTCACAATCAGTATCTGCTCCTTCTCCCTTCAGTGACCTGAAGCCACAGAACATTCTCATCGATGACATGGGACATATAAAAATCTCTGACTTTGGCTTATCAGTCATGAATATGGGCGAGGATGACCTATTAGAAGAACAAGTTGGCACTCAGGGTTACATCGCACCTGAGGTAAAAAACATCCCAGTGTGATTGATGGCGATAGTAGGACTGAGTATTAATCTGAGTATCCTGCTCATATCTAATCACAGACTGGTCCTCATGGCCTCTGTGTGTAAATCCCCTCCCCGGTATATTCACCTCATCTCCTATATTATGTTCCCACAGATAATGGATGGAGAAGCCTTCAATCATCTGGCAGATTCCTTTTCATTTGGTGTCATCCTGTACATGATGATTGTGGGGAGCCAACATGGCAGCGGCACACTGGAGGAATACCACCGGTCTCTGCAGGAGGACGTCCCAGATATTCCAAACTGGATGCCCAACGATGCCCTTGACATCCTAGAAGGCGTAAGTAGGATCAGAGAAAGAAGGAAGATGAAGGACTATAAGGAAAGCTATAAGATATGATGTGGAGAGTCCATGGACATTGTGTAATAACGTATCAGTAATAATCCGTAATATAATGATTAATGGTCTCTCTCATTTTCCAGCTTCTTTGCAAATCTCCATCTGCCCGGTATGCTATATCATCCTTTATCCGAGAGCGCCCATTCTTCTACCCTATATACTGGTTCGACGTGGAGTCCGGCGAAGCCGACCCACCATTCCGATGGGGCGATGATGTAAGTATAGCACATAGGGACATCCATAGTGTTATCAATGCTCAGTAACACACATATCCACTATACACCTTATCATTATATCCCCCCGGTATACATTATATATGTGAGGAGACGATTCTCAGATGTGTATATTTCTCGTCTTAAAATGGAGAATAGCGGCGCACACCATATCAAATTACTTCTTTATTAATGTCCTTTAAAACATATCAGCAGGGAGAGAGAGAAGGAGCAGGTGTGGCTGGTCAGACAGACCCGACAATATGTTTTAAAGCACATTAATGAAAAAGTAATTTTATACGGTGAGTGACGCTTTTCTCTATTTTTGGACAGCAATTGTTTCCCCAGTCTGGGGTGTATTTAGCTGAGCACTACTGTGGTCCACGAACCCTTTCTTAATTGTGCAACTCGCAACATTGTACTCAGACTTTATGATAGTGCAGAATCGCCTAACTTTCTTTATTTTGAATATATTTCTCTCCTTACAGGAGGATTAGGCTGATATAAATCAGCCCCATTCCAGTAACATCTAGGAATGAAGCTTTCCATTAATCAGATGAGACAATTACACTGGACTTTCTTATTTACCGGACTGTGACAAACTTACCGATCTTCCACCACATAACATCAACGTAGATTTGAGCACCAAACATCCAGGGATTCATTCCGATCGCCATATTTGGGGTCAGGAAGGAATTTTTTTCCCTTGATATGAGGATGATCCAACAACGAGTCCTCAGGGTTATTTTTCGCCTTCCTCTGGATCAACATAGCAAGTAATTAAAGGCTGAAATTGAAGGATTTCTTTCAGCCATACTTGCTATGTCACCATCTGGACGACTCATCTACAATGTGGTGGTAAGGAGATGACTATCAGATATGGACAGACAGAAGGCAGCCGCTGCTCCTTCTCCTACCAGACAGGAAAAAAAGAAGGTAGCGGCTGCTCCTTCACCTACCGGATATGGACAGACAGAAGAAAGCGGCTGCTCCTTCTTATAATTGGCCAAGTAAAGAGAGATGGAAGCGGCTGCTCCTTCTCATACTTGGCCATGTAGCAACAGAATGAAGCGGCTGCTTCTTCTACTACCTGGCTGTGGACAGAGAGAAGAAGCGGCTGCTCCTTCATCTACCTAGCCATGGTGAAACAGAAGGCCGTATGGTTGATCGCAGTGCAGTAGGAATCCAGGAAAACTCCAACTGCATAGATCACACATTCCTGCTCTTCTCCTCTCCGTCATGTGTGATCCAGACCTGAATGTCCAAAAACAGCTCAAGTGCAACCAAAGGCCTGAAGAGCGGAATCATCATCTGCTCCTTTCTATAGAAAGTGACTGTATCTACAGACTTTCTTTTTTCATCTTTGCATATTATTAACAACTTATATGCACAAATATATATATTGAACATCTATGGTGTTTCTGGTTAGATTATTCTTATATACAGAACTGCTTGTTGGTATGTTTAATAATATCATAATTGAGCGAACCTTTCAAGGGTTGGTTTGGTTCTGCTCAGCGAACTTACCGATGTTCGTCGAACGGTTCGACGAACATATCCGAATCCCATTGCATTCAATGGGAGGCAAAACCAAACGCATACACAACACGTTCAAAGGGACCGAAAAGCTGCCAAAACAGCTCAAATTATGGGCAGACACCAGGAAAAGTGGCATCAATTGACCCACAGTACAAATTTTATAATGGCACAGCAGCAGTCAGCCATGGGCCATGCATGAGGTATCAGGGTATGGGCCAGCATTTATAGCTTTGAATTTAACTTCAAATTAAGACGGGGTGGGTGAGGGATCGGTGTAGGCCTGCTGTGCTGGGAGCCCTGATACCACATGCAACAGTTCAACCTGCTTTTCTGGTCAGCTACACTCAGGTGGCACAAACATCAGTTTCATAGACTACTATTGATAGAAAAATGTAAGGATAGTAACACAGGTAGTTGACTGAAAGTAAGTGCACGCCTTCCGATCTGAGAGCCCTAGCGCTACAGGCAACACACATGAAGGAGATCCAAAGAGAAGTCTCCAGATTTAAAAAAATTAAAGGCAGACACCACCAAAGTGGCATCAATTTCACCAGAGTAAAAATAGTATAATGGGGACCGACACCTCTTCCACTACAGGAAACCCAGCAGATGGAAACCCAACTTGGAGTCTCCATGTTTTGAAAAAATAGGGGCAGACACCAGCAAAGTGACATCAATTTCACCAAAGTAGAAATAGTATAATGGGGACCTACTCCCCTTGCACTACAGGAAACACACCAGATGGACACTAGAGATGAGGAAACTTTCAAAGTTCGGTTCTGCTTGGCGAACTTCCCGATGTTCGCTGAACGGTTCGCCGAGCAAATCCGAATCCCATTGCATTCAATGAAAGGTAAAACCAAAAGCATACACAACACCTTCAAAGGGACCCAAAAGCTGCCAAAACAGCTCAAATTAGCTGCAGACACCAGGAAAAGTGGCATCAATTGACCCACAGTACAAATAGTATAATTATTATTATTTATTATTACAGCGCCATTTATTCCATGGCGCTTTACATGTGAAAAGGGCTATACATAGCAAACAACAAGTACAATAATCTTGAACAAAAAAAAGAGTCACCGACTGGTACAAGAGGAGAGCGGACCATGCAAGCGAAGGCTCACAAACAATCTACTAGGAATGGGTGAGGATACAGAAGGTGAGGGTAGAGATGGTCGTGCAGCGATATGGTGGAGCGAGGATTACTGCAAGTTGTACGCTTGTCCGAAGAGGTAAGTCTTCAGGTTCCTTTTGAAGGTGTTCACGGTAGGCGAGAGTCTCATGTATGTTGGGGTTGAGAGTTCCAGAGTAGCGGAGATGCACAGGAGAAATCTTGTATGCGATTGTGGGAAGAGGAGATAAGAGGGGAGCAGAGAAGGAGATCCTGTGAGGAACGGAGGTTGTGTGCAGGTAAGCACTGGGAGACTAGGTCAGAGATGTATGGAAGAGACAGATTTTGGATGGCTTTGTAAGCCAAAGTTAGGGTTTTGAACTGGAGTCTTTGGGCAACAGGGAGCCAGTACAGGGATTGACAGGTGGATAAGTCGGCCAGCAGAGTTTAGGATAGATTGGAGGGGTGCAAGAGTTTTAGAAGTGAGGCCACAGAGCAGGAGCTTGTAGTAGTCAAGGCGGGAGATAATGAGGGCGTGCACTAGTGCTTTTGCAGATTCATGGTTGAGAAATGTGCAGATCAGAGAGATATTTTGGAGTTGGAGTCGGCAGGAAGTGGAAAGTGCTTGGATCTCAGGTTTGAAACTAGATCTCAGGTTAAACTAGAAGAAGAGGGGATGGGAAGAAAAACGCCGGACACGATCATGCAACCAGAGAACATACATAGCAAACAACAAGTACAATAATCTTGAACAAAAAAAAGAGTCACCGACTGGTACAAGAGGAGAGCGGACCATGCAAGCGAAGGCTCACAAACAATCTACTAGGAATGGGTGAGGATACAGAAGGTGAGGGTAGAGATGGTCGTGCAGCGATATGGTGGAGCGAGGATTACTGCAAGTTGTACGCTTGTCCGAAGAGGTAAGTCTTCAGGTTCCTTTTGAAGGTGTTCACGGTAGGCGAGAGTCTCATGTATGTTGGGGTTGAGAGTTCCAGAGTAGCGGAGATGCACAGGAGAAATCTTGTATGCGATTGTGGGAAGAGGAGATAAGAGGGGAGCAGAGAAGGAGGTCCTGTGAGGAACGGAGGTTGTGTGCAGGTAAGCACTGGGAGACTAGGTCAGAGATGTATGGAAGAGACAGATTTTGGATGGCTTTGTAAGCCAAAGTTAGGGTTTTGAACTGGAGTCTTTGGGCAACAGGGAGCCAGTACAGGGATTGACAGGTGGATAAGTCGGCCAGCAGAGTTTAGGATAGATTGGAGGGGTGCAAGAGTTTTAGAAGTGAGGCCACAGAGCAGGAGCTTGTAGTAGTCAAGGCGGGAGATAATGAGGGCGTGCACTAGTGCTTTTGCAGATTCATGGTTGAGAAATGTGCAGATCAGAGAGATATTTTGGAGTTGGAGTCGGCAGGAAGTGGAAAGTGCTTGGATCTCAGGTTTGAAACTAGATCTCAGGTTAAACTAGAAGAAGAGGGGATGGGAAGAAAAACGCCGGACACGATCATGCAACCAGAGAACATACTAATGAAAGATATGAAGTGCGACAAAGAAGGTCCAAGACAAGATACTTGGAAGGGAGGTAAGAAAATTTCTAATACAATCCACAGGGAGAAGATTGGAACAAAACAAAATCGTGTAAACTGCGTGCTAGCAAATGCCAGGAGCCTGACAAACAAGATGGATGAACTGGAAGCAGAAATATCTACAGGTAACTATGACATAGTGGGAATAACCGAGACATGGTTAGATGAAAGCTATGACTGGGCAGTTAACTTACAGGGTTACAGTCTGTTTAGAAGGGATCGAAGAAGTCGGAAAGGGGGTGGAGTCTGTCTATATGTAAAGACGTGTCTAAAGCCTACAATACGGGAGGATGTATGGGAGGGAAATGAGGAGGTCGAGTCCTTATGGGTGGAGATACATGGGGCAAAAAACAATAATAAAATTATCATAGGAGTCTGTTATAAACCACCAAATATAGCAGAAGCCACGGAAAGTCTATTAATGAGACAAATAGACGAAGTAGCAAAAAATAATGAGGTGCTTATTATGGGGGACTTCAACTACCCCGATATAGACTGGGAAACCGAAAGCTGTAGATCTCAGAAAGGAAACAGGTTTCTGTCAATTATCAAAGACAATTATTTGTCACAACTTGTGCAGGAACCAACTAGAGGGACGGCCCTTTTAGACTTAATATTAACTAACAGGCCAGACAGAATAACTGAGGTGCAGGTCGGGGGGCACCTGGGAAATAGTGACCACAACATTATACAATTCCACATGTGCTTCAGTAGGGTGCCCAGCAAGGGAGTCACAAAAACACTGAACTTCAGGAGGGCAAAGTTTGATCAGCTAAGAGATGCCCTTCACCTTATAGACTGGGATAGTATCTTTAGTAATAGGAGCACGGATAGAAAATGGGACATTTTCAAAACAGTTCTACATAGTCACTGTAGAAGGTACATACCTTATGGGAATAAAAGGGCTAGGAATAGGAGGAAGCCAATGTGGCTAAATAAGGAAGTCAAGAGGGCAATGAAAAACAAAAAAAGGGCTTTCGGTAAACTTATACAAGAAGGCAGCGAGGAAGCGCTAATATCTTATAGGGAAAAAAACAAAATCTGTAAGAAACAAATAAGAATAGCAAAAGAGGAGACAGAGAGACTAATTGCCAAGGAAAGTAAAACGAATCCCAAACTGTTCTTTAACTATATAAACAGTAAAAGGATTAAAACTGATGGCGTTGGCCCATTGAAAAATAACCTGGGTAAAATCATAGAGGGCGATGAGGGTAAAGCAAACCTACTCAATAGCTTCTTCTCCACTGTTTTCACAAAAGAAAACAATTTATCGGAGGAAATGCAGAGTGATAAAGTAAATCCTCCGCTAAATATCACCCACCTAACCCAGGGGGAAGTTCAGAAACGCCTAAATAATATCAAAATAGACAAGTCACCAGGCCCAGATGACATACACCCCCAGGTACTAAAAGAATTAAGTAATGTGATAGACAGGCCGCTGTATCTTATATTCAAGCACTCTTTATGGACAGGGACTGTCCCACTAGACTGGCGCCAAGCAAATGTGGTACCAATATTCAAAAAGGGGTCTAAAAGTGACCCTGGGAACTATAGACCAGTCAGCTTAACGTCTGTTGTGGGTAAATTGTTTGAAGGATTTCTTAGAGATGCTATTGTAGAATATCTTAATGATAATAACTGTCTAACTCCATATCAACATGGATTCATGAGGGATCGCTCCTGCCAAACAAACCTGATGGCCTTCTACGAGGAGGTGAGCTCACAGCTGGACCGGGGAGAGTCAGTGGATGTTGTATACCTTGACTTCTCCAAAGCGTTTGATACCGTGCCACACAAAAGGTTGGTATATAAAATGAGAATGCTTGGTCTGGGGGATAATGTGTGCAAGTGGGTAAATAGCTGGCTGAGTGATAGAAAGCAGAGGGTGGTTATCAATGGAGTAAGCTCAGGGTGTGTCAGGGTTACTAGCGGGGTGCCTCAAGGGTCTGTCTTGGGCCCTATATTATTTAATATATTTATTAATGATCTAGTGGAAGGGTTGCATAGTAAAATAGCAATATTTGCAGATGATACTAAACTTTGTAAAGTAGTTAATACAGATGAGGACAGGGCACAGCTACAGGAGGATTTAGATAAATTGGGGAGTTGGGCCAAAAAATGGCAAATGGGGTTCAATGCCGATAAATGTAAGGTCATGCACATGGGAAAGAAAAACAGCAGTCACCCATACATATTAAATGGGAAACCGTTGGGGAAATCTGACATGGAGTCTTGGTTAACAGCAAATTAAATTGGAGTGCCCAGTGTCAGGCAGCAGCTGCGAAGGCAAATAGAGTCATGGCATGCATCAGAAGAGGAATAGGGGCATATGATGAGAACATTGTTCTTCCTCTGTATAAAGCGCTGGTAAGGCCGCACTTAGAATATTGTGCACAGTTCTGGGCTCCGGTGCTCAGGAAAGACATATTGGAGCTAGAGAGGGTACAAAGGAGGGCGACTAAGGTAATAAAGGGAATGGAGGGACTAGAATACCCAGAGAGGTTGTCAAAATTAGGCCTATTTACATTGGAAAAGAGAAGGCTTAGGGGAGACCTCATAAACATGTATAAATACATCAGGGGGCAGTACAGAGATCTCTCCCATGACCTGTTTATACCAATGATGGTGACAAAGACGAGGGGGCACACTATGCGTCTGGAGGAAAGGAGGTTCCTGCACCAGCATAGAAGGGGATTCTTTACGGTCAGAGCCGTGAGACTCTGGAACTCTCTGGGAGAGGAAGTGGTGATGTCCAACTCACTTAAAGAGTTCAAGAGAGGCCTGGACGCCTTTCTTGAGAACAATAAAATTACATCTTATGCTTAGTTAATTAATCCAGGGATTTAATCTTACTGCCAGATTGGTGTCGGGAAGTGAATTTTTCCTCAGTGATGTAAATTGGCCTATACCTCATGGTTTTTTGTTGCCTTCCCCTGGACCAACGCTGCGGAATAGCTGCAGTGCACAAGAAATAGGCTGAACTGGATGGACGCTTGTCTTTTTTCGGCCTTATAAACTATGTAACTATGTAACTATGTAACTATGTAAGATCAGAGTCAAGTTTGTAGGACTGGGGAGAGTGGGTAGCCATTGACTTTGATGGATAGGTCAGCTGAAGGGGTTGAATGAGATGGTGGAAAGATAATTGTGACATGCAGAAGCAGTGCTGTTGCTTCCAAAGCATCCAGCAACTGTTACAAATAACACAAGCACAGGAGACAGGAAGTGTTGTGCTTCAGAAGCATCCAGCAACTAGAGGGCTTAACACGGTCACAGGAGACAGGGAGTGTTTTAGCAGAGCCCCAGGGGGACTGTGGTGAACTTGTTATTGTAGTCTGGCTCAAGCCGAAGAGAGAGGTGGTGTGTATCTGACAGAAGGCAACTAAACAGGATTGAAGAGAAGACTGAAGGCAGATGAGAGGGGTGTCGGTACAGGGGTAGCACTGCTGCAGCAAGGCATGTCCCCTGAAAGCCGGAGGAGTGTCAGCTCCAGTAAGGGGGCAAATAGGAGAGCAGGGCAAATCAGGCAGGTGCTGGTAGTGGGGGACTCAATTATTAGGGGAACAGATAGGGCAATCTGTCACAAAGACAGGGATCGTCGAACAGTGTGCTGCCTACCTGGCGCTCGAGTCCGGCACATCGCTGATCGGGTTGACAGATTACTGGGAGGGGCTGGTGAGGACCCAGCGGTCATGGTGCACATTGGCACAAATGACAAAGTTAGAGGTAGGTGGAAGGTCCTTAAAGATGATTTCAGGGAATTAGGCTGCAAGCTTAGAGCAAGGACCTCCAAGGTGGTATTCTCGGAAATACTACCTGTACCATGTGCCACGCCAGAGAGGCAACGGGAGATTAGGGAGAAAAATAAGTGGCTCAAGAACTGGTGTAGGAAGGAGGGATTTGGGTTCCTGGAGAACTGGGCTGACTACGCTAGGGAACGGCTGCACCTCAATGGGGAGGGTGCAGCTGTGCTGGGGAGAAAATGGCTAGAAGGTTGGAGGAGTGATTAAACTAGGGATTGGGGGGAGGGTGTTCATTTTATAGCTGGGGAAGATAGTGCAGAGAATGACCTGGGCACAAATAAAGAAATTGGGGGTGGGGTTAGAACAGTCAATAAAGTAAGAAGGAATAGAGGTACAGAGAGATACATAAAATGCATGTACACTAATGCCAGAAGCCTCACCAACAAAATGGAGGAATTAGAATTAATTTTGTTGGAAAATAATTATGGCATGGTGGGGATATCTGAGACATGGCTGGACGAGAGCCATGACTGGGCAGTTAACTTACAGGGCTATAGTCTGTTCTGAAATGACCGTACAAACAAGCGAGGGGGGTGTGTGTTTATATGTAAAATCATCCTTAAAACCCATCTTGCGGGAGAATATAATGAAAATGTAGAGTCCCTGTGGGTGGAGATAAGGGGAAGGGGAAAAAATAATAAATTACTGATAGGGGTTTCTTATAATCTCCAAAAATAATGGAAGCAGTGGAGAATATCCTTGTAAAGCAAATAGATGAAGTAGCGACTCAAGGAGAACTCATTATTATGGGGGACTTCAACTACCCTGAAATACATTGGGGGACAGAAACCTGTAGTTCAAGCAAAGGTAATAGGTTTTTGACTACTATGAGAGACAATTACCTTTCACAACTGGTTAAGGAACAAACAAGAAGGGGGGCACTGCTAGACCTAATATTTACCAACAAGCCAGACCGCATATCAAATATACGAGTTGGGGGTCACTTGGGTAATAGTGATTACAAAATAATAAGTTTTCATGTAACCTTTAATAAGATGGGTAGTAGAGGGGTTACAAGGACACTAAACTTCAGGAAGGCAAATTTCCAACGGTTGAGAGATGATCTTAGTGCAATATACTGGGACGATATCCTGAGACATAAAGCTACACAAAGCAAATGGGAGACATTTATTAGCATCCTGAATAGGACCGTTGCACAATGTATACCCTATGGGAATAAACATGCTAGAAATAGGAGGAAACCACTATGGCTAAGTAGAGCTGTAAGGGGCGCAATAAGTGACAAAAAGAAAGCATTTAGAGAACTAAAGCTAGTAGGTAGTGATGAGGCATTAAATAAATATAGAAAATTAAATAAATTCTGTAAAAACCAAATCAAGGCAGCAAAGATTGAGACAGAGAGAATCATTGCCAGATAAAGTAAAAATAATCCCAAAATATTCTTTAACTACACAAATAGTAAAAAACTAAAAAATGATAGTGTTGGTCCCCTTAAAAATAGTCTGGGTGAAATGGTGGATGAGGATGAGGAAAAAGCCAATATGCTAAATGATTTTTTTCAACCGTATTTACACAAGAAAATCGCATGACAGAAAACATGATAAGTCAGTGATAACAAAAATTCTCCATTAAATGTCACTTGCTTAACCCAGCAGGAAGTACGGCGGCGTCTAAAAATCACTAAAGTTGACAAATCCCCGGGATACACCCACGAGAACTGCAGGAATTAAGTAACGTCATAGATAGACCATTATTTTTAATCTTTAAAGATTCCATAATAACAGGGTCTGTACCACAGGACTGGTGTATAGCAAATGTGGTGCCAATATTCAAAAAGGGGACAAAAACTGAACTTGGAAGTTATAGGCCAGTAAGCTTAACCTCTACTGTGTGTAAAATCCTGGAGGGTTTCCTAAGAGATGCTATACTAGAGTATCTGAGGAGGAATAACTTCATGACCCAATATCAACATGGGTTTACGAGGGACCGTTCCTGTCAAACTAATTTGATCAGTTTTTATGAGGAGGCAAGTTCCGGACTGTACAAAGGAAATGAAGTGAATGTTGTGTATATGGACTTTTCAAAAGCTTTTGATACAGTTCCACACAAAAGATTGATACATAAAATGAGAACAATGGGGATAGGGGAAAATATATGTAAGTGGGTTAAGAATTGGCTCAGTGATAGGAAACAAAGGGTGGTTATTAATGGAACGCACTCAGACTGGGTCTCAGTTAACAGTGGGGTACCACAGGGGTCAGTATTGGGCCCCCTTCTTTTTAACATATTTATTAATGACTTTTTAGAGGGCATACAGAGTAATATTTCAATATTTGCAGATGACACTAAACTCTGCAGGGTAATCAATACAGAGGAGGGTAATTTTATATTACAGGAGGATCTGTGTAAACTAGAACCTTGGGCTGATAAATGGCAAATGAGATTTAATGGGGATAAATGTAAGGTAATGCAATGGGACAGAGGAAATAAATTGTATAATTATATGCTTAATTGAAAAACACTGTGCAAAACTGGAACTGAAAAAGACCTGGGTGTATTGGTGGACGACAAGCTCACGTTTAGTGGCCAGTGTCAGGCAGCTGCTCATGAGGAGAACATAATTTTACCTCTATACAAGTCACTAGTGCGACCACACTTAGAATACTGTGTACAGTTCTGGTCTCCGGTGTATAAGAAAGACATAGCTGAACTAGAGCGGGTGCAGAGAAGAGCGACCAAGGTTATTAGAGGACTGGGGGGTCTGCTATACCAAGACAGGTTATTACACTTGGGGTTATTTACTGAGGAAAAACTAAGGCTTAGGGGTGATCTTATTACTATGTACAAGTATATGAGGGGACAGTACAAAGACCTTTCTACTGATCTTTTTACTCTGAGACCAGAGACGGGGACAAGGGGGCATCTTCTACGTCTGGAGGAAAGAAGGTTTAATAATAATCACAGACGCGGATTCTTTACTGTAAGAGCAGAGAGACTATGGAACTCTCTGCCGCATGATGTTGTAATGAGTGATTCACTATTAAAATTTAAGAAGGGCATGGATACCTTTCTTGAAAAGTATAATATTACAGGTTATACAGTGGTGGCCAAAAGTATTGGCACCCCTGCAATTCTGTCAGATAATACTCAGTTTCTTCCTGAAAATGATTGCAATCACAAATTCTTTGTTATTATTCTCTTCATTTAATTTGCTTGCAAGGAAAAAACACAAAAGAGAATGAAGCAAAAATCAAATCATTGATCATTTCACACAAAACTCCAAAAATGGGCCAGACAAAAGTATTAGCACCCTCAGCCTAATACTTGGTTGCACAACCTTTAGCCAAAATAACTGCGAACAACCGCTTCCGGTAACCATCAATGAGTTTCTTACAATGCTCTGCTGGAATTGTAGACCATTCTTCTTTGGCAAACTGCTCCAGGTCCCTGATATTTGAAGGGTGCCTTCTCCAAACTGCCATTTTGAGATCTCTCCACAGGTGTTCTATGGGATTCAGGTCTGGACTCATTGCTGGCCACCTTAGAAGTCTCCAGTGCTTTCTCTCAAACCATTTTATAGTGCTTTTGGAAGTGTGTTTTGGGTCATTGTCCTGCTGGAAGACCCATGACCTGTGAGGGAGACCCAGCTTTCTCACACTGGGCGCTACATTATGCTGCAAAATTTGTTGGTAGTCTTCAGACTTCATAATGACATGCACACGGTCAAGCAGTCCAGTGCCAGAGGCAGCAAAGCAACCCCAAAACATCAGGGAACCTCCGCCATGTTTGACTGTAGGGACCGTGTTCTTTTCTTTGAATACCTCTTTTTTTTCCTGTACACTCTATGTTGATGCTTTTTGCCAAAAAGCTCTACTTTTGTCTCATCTGACCAGAGAACATTCTTCCAAAACGTTTTAGGCTTTCTCAGGTAAGTTTTGGCAAACTCCAGCCTGGCTTTTTTATGTCTCGGGGTAAGAAGTGGGGTCTTCCTGGGTATCCTACCATACAGTCCCTTTTCATTCAGACGCCGACGGATAGTACGTGTTGACACTGTTGTACCCTCGGACTGCAGGGCAGCTTGAACTTGTTTGGATGTCAGTCGAGGTTCTTTATTCACCATCCGCACAATCTTGCGTTGAAATCTCTCGTCAATTTTTCTTTTCCGTCCACATCTAGGGAGGTTAGCCACAGTGCCATGGGCTTTAAACTTCTTGATGACACTGCGCACGGAAGACACAGGAACATTCAGGTCTTTAGAGATGGACTTGTAGCCTTGAGAATGTTCATGCTTCCTCACAATTTGGTTTCTCAAGTCCTCAGACAGTTCTTTGGTCTTCTTTCTTTTCTCCATGCTCAATGTGGTACACACAAGGACACAGGACAGAGGTTGAGTCAACTTTAATCCATGTTAACTGGCTGCAAGTGTGATTTAGTTATTGCCAACACCTGTTAGGTGCCACAGGTAAGTTACAGGTGCTGTTAATTACACGAATTAGAGAAGCATCACATGATTTTTGAAACAGTGCCAATACTTTTGTCCACCCCCTTTTTTAGGTTTGGTGTGGAATTATATCCAATTTGGCTTTAGGACAATTCTTTTTGTGTTTTTTCATTGAAGACAAATTAAATGAAGATAATAATGCCAAAGAATTTGTGATTGCAATCATTTTCAGGAAGAAACTGAGTATTATCTGACAGAATTACAGGGGTGCCAATACTTCTGGCCACCACTGTAGTATATAATGGCCGACATATATTGCTCAATATAGTATCATGGCCCCATCTACTATATAATTGGCTTATCCCGTCTGTCTGTCCGTCCAGGAATTGCCGGCCGGACCAATCAGCGAAGCGGGATTTCAGAACAAGATGGCGGCCGTTAGCTCCATACTGTATATACTGGGCCCCATATATTGCTCCATACAGTATATACTGGGCCCTATATATTGCTTCATACAGTATAATGGCCCCATATAGTATATAATGGCAGACATATATTGCTCCATACAGTATCATGGCCCCATATAGTATATAATAGGCCCCATATATTGCTCCATACAGTATATAATAGGCCCCATATATTGCTCCACACAGTATATAATAGGCCCCATATATTGCTCCACACAGTATATAATGGGACCCATATATTGCTCCATACAGTATATAATAGGCCCCATATATTGCTCCATACAGTATATAATAGGCCCCATATATTGCTCCACACAGTATATAATGGGACCCATATATTGCTCCATACAGTATATAATAGGCCCCATATATTGCTCCACACAGTGTATAATAGGCCCCATATATTGCTCCACACAGTATATAATGGGACCCATATATTGCTCCATACAGTATATAATAGGCCCCATATATTGCTCCACACAGTGTATCATGGGCCCCATATATTGCTCCATACAGTATATACTGAGCCCCATATATTGCTGCACAGTATAATTTCCCCTTATAATATATAAAGGGCCACATTTTTTGCTTCATACTGTATATACTGGGCCCCATATATTGCTCCATACAGTACTTACTGGGCCCCATAAATTGCTGCACAGTATAATGGCCCCATATAGTATAAAATAGGCCCGATATATTGCTCCATATAGTATAATGGCCACATATAGTATATAATGGGCCCTATATTTTGCTCCATACAGTAAATACTGGGCCCCATATATTGCTGCACAGTATAATGGCCCCATATAGTATATAATGGGCTCCATAAATTGCTAAACAGTATAATGGCCCCAATATAATATATAAGGGGCCCCATATATTGCTCCATACAGCATAATGGCCCCATGTAGTATAATGACCACATATAGTATATAATAGGCCCCATATATTGCTCCATACAGTATAATGGCCACATATAGTGTATAATGGGCCCCATATATTGCTCCATACAGTATATAATGAGCCCCATATATTGCTCCATACAGCATAATGGCCCCATATAGTGCTCCATACAGTATAATGACCACATATAGTATCTAATAGGCCCCATATAGTGCTCCATACAGTATAATGGTCCCCATATATTGCTCCATACAGTATATACTGGGCCCCATATATTGCTCCATACAGTATATACTGGGCCCCAGATATTGATCCACAGTATAATGGCCCCATATAGAATATAACGGGCCCCATATATTGATGCATACAGTATAATGGCTCCATATATTATATAATGGGCCCCATATATTGCTCCATACAGTATATACTGAGCCCCATATATTGCTCCATACAGTAAAATGGCCACGTATAGTATATAATAGGCCCCATATATTGCTCCATACAGTATAATGGCCCCATATAGTATATAATGTGCCCCATATATTGCTCCCATACAGTATATACTGAACCCCATATACAGTTATATGAAAAAGTTTGGGCACCCCTATTAATCTTAAGCTTAATGTTTTATAAAAATTGGTGTTTTTGCAACAGCTATTTCAGTTGGATATATGTAATAACTGTTGGACACAGTAATGTTTCTGCCTTGAAATGAGGTTTATTGTACTAACAGAAAATGTGCAATCTGCATTCAAACAAAATTTGACCGATGCATAAGTATGGGCACCTCACCAGAAAAGTGACATTAATATTTAGTAGATCCTCCTTTTGCAAAAATAACAGCCTCTAGTCGCTTCCTGTAGCTTTTAATGAGTTCCTGGATCCTGGATGAAGGTATTTTTGACCATTCCTCTTTACAAAACAATTCCAGTTCAGTTAAGTTTGATGGTCGCCGAGCATGGACAGCCCTCTTCAAATGACCCCACAGATGTTCAATGATATTCAGGTCTGGGGACTGGGATGACCATTCCAGAACATTGTAATTGTTCCTCTGCATGAATGCCTGAGTAGATTTGGAGCGGTGTTTTGGATCATTGTCTTGCTGAAAGATCCATCCCCTGCGTAACTTCAACTTTATCACTGATTCTTGAACATTATTGTCAAGAATCTGCTGATACTGAGTGAAATTCATGCGTCCCTCAACTTTAACAAGATTGCCGGTGCCGGCATTGGCCACACAGCCCCAAAGCATGATGGAACCTCCACCAAATTTTACTGTGGGTAGCAAGTGTTTTTCTTGGAATGCTATGTTTTTTTGCCGCCATGCATAACGCCTTTTTGCATGACCAAACAACTCAATCTTGGTTTCATCAGTCCAAAGGACCTTCTTCCAAAAAGAAATTGGCTTCTCCAAATGTGCTTTTGCATACCTCAGCCGACTGTTTGTGGTGTGCTTGCAGAAATGGCTTCTTTCGCATCACTCTCCCATACAGCTTCTCCTTGTGCAAAGTGCGTTGTATAGTTGACCGATGCACAGTGACACCATCTGCAGAAAGTTGATGCTGCAGCTCTCTGGAGGTGGTCTGAGGATTGTCCTTGACTGATCTCACCATTCTTCTTCTCTGCCTTTCTGATGTTTTTCTTGGCCTGCCACTTCTGGCCTTAACAAGAACTGTCCCTGTGTTCCTCCATTTCCTTACTATGTTCCTCACAGTGGAAACTGACAGGTTAAATCTCTGAGACAGCTTTTTGTATCCTTCCCCTGAACAACTATGTTGAATAATCTTTGTTTTCAGATCATTTGACAGTTGTTTTGAGGAGCCCATGATGCCACTCTTCAGAGGAGATTCAAACAGGAGAACAACTTGCAAGTGGCCACTTTAAGTAGCTTTTCTCATGATTGCAAACACCTGGCTATGAAGTTCAAAGCTCAATAAGGTTACAAAACCAATAAAAGTGCTTTAGTAAGTCAGTAAAAAGTAGGTAGGAGTATTTAAACCAAGAAAATGATAAGGGTGTCCATACTTATGCACCTGTCAAATTTTGTTTGAATGCAGATTGCACATTTTCTGTTAGTATAATAAATCTCATTTCAAGGTAGAAACATTACTGTGTCCAACAGTTATTACATATATCAAACTGAAATAGCTGTTTCAAAAACACCAATTTTTATAAAACATTAAGCTTAAGATTAATAGGGGTGCCCAAACTTTTTCATATAACTGTATTGCTGCACAGTATAATGGCCCCATATAGCATATAATGGGCCCCATATATTGCTCCATACAGTATAATGGCCCCATATAGTGTATAATGTGCCACATATTTTGCTCCATACTGTATATACTAGGCACCATAAATTGCTCAATACAATATAATGGCCCCATATGGTATATAATAGGCCCCATATAGTGCTCCAAACAGTAGAATGGGCCCCATATATTGCTCCACACAGTATATACTGGACCCCATATAATGCTCCATTAAGTATAATGGCCCCATATAGTATATAATGGGCCCCATATATTGTTCCATACAGTATACTGGCCACATATATTTCTCCATACAGTATAATAGCCCCTTATAGTATATAATAGGCCCCACATATTACTCCATACAGTATAATAGCCCCATATATTGCTACATACAGTATATGATGGGACCCATATATTTCTCCATAGAGTATATAATGGGCCCCATATATTGCTCCATAAAGTATATACTGAGCCCCATTTAATGATCCATACACTATAATGGCCTCATATAGTATATAATACGCACCATATATTGCTCTATACAGTATAATGGCCCCATATAGTATATAATAGGCCCCTTATATTGCTCCATACAGTATAATGGCCCCATATAGTATATAATTGGCCCCATGTATTGCTCCATACAGTATAATGACCTCATATAGTATATAATGGGCCCATATATTGCTCCATACAGTATAATGGCCCCATATAGTATATAATGGGCCCTATATATTGTTCCATACAGTATATACTGGGTCCTCTAAATTACTCCAAACAATATAAAGGCCCCATGTAGTATATAATGGGCCCAATGTACTGCTCCACACATTATATACTGGGCCCCATAAATTGTTCCATACAATTTAATTGCCCCATATAGTATATAATGGGCTCCATGTTTTGCTCTATGCGGAATATTCTGGGCCCCATAAATTGTTCCATACAGTATAATAGCCCCATATAGTATATAATGGCCTACATATATTGCTCCATACAGTATCATGGCCCCATATACCATATAAGAGGCCCCATATATTGCTCCATACAGTATATACTGAGCCCCATATATTGCTGCACAGTATAATTTCCCCTTATAATATATAAGGGCCACATTTTTTGCTCCATACTGTATATAATGGGCCCCATATATTGCTCCATACAGTACATACTGGACCCCATATATTGCTTCATACAGTATAATGGCCCCATATAGTATATAATGGCCTACATATATTGCTCCATACAGTATCATGGCCCCATATACCATATAAGAGGCCCCATATATTGCTCCACACAGTATATAAAGGGCCCCATATATTGCTCCATACAGTATATACTGAGCCCCATATATTGCCGCACAGTATAATTTCCCCTTATAATATATAAGGGCCACATTTTTTGCTCCATACTGTATATAATGGGCCCCATATATTGCTCCATACAGTATATACTGGGCCCCATATATTGCTCCATACAGTACAAACTGGGCCCCATATATTGCTCTATACTGTATATACTGGGCCCCATATATTGCTCCATACAGTACTTACTGGGCCCCATATATTGCTGCACAGTATAATGGCCCCATATATTGCTCCATACAGTATAATGGCCCCATATAGTGTATACTGTGCCACATATTTTGCTCCAAACTGTATATACTGGGTACCATAAATTGCTCAATATAGTATAATGGCCCCATATAGTGCTCCATACAGTATAATGGGCCCATATATTGCTCCATACAGTATATACTGGACCCCATATATTGCTCCATAAAGCATAATGGCCCCATATAGTATATAATGGACCCCATATATTGCTCCATACGGTATAATAGCCCCTTATAGTATATAATTGGGCCCCACATATTGCTCCATACAGTATAATGGCCCCATATAGTGCTCTATACAGTATATACTGGACCCCATATATTGCTCTATAAAGTATAAAGGCCGCATATAGTATATAATGAGCCCCATATATTGTTCCATACAGTATAATGGCCACATATATTTCTCCATACAGTATAACCCCCTCATATAGTATATGATAGGCTCCATATATTGCTCCATAGAGTATATACTGGGCCCCATATATTGCTCCATACAGTATAATGGCCCCATATATTATATAATGGGCCCAATATATTGCTCCATAGAGTATATACTAGGCCCATATATTGCTCCATACAGTATAATGGCCCCATATATTATATAATGGGCCCAATATATTGCTCCATACAGTATATACTGGGCCCTAGATACTGTTCCATACAGTATAATGGTCACATATAGTATATAATAGGTCCCATATATTGCTCCATACAGTGTAATGGCCATATATAGTATATAATAGGCCCCATATATTGCTCCATACAGTGTAATGGCCACATATAGTATATAATAGGCCCCAAATATTGCTCCATACAGTATATACTGGGCCCCATATATTGCTGCAAAGTATAATGGCCCCATGTAATATATAAAGGGCCACATTTTTTGCTCAATACTGTATATACTGGGCCCCAATATATTGCTAAATACAGTATATACTGGGCCCCATATACAATATAATTGCTCCATATAGTATATAATGGGCTCCATAAATTGCTCCATACAGTATAATGGACCCATATATTATACAATGGGCCCAATATATTGCTCCATACAGTATATACTGGGCCCCATATATTGCTCCATAATGTATATACTGGGCCCAATATATTGCTCCATACACTTCTTACTGTGCCCCTTATATTGCTGCACAGTATTATGGCCCCATATAGTATAAAATAAGCCCGATATATTGTTCCATATAGTATAATGGCCACTTATAGTATATAATGGGCCCCATATATTGCTCCATATAGTATATACTGGGCCCCATATATTGCTGCACAGTATAATGGCCCCATATAGTATATAATAGGCTCCATAAATTGCTAAATACAGTAAAATGGCCCCATATAATATATAATGGGCCCCATATATTGCTCCATACAGCATAATGGCCCCATATAGTGCTCCATATAGTATAATGACCACATATAGTATATAATAGGCCCCATATATTGCTCCATACAGTATAATGGCCACATATAGTATATATTGGGCCCCATATATTGCTCCATACAGTATATAATGGGCCCCATATATTGCTCCATACAGCATAATGGCCACATATAGTGCTCCATACAGTATAATGACCACATATAGTATATAATAGGCCCCATATATTGCTCCAAACAGTATATACTGGGCCCCATATATTGCTCCATACAGTATATACTGGGCCCAGATATTAATCCACAGTATAATGGCCCCATATAGAATATAATGGGCCCCATATATTGATGCATACAGTATAATGGCTCCATATATTATATAATGGGCCCGATATATTGCTCCATACAGTAAAATGGCCACATATAGTATATAATAGGCCCCATTTATTGCTCCATACAGTATAATGGCCCCATATAGTATATAATGGGCCCCATATATTGCTCCATACATTATATACTGAGCCCTATATATTGCTGCACAGTATAATGCCCCATATAGTAAATAATGGCCACATATATTGCTCCATACAGTGTAATGGCCCCATATAGTGTATAATGTGCCACATATTTTGCTCCATACTGTATATCCTGGGCACCATAAATTACTAAATACAGTATAATGGCCCAATATAGTGCTCCATACAGTATAATGACCACATATAGTATATAATAGGCCCCATATAATGCTCCATACAGTATAATGGGCCCCATATATTGCTCCATACAGCATACACTGGACCTAATATATTGCTCCATAAAGTATAATGGTGCCATATAGTATATAATGGACCCCATATAGTGCTCCATACAGTATATACTGGATCCATATATTGCTCCATAAAGTATAATGGCCCCATATAGTATATAATGATCCCCATATATTGTTCCATACAGTATAATGGCCACATATATCTCTCCATACAGTATAATAGCCCCTTATAGTACATAATAGGCCCCACATATTGCTCCATACAGTATAATGGCCTCATATATTGCTACATACAGTATATAATGGGCCCCATATATTGCTCCATACAGTATATAATGGGCCCCATATATTGCTCCATACAGTATATACTGAGCCCCATTTATTGCTCCATACACTATAATGGCCCCATATAGTATATAATAGGCCCCTTATATTGCTCCATACAGTATATAATTGGCCCCATATCTTGTCCATACAGTATATTGGCCCCATATAGTATATAATGGGCCCTATATAGTATATAATGGGCCCCATGTATTGCTCTATACAGTATAATGGCCCCATATAGTATATAATTGGCCCCATGTATTGCTCCATACAGTATAATGGCCCCATATATTGCTCCATACAGTATAATGGCCCCATATAGTATATAATGGGCCCTATATATTGTTCCACACAGTATATACTGGGTCCTCTAAATAGCTCCAAACAATATAAAGGCCCCATGTAGTATATAATGGGCCCAATGTATTGCTCCTCACAGTATATACTGGGCCCAATAAATTGTTCCATACAATATAATTGCCCCATATAGTATATAATGGGCTCCATGTATTGCTCTATACAGTATATACTGGGCCCCATAAATTGTTCCATACAGTATATTATCTCCATATAGTATATAATGGGCCCCATATATTGCTCCATACAGTATAATGGCTCCATATAGTATATACTGGGCCTCATATACAGTATTGCTCCATACAGTATAATGGCCCCATAAAGTATATAATGGGCCTCATATAATGCTCCATACAGTATATACTGTGTCCCATATATTGCTTCATACAGTACAATGGCCCCATATATAGTATATAATGGCCGACATATATTGCTCCATACAGTATTATGGCCCCATATAGCATATAATAGGCCCCATATATTGCTCCACACAGTATATAATGTGCCCCATATATTGCTCCATACAGAATATACTGAGCCCCATTTATTGCTGCACAGTATAATTTCCCCTTATAATATATAAAGGGACACATTTTTGCCTCCATACTGTATATACTGGGCCCCATAAATTGTTCCATACAGTATATTATCTCCATATAGTATATAATGGGCCCCATATATTGCTCCATACAGTATAATGGCCCCATAGAGTATATAATGGGCCTCATATAATGCTCCATACAGTATATACTGTGTCCCATATATTGCTTCATACAGTACAATGGCCCCATATAGTATATAATGGCCGACATATATTGCTCCATACAGTATTATGGCCCCATATAGCATATAATAGGCCCCATATATTGCTCCACATAGTATATAATGGGCCCCATATATTGCTCCATACAGTATATACTGAGCCCCATTTATTGCTGCACAGTATAATTTCCACTTATAATATATAAAGGGACACATTTTTGGCTCCATACTGTATATACTGGGTCCCATATTTTGCTCCATACAGTATATACTTGGCCCCATATATTGCTCCATACTGTATATACTGGGCCCCATATATTGCTCCATACAGTACTTACTGGTCCCCATATATTGCTGCACAGTATAATGGCCCCATATAGTATTTAATGGGCTCCATAAATTGTAAAATACAGTATAATGGCCCCATATAATATATAATGGGCCCCATATATTGCTCCTTACAGCATAATAGCCCCATATAGTGTTCCATACGGTATAATGACCACATATAGTATATAATGGGCCCCATATATTGCTCCATACAGTATATAATGGGCCCCATATATTGCTCCATACAGTATATACTGAGCCCCATTTATTGCTCCATACACTATAATGGCCCCATATAGTATATAATAGGCCCCTTATATTGCTCCATACAGTATATAATTGGCCCTATATCTTGTCCATACAGTATATTGGCCCCATATAGTATATAATGGGCCCTATATAGTATATAATGGGCCCCATGTATTGCTCCATACAGTATAATGGCCCCATATAGTATAGAATTGGCCCCATGTATTGCTCCATACAGTATAATGGTCCCATATATTGCTCCATACAGTATAATGGCCCCATATAGTATATAATGGGCCCTATATATTGTTCCACACAGTATATACTGGGTCCTCTAAATAGCTCCAAACAATATAAAGGCCCCATGTAGTATATAATGGGCCCAATGTATTGCTCCTCACAGTATATACTGGGCCCAATAAATTGTTCCATACAATATAATTGCCCCATATAGTATATAATGGGCTCCATGTATTGCTCTATACAGTATATACTGGGCCCCATAAATTGTTCCATACAGTATATTATCTCCATATAGTATATAATGGGCCCCATATATTGCTCCATACAGTATAATGGCTCCATATAGTATATACTGGGCCCCATACACAGTATTGCTCCATACAGTATAATGGCCCCATAGAGTATATAATGGGCCTCATATAATGCTCCATACAGTATATACTGTGTCCCATATATTGCTTCATACAGTACAATGGCCCCATATAGTATATAATGGCCAACATATATTGCTCCATACAGTATTATGGCCCCATATAGCATATAATAGGCCCATATATTGCTCCACACAGTATATAATGGGCCCCATATATTGCTCCATACAGTATATACTGGGCCCCATATATTGCTGCACAGTATAATTTCCCCTTATAATATATAAAGGGACACATTTTTGGCTCCATACTGTATATACTGGGCCCCATAAATTGTTCCATACAGTATATTATCTCCATATAGTATATAATGGGCCCCATATATTGCTCCATACAGTATAATGGCTCCATATAGTATATACTGGGCCCCATATACAGTATTGCTCCATACAGTATAATGGCCCCATAGAGTATATAATGGGCCTCATATAATGCTCCATACAGTATATACTGTGTCCCATATATTGCTTCATACAGTACAATGGCCCCATATAGTATATAATGGCCGACATATATTGCTCCATACAGTATTATGGCCCCATATAGCATATAATAGGCCCCATATATTGCTCCACACAGTATATAATGGGCCCCATATATTGCTCCATACAGTATATACTGAGCCCCATTTATTGCTGCACAGTATAATTTCCCCTTACAATATATAAAGGGACACATTTTTGGCTCCATACTGTATATACTGGTCCCATATTTTGCTCCATACAGTATATACTTGGCCTCATATATTGCTCCATACTGTATATACTGGGCCCCATATATTGCTCCATACAGTACTTACTGGTCCCCATATATTGCTGCACAGTATAATGGCCCCATATAGTATTTAATGGGCTCCATAAATTGTAAAATACAGTATAATGGCCCCATATAATATATAATGGGCCCCATATAATGCTCCATACAGTATATACTGTGTCCCATATATTGCTTCATACAGTACAATGGCCCCATATAGTATATAATGGCTGACATATATTGCTCCATACAGTATTATGGCCCCATAGAGCATATAATAGGCCCCATATATTGCTCCACACAGTATATAATGGGCCCCATATATTGCTCCATACAGTATATACTGAGTCCCATTTATTGCTGCACAGTATAATTTCCCCTTATAATATATAAAGGGACACATTTTTGGCTCCATACTGTATATACTGGGCCCCATAAATTGTTCCATACAGTATATTATCTCCATATAGTATATAATGGGCCCCATATATTGCTCCATACAGTATAATGGCTCCATATAGTATATACTGGGCCCCATATACAATATTGCTCCATAAAATATAATGGCCCCATAGAGTATATAATGGGCCTCATATAATGCTCCATACAGTATATACTGTGTCCCATATATTGCTTCATACAGTACAATGGCCCCATATAGTATATAATGGCCAACATATATTGCTCCATACAGTATTATGGCCCCATATAGCATATAATAGGCCCCATATATTGCTCCACATAGTATGTAATGGGCCCCATATATTGCTCCATACAGTATATACTGAGCCCCATTTATTGCTGCACAGTATAATTTCCCTTTATAATATATAAAGGGACACATTTTTGGCTCCATACTGTATATACTGGGTCCCATATTTTCCTCCATACAGTATATACTTGGCCCCATATATTGCTCCATACTGTATATACTGGGCCCCATATATTGCTCCATACAGTACTTACTGGTCCCCATATATTGCTGCACAGTATAATGGCCCCATATAGTATTTAATGGGCTCCATAAATTGTAAAATACAGTATAATGGCCCCATATATTATATAATGGGCCCCATATATTGCTCCTTACAGCATAATAGCCCCATATAGTGTTCCATACGGTATAATGACCACATATAGTATATTATAGGCCCCATATATTGCTCCATACAGTATAATGACCACATATAGTATATAATGGGCCCCATATATTGCTCCATACAGTATATAATGGACCCCATACATTGCTCCATACAGCATAATGGACCCATATAGTGCTCCAAACAGTATAATGACCACATATAGTATATAATAGGTCCCATATAGTGCTCCATACAGTATATACTGGGCCCCATATATTGCTCCATACAGTATATACTGGACCACATATAGTATATAATAGGCCCCACATAGTGCTCCATACAGTATATACTGGACCCCATATATTGCTCCATACAGTATAATGGCCCCATATAGTATATTATGGGCCCCATATATTGCTCCATACAGTATATACTGAGCCCCAGATATTGCTCCACAGTATAATGGCCCCTTATAATATATAAATGGCCCTTTTTTTTGCTCAATACTGTATATACTGGGCCTCATATATTGCTCCATACAGTATATACTGGGCCCCATATATTGCTCCATACAGTATAATGGCCCCATATAGTATATAATAGGCCCCATATATTGCTCCATACAGTATAATGGTCCCATATATTACTTCATACAGTATAATAGGCCCCCATATATTGCTCCATACAGTATAATGGTCCCATATATTGCTTCATACAGTATAATAGGCCCCATATATTGCTCCATACAGTATAATGGTCCCATATATTGCTTCATTCAGTATAATAGGCCCCATATATTGCTCCATACAGTATATACTGAGTCCCATTTATTGCTGCACAGTATAATTTCCCCTTATAATATATAAAGGGACACATTTTTGGCTCCATACTGTATATACTGGGCCCCATAAATTGTTCCATACAGTATATTATCTCCATATAGTATATAATGGGCCCCATATATTGCTCCATACAGTATAATGGCTCCATATAGTATATACTGGGCCCCATATACAATATTGCTCCATAAAATATAATGGCCCCATAGAGTATATAATGGGCCTCATATAATGCTCCATACAGTATATACTGTGTCCCATATATTGCTTCATACAGTACAATGGCCCCATATAGTATATAATGGCCAACATATATTGCTCCATACAGTATTATGGCCCCATATAGCATATAATAGGCCCCATATATTGCTCCACATAGTATGTAATGGGCCCCATATATTGCTCCATACAGTATATACTGAGCCCCATTTATTGCTGCACAGTATAATTTCCCTTTATAATATATAAAGGGACACATTTTTGGCTCCATACTGTATATACTGGGTCCCATATTTTCCTCCATACAGTATATACTTGGCCCCATATATTGCTCCATACTGTATATACTGGGCCCCATATATTGCTCCATACAGTACTTACTGGTCCCCATATATTGCTGCACAGTATAATGGCCCCATATAGTATTTAATGGGCTCCATAAATTGTAAAATACAGTATAATGGCCCCATATATTATATAATGGGCCCCATATATTGCTCCTTACAGCATAATAGCCCCATATAGTGTTCCATACGGTATAATGACCACATATAGTATATTATAGGCCCCATATATTGCTCCATACAGTATAATGACCACATATAGTATATAATGGGCCCCATATATTGCTCCATACAGTATATAATGGACCCCATACATTGCTCCATACAGCATAATGGACCCATATAGTGCTCCAAACAGTATAATGACCACATATAGTATATAATAGGTCCCATATAGTGCTCCATACAGTATATACTGGGCCCCATATATTGCTCCATACAGTATATACTGGACCACATATAGTATATAATAGGCCCCACATAGTGCTCCATACAGTATATACTGGACCCCATATATTGCTCCATACAGTATAATGGCCCCATATAGTATATTATGGGCCCCATATATTGCTCCATACAGTATATACTGAGCCCCAGATATTGCTCCACAGTATAATGGCCCCTTATAATATATAAATGGCCCTTTTTTTTGCTCAATACTGTATATACTGGGCCTCATATATTGCTCCATACAGTATATACTGGGCCCCATATATTGCTCCATACAGTATAATGGCCCCATATAGTATATAATAGGCCCCATATATTGCTCCATACAGTATAATGGTCCCATATATTACTTCATACAGTATAATAGGCCCCCATATATTGCTCCATACAGTATAATGGTCCCATATATTGCTTCATACAGTATAATAGGCCCCATATATTGCTCCATACAGTATAATGGTCCCATATATTGCTTCATTCAGTATAATAGGCCCCATATATTGCTCCATACAGTATAATGGTCCCATATATTGCTGCACAGTAAAATGGCCCCATATAGTATATAATGTGCCACATATTTTGCTCCATACTGTATATACTGGGCACCATAAATTGCTCAATACAGTATAAGGGCCTCATATAGTATATAATGGGCCCCATATATTGCTCCATACAGTATAATGGCCCCATATATTGCCCAGGGGAGGAAATTGTGCAACCCACCTCGGGGTCCTGGGATCCCCCAGTACCCCTGGAACACTTGTGTGCTGAAGATATAGCGGTAGCAAAACAAATGCTGAGAGAATAGTGTCATGTGTTCTCCAAAGATGACTCTGATATGACTCTGATATAGGCAGTATCCCGTCATTGCATTTGAAAATCAATTTGAAAGACATGACCCCAGTAACCAGAAGTGACATGTCTGTGCTAAAACCATTACATTGTGAAGTGAAAGAATATTCACAAGATCTCATCAAGAGAGGTTGGGTCCAAAAGTCGAAGTCATCTTATTCCTCTCCAATTTTCTGTGTTAGGAAGAAGGATGGTACGTTGTGACTCTGTTGTGATTACTGGGAGCTAAACCGAAAGTCAGTACCTGATCGACACCCGATACCAAAGATCCAAGATATGCTGGATAGCCAATCAAGAAGCACCTGGTTCTCTGTCCTCGATCAGAGTAAGGCATACCACCAAAGGTTTGTCGAAGAGTCCAGTAGACCTTTGACAGCATTCATCACACCGTGGAGATTATATGAGTGGATCTGCATACCGTTTGGACTCAGTTCAGCTCCAGCATAATTTCAGATGAGCATGGAGTCATGTTTAGAAGGATTGAGGGACGATATCTGCCAGCCGTACTTGGATGACAATGTGGTACACAGCAAAACCTTCCGGGAGCATGTTGAACACGTGAGGACCGTATTTCAACGATATCAACAACATGGAGTTAAGTTGACCCCAAAGAAGTGTGAACTGTTCAAAAGACAAGTCCGCTTTCTAGGGAAAATTGTGTCCAGAGAAGGATATACCATGGACCCAGCAGAAATCGCTCCTGTACTAACCTTAAAAGACAGGCAGCCCTCGACCGTCGGGGAGTTGATGCAGATATTAGGATTCCTCTCCTACTATCGTACTTACGTTCGGAACTTCTCCAGGATTGTCGCCGTACTATACCTCCTCTTGGGGGGGATAACAGAGACAACAACACTCACGGAGAAAAAGAAGAATGCGGGTAGGACATGGCTTAAAAGAAAGAACGCTGTTTCATCCCATCAGCCCATTCTCTGGACAGCCGACCACCAGGAGGTATTGGAAAAACTAGTAGACTACCTGGTAAAACCTTGGGATATCCTGATTTCAATTTACCATTTGTTCTTCATTGTAACGCTTCTCAAGTTGGACTGGGAGCTGCCCTGTATCAGCATCAAGATGGAAAAATGAGAGTGATCGGTTACGGTTCTAGAACGTTGACAGATGTCGAGAAGAAATACCATCTACATTCCAGAAAATTGGAGTTCCTGGCATTGAAATGGGCTATCTGAGAACGATTTAGAGATTAGTTCTACTAGAGGAAAGAGTTTGAGGTATGCACTGACAAAAACCCTTTGACCTATGTCCTTACTACAGCCAAACTGATTGCAACGGGTCAGAAATGGGTTGCTGAACTAGCTGACTTCAATTTCAGCATCAAGTACAGGCCAAGAAAATGCAATGTGGATGCTGACGGATTGTCAAGAATGCCACTAGAGCCTGAGGAGTTCATGCAAGAATGCTCGGAGGAAGTCAGTCTGGAAGCAATTGAGATCAGTACCCAAGCAGTACAAGCTTATCAGGAGGAAGACACACAATTATGGTATCCGTTGATGGTGGAAAACACCATAAAAACGAGAGCACAAGATCACCCCCGGTCTATTCAACAATTACCAAAACGGCAGCACAACGGGAAGATTAGATAATTGGTAGAATACTACTTTATGTGGACCAAAATCGGTTTCCAAGTAAACGAGAGAGAGCCAATGAGTCATCAGCAGTATCTGTTTTAATTAAAGAGTGGACGAAGCTCTACCTCACTGAAGACGGTATCCTGTATCGTAAAGGAGGACAAAAACGGCAGTTGGTACTACCCAGAGTATTCCATAGGTTGGTCTTCAAAGCACTCCATGAAAACATGGGACACCTGGGAGTGGAAAGGACAACCAACTTGATCCATGAACGTTTCTTCTGGCCGTACATACAGAGAGGTATTGAGAGGTACGTGACCAGGGAGTGTGCGTGTCTGAAACACATCAACACATCAACCCGGGCACCTATGGGAAACATCCAAACTACATATCCATTTGAGATGGTCTCAATAGACTTTCTACATCTCGAGACGTGCAAGGGTGGTTACTAATACATCTTGGTGGTGATGGACCATTTTACACGATTTGCTCAAGCATATGCCACCACCAATACATCGGGTCGAACAGCGGCAGAGAAGATCTTCAATGATTTTGCTGTGAGGTTTGGGTTCACTACAAGGTTACGCCACGGCCAAGAAAGAGAATTTGAGAACCAGCTCTTTGCCAAGCTCGGAAAGTACTGTAGAATTCAGAGATGCCACAAAACGCCCTATCACTCAGAAGGTAATGGACAAGTGGAATGTTTTAACCAAACATTATTGTCAATGTTGCGCACTTTAACTGCTGATGAGAAGAAAGACTGGAAGAGTTCTCTGTCAAAAGTGGTACATGCCTATAACTGTGCAAAGTCCAACGGGTTGCTCACCCTTTTTCCTATTGTATGGACGGTCGCCAAGACTGCCAATCGACATCATGTTCCATACTCCGGTGTCAGAGACTTACAGATTGTATCAGGAGTACGTTCGGAAATGGAAGGAACGGATGGCAGGGGCATACAATATAGCGCCCAAAGTAGTTACGCAAGGACTGAGCAAGAGTAATGAGTACTATGATCGAAAATGTTATGGAGCAGAATTGGCACCAGGAAGCCAGGTGCTAGTCAAGAAAGTACGTGAGAAAGGCGGTCCAGGAAAACGTTCGTACTGGGAAGACGAGGTGTATGTGGTCGTAAGAAGAAAAGCTGATGACAGCCCAGTGTATGAAATCCGATTGGAAATGGGAGACAAGAAAACCAGAATAGTCCATCGGAATTTACTACTACCCTGTGACTATCTCCCACCACAACAAGACTTCCCAGAAGTAGACTGACATCGTCCGAGATTGACTAAAAGACCACCACAGACTGAAGCTCCGGAGGTGAATAGTGACCTTGAAAGTTCCGATGGAGAAGAACACACCATTGTATCTCTCGGACCAGCAAGGAGAGGGCTGTACCATCCTCAGGAGAGTTAACTAAACCCTGAGGCTCCAGAGTTCGTACCAAAGAGTATAGATGAAGTCCAATTCAGATCTGATGATCGAACACTGGCTCCTGAAGAGACCGATAGAGACTCAGGAGGAGCAAAATTACCAGACTGTGTGGAAACAAGCGACTCAGGAGAAGTACAGGAACTTACAGAGGCAGCTCCATGAGCATTTGAGGATGCACGGGAAATGAGTGCGGCGGAAGAAACTTCTGTGACCGAAGAACCCGTGGTCTCTGAGGAACAACCCACCAGGAGGATGTCGACGCGAGAAGTGAGGAAGCCCATGATGCTGACGTATGAGACACTTGCTGAACCGAGTCAAGTGCCAAGGACTGTCGACTGGAAACAGGTATCTCTGCCTGTGGACTAGGTAAGCCCACTTGAGTGGTATTCACCAACGTGAGGCAGTATTGAAGATGTTGCCTGGTGGAAAGACTTGTTTTCATGCTTTGATTTTCCTTAAAAGACTTTGTAGAAACAAAGAACTGTTAAAGCATAGAGAGAGAGAGCTGGTTGAAGACGTACGAAAAGCTCCAGCTGAAGAGATGCTGAGTGTTTTAATTGTGTTAATTGTTTATTTCTTATAGGCATCCTACAAGAAAAAGGTTATAAGATTAGGTTGTTATCAATGTTTATGAACGTTATACTAATTTCACAATGCCAATTTGCATATAAAGTTATTCAACTTTCACCACTGTCTCAGAATTGGTTAGATTGATCAATTAAGACGAATGTCGAGGACGACATTCAAAAAGGAGGGAAATGTGTGGCATGCAGAAGTAGGGCTGTTGCTTTAAAAGCATTCAGCAACTATTAGAAGTAACACAGGTACATGAGACAGGAAGTGTTGTGCTCCAGAAGCATCCAGCAACTAGAGGGTTTAACACAGTCACAGGAGAAGGGGAGTGTTTTAGCAGAGCCCCAGGGGGATTGTGGGGAAGTTGTGTACTGTCTGGCTGGAGCCAAAGAGAAAGGTGGTGTGTGTGTTCTGTATCTCACAGAAGCACCACTGCAAGTGAAAAGGATTCAAGTCAGGAGTGAAGCTAAGCACAGGTCAGGAAGAGTTCCTGAACTAACAGTGCAGAGTATTGTCAGGCAGACAGATAAGGACTGTAAGAAATGGTGTCACAGGGATCATCTCCCTCAGCAAACCCATCCCCCCTCCTCCATCTCCCTCTGCTGTAAAGAATGCTGTGTTCATTAATGTGCCTTTGCATTAGAACTGTGCTGTTCTGTACTACTGGGAAGACTGTGCACTGCTGTGCTGCTAAGGAAACTGTATTGTTTGTTACTGGAGTCTGTTGCTCATAAGACTTAACTTGCACTGGCTGTGCGGTTTCTTATTAAAAGCTACTGTTCTACCGTTTATAAGGACTCTTGTCAAGTGTGTCTGGTCACCAAGTGAAACAACCTACGTGTTTGTGCCTGAGGGTCAATACCCCTGTGTGCCTGAGAGAAGCTGCAGCACATGGTCTATGGTCTCCCTGAGTAACTGTTCCCCCAGGATGTAACCTGTTTCGCCCCTACCTGAACCTAGAGGCGTGCGTGTAACATGTATATGTTAAAGGGTGAGAATTTCCAACAATCCCATGTCTCAAACAATATTTAATACTAAGTTCTATATGGCATGTGATACTGAATATGTTATCTATGGTTTACAATGCCCATGTAAATTGTTATATGTGGGGAAAACAACTTGGGATTTTAAAACTAGAATAAACCACCATCGATATACAGTTAGGAAAAAGAAATTAGATTTACCTATGTGAAAGCATTTTGTGGAATTGGGACAAAAATGGAAGGATCTTATGTAAGCTCTTTATATATGTAATTTTTATGATGTGCTGGAATGTTTATTTATTGATATCATTGCTGCACCTATTTAATATATCAATGTATACCATTGCACTGCTTGAGAAAGTTCCACACTTGGAACGAAACGTTGCCTTTTCACTATACTGTATATATATGTACAGTATATACTGTATATATATATACACCTATATTAAAAATCAGGATGGTGGGCCATCCAAATCTTGCACCGGGACCCAACTGCCTCCAATCACACCACTGTTTAGGGCCACACTGGCATCAACTATAAATCACAAGGTGCTTGAACATTATATTGCTTTTTGGGTGGTTTAGTGGAACAATTGTTATGTGGACTGATGGCAATTATATGGAGCCTGGTAACCACAGTATATAATTAATAGGAGGGGAAGGACATCTCATAATGTGAGTCAAATCATTCTGTATTTGCACAAGCTATTAAAATGTAAAAAACACATTTATGTATCTACAAGTGACATGGACGCTAGAACCCATCATATATAAAATGAGATGAAGGCCCACCATACTGGTTCCACTTATGTGGCCTAGCAGAGCTGATTGTGGACAAATCTCTTGGTTTGCTTACAGGAACGTTTTACCTAAAGACAGAGGCAAGCTTGTGAGGAGCCATAGCACTCCGCAAAGGAAGGGCGGCAGCACCTCCTTATAAATTAAGCACCACTAGAATCAAATCAAATGGCACAGTTTAAACTTACCTGAGGGCGATAAAAAGATGTTCCTCTACCGAAATACAGCGCCTAATTGTTGTGTTTAGGAACTAAAGGCCAGGATGAAGCTCCTCCAACAGGCGATCAATGGTTACAAGGTGCATGCGGCAAAATGAGAACAATCTGTCAGGGTTGCGCTGTAGCTCCCCATACAGCCAGTAAGAAGTGGCCTTTAGAGACCTGTTGGCTAAGCAGAGGATAAACCCATAGATTGAAACGCCTCCTTGGATCCACATCACCCTGCGTAGATCTCCAAATCACCTTGACACCACCCAGGTCTGAAGAACCCGCTCACCAGGGGTGAAGGATAAATTAGCCATATTGAGAGCTTGGTCAATACATCAGACCAACAATGAGTATTCACTCTGGGATATCCCAACATAATGGATGTGGTCTAATCCTATGACCTTATTGGGGTTGTTTTTATAGGGTTAGGATCATAGAGGACCTTCATTTTATAGGAAATTGAAGCAAAACAGACTAGAAAATCAGACTAGAAAAACTGCACTCAGGGATACTGGAGGCTGTGACTCTGTTCACTCATGTGTTCAGGCTAATGAGGAAAGGGCTTTACATGACAGTAGATAAAGCTGAAGTCTTTCTGTAAAGCTGAAATCCCCCAGCATTCCCTGCCACTTCAGTGTCTGTGCGGAGCTTACTCTGATCATTTGCATTAATGAGATGTCATCAGCCTCTGTACATTCATCTGATATAGGAATAACAAAATACCTTTCTGCGTTACAAGAGCTCTTCTGATTGGGAGCCATCAATCCATCCAGCTTTCTGATTGTTTCCAAAACTTACCAGCAGAATTATAAATGCAGTTATTCACGTTTGAATCATCATCATAATAATAATAGAATGTGCTACAGTGGTTTCTACCTCTATTTCCTTGGTCCATTTTGTCGACCGAAGGACTTGCCAGTTTTTTACAATAGTATCAGCAGGAAATTATCATTAGATGACTAGTAAACCTGTTGCCAGGTAATCCAACATAGCCCCCACCACTGATTGGCAGCTTTCTGCCTATGCACAGTGTAGACAGGAAGCTGCCAATCAGTGGTGTGGGTGGTGATATACAGAGCTCAGCATTCAGAGAACCGCTAGATCTGCCGCAGATAAAACAGTGATGTTATTAAGTAGTAGCAATAAAATACAGCACTCCTGGTAATTGTAGGTCCCCGGATAGGATCCCAATCCGTATCAATCAAATAGTAGAAAGAATCCGTCACTCTGAGGTGAGTAGAGTGAAAAACGTGAATCTTTTATTGCAGTGGTCCATATGGACAGTGTGTATTACAAGTAACGTTTCCATCATCAAAGACCTTTGTCAAACATATACTGTAGAGGCAACTGAATCGCCCTCCCTGGGCTATGGGGGATACTCGGAGCCGGGCCTTGCAGATGTCGCGGGGATGCAGTCGTGGCCTTGGCCCGTTCCGTGCCCAGGGCTGTCACATGAAAAATATGGGCAATTGGATGAGTGGTTGTTTGACTTCGCCACCTGTGGTTTCTGGTGAAGGCCATGAGCGCTGCAACAGTCCTCTGAGGCTGATGTTATGGCAGCTCGGTTTGGTACTACTCCCCACAGGCGGAGTAGGCCTCAGGGCAGTGATCAATGAACGATCTGTGTGGAGGTATGGTGGGTGCAGTGCCGCGCAGGAATAAACAAGCGGAGGCGGTGGATGAAGTTGACGCGCCCCCTGGGCCATATTCTTTAGGGGAATACCCGGAGCCGGATCAGATGGGAGTTGTAGTCTTCCGAGTGGCTGTCACCCGGTCCGTGCCCAGGGTGTCAAGCTCAGAGTATGTGGCAGTCCTACAGATGTTATAAAGTTCTTAATGTCGACTACGCCACCCGTTGTATTGCGGTCACTACGGCCGCCGCTGCAGCAGGGTCCGCTGAGGCTGATGGTGTTGGTGCAGCTTTTGGTAGTATAACCCCCAACGGGTGGGGTATAGCCTCAGGGGGTCAGGTGCAGAGGATGGGGGTTGTGGTGGTGCAGCATAGATGTTAAGTGAAGACAGAGTCGGGTTGTGCAGTTTAGGGTATTTACTCACTGCTGATGTTCCGGTCACTCCAGCTTCAAGTGACCACCCGAGCTGTGCTGCGTCCACCAGGTCCTGGATTCAGCAAACCCCCAAACAAGTCCGGAGCGTGACCCTGAGCTCTCCTTCTGTCCTTTCCTCTGGCCGTCCCCACTAGTGATCCACCTAGGTCCAGCTCCCTCGGGCCTTCTGTTGGGAGACCCTTGGCCTTGGGTTCCCTGACCCTCCACGTGGTTTGCCTTCGGGGTGGATGTGGTGGGTGGCCGTGGCAGACGCTGCCCACGGCCTCCGGTCTCTGGCTAGGGTGTGCTTTTGCCCCCACCAGTTTGGGATCCGGTACCCTATTGCCGACTCTTCACCCGGGGATTGAATTTGGGTTCTCAGAGTCCTTGCTTTTTCCCTCTCTGGGTCTTTCCTTCTCTGCTCCACTCTCTCTCTGCAGGCTCATCTGGACCTCTGCTTCTTACTGACTCTGACAGACTGACCCTGATCTTTGATGGTGCCCACCTTATATACTCCCTCTATGTGTGAGCTCAGGTGACCAGCACCCAATGAGCTCCTAACTTTACCCAGGCTGCTCCCCCTATCTGCCCCTACACTACTTGGGATGTACCACCCCCCTCCCACTCCAGCCAGGAACAGACTCGGTCGTACCTGCACATTTCTAAGTGGGAGTACCGTCGGCCTGTTCCTCGGAAATGGGATGTGTGTAGTGCATGCAGCCTCCCGAGCTCAGGTCCACACTCCATCCTTACCCGGGAGTGGAATATCACACCTCTGGGTTGAGGTGCAATACCCCTGTAGCAGCCGAATCCTCAGGGTGCTACATTCCCCCCTGGTAGATCACAGCACGTCCTCGGGCTGTAAGAACAAAACACCACAAAACATACAAATTTTTTTTTCATATAAACAACATAGTAAAAACATATAAAATATCATATATATATCAGAAAACTTTTCATACAAATAACATTCTCGTCGCCTCTGCTCCTCCTCCGGTCACTGTGCAACGTGTGACCGGGTAAAGTGCGACAGTCTTTTCTTGAAAAAACTCATGGCTTTCCTGTAAAACCAGTAGGGAGCGCTTTAGGACGCGCAACTATATACAGGGATATGGCCGCTCTCAGTCCTCGGCCAGGTATAAGGGAGGAATGACCGCTCTCAGTCCTCGGTCAGTGGGATTTAAGGGATAAACGGGTAAACAGTTCACACATGCTGGTCCCAACGGGGACTATATTAGCAACAGTTCACTGTGCCCCGACGGGCAACTATATACAGCTTGTACTCTGCTGTACTTAACGACGGCGTCCTCCTGCTCTTTCTTTGTGGTTACCTTTAGCTTCAGACCCGTCCGGGTCCTCTTGTTCTTCCTCCTCACACCGCAGCTCTTCCTCCGTCAGGCGATGCACATGGAGGGCGTAGGGTCCTTTGGCACACTTGTGCCGGGTGAAGGTGACCTCGTCCCCGATGTAAAGGTCACGACCTCTGTGTCCCTCCGGTAGGTGGGATTCAACGTCTCTCCTGGTTACGAAGACGTCGCCTGGGGTGCGGTGGTCTCGGATGAAGCCCCACCCATGCTGCATGTTAAACTTGATCACAGTCCCGGTGGTGCGGGGACTATGCGCTGCACGGGGGTCTCTCCTGGCCCGGCTCTTCTGCTCCGCGCTCCTTATTTGAGCTTGCTGTTCCCGGACCCGCCTCTCTCTCCGCTCCCTCTCAAAGACCTTGAGTTGTTGGCGGCAGCACTCAGCACGCTCCGCTGCAGCTGCCCGAGTCTCCTGAGTGAACCCCATGAGATCTTCTCCGGTGGGGTCCCACTCAAACTGTGCCTCCTCTAGCGGGGGCGAGGTCCTCTTTACGGGCTTTGGAGCCGGGATCAGGGGTGCACACATGGCCCCAGCCTTCCTCTGCCGTTCCAGTTCATGATATTCCTGGGGCCAGATGAAAGGCTGCCCATCCGGGCACGTGTGTTGGGTAAACAGGTCCTCTCCCAGATGCGGCACTCTTGGTCTTATGGGCGCAGTGGTGTTAGCGCCCGGGTTGCCCGGGCCTTGCGGCCAGGCCTGGGGTATCTGGAAGGTGAAGGGCACCGTAAGGACGGCGGCACCCTGGGCTACTTGGCCCTGCGACCAGGCCGGGGGCTCCGCAGAGGTAGGGGGCGCTGTTGGTATTGCGGCGCCCGGGGGTACTAGGCCTTGCGACCAGGCTGGTGGTACTTCCTGCTTGGTCACGCTCGGGGTCGAGGCGTGTGACGTCACAGGGGTCGCGGCTCCCGTTTGAGGCCTAGTCTGCGGCGGTGACGTTGCAGCGACGGGCACGGCAGGGGATACTTCGGGCTCTGCGACGGGGAGCTGGGGCAGGTACGCGGTTTCCCGATTTGGGGTAGAGACGTCCCCTTTACCTGCCTCCTTTCGTTCGGCTCCCTTCTCGGCGCCGTCTCCAGCCTTCAGTCCTCCTGCGCCATCCTCAGAGGCGGTCTGTCTCCTAGTCTCGGGTGGCGTGCTCCGCTGACGGGTCTCGGTCTGCTGGGCCATCTCACGGCTCCACTCCGCCAACGTCTCTCGCTGCACCCGGGCCATCCTCCTTGCGAGGCCCTCCAGAGCGGTCTGTGCACACTCCCGGTCTCGGGGGAGCTGTGCTAGGACCTCCACTAGGCCTAGTGGGGTCGTTGCTTCCAGCAGGCTCCTGACCAACGGGTCGGTGCTGCTCTGCTCTCCTTCTGTTGTCTCCAGCAGGCTCCTGGCCAGCGGGCCGGTGCTGCTCTGCTCTCCCTCCTCTGTTTCTAGCAGGCTCCTGGCCAACGGGCCGGTGCTGCTCTGCTTTCTCGCCATCTCCGGGTAAGCTCCTCCGATACTCTTCTCCAGGCCTCTTGCCTCCGGGTGCGCTCGCTCCAGACTGCTCCAAGCGACACCCATCTTTTTTCTCTCCTTTCGTCTCCTCCCACTTCGAGGGCGGTCCCGGGGCCACTTGGTGATTGTCAGCTCCAGGGGCAGTTCTTTCACGCTGACAGACACCTCTAGCATCACAGTCTCTGTTGGTGGGGGCGGTTTCCACTTTTGGCGCCATTTTCGGTCCTGGCCCACGATGGGAGGTGGCCTCTTGCCATCCTCTGGCACGCCCATAATGGCGTCAGCTCTGACAAGGCGGGAAACCTTTGGAAATGGCGGGAATCGTCTCCCAGTGGCGGGAAACTCTGCAGATGGCGGGAAAAAGCTGTTAATGGCGGACAACCGGCGGGAATCGATCTGTGATGGAGTCCGATGGCGGGGACCCTCCGGAACCGGCAGGAGACTTCTTTTTGAGGTAAACTTGTTCTTTTCTTCAGGCACGCAGTACCCGGGTGTTGCGGGCACGTAATCCTGCCGACTACGCCAAAGTTGACGCGCCCCCTGGGCCATATTCTTTAGGGGAATACCCGGAGCCGGATCAGATGGGAGTTGTAGTCTTCCGAGTGGCTGTGACCCGATCCGTGCCCAGGGTGTCAAGCTCAGAGTATGTGGCAGTCCTACAGATGTTATAAAGTTCTTAATGTCGACTACGCCACCCGTTGTATTGCGGTCACTACGGCCGCCGCTGCAGCAGGGTCCGCTGAGGCTGATGGTGTTGGTGCAGCTTTTGGTAGTATAACCCCCAACGGGTGGGGTATAGCCTCAGGGGGTCAGGTGCAGAGGATGGGGGTTGTGGTGGTGCAGCATAGATGTTAAGTGAAGACAGAGTCGGGTTGTGCAGTTTAGGGTATTTACTCACTGCTGATGTTCCGGTCACTCCAGCTTCAAGTGACCACCCGAGCCGTGCTGCGTCCACCAGGTCCTGGATTCAGCAAACCCCCAAACAAGTCCGGAGCGTGACCCTGAGCTCTCCTTCTGTCCTTTCCTCTGGCCGTCCCCACTAGTGATCCACCTAGGTCCAGCTCCCTCGGGCCTTCTGTTGGGAGACCCTTGGCCTTGGGTTCCCTGACCCTCCACGTGGTTTGCCTTCGGGGTGGATGTGGTGGGTGGCCGTGGCAGACGCTGCCCACGGCCTCCGGTCTCTGGCTAGGGTGTGCTTTTGCCCCCACCAGTTTGGGATCCGGTACCCTATTGCCGACTCTTCACCCGGGGATTGAATTTGGGTTCTCAGAGTCCTTGCTTTTTCCCTCTCTGGGTCTTTCCTTCTCTGCTCCACTCTCTCTCTGCAGGCTCATCTGGACCTCTGCTTCTTACTGACTCTGACAGACTGACCCTGATCTTTGATGGTGCCCACCTTATATACTCCCTCTATGTGTGAGCTCAGGTGACCAGCACCCAATGAGCTCCTAACTTTACCCAGGCTGCTCCCCCTATCTGCCCCTACACTACTTGGGATGTACCACCCCCCTCCCACTCCAGCCAGGAACAGACTCGGTCGTACCTGCACATTTCTAAGTGGGAGTACCGTCGGCCTGTTCCTCGGAAATGGGATGTGTGTAGTGCATGCAGCCTCCCGAGCTCAGGTCCACACTCCATCCTTACCCGGGAGTGGAATATCACACCTCTGGGTTGAGGTGCAATACCCCTGTAGCAGCCGAATCCTCAGGGTGCTACAAAGTCATCCTGGTCTTTACTCACTTTAGATGTACTTTCAGCCGCAAAACTTCTCTCTGCTACACACGGCGTACTGCGGCCACCGGGTAGGGGGTTCAGCACTTCCCAGGTAGATCAAGGGCACCTGTCAAGACCCCGCTGGTGTGTTCCTCTCCTTTTTCTCTCCTCCCGCTTGTGTTCCTCCCTGGGATCCACTAAGCCGCCGGGCTTTTCCAACAGTGACGTGAAGTACACAGTCAGATATCGGGAGCCGGTCACCCCTCTTGCAGAAGGAATCCCTCTGGCTAAGCCAGAGTGAAGAATACAGGTGGCGACTCCGCTCCGTCCGTATTCCCCTGGGATCCTTTTGCCTGTGGAGCCTATCTCCTCTGCTCCCCTCCAAGGCCTTCTTAGAACAGGACCCTGACCGGGCAGAGAAACTGGTTAACCCTGACCCGCTCCTCGTCTCAAGGCCAGAGAACGAGGACCGTGAATCTTCAGCCAGCTGCAGACTCTTGCTGGACCCTGACAGAAGACCACAATCAAAAGACCTTGAACTAAAGATGGCCATTTATTATATATGGTTCTATAAGTGCTTCCTGTAAGTGTTTCCTCCACCCTCACCCACTACTTGGTTCCCCCTATCTTTGGTTACCCCCCATCTCCTCTATCCCGGGCCAGGGCAGCACCCTGGTCCATTTAGGCCCCCTACAGGACAGGAGTGGTGTAGTGTTGAGTGCGAAGTGGGGTTCTGAGTGATGCTCCATCCTTACCTGGGAGAGGAGATACCACATCTCTATCTGACGTGCAGTACCCCTGTGGCGACTGAACCCTCAGGGGCGCCACACAACAAATAAAAAAACAAAAGACTTAACATGAGAAATATAATAAAGAACATGAAACTATAAAGATAGATATGACGTAATGCTTAAGTGAGGACCACAAGATCTGGCAGATACAGACACCAAGTCTATGAGCAATGGTGAAACATATATATGTATTGCAGTTTGTAAGAGCCACCAAACAATATACATGAAGACCAGGGTTGGAGGTAGGCAGGTCCCTAACTCCAAAATATATATAGTGTAGAAGATACTATGTCTCTATGGGGAAATAAATATGCAGGGTACAACGCAAAATAGAAATAAGCAATACTTAACATGGGACTATAAAAAATGAAACAGATGGTACATAGAAGGTGGGGGGATTGAATGGTGGTCACAAAGAAGCCCCAAGTCCAAAGTCCACTGGAGAGTCCTGATCTAGAACTAATTTATCCCAAACTGTAAAATAAGATACAAAGCGGAACCTTATCATATACAGTACAGACCAAAAGTTTGGACACACCTTCTCATTGAAAGATTTTTCTGTATTTTCATGACTATGCAGCTGGGAGCTAGCGCCGCTCATCTCCCGGCTGCATCGCCGCTGACTTCCGTCCGGCAGATGAGCCGCTAACGGCCGCCATCTTTTTCTGAAATCCCGCGTCGCTGATTGGCCCAATCAGCGACGCGGGATTTCCTGGACAGACAGACAGGATAAGACGATTATATATATTAAATATTTTACTGTATTGCAGTTATCTATTGTTAAACGTGTGATACAATACCTGCAACATTGTTTTAAAATGGATATTTACTGATGTTTATAACAGGATTCGGATTTCTATCTTATTGCTGTATGTTTGTAACATTTATTATAAAGAATTCTTCAAGAAACGAGTTTAAAAAAACAATAATAATTCTGCACACATAGATATTCTCATAAGAAAGACAAAACCTCACTTTTATTTTCCTAAATATTCAGGGTTCAGGTTTATTAACGTTTTAAATTGACCGACTGCACTGGAGTTGTTCAATATTAAAATGAATAATCAAAAATGCAAATTGAGCACACAGTGCATATATATATATATTTATTTATTTATAAGCAAAAGTTTGGTTCAGCATCCTCCAAATTTGATATCTATCTATCTATCTAATCCAAAAATATGGAGGCAGCACACAGTTGAAGACAATTTTTTTTTTTATTATTTAATAGCCCATGTGGCGACGTTTCGGTCCAGTATTGTGCACCTTTCTGAAGCTACATGGGCTATTACATAATATAAATTTTTCTACTTCATCTGTGTGCTGCCTCCATATTTTTGGATTATATAAGAGGACTGGTATATAACAGGGGGCTTTTCACCTAAACTTTTTGCTTGTGCTGTTTTTTATCTTTTTTCTTATCTATCTATCTATCTATCTATCTATCCATCTATCTCATTGTGAGGTGAGATCAGAATGAAAATGATGTCACAAGTGATGTGATGACATCACCGCATTCTATATCCCAGTGTTCCGGCCTAAGGGAAATCACTGCCTTACAGACTCCCAAGGGTGAGGCAGCCCCTTTTGTTTTTCGTCACGAACGAAGCAAAAATTGATTATAAAATGGATAAAGAGAGAAGAAGAGCCCATAGAGATCGGGTTCTCAGTGAGAGGAGAGGATTAAATGAAGAGCAGGTACCATTGTTCGCTATTGGGCGAAAAGGCTTTATACTACCGGACGTGGACACTGACGCCTCAGAAATGGCGTCCAAACGTCAAACTCTGGACAAAATGAGAAAGACCAAAAGACATGAGATCCTTACAGAGAGAAGGAAAATGGAGACCCTCATGGAGTCTCACTCTGCAGCCTCCGCTGAGCTTCAGAGGGCCATACTTATCGCCTTGAAAAAACTCGGAGATCTGGTCCCTGAAATACGGAGGAGAAACAAAGAAGCCATCCTCAATAAGAGGAGAAACATCAGCGCAGAGTTAGAGCTGGAAGAGGTTCTCCAAGAGACACCAAGACAAGTGACATCCTCCAGATCTGAAAGTCTGGAGGCACCGAAACTACAAAGAGCAGCAGCCCAGAAGAGGATCAGGAACAGCAGAGACTGGGTTGTCCAATGTAGAAGACGTCTCATCTACGCTAAACCCATTATAAATGGGAATGGTGCATTGCGGAGGTCGAGGTCATCAGCTGAAAACATCTCCATCCCAGAGAACAAACAGCTGAGTGTTTCTCCACCAAACACATCACTGGATACAGATGGACCAGGTAAGATGGATCTGCTCAGTGTAATAAGACTGGGGGTGAGGAGGATTATACTCCTAATATTATGTACTGGCATCAATTATCAAAAGTGCAGAAAAACTGTCCTTGTTGCCCATAGCAACCAATCACAATGCAGCTTTCATTGTTCCATAGAATGTTAAGAGATGGAATCTATGCTGTGATTCGTTGCTATGGACAACAGGGACAGTTTTGCTATTGGACAGTTTTGATAAATGAGAGCCCAAATATTAGACATTTCCTGCTCATTTACATAATGCCATTTAAAATTATAATATTTTCTCTGGAGCTACATTTGTTAACCCCTTATTGACCAGGCAACCTTTTTTTTTCTCTCCCTCCTTTGAAAACCCATAACTATTTATTTATTAATTTGTCTCCCAATGTAGCTGTATGTGGACTTGTTTTTTTAGTGGCCGAGCTGTAGTTTTGAACATTATTTATTTTACCATTCAATGTTCTGGAACACGGGGAAAAAGATTTAATCTGTGGTAAAATTGTGGAAAAAAAGTGATTCCAACATTGTTTTTTTCTAGATGTTCATTGAGTGGTAAAAATGACCTGACAAAATGATTCTCCATGTCAGTTACAGCTATGATACTGCTGAACTTGCATAGGGGTTTCTAAAAAATACTTAAGAATTTTATTTAAACAAATGCTTTGTGTGGCCATGTTCTGAGACATTGGAACTGTGTGATTGTGATCGCTGGATGGAGATGTGTGAGGGCTTGATGATTTTTTGCGTGGTGAACTGTAGCTTTTATTGATCCCTTTCCTGGGTAGACAGGACATTGTGATATCTTTTTATTGCAATTTTTTAGGTGGATACAGCGCCCCCCAAAAATGCAATTCTAATGTTTAATTTTTTTATCATGTTAGTGTTCACTGTTTGCAATATTTAATTTTATATTTTTGTAAATCGGACTTATGCGGATACAAGATGTGCTTATAAATATGATTATAATTATGTCAATTTGGTGATTCAAATATTTTTTACATTTTCCCTTTTTTAAACTATTTTTTTTATTTACTTCACTTTTTAGTTTCTTTGGGGGACTTAAACCTGTGATTTTCTGATCGCTTGTACTGTATACTGTGGTAGAACTGTATATAGATAAATTGACATTCTCGTATGAAATTAAGCCAGGCTGGTCTTAACACTAGGCCAAAAGTGACAGACTGGGGCTTTCAGCAGTAGGCCCAGGTAGTCATTTTAAACAATTGACCCCCTGCAATAGTGTCCTGGGGGGTTAATAGGTGCTGGTGCACACAAATCGGCAATAGCTTCATTTAAATATCACTGTCAGCATTGAAATGGTTAAACTACAGTAATTGGAGTGTGCTCCAGTCGCTGCAGTTATAGGCAAGTGGCAGCTATGTAATACAGCCAGCATCTGCCTGATATGGTGCATGCTCAGCTAATGAGCCCGCTTCATACATTTTATGCACAACATGACAAACATTTCCATTATGTGTTCGCAAAGGGTTTAATAAATCTTGTATTTTCTCAGCAGATGGAGGCCTTATGATACCCCCTGACATAGAAGACATGCCAGCAGAAGACCCCGGTGATGCTAGAATCTGTATTTCACCCCTGAGAGAAGTGGTCAACACTAATAATACTATTGACTTTGACAGCCTTGACTTCCAGAAAGTTCTTGGAAAGGGAGGCTTCGGAAATGTAAGTGTGAATTTATCCTCCACCATGTTCATCAATGTATCCTGCACCAGATGCACAGGAGGGTTGTACATATTCATTACAGGATGCTCATATGTAATGATATATGAGATAAACTAGTGAACTACTACACACTAATAGATGGGAGTTTGGTCTGATCTGTTGTGATTTTTCTCCAGGTCATCTTGGCATTAGATCTGGTTAATGAAGGACTTCAGGCCATTAAAATCATGGACAGAAGTTATTGTAGAGAGGACATATTCTCTACAGAGCTAGAAGTCCTGAGAATGGCTGCCGGATGCCCCTACCTAATGACTATGCGGGCGTTTATGGAATCACCATTGGAGTATGTGATAGCCATGGACTATATGGCCGGAGGAGACCTGTTTGACCACATGGCAGATTCAATGCTGTTTAACACAAGGACAACAAGGTAAATGTCTTATACTGAATATTAATAATCCGTTGCCCTCGCACTGTAGTCCTAGAGCAATGGACAACGACAACAGGAGAAAATAATGACATGAAAAGGACACGTGTGTGATCTCCTCATGTTCTCTGTATGATTGTGCATGTAACCACTGATCCATCCTTTCTACTCCACAGACTCTTTGCGGCAGAGATGGTGTGCGGACTCCAGTTCCTGCATGAACGCGGCATCATACACCGGTAATCATTTCACCTTCATAAATCTGTCACTTGTGACTCTCTGTTGTCTCCTTACATATCTATTGTAGAAAGTTCTTTCCATGAATTGTCCTCACAATCAGTGTCTGCTCCTTCTCCCTGCAGTGACCTGAAGCCAGATAATATCCTCCTCCAAGACACCGGACACATCAAAATCTCCGACTTTGGCTTAGCAGCCATGAATGTATTTGAGGATGGCATAGTGAAGAACAAGGTGGGCACTAAGGGTTACATAGCGCCCGAGGTAAGGAACATCTCTGTGTGATTGATGCCAATAGTAGGATTGAGGGATAATCTGATCCCAATGTATCCTGCTGATATCTAATCACAGACCGGTCCTCATAGTCTCTGTGTGTAAATCCCCTTCCCGGTATATTAAGCTCCTCTCCAATCTCATGTTTCCACAGATAATGGCCAGTAAAGGCTACAACCATCTGGCAGACTCCTTTTCCTTCGGCGTCATCTTATATATAATGAGTGTAGGTGACCAGCCATTCTATTGCAAAGGCACAATGGATGAATACCACCAGTCTCTGCGTGATGACATCCCTTATTTTCCACCTGGGATCTGCTGTCATACCATGGACATCATAAAAGGGGTGAGTAAGATCAGATGGATAAGTATGATGGGGGGATTACTAAAAGAGATAGAAGATAAGATGGGAATAGTCCATAGACATTGTGTAAAAACTTGTCAGTAATAATACATAATATAATGACTAATGGTCTCTATCATTTTCTAGCTTCTCTGCAAATCTCCATCTGCCCGATCTGCCATTACATCATCCATCAGATCGCATCCGTTTTTCTATTCTATAGACTGGAGCGATGTGGAGTCCGGCAGAGCCGACCCACCATTCCCATATTGCTATGTAAGTACAACACATACAGACATCCATAGTGTTATCACTACCCAGTAACACACTTACCCACTATACACCTTATCGCTATATCCCCCTAGTACTGTATATACTGTATGTGAGGGGCTGATTCTCAGACGTGTATATTTCTCTTCTTACAGCAGGAGTATTAGGCTGATAAAAATCAGCCCCATTCCAGCAACATCCAGGAATGAAGATTTACATTAATCGGATGAGACAATTACACTGGACTTTCTTATTTACCGGACTGTGACAAACCTACCAAGCTTCCACCACATAACATCCAAGTAGATTTGAGCACCAAACATCCAGGGATTTATTCCGATCGCCATATTTGGGGTCAGGAAGGAATTTTTTTCCCTTGATATGAGGATGATCCAGCAACGAGTCCTCAGGGTTATTTTTCGCCTTCCTCTGGATCAACATAGCAAGTAATTAAAGGCTGAAATTGAAGGACTTCTTTCAGCCATACTTGCTATGTTACCATCTGGACGACTCATCTACAATGTGGTGGTAAGGAGACGACTACAAGATATGGACATAAAGAAGGAAGCGGCTGCTCCTTCTCCTACTTGGCCATGTACAGACGCAAGGAAGCGGCTGCTCCTTCTCCTACTTGGCCATGTACAGACACAAGGAAGCGGCTGCTCCTTCTCCTACTTGGCCATGTACAGACAGAAGGAAGCGGCTGCTCCTTCCTCTACCAGGCCATGGTCAGACAGAAGGAAGCGGCTGCTCCTTCACCTTCCTGACCATGGTCAGACAGAAGGCCATATGGCTAATCGCGATGCTGAAGGAATCCAGGAAAACTCCAACTATACAGATCACAAGTCACACATTCCTGCTCTTCTCCTCTCTCATGTGTGATCCAGACCTGGATGTCCAAAAGCGGCAAAAGTGTAAGCCGAGGCCTGAGGAGCAGAATCATCTGCTCCTTTCTATAGAAAGTCACTGTATCTACACACTTTCTTTTATCATCATTGCAAATTTGTAACAACTTTATTGCACAAATATATATATATGTATATATAAAACATCTAAGTTTCTTTTGTGCGTTTGGTTAAATTCTTCTCATATACAGACCTGCTTTTTGTTATTTTTATTAATATCATGATAAGGACAAGGTATTTTGGTGCCTTAGGCAAATGAAGCCTATGGTGACCCCCACCAAAGGAATAGGCAAGAAACTGAGGTAACAGGACCCCTAATACTGCACCTCCTCCCTCCGATCAGTCCGATAATAATCTCTGACGACCACTTCCACTCAAATTATTACTTTTCTCACCAAAAAAATACCAGCACAAGTAAAAAAAATGTGGCGTACTTTAGGGATGAGGCTTAAAAGGGAGCGCAATGTCAAAGTTCTATATAGAATCGTTCATTGTTTGTGGACCAATTGCACATTACAAGGGACAAATAGCGTTATTCATCCCTGACATTCTATATTTTACATGTCCTACCCAAGGATAGTGATGGAAACTAATATAGCTGTTAGTATAATGGAGGCCGTGGGTTTCAGTTAAGGTCATGTGACAGATGCAACTTGTAACAAAACTGATGGCGTTTCTAGTGCCGTATTCCTGTGTGGCGCCATCCTGTAACAGAGAACACACCGGAAGTAGCCTGCGTCTTGTTGGAGTTACCGGCAGGGGAGGGAGCTGATTACAGCTCTTTTGCTCCTGTCCTGGGCAGCGCTCAGATTGTCTTAAAGAGGCAAATACAATTCAGTGCAGAGAGGGAGCGACAGGCGGTGAGCGGTGTTAGTGACTCACTGAATGCCTGTGACTGGAGGAAGGGGCCGAAACAATGTCATTTTTTTTTTTAAACTGAGCCCCCTCGGGGAGACAAGGGGTAGCGCCCTAGGCTAGTGCCTACCCTGCCTACCTGTCGAACCAGCCCTTATTATGAATCATGTTTGATAATTTTTTTGTGATCTTTATTAATTCATTCTTCGTTTACTTTTTTCCTAATAAATACTATAATCAATGTAGTCTTGACCTATATTTATATCTGTATATGGGCACTTTGTGGTGGTAACAAATCCACATTGTATCAATTTTTCAAAGACCCCGGTGCTGTCATCTTTTTCATATTTTTTTATTATTTTCGAGGAGCTTTTCCAGCCTAATGGCAATGTGCCCAGGGCATTCTGGTTAATACCAGATGAAGGGGAACGCAGTCTCCATTATTTGATAGGACTACACATGATAGGATGAGATACACAGCTCAGCAGACTGTATTATTTGATTGAACTACACATGATAGGATTAGATACACAGCTTAAAGGGAAACCGTCACCAGAAATAACGCTATTAGCCTGCACATATGGGGTTAATCTGCAGGATAACAGCGTTATTATGCTGCCCGGCGCCTGCACTCAGCCAAATACGTGCAGAATCAAAGCTTTCCTGTATTATAAAAACACATTTAAAATACAGCTTCAACATCTGCACCAAAAACACATCAAATAAGGGAGAAAATTCATAAAAAAGGCAGCGAAAATGCAATAATGAGTATTTACTCTCTGTGTGAACTCGGCCTTAAAGACACCAAAAAAGCCAGATGTCATATAGTGATGCTTATGTAAAAATGAAAGAGTTCTGACTAATGTGGTGTCCCTGCAGGTCCAGTTGCCACAGAGGTACTGCATCTCACCCAGAGGTGTGGTACCCCACTCTTAGGTAAGGATGGAGTACTACCCAGGACCCACACATCTACATCCAACACTACACCACGCCAGACCAGCAGGCGGTGCAATATGCACTTGTTCACTGCGGAGCCCTGTCCCTGGCTGGAAGGGGGGGAACCAAGAGAGGGGGAACCATGTAGTTTGTGTGGATGGAGGAAGAAGTTCAGTAGAGCACAGACTTGGAGTCAGGAGAAAGAGTTGAGTGGAGAGGAGTCTGTGAGAGCTCAGGAGGAGCTCTGCTCAGGAGAGCAAGGAGGAGAGAGAGAGAGAGGAAAGAAGAGAGGAGCAGTGAGGAGGGTTCCTGGAAGACAGAAGGGATCCCAGAGGCACGGCGAGTGCAGAGGCAACCCGTGACCCCGAATTCACGCTGACGTGGAGGGATCAGGCTGCAGAAGGGGACCGGCCCCAAACTAGTTGAGAACAACCACTCTCAGCTAGCCAACCGGAGGCAGCAGCATTTTCAAGGTGTTGCAGCCAAAATCCACAATTACATCGCCGAAAAGGTGGCCGCATAGGGTCCAGGGGACTGAGAGCACGTCGCCCGACAAGACCCGAGGCCACTAGCTTGGGACACTGATTGTGAGGTGCAGGGCAGGAGGGTGAGAGCCAGCGCAGTGAGACGACCGAAAAAGGTACATAGAACGGGGTCCCGTGTAAGTGCTCCTGAGATAGCTGAGGGTTTGCTGGACCCCTACCCCGGAGGACACAGGACGATGTTACACACCGGTAACTGTAACCTGGAGTCTTGAACAACTGTGAGTAAAACCTGAAGACCCACTGTGTCCTTGAATAATTGATGCGCCATCAACTGCCCTGCACTACACTGCACCGACAACATCTACCTCATAAAATCACCATCTACACTGCCCTGGAGCTAAGCTCTGCCTGTGGAGAACTGAACCAACTTTGCTGCGTCACCATCGGCTCCAGTGGATCTGCACCGCAGCGGTAGCCCTATATAGCCGCATACCACAGGTGGCATCACAAAATATTATTCTCCAAAAACTTTATTCCCGTTTTACTTTTCCTTTAATTGACCGCTCTGGGTCGCGGACCGGGTCACCGCCACCATGACATCCCCAGCATCGACCGACCCGGCTACCGAGTACCCCACGGCCCAGGGGGCGCTTCAGATACAACTAAAAATGACAAAAATAAATCCAAGTCCCAATTTGAGATGAGCGGATCGATTTGCAAGACTCCGGTTCATGTTCCAGGGCAGTGGCACCTGGCAGGTAGACGGGAGGCCTGCGGATCTCTTACATTCGGAGTCTCTAGGACAGCCTTTGATTTGTCATGACTGTTATGACATCATCAGTCTGTAAAAAGTTGACTGTAAAAGTTTGAAGTTGTGAAATAGGACCTGCTGTACTATGAATGTTATGTGTTGTATTTAAGTTGATTTTCTCCCCTAGAATTAATGCAATCTTTTCCACTCTGATTCCTGCAGAATTTTAGAGAAAAACCTCCTTATAAATTGGAGTTGTATATACAGTTGACACCAGAAGTTTACATACACTATATAAAAAGACACATATGCATGTTTTTCTCAATATATAACTTGAAATCAGAATAAACCTTTCCCATTTTAGGTCAATTAGGATTACCATAATTTTTAATATTTGCCAAAATGCCAGAATAATGAGAGAGAGAGAATGTTTTAAGGCATTTTTATTACTTACTACAAAGTCAAAAGTTTACATACATTGCATTAGTATTTGGTGCCATTGCCCTTAAACTGAATGACTTGGGTCTGACTTCCACAAGCTTCTCACAATAGTTGGTCGGAATTCGGGCCCATTCCTCCTGACAAAACTGGTGTAACTGATCCAGGTTTGTAGGTCGCCTTGCTCACACCTGCCTTTTCAGCTTTGCCCATAAATTTTCAATAGGATTGAGATGAGGGTTCTGTAATGGCCACTTCAAAACATTGACTTTGTTATCCTTAAGCCACTTTGTTAGCATTTTGGCAGTATGTTTCTGTAACATACCTGGCGGCGTCCTTGCATAGTGGTCCATCTCCCACTGTGCAAGAGCGCGCACTTGATCTCCAGTCCAGTCTGCTAGCCTGGCTTCCCTCCATGCTGTTTGCTTGCCTCTGTGTCTGCTGCTTAAGGGCGGCGCCCGATCACTTCCTGTTTCTTGTACCTGCTGCAGGCACACCCCTTGTGTGTTCTCAGCCTATTGCTGTCTGTCATCTGCTATTTAACCCAGCTGCTCCAATGAATCCCTGCCTGAGCATTGTGTTTCATTCAGTGTGGTCTTTCACTCTGATTGTGCCAGGTCCCCTTCTGTGTTCTCTTGTCTGCCTATCCTGGAGGCTGTATTTCCAGGCCTGTCTGAACACGCTCCTTGCCTGTTCGTCTCGCCTTCTAGGGGCCGCATACCTAGACCCGCTCCTGTATCTTGTCTGTCCTGTCTGAACACGCTCCTGGCCTGTTCCTCCCACCTTCTAGGGGCTGCATTCCTAGACCCGCTCCTGTATCTTGCTACTGTGTCTGTTCTTGTCTGTATACTCTTCTAGCCTGTTTTCCCGTGTTTCTCTACGTCCGTACCTTTCCTTTTTCTGCACAGTCTGAACTCGTACCTAACTCCTGCTCGTTGTCACTGTACTCCCGGTTGTGAGTTTGTGGTCCACTCGCTACTTCACTGCAAGTACCCTGTGGGTATCTGGTTCTGCCTTTCCCTTCCTGTCTGTTCCGTGTGAACAGAGCCCTGTTCTAGCCTGCTCTGCCTTTGCTCACTGCTCCGGCGGTTCTAGCCTGCTCTGCCTTTGCTCACCGCTCCGGCGCTTCTAGCCTGCTCTGCCTTTGCTCACCGCTCCGGCGGTTCTAGCCTGCTCTGCCTTTGCTCACTGCTCTGGCGGTTCTAGCCTGCTCTGCCTTTGCTCACCGCTCCGGCGGTTCTAGCCTGCTCTGCCTTTGCTCACCGCTCCGGCGGTTCTAGCCTGCTCTGCCTTTGCTCACCGCTCCAGCGGTTCTAGCCTGCTCTGCCTTTGCTCACCGCTCCGGCGGTTCTAGCCTGCTCTGCCTTTGCTCACCGCTCCGGCGGTTCTAGTCTGCTCTGCCTTTGCTCACCGCTCTGGCGGTTCTAGCCTGCTCTGCCTTTGCTCACCGCTCTGGCGGTTCTAGCCTGCTCTGCCTTTGCTCACCGCTCCGGCGGTTCTAGCCTGCTCTGCCTTTGCTCACCGCTCCGGCGGTTCTAGCCTGCTCTACCTTTGCTCACCGCTCTGGCGGTTCTAGCCTGCTCTGCCTTTGCTCACCGCTCTGGCGGTTCTAGCCTGCTCTGCTCTTGCTCACCGCTCCGGCGGTTCTAGCCTGCTCTGCTCTTGCTCGCCGCTCCTGGCAGTTCTAGCCTGCTCTGCTCTTGCTCGCCGCTCCAGGCGGCCTTGTCCTGCTCTGCTCTTGCTCCGAGCGGCCTTGTCTTGCTCTGCTCTTGCTCGCCGCTCCGGGCGGCCTTGTCTTGCTCTGTTCTTGCTCGCCGCTCCAGGCGGCCTCGTCCTGCTCTGCTCTTGCTCACCGCTCCGGGCGGCCTCGTCCTGCTCTGCTCTTGCTCCGGGCGGCCTTGTCCTGCTCTGCTCTTGCTCGCTGCTCCGGGCGGCCTTGTCCTGCTCTGATCTTGCTCGCCGCTCCAGGCGGCCTCGTCCTGCTCTGCTCTTGCTCGCCGCTCCGGGCGGCCTCGTCCTGCTCTGCTCTCGCTCACCGCTTTAGGCGGTCTTGTCCTGCCCTGCTCTCGCTCGCCTCTCTGGGCGGCCTCACTCTGCTGTGTTTGTCCGCCACATCTGTGGTTCTGTTCCTGAGTCCCACTGTGTACTGGGTCCTATCCCGCCTGTGTTCCTACCTGCTAGCGCCTCCTTGTCTGCACTCTAGCCGTGCTTGCCTGTACCCCCCTGCCTGCATAACCGCCTGTCTGCATACCAGTCGTGCCTGCCTATACCCACCAGTCTGTGTGCCAGCCTAACCTGTCTGTTCCTGTATTCCCCTGTGTGGGTCAACAGCTGTGTCCGGGGTCTGTCCTGGAGTAGCACCTGGTCCCTCTGCTCGGTTCCTCCTTGGTGCACTGGCGTCGTATGCCGTCGTGCGACCCTGGTCGGATCGGGTGAATACCTAGTTACGCCCCTCCAGGCATTCACTCTCCGGCATGGTCCAGTGGAATCGCACGCACACGCCGCTCAGCCCGGGCGTGTGCATTACAGTTTCAGGTCATTGTCCATTTGGAAGACCCATTTCTTACCAAGCTTTAACTTCCTGGCTGATGTCTTGAGATGTTGCTTCAGTATTGTCACATGATCTTCTTTTCTCATGATGCCATCTATTTTGTGAAGGGCACCAGACCCTCCTGCAGCAAAACAACCCCACAACATGATGATGCCACCCCCGTATTTCACAGTTGGGATGGTATTCTTAGACTTCCAAGCTTCTCCCTTTTTCCTCCAAACTTAACGATGGTCATTATGCCCAAAAAGTTCAATTTTAGTTTCTTCAGACCACAGGACAAGTTTCCAAAAATTAAGGTCTTTGTTCCTGTGTACATTTACAAACATTAATCTGGTTTCTTTATGTTTCTTTTGGAGTAATGACTTCTTCCTGGCAGCATGGACTTTCAGCCTATGTTGATACAGTACTCGTTTCACTGTGGATATTGACACAAACTTATCAGCTTCTGCCATCATCTTCACAAGGTCTTTTGCTTTTGTCCTTGGATTTATATTCACATGTTGGACCAAAGCACGTTCATCTCTGGGACACAGAACCCATTACCTTCCTGAGCAGTATGAATGCTGGACATTCCCATCTTGTTTGTACTTATGTATAATTGTTTGTACAGATGAGCGAGGCACCTTCAGGTATCTTGAAATTGTACCCAAGGATGAGCCAGACTTGTGAAAGTCCACATTTCTCTTCCTGATATCTTGGCTGATTTCTTTACACTATCCCATGATGCTACACAAAAAAGAAGTGTGTTTCAGGTGTGCATTAAAATACATTCACATCCAAATTGTTTTTGCTCTTAATCCTGATTATTTATATCTATAACGCCACTGCTTAAAACCGTGGTCAGACGTGATATGATATTACTTCTGTAATAATCGTGACATTTTTTGGAGCATGCCAAATTTTACCCTCCATTTAAAGTCTGCAAGTTATGTGTTGTTCAACATATTCACACTTGGTCGCTGACCAATGCCACATCTATAAGGCCACTGCCTAAAACCATGGTCATCAGACATTATCCGATATTACTGCTGTAATAACCATGACATTTTTTGGAGCATGCCAAATTTTACCCTCCATTTAAAGTCTGCCAGCTGTGTGTTATTCATGCTATTCACACTTGGTCTATGACCAATACCACATCTATAAGGCCACTGCCTAAAACCATGGTCATCAGACGTCATCTGATATTACTGCAGTAATCATGACATTTTTTGGAGCGTGCCAAATATTACCCTCCATTTAAAGTCTGCCAGTTGTGTGTTGTTCATCCTATTCACACTTGATCGCTGACCAATACCACATCTATAAGGCCACTGCCTAAAACCGTGGTCATCAGACGTCATCTGATATTACTGCAGTAATCATGACATTTTTTGGAGCGTGCCAAATATTACCCTCCATTTAAAGTCTGCCAGTTGTGTGTTGTTCATCCTATTCACACTTGGTCGCTGACCAATACCACATTTATAAGGCCACTGCCTAAAACCGTAGTCATCAGACGTTATCCGATATTACTGAGGAGATAATCGTGACATTTTTTGGAGCAAGCTACATATTACCCTCCATTTAAAGTCTGCCAGTTGTGTGTTGTTCATCCTATTCACACTTGATCGCTGACCAATACCACATCTATAAGGCCATTGCATAAAATCCTGGTCATCAGACGTGATCCGATATTACTGCAGTTATAATCGTGACATTTTTTGGAGCGGGCCAAAAATTACACTCCATTTAAAATGGGCAAAACGCTTGGCAAGGGACAGTGAAGTGGACGTAATGGTGATGGTGCACGCAAAGGCCTATGCCGTGGGCAAGCTGAAATTATGTCTGCTGAGTGAGCACAACAAGCACCCACATCATGGTCACCCTATCTTCCTGTCCCACTTTGTAGGGGGCAGCGGAACCCCACACTTAAAGCCAGAGCAGTGTGAAAAGGTTGTTGGTTGGATAGCATATAATGCTTCCAGTCACTTTGCCACCACCACCACCGTCTTTCACACTGTCCAGTCTCAGTAGCCATGAGTATGGACCACATATTCCTCACCCTGATCCTCCTTACTCCCACTATGCCGAGTGCCCAGAGACAACTGATCCCACACTTGAACGCTCAGAAGAGCTGTTTACTTTCCCATTTATAGATTTGGGCCTCTCTCCTGGCCCGTTTCAAGTGGGGCAAGAAGAGATCACATGTAGCTATGCCCAAATATTTGAGCAGCCATGGTTACATAAAGGCGACGGTCGAAAAGTGCAATTACTGTCGCAAGAGGTGGATGATGATGATGAGACACAATTGCCAGCGAGTCAGAAGGAGGCCCAGGGTGCATACGGGGAAGACGAGGTGGGACATTTATCACGAGGAAAGTTGCCAGTCCAACTGTTAGGTCTTCCAGAGTCTGGCTCTTTTTTAAAAACTGTCCAGTTAACCCAAAAAAAGGCTATTTGCAAAATCTGCCATGCCAGTGTAGCACCCTGAGGATTCGGCTGCTACAGGGGTATTGCACCTCACCCAGAGGTGTGATATTCCACTCCCGGGTAAGGATGGAGTGTGGAACTGAGCTCAGTAGGCTGCATGCACTACATACATCCCATTTCCGGGGGACAGACCAATGGTACTCCCACTAGAGAAATGTGCAGGTACGACAGCGTCTGTCCCTGGCTGGAGTGGGAGGGGGGTGGAACATCCCAGTAGTGTAGGGGCAGATAGGGGGAGCAGTCTGGGTAAAGCTAGGAGCTCATTGGGTGCTGGTCACCTGAGCTCACACATAGAGGGAGTATATAAGGTGGGAACCATCTTAGAACGGGGTCTTTTGTAGAGGTTTGGTCAGACAAGCAGAGCAGCTCAGCCAGCTCCAAGGCCAAGAGAGAGAGAGAGGAGAAAAGAAGGACCCAGAGGGGGAGAAGAGGGAACTCCAAGAACCCAAAATTAGACCAGCGGGTGAAGAGTTGGCACAAGGGTACCGGATCCCAAGCTGGTGGAGGGCACTAATCCTCAGCCAGAGACCGGAGGTCGTGGGCAGGATCTGCCACGACCACCCACTAAATCCACCCAGAAGGCAGACCAGGAATAGGGTCAGGGAACCCAGAGACAAGGGTTTACCAACAAGAGGCCCGAGGGAGCCGGACTTAGGTGGATCCCTGGTGGGGAAGGCCAGAGAGAAGGAACGTCAGAAAGGGAGCTCAGGATCACGCTCCAGAATTACTTGGGAGTTGGCCGAGTCCAGGACCTGGTGGACGCAGCACGGCTCGGGCGGTCACTCAAGGCCGGAGTGACCAGAACAACAGCAGTAAGTAAAGACCCTGAACTGCACAGCCCAACTCTGAGTCTCATTACCATCCTCCCTGCACCTCCACAACCACCATCCTCTACACCTGACCCCCTGAGGCTATACCCCTCCCGTTGGGGGTTATACTATCTGAGCTGCACACACATCACCAGCCTCAGCGGACCCTGCTGCAGCGGCGGCCGTATTGACCGCAATTCAACGGGTGGCGTAGTCGACATAAAAGAACATCTAGTAACATCTATAAGGACTGCCACACACTGAGCTTGACACCCTGGGCACGGACCGGGTCACCGCCACTCGGAGACTACAACCCCCATCCGATCCGGCTCCGGGTATCCCCCAAACAACACTGGCCCAGGGGGCGCGTCAACTTTGGCGTAGTCGGCAGGATAACGTGCCCGCAACAACCGGGTACTGCGTGCCTGAAGAAAAGTACACCGTTACCTTAAAAAGAAGTCTCCCGCCGGTTCCGGAGGGTCCCCGCCAACGGACCCCATCACAGGTCGTTTCCCGCCGGTTGTCCGCCATTTGCAGCTTTTTCCCGCCATCCATGGAGTTTCCCGCCACTGGGAGACGATTCCCGCCATTTCCAAAGATTTCCCGCCTTGGAAGAGCGGACGCCATTATGGGCGTGCCAGAGGGTGGCAAGAGGCCACCTCCCATCGTGGGCCAGGTCGAAGAATGGCGCCAAAAGCGGAAACCGCGCCCACCAACAGAGACTGTGATGCTGGAAGTGTCCATCAGCGTAAGAGAACTGCCCCTGGAACTGACAATCACAAAGTTGCCCCGGGACCACCTTCAATGTGGGCGGAGACTGAAGAAGAGAACGAAGATGGGTGTCGCCTGGAGCAGTCTGGAGAGAGCGCACCCGGAGACAAGAAGTCTGGAGAGGAGTCCAGAGAAAGCCTACCCGGAGATGGAGGGAGAGTCAGGCAGCACCGACCCAGTGGTCAGGAGCCTGCTACAAGCCACAACCCCACTAGGCCTAGTGGAGGTCCTGGCACAGCTCCCCCGAGACCGGGAGTGTGCACAGACTGCGCTGGAGGGCCTCGCACGGAGGATGGCCCGGGTGCAGCAAGAGACGTTGGCGGAGTGGAGCCGAGAGATGGCCCAGCGGACCGAAACCCGTCAGCGGAGCACACCACCCGAGACGAGGAGACAGACCGCCTCTGAGGATGGTGCAGGAGGACTGAAGGCCGGAGACGGCGCCGAGAAGGGAGCTGAACGGACGGAGGCAGGTAAAGGGGACGTCACTACCCCGAGCCGAGAAACCGTGAGCCTGCCCCAGCTCCCCGTCGCAGAGCCCGAATTTCCCCCTGCCGTGCCCGTCGCTGCATCGTCACCGTGCCAGACTAGGCCTCAAGTAGAAGCCGCGGCCGCGACCCCTGTGACGTCACACGCCTCGACCCTGAGCGCGACCAAACAGGAAATACCATCGGCCTGGTCGCAAGGTCTAGTACCTCCGGGCGCCGCAATTCCAACAGCGCCCCCTACCTCCGCGGAGCCACCGGCCTGGTCGCAGGGCCGAGTACCCCCGGGCGCCGCCGTCCTTACGGTGCCCTTTACCTTTAGGGTGCCCCAAGCCTGGTCGCAAGGCCTGGTCAACCCGGGCGCCGCTACCATCAACGCGCCCTCAACATCTCGAGTGCCGCACCTGGGCGAAGATCTATTTGCCCAGCACACGTGCCCGGATGGGCAGCCCTTTGTATGGCCCCAGGAGTACTACCAACTGGAACTCCAAAGAGCAAGGCCCCTGTGCGAGCCCCTGATTCCGGCTCCGAAGCCCGTCAGGAGAACCCCGCTCCCGCTAGAAGAAACACAATTCGAGTGGGACCCCACCGGAGGAGACCTCATGGGGTTCACTCAAGAAACGCGGGCAGCTGCAGCAGAGCGAGTGGAGTGCTGCCGCCAGCAGTTGGCAGCCTTTGAGCAAGAGCGGAAAGAGAGGCGGATCCGTGAGCAGCGGCTGCAGGAACAGAGCGCAGGGCAGAAGAGCTGGACCAGGAGGAACCCCCGTGCAGCTCATGGTCCCCGTACCACCGGGACTGTGATTAAATTCAACCTGCAGCATGGGTGTGGCTTCATAAGAGACCATCATACCCCCGGCGACGTCTTTGTAACCCGCAGAGACGTAGAGAGCCATCTGCCGGAGGGACACAGAGGTCGTGACCTGTATGTAGGGGACGAGGTCACCTTCACCCGGCACAAGTGTGCCAAAGGACCCTACGCCCTCCATGTGCATCGCCTGACGGAGGAGGAGCTGCGGTGTGAGGAGGAGCAAGAGGACCCGGATGGGTCTGAAACTGAAACCAACCAACAAGAAAGAGCAGGAGGACGCCGTCGTTGAAGTACGGTAGAGAGAGACTGTATAAAGTTGCCCGTCGGGGTACCAAGAACTGTTGCTGATTTAAATATGTCCCCGTTGGGACAAGAGTGAACTGTTAACCCGTGTGTCCCTATTCCCATTACCTGGCCGAGGACTGAGAGCGGCCATACCTCCCTTTGTATATAGTTGCGCTTCCTAAAGCGCCCCCTACTGGTTTTATAGGAAAGCCGAGTTTTTCAAGAAAAGACTGTCGCACTTTACCCGGTCACAAGTTGCACTGTGACTGGAGGAACCAGAAGCAAGAATGTTATTTATGAAAAGTTTTATATGAAAAGTTTTATGCAGATAGATATATGATGTTTTATATGTTTATATGTTTATGTTTATGAAAAATAATTGTATGTTTTGGATGTTTTTGTCTTTAACAGCCCGAGGACGTGCTGTGATTTACCAGGGGGGAATGTAGCACCCTGAGGATTCGGCTGCTACAGGGGTATTGCACCTCACCCAGAGGTGTGATATTCCACTCCCGGGTAAGGATGCAGTGTGGAACTGAGCTCAGTAGGCTGCATGCACTACATACATCCCATTTCCGGGGGACAGACCAATGGTACTCCCACTAGAGAAATGTGCAGGTACGACAGCGTCTGTCCCTGGCTGGAGTGGGAGGGGGGTGGAACATCCCAGTAGTGTAGGGGCAGATAGGGGGAGCAGTCTGGGTAAAGCTAGGAGCTCATTGGGTGCTGGTCACCTGAGCTCACACATAGAGGGAGTATATAAGGTGGGAACCATCTTAGAACAGGGTCTTTTGTAGAGGTTTGGTCAGACAAGCAGAGCAGCTCAGCCAGCTCCAAGGCCAAGAGAGAGAGAGAGAGAGAGAGAGAGAGAGGAGAAAAGAAGGACCCAGAGGGGGAGAAGAGGGAACTCCAAGAACCCAAAATTAGACCAGCGGGTGAAGAGTTGGCACAAGGGTACCGGATCCTAAGCTGGTGGAGGGCACTAATCCTCAGCCAGAGACCGGAGGTCGTGGGCAGGATCTGCCACGACCACCCACTAAATCCACCCGGAAGGCAGACCAGGAATAGGGTCAGGGAACCCAGAGACAAGGGTTTACCAACAAGAGGCCCGAGGGAGCCGGACTTAGGTGGATCCCTGGTGGGGAAGGCCAGAGAGAAGGAACGTCAGAAAGGGAGCTCAGGATCACGCTCCAGAATTACTTGGGAGTTGGCCGAGTCCAGGACCTGGTGGACGCAGCACGGCTCGGGCGGTCACTCAAGGCCGGAGTGACCAGAACAACAGCAGTAAGTAAAGACCCTGAACTGCACAGCCCGACTCTGAGTCTCATTACCATCCTCCCTGCACCTCCACAACCACCATCCTCTACACCTGACCCCCTGAGGCTATACCCCTCCCGTTGGGGGTTATACTATCTGAGCTGCACACACATCACCAGCCTCAGCGGACCCTGCTGCAGCGGCGGCCGTATTGACCGCAATTCAACGGGTGGCGTAGTCGACATAAAAGAACATCTAGTAACATCTATAAGGACTGCCACACACTGAGCTTGACTCCCTGGGCACGGACCGGGTCACCGCCACTTGGAGACTACAACCCCCATCCGATCCGGCTCCGGGTATCCCCCAAACAACACTGGCCCAGGGGGCGCGTCACCAGCATCATCAGGGGCAGCAAAACTACCAGCCTGACCACCACCAGCAAGCTCAGGCACATGACAGCAAAGCACCCGACTAGTAATGCCAGAGTCCAGAAACAGTGTCTAAGGGTAACAATACTGCCTGTACCGCTGTTGTGCGTGCACGCCAATCCTCTGTCCATGGTGCAGGCGAAGATGCCTCCCGCCCTGCACCTGTAGTTTGACACTCACAACCACCACCATCAGCAACCACGTGCACATCCTTGTCCCAGGGCTGCATTCATTTGTCCCTGCCCCAGTCCTTTGAACGCAAGTGCAAATATGCAGCCAACCAACCACAGGCCATAGCACTAAACTGCCACATTTCTAAAATGCTTGCACTTTAAATATTGTCTTTTAGGCTCGTGGAGACGCAATCTTTCTTCAACCTCATGGTGGCGGCCATCCCTCAGTACTCGGTTTCCAGCTGCCACTATTTCTCCCTGTGTGGTGTCCCTGCCTTACACAAGCACGTGTCCCAGATCATTAGCCGTGCCCTCAACAATGCAGTTACAGGGAAGGTCCACCTAACCACGGACACATGGACAAGTGCTTGTGGCCAGGGACGATACATCTCGCTGATGGCACACTGGGTTAATAGGGGAAGCCGGGACCCAGTCGGACGGAACACATCCTCCTGACGCCAAGGATTGTGGGCCCTGGGTCAATCAGGGTTGCCCCTACATTATAAAGCTCCTGCACCTCCTCCTCCTCTTCAGCCTCCATCTCCGAAATTACCACATCAGTAGGAAGCTGGAAGCACTGCAGTACTGCATCGGCCAAGTGGCAACAGGCTGTGCTGAAGCTGATATGCTTATGGGACAAACCGCACACCTCTATGGTGTTGTTGACAGCTTTAACAGAGCAGGCATAACTTTGGCTGTCACCGCTGCACCTACAGCCAGGCATGGTGGTGTGTGACAATGGCCAGAACCTGGTGGTGGCTCTGAAGCTTGGCAACCTCGCACAAGTACCATGCCTGTTCCATGTGCTCAACCTAGTGATTCAGCGGTTTTTCAAAACTTACCCGGATCTGCCGGAGCTGGTTGTCAAAGCAACCCCACAACATGATGATGCCACCCCCGTATTTCACAGTTGGGATGGTATTCTTAGGCTTCCAATCTTCTCCCTTTTTCCTCCAAACTTAACGATGGTCATTATGCCCAAAAAGTTCAATTTTAGTTTCTTCAGACCACAGGACAAGTTTCCAAAAATTAAGGTCTTTGTTCCTGTGTACATTTACAAACATTAATCTGGTTTCTTTATGTTTCTTTTGGAGTAATGACTTCTTCCTGGCAGCATGGACTTTCAGCCTATGTTGATACAGTACTCGTTTCACTGTGGATATTGACACAATCTTATCAGCTTCTGCCATCATCTTCACAAGGTCTTTTGCTTTTGTCCTTGGATTTATATGCACATGTTGGACCAAAGCACGTTCATGTCTGGGACACAGAACCCATTACCTTCCTGAGCAGTATGAATGCTGGACATTCCCATCTTGTTTGTACTTATGTATAATTGTTTGTACAGATGAGCGAGGCACCTTCAGGTATCTTGAAATTGTACCCAAGGATGAGCCAGACTTCTGAAAGTCCACATTTCTCTTCCTGATATCTTGGCTGATTTCTTTACACTTTCCCATGATGCTACACAAAAAAGAAGTGTGTTTCAGATGTGCATTAAAATACATTCACATCCAAATTTTTTTTTGCTCTTAATCCTGATTATTTATATCTATAACGCCACTGCTTAAAACCGTGGTCAGACGTGATATGATATTACTTCTGTAATAATCGTGACATGTTTTGGAGCATGCCAAATATTACCCTCCATTTAAAGTCTGCAAGTTATGTGTTGTTCAACATATTCACACTTGGTCGCTGACCAATGCCACATCTATAAGGCCACTGCCTAAAACCATGGTCATCAGACATTATCCGATATTACTGCTGTAATAATCATGACATTTTTTGGAGCATGCCAAATTTTACCCTCCATTTAAAGTCTGCCAGCTGTGTGTTATTCATGCTATTCACACTTGGTTTATGACCAATACCACATCTATAAGGCCTAAAACCGTGGTCATCAGACGTTATCTGATATTACTGCGGTAATCATGACATTTTTTGGAGCGTGCCAAATATTACCCTCCATTTAAAGTCTGCCAGTTGTGTGTTGTTCATCCTATTCACACTTCGTCGCTGACCAATACCACATTTATAAGGCCACTGCCTAAAACCGTAGTCATCAGACGTTATCCGATATTACTGAGGAGATAATCGTGACATTTTTTGGAGCAAGCTACATATTACCCTCCATTTAAAGTCTGCCAGTTGTGTGTTGTTCATCCTATTCACACTTGATCGCTGACCAATACCACATCTATAAGGCCATTGCCTAAAACCCTGGTCATCAGACGTGATCCGATATTACTGCAGTTATAATCGTGACATTTTTTGGAGCGGGCCAAAAATTACACTCCATTTAAAATGGGCAAAACGCTTGGCAAGGGACAGTGAAGTGGACGTAATGGTGATGGTGCACGCAAAGGCCTATGCCGTGGGCAAGCTGAAATTATGTCTGCTGAGTGAGCACAACAAGCACCCACATCATGGTCACCCTATCTTCCTGTCCCACTTTGTAGGGGGCAGCGGAACCCCACTCTTAAAGCCAGAGCAGTGTGAAAAGGTTGTTGGTTGGATAGCATATAATGCTTCCAGTCACTTTGCCACCACCACCACCGTCTTTCACACTGTCCAGTCTCAGTAGCTATGAGTATGGACCACATATTCCTCACCCTGATCCTCCTTACTCCCACTATGCCGAGTGCCCAGAGACAGCTGATCCCACACTTGAACGCTCAGAAGAGCTGTTTACTTTCCCATTTATAGATTTGGGCCTCTCTCCTGGCCCGTTTCAAGTGGGGCAAGAAGAGATCACATGTAGCTATGCCCAAATATTTGAGCAGCCATGGTTACATAAAGGCGACGGTCGAAAAGTGCAATTACTGTCGCAAGAGGTGGATGATGATGATGAGACACAATTGCCAGCGAGTCAGAAGGAGGCCCAGGGTGCATACGGGGAAGACGAGGTGGGACATTAACACGAGGAAAGTTGCCAGTCCAACTGTTAGGTCTTCCAGAGTCTGGCTCTTTTTTAAAAACTGTCCAGTTAACCCAAAAAAAGGCTATTTGCAAAATCTGCCATGCCAGCATCATCAGGGGCAGCAAAACTATCAGCCTGACCACCACCAGCAAGCTCAGGCACATGACAGCAAAGCACCCGACTAGTAATGTCAGAGTCCAGAAACAGTGTCTAAGGGTGACAATACTGCCTGTACCGCTGTTGTGCGTGCACACCAATCCTCTGTCCATGGTGCAGGCAAAGATGCCTCCCGCCCTGCACCTGTAGTTTGACACTCACAACCACCACCATCAGCAACCACGTGCACATCCTTGTCCCAGGGCTGCATTCATTTGTCCCTGCCCCAGTCCTTTGAACGCAAGCGCAAATATGCAGCCAACCACCCACAGGCCATAGCACTAAACTGCCACATTTCTAAAATGCTTGCACTTTAAATACTGTCTTTTAGGCTCGTGGAGACACAATCTTTCTTCAACCTCATGGTGGCGGCCATCCCTCAGTACTCGGTTTCCAGCTGCCACTATTTCTCCCTGTGTGGTGTCCCTGCCTTACACAAGCACGTGTCCCAGATCATTAGCCGTGCCCTCAACAATGCAGTTACAGGGAAGGTCCACCTAACCACGGACACATGGACAAGTGCTTGTGGCCAGGGACGATACATCTCGCTGATGGCACACTGGGTTAATAGGGGAAGCCGGGACCCAGTCGGACGGAACACATCCTCCTGACGCCAAGGATTGTGGGCCCTGGGTCAATCAGGGTTGCCCCTACATTATAAAGCTCCTGCACCTCCTCCTCCTCTTCAGCCTCCATCTCCGAAATTACCACATCAGTAGGAAGCTGGAAGCACTGCAGTACTGCATCGGCCAAGTGGCAACAGGCTGTGCTGAAGCTGATATGCTTATGGGACAAACCGCACACCTCTATGGTGTTGTTGACAGCTTTAACAGAGCAGGCAGAACTCTGGCTGTCACCGCTGCACCTACAGCCAGGCATGGTGGTGTGTGACAATGGCCAGAAACTGGTGGTGGCTCTGAAGCTTGGCAACCTCGCACAAGTACCATGCCTGTTCCATGTGCTCAACCTAGTGATTCAGCGGTTTTTCAAAACTTACCCGGATCTGCCGGAGCTGGTTGTCAAAGTACGCCGTCAGTCTGCCCATTTCGGAAAGTCAGCTACAGCTTCCACCACCCTCGCTGTGCTTCAGCAGCGCTTGCAGCTTCCAGCTCATCAACTGGTGTGTGATGTCACCATACAGTAGAACTCAACCTTGCATATGTTGGGGAGGATTTGTGAGCAGCAGAGGGCAGTCGTTGAGTACCAGCTTCAATACGCCTGTCGGTATTCAAGTCAGCCTCCACACATAAGAGCTGATGATTGGGCATAAATGTCTGACATCTGTGCCATCCTCCAAAACATTGAGGACTCCATCAAGATGGTGAGCGGCGATGACGTCACCATCCTTCTTCTCTGTCTAATGAAACGCTTGTTGCTCACAATTAAAGAGGAGGCATTGCAGGCGGAGCATGATATGGAGCAAGGAACTATACAGGTTGATGCTACACAGCCTAGCCTCATCTCATCTCAATGCAGGTTGGGTGATAATGAGGAGAAGGAGGAACAGGAGGAGGAACAGGAGCTGGTTTCATGCGCTACAGATGTTACTACCCACACAACATTCATACCGCCTGGTCAGCGTGGATGGCGTGAGGAGAGGGAGAATGAAGAGGTGGAAAGGTGGAGGATGAGGAGGAGGAAAGCATGGACAGTCGTCCTCTTTGTCAGGAAAGGGAAGTCTTGGCTGTTGGCAGTCTGGCTGTTAGAATCTATGTTGTTTTACTATCGGCCATCTTGTTGTGGTTTGCTGGCTTCTAGTCTTTTCCTCTGGTGCTGGGTGTCTTGGTCACGTGATCTCTTTACACTTTATTACTTAGCACCTGTCTCCCATTCCATGCTGCACATCAGTGTTGTTACGCTTGTGCTCTGGCTAAGTAGCCTTGTTAAGTTCTTTGTGCTTTGGACAATTGATTGCTTGGGACTTCTTGTTCCACCAGTTTTGTTCCCTTTTATCTTCGTTTCTGCAACTAACTTTTCTGTTAGGAGGTCTCCAGTTTTGCTCCCAGTCCTTAGATCTTTTAGGGACCCCTTTTCCCCTTCCTTCATGTCTTCGTTTGAGTTCAGTGCAGGAGTTTAGGTGCGGCTATTCATAATAGGGCACCCACTCCAGCGTAGGGTTAAGCTGAGTCTCAGTGAAGGGACAGCTTTTCCCTCCTATTCCTTAGTTCTAAGTTGCAGTACATAACAGTATGTCCCGCCCTGTTTAAAAAAAAAAAAGTTTTGTTTTTTTTTCTCCTCTCCTCTTCCTGGGTTATCTTCAGTATGTGTACCATCCAGGAGCTTGCTCAATGCTTGAAAGGATTGACTCTGGAGGTTGCCGATCTTCAGCAGTACATGAGTAAATACCCTGCAGAATGCTATGAAGACTTACTTAAGGTAGGATTACCTGAGTGTTTCTCGGGTAAACAACAGAATTTTTTTTCATTTAAAAACGCTTGTTTGTTGTATTTTCGGCTCAGACCTAAATCTTCTGGGAGTGAACTACAGTGTGTAGGCATTATTATTAGTGATGAGCGAGCACTAAAATGCTTGGGTACTCGTTGCTCGGGTCGAGCACATTGTAATACTCGGGTGCTCGACCCGAGCAACGAGCCCAATGTAAGTCTATGGGAAACTCGAGCATTTTTCAGGCGGCTCCACCCGGCGGTCTGCAGAGGGCCTAAAAATTTCCCAAATCGATGGGAACAGTGCCCAAATGACATGGGAACAGCATGGGGAAGACCCCTGGAAGCATTTCTGACTCCCAAGTCACTGCTGTCAACAACGTTGTCAGAGTATTACGCCACTTTTACGGACTCACAATAAAACATACAAAAACAAAACCAAAATGGATTTTCCTGGGAAATATATTAAGGAACATCCTTTCCAGGGTAATGACTTGTATATATGGCAAAATAAATAACCAAAACCAAAAATACTCCTCCACACCTTGGGCTATGTTCACACGTAGTTTTTGATGCGATTTTGCACTTCTGCATTGCTTTCAGCAAAGACAAATGCATACACTGGGAAATGTCATTTTAACATTTTACAACCTTATCTGGCCATGTGGTGTGTGACACATCATCAGACACATGCATACAGTGCTGAAAAGACATGGGACCAGCATGGGGAAGACCTCTGGAACCATTTCTGACTCCCAGGTCACTGCCTAAAAGTGTGCCCATCATAAGTGATTCTTGGCGCATGCGAAGATGCCTCCCGCCATGCACCTGTCGTTGCAGACATCACCGTCCACGTCCTTGTCCCAGTGCAGCATTCAGTTTTCCCTACCCCATTCCTTGGAATGCAAGCGCAAGTATGCAGGCAGCCACCCACCCACAGGCTGCAATACTATACTGCCAAATTTTTGACAGCTGCTTGCACTTGAAATGTGGCCTTTTAGGCTCGTGGAGGCGGAAGCTTTTCATAACCTCATGCCTGCGGCGGCCGGGTGTCCATACTCGGTCCCCAGCTGCCACTGTTTCTCCCGGTGTCGTCTCCGCCTTCCACAAGCATGGGTCCCACAACATTACCAGTGCCCTCCCCAGTGCACTTACTGGGAAGGACCGCCTAACCACAAACACAAACACGTGGACAGGTGAATGTGGCCAGGGACGGTATGGAGCCACTCCACAGCTTTTTTTGCTGAGAGTTGTATTTAGCTCGGCGAAAGGTCTGGCATAGAGGGAAACCATATCTATTCTGGGTGTCATTTCTCCGTCACCAGGTTCCGGACATTGACACACACGACCATGCCTGGCTGTATGTTCAGCGGTGAGAGCCACAGATCAGACTGCTGTGTTACAGCTTTCAACAACTCTGCAGCGCTGGGCGGTTTGTCAATTAAGTATTAAGCATGTTATCTTCAGCACAGCCTGTTGCTGCTTGGCCAAGACAGTGCTGCAGTGCTGTCAGCTTGTGACTGATGTGGTCATTTCGGAGATGGAGGAGGAGGTGCATGAGCTGAACAATGTGATTACATTGTTGCTAAATTGGTGACGCTGTTTTTTATACTAAAGAAAGATCCTATTGTTTTGTTTTTTTTTATGTATTTTTTTTTATGACAAATGCATTCACCGGGAAATGTCATTTTAACATTTTACAACCTTAGCTGGTAATGTGGTGTGTGACACATCATCAGACACTTCCTGTTTTATTTATGATGGAGGGACTCTGAAAGTCATAAAGCCTATTTTTATAGGGACATCAGACGGCCCTTACTATTCTTAAAAGGCCAGCAGTCGGCCCTAGCTATTGTTAGAGAGCCATCAGCCGGCTATGCTTTGTTGTTCCCATTATTAACAAGTGGGTCTCCTATACTGTTATAGCTTATCCAGTGACTGCAAGGGCTGCCAGAAATTTGGATGCAACCCAATACCCCTTTGAAGAGACATAGAGGAGGGTCTCAGTAAAAAAATGTTCCCATTATAAAGGATCGGGTCTCCTATAAGTGGTAATGCCCATGCTGTGACTGCAAGGGCTGCCAAAATTTGGGAAAAACCCCATTAAGAATTTAAAGACACATAGAGCAGGGCCACAGTAACAAGGTACGACATGTTCCCATTAGAAAGGAGAGGGTCTGCTATACAGTTATAGGGTATGCAATGAGTCCAATGGCTGACAATTTTAGGAAAAAACCCACTAAGAATTTAAAGACACACAGAGCAGGGTCACAGTAACAAGGTACGACTTGTTCCCATTAGAAAGGAGAGAGTCTGCTATACAGTTATAGGGTATGCAGTGAGTCCAACAGCTGACAATTTTAGGAAAAACCCCACTAAGAATTTAAAGACACATGGAGCAGGGCCACAGTAACAAGTACGACATGTTCCCATTAGAAAGGAGAGAGTCTGCTATACAGTTATAGGGTATGCAATGAGTCCAACGGCTGACAATTTTAGGAAAAACCCCACTAAGAATTTATAGACACATGGCCCCGGAGCTGGGCTCACTGAGTGACAGGACACCGCTCCTGAGCTCAGCTCCGGGGCCCGCTCGCTGGTGCGGCTCATTATCCCTGGCTCCTCAGCATCAGCGGTCAGAGAATTAAAGCTAGGGACACATAGGACATGTGAGTATAAGGATTTTATTATTTTATTCTTATTTTTACAGGTGGACACTGCGGGAGCAGACACTACTACCCTCATCATTGTCTCCTGCTGGTGCTGATCGCAGCACCGGTAGGAACCATGATGAGGGCAGTGTTCAGCACCCCGCGCATGGGAACAGTGCTAACTGTACAGTGATTCCCAGGCACCGTTCCGTGTGATCTTGATGCTGCTCAGGGGTGTCACATGGTTGCCACATGTGACACACAGGGAAACATGAGACACGGATATCTCTGGTACCGGTTTATACCGAAATATACGGACATGTGAAACCGGCCTAAATCGGCTGCGAAAAATCCTCCGAATAAACAAACTGCTCAATCGTCAGGTGAAATGATCTTTTGGAATGCACACAACATTATCATTCTTGGCACAAGACTTGTGCTGCCGAGAACAATGACAGCCAATGAACAATCGTCTAATACAGATCATTCAGAGTGTATCTGAAGCGCAGTATTCCTGTGTAAATTGTCTATTAACCCCTTAGTGACTGAGACAATTTGGACATTAATGACCAGGCCAAATTTTTGAATTCTGACCAGTGTCACTTCATGTGGTAATAACTCTGGAACACTTCAATGGATCCCGCTGATTCTGAGACTGTTTTTAGTGACATATTGTATTTCATGATAGTGGTAAAAAATTTTGATACGACAATTTGGTGAAAATTTAGAAAATTTTGCAATTTTCAAACTTTTAATTCCTATGCCTTTAAACCAGAGAGTTATGTCACACAAAATAGTTAATAAATAACATTTCCCATATGTTTACTTTACAACAGCACAATTTTTATAACATATTTTTTTTTGTTAGGAAGTTAGAAGGTTTAAATGTTGACCAGTGATTTCTAATTTTTGCAACAAAATTTACAAAACTATTTTTATAGGGACCACATCACATTTGAAGTGACTTTGGGAGGCCGATATGACAGAAAATACCCAAAAGTGACACCATTCTAAAAACTGCACCCCTCCAAGTCCTCAAAACCGCATTCAAGAAGTTTATTAACCCTTCAGGTGCTTCACAGGATCTAAAGCAATGTGGAAGCAAAAATGAACATTTTACTTTTTTTCACAAAAATTTTACTATAGCCCCAAATTTTTTATTTTCACAAGGGTAACAGGATAAAATGGAACACAAAATTTGTTGTGCAATTTCTACTGAGCATGTTGATTCCCCATATGTGGGGGAAAACTATTGTTTGGGCACACAACAAGGCTTGGATGGGAAGGAGCACCGTTTTGACTTTTTGAACGCAAAAAAGACTGAATCAAGAGTGGATGCCATGTCACATTTGGAGAGCCCCTGACATGAAAAACAGCAGAAACCCCCACAAGTGACAGCATGTTGGAAACTAGCCCCCTCAAGGAATAACATATTTAGATGTGAGAACAAAATTTTTTTTTTTTTTTACAAAAACACTGTTTTAGCACCAAATTTATAATTTACATAAGGGGTGATGGGAGAAATTGGACCCAACAATTTGTTCTGCAATTTCTCCCGCATGTGGCAGCATTCTATATGTGGATATACACTACTGTTTGAGCACCCGGCACGGATCAGATGGGAAGGAGCGCTACTTGGCTTTTAGAACGCAGATTCCTTATGAATAGATTATGGGCTCTATTAGCTGAGCCCCTGAGGTGCCAAAACAGCAGAACCCCCACCCCCAGGTCACCCCATATTGGAAACTCCACTACCTAAGGAATTCATCTAGGGGTGTAGTGAGATTTTGAACTCATGGATGCCTCACAGAATTTTATAACATTGAGACATGGAAATTTGTTCTCAGTAGCGATCTGGGAGTCAGAGATGCTTCCAGGGGTCTTCTCCATGCTGTTCTCCTTCCATTCAGCACTTTTACCATCCATTTCATCATTTTCAGTGCCCCCCCAGACCTCCTTGTAGGGTCTTCTGGAAAAATGCTTTGATTTCTCATTGACGCTCATTATACTCTTTACTTGAAATGAGCACCCAAGCATTAGAAATTGTTTAGGTCGAGTAACGAGCATCTGAGCATTTTAGTGCTCACTCATCTCTAATTTTTACCTGTGGATTTTCAGCATTTTATGCAATGCAATGCAATTCTGACTTTAAACTCTGAATGTCCACAAGAAAATTGACATGTTGAGGATTTCAAACACGCACTGCTGGTCAGTTTACGCTATGTAAAAAAAAATTAAACAGTGGACCCCAGGATGGGGGACATTATACAAGGAAGGGGCCTAGGATGGGGGTTATTATACCAGCAAGGGGCCCAGGATGGGGGACATTATACCAGGAAGGGGTTAAGGATCGGGATTATTATACCAAGATGGAGGTCATTATACCAGGAAGGGGCACAGTATACCAGGATGGGGGAAATTATACTAGCAAGGGGCTGGGAATTCTGGGACATGGTTATACAATGGAGGACATTATAACAGGAAAGGGTCCATGATGGTGTCAGGATGGTGTACATTATTACAGTAAGGGGCCCAGTACAGGAGACATTACACCAGGAAGCCCCCATGATGGGGGACATTATACCAGGATGGGTGACATTGTTACACAAAGGTACCAGAATGTGGAACATTATTACAATAAGGGGTCAAGTACAGGGGACATTATACCAGGATGAGGTTCAGGATGGGGGACATTATTACTGGAAAGGGCTCAGAATGGAGGACATTTTACCAGAAAGAGTGCAGGACAGGGGACATTATACAACCCCTGGCAAAAATTATGGAATCACCGGGCTCGGAGGATGTTCATTCAGTTGTTTAATGTTGTTGAAAAAAAGCAGATCACAGACATGGCACAAAACTAAAGTCATTTCAAATGGCAACTTTAGAGCTTTAAGAAACACTAAAAGAAATCAAGATTAAAAATGTGGAACTCCGAAAGGGTAATTTTTTTCAGACCAAGCAGAGGGAAAAAATTATGGAATCACTCAATTCTGAGGAAAAAGTTACGGAATGATGAAAAACAAACACACAAAAGAACACTCCAATACATCACTAGTATTTTTTTGCACCACCTCTGGCGTTAATAACAGCTTGCAGTCTCTGAGGCATGGACTTAATGAGTGACAAACAGTACTCTTCATCAATCTGGCTCCAACTTTCTCTGATTGCTGTTGCCAGATCAGATTTTCAATTGGATTGAGATCTGGACTATTTGCAGGCCATGACATTGACCTTATGTGTCTTTTTTCAAGGAATGTTTTCACAGTTTTTGCTCTATGGCAGGATGCATTATCATCTTGAAAAATGATGTCATCATCCCCAAACATCCTTTCAATTGATGGGATAAGAAAACTGTCCAAAATATCAATGTAAACTTGGGCATTTATTGAAGATGTAATGACAGCCATCTCCCCAGTGCCTTTACCTGACATGCAGCCCCATATCATCAATGACTGTGGAAATTTGCATGTTCTCTTCATGCAGTCATCTTTATAAATCTCATTGGAACGGCACCAAACAAAAGTTCCAGCATCATCACTTTGCCCAATGCAGATTCGCGATTCATCACTGAATATGACTTTCATCCAGTCATCCACAGTCCACGATTGCTTTTCCTTAGCCCATTGTAACCTTGTTTTTTTCTGTTTAGGTGTTAATGATGGCTTATGTTTAGTTTTTCTGTATGTAAATCCCATTTCCTTTAGTGCAACAGCTCTCCAAGGTGTGATCACTCCTTTTTAGATGCAGACTAACAAGCAGATCTAATTTGATGCAGGTATTAGTTTAGAAATGAAAATTTACAGGATGATTCCATAATTTTATCCTCAGAATTGAGCGATTCCATAATTTTTTCCCTCTGCTTGGTCTGAAAAAAATTACCCTTACTGAGTACCACATTTTTAATCTTTGATTTTTTTCCAGGGGTTGTAATAGGAAGAGGCAAAGGATGGAGGAAATTATACCAGGAAGAGGTGTAGGTGGAGGTGACGCGCCCCCTGGGCCGTGGGGTACTACGTGCCGGGCCTATGGATGCCGGTATGGAGGATATCACGGTGGCTGGGCCGGTCCGTGACCAAGGGTGGTCAGTAAAAGGGGGAATATGTATAGGGGATATGGAAAGTTCGTGATGCCACCTGTGGAATGCGGCTAAGGGGTGCCTCCGCTGTGGAGCCGTCCTCTGGAGCTGGTGTTACGGCAGCAGGGATGGTGTGGCTCTCCACAGGTAGAGCAGCGTGGGGTGTAATGGATGGTGGTGCAGGGGAGAGACGGCAGGATGGTGCCGGAGGAAAGAAGGACACTCACACGGGGGTAAGCTTCTGTACCTTTACTGGTGATGTTGCAGGCACGGTCCAGGGTACTCCGGACGAAGGGCGCACTTTTGGACTCTCCCTAGTGAGCGGGTATGGGGCCTCCTGATGAGTGGCTTTACTCGCTAAGCTTCTGACCTGCCTGGAGCTAGGCCTAGCTTGGTTGCTGTCTCTCTTTTGCACCTGCTGACCTGGTGGTAGGGCCTACTCTTGGAGATCACTCTCCCTGGATGCTGGTGCCTCCGTGACTCCTAGCCCTGGTACTGCAATCAGCATTTGGTGAACCTGGGACCTGTAGTCCTCCAGGGGTTCCGGTGGTTTCTACTGGGTATTGAGGGTCCCTGTAGGCGCAGACCCGGTGTCCGATATATATCTCGGGGTGAGCCTGGTAAGCTCCTCTGCCCCCTTGGCTACTTCTTCCTTCTCCTCTTGCCTTCGACCACACTCAGGGCCCTCACTAGGCCTTCACACGTGCTGTAGGCCTTGGCTGGCCTAAGCACAGCAGCCAGCTTGCTGCCTCTTCGCTGCTCTCTGAGCGTCAGCACGCTCTCTGCTCAACTCTGAGCTCTGTCCCTCTTTGTGTCTGAGAGACTCACTAACTAGACTGAGCTGCCTGGCTCCACCCTCCCTTTATATATCCCTGAAGGGCTCCCTCTGGTGGTCTGAGGTGGTAGGGTGGAGGTGTGTGAATGTGTGAGGGCCTCTTGTGGAGAAGTCCATCCATGCACCCTTCTGGTTTCTGTGGCACCAGTGCACAGCAGGGTGCCACAGAGGGACATTATTACAGGATGGTGGTCAAGATGGGGGACAATATTAAAGAAAGCGGCCAGGATGGGGAATATTGCAAAATCATTGCAAAATGAGCAGAAATGCAGACATGTATTGCACACTTAGGTATAGTTGTGAGAAGAACCAAATTTGTTTATATTATGTGATGTATTGGAATTTATGAATGTGTCTATCATAATGCAATGGCAATCTGAACTGTGGGTACAGTATAGAAAGTATAGAGTAGTAAAGGCACAGACAAGTGATGCGAACAAAGGATGATTATTTCCTCCATCAACAGATGACTTATGAAATAATAATAATAATAATAATGAAACAATTTATATAACATAACCATTATATCCCTAAATGTATTACACTGTAGTAATACAGATAACCTTTCCTAAGGCTAGGGTCAAACAAGCATATATGTCTCATCCAAGAGAATTGGGTCGATTATACAAATCACACTCTGATAAAACTCTAATTAGAGTTTTATCAGAGCATGATCATAGTGTGTTCCGATTCTGTTGGATGAGAAGATGGAGAACAAAATTTCTCCATCTTCTCCATTATGTCAGTCCATGAAAATCGGACTGCACTCAAATGTAATCTGAGTGCAGTCCAATATTTTCTTTCGACTCATAGATTTGCATTGCCAAGTGCGCTCCGAATTTTGGATCAAACTAGGACATGCAGCAATTGTTTTCCTTGGACCAGCTCTGTCTGAGAAACAAATCCGACATTTGCACAGCCCTATACAATAATAATGATCTAAGTGCGATCCTATGATTTGTTGGATCACACTAGGACTGATAATACGGTTGTCTGCTCTGTGTGCAGAACTCTTTAGTGTCATTCATAATGCGCACATCAGTACCGGCCACGGAGGGCGGACCAGGATCCTAAAGGAGGTGAACCGTAAGTTCAAAAATGTCACAACGGAGTCAATAGTTATTTATCTGCGACTCTGCCAGTCATGCCAGAAAAAACAGAAGATTACCAAAAAAGGCCTTGTTGTGAAACCCATCCTACACAGTGAAATGAATTCTCGTGCTCAAGTCGATGTCATTGACATGCAATCCAATTGTGATAATGATTTCAAGTTCATATTCGTCTATCAAGACCACGACACTAAATTTGTTCTTCTACGTGCTTTATGCACCTCCTTGACATTTTTTCCACTTTTGGTGTCCTGTGTATTCTGCATTCTGATAATGGGAGGGAATTTTGTAACAAGGTCATACAGAGTTTGTGCGCGATGTGGCCTGATATGAAAATAGTGCATGGTAACCCAAGACACAGCCAGTCCCAAGGCTCCGTGGAGAGAGCAAATCAAGACATTGAAAACATGCCGTCAACGTGGATGGAAACAAATAAGACACCCAAGTGGTCTGAGGGCCTTCGCTTTGTACAAGCAATGAAAAATAGAGCATACCATGAGGGAATAAAATGCTCGCCCTATGAAGCTATGTTCGGAGTACCAATGCAGATGGGTCTAGCTACCTCCAAAATTCCTAGTGATGGGATCAGAAATCTCTCTTCAGAAGAAGATCTTGAAAAAATGTTTGTTGGTTTGCAAGAGGAACCTAGTGATCCGACATCACCAACAGAAGCCGAAGGGTCAGATGAATCTAACTTTCATCACACGTCAGCACCAACAGCAGCAGAAGCTTCGGATGAATCCAACTGTCATCAGCTGTTCACAACGGAAGGAGAAGCTTTGGACTTATCCAACTGTCCGCACACCTTAACAGCATATGAAACTCCACCAATTTTGCCATCCAAGAATAATGAAGACCTAAAAGAAAAAAGTGTCGAGTCAAAGCCTTCTAAGAAAGATGGAGAACTTCATGATGATCAGCAACCTGACGTTTTGATTTCGCATACAATCAATAGAAGAATTGGTGCGGTCAGTAGAGTTCGAAAAGCTGCAAGAGAAGGACTTGAAACACAGGCCAAGAAAATGTTGAAATGTTCCAGTCAAAAATTACCCGAACCTAACATTGGACAGAACATCAGAATCAGAATTCCAGACGTCGACCGTTCAAAAATGGACCCTAAGTCGATCATTGCGATTATTATAAAAAAAGAAGATGACTTCTACCAAGTGGGGACTACCGCTAGGATCCTAAATGCAGTAGGAACTCCCCGCCCACTAGGGTCATCCCGCCCTCTGGCCGGACCCCCCTTCTCCGCCACTTAAAGATCACTACTTACCGGAGGCTACCAGAGGCTTCCCAGGTCTCGTCGGCCGGCCGCATCCTCCTTCTTCCGGGTCACATGACTGCATATGTCACCACGAAAGTGACAGGTCCATAAGTCATGTGACACGAGTGTCACATGACTTACACATGCGTCACTTGCGTGGTGACGTATGCAGTCATGTGACCCGGAAGGAGAACACGGACGACGAGACCTGGGAAACCTCCGGTAAGTAGCAATTTAGCTTTATACCTGTCTGCCCTGCACACTCGCACCATCCATGCCTTCCGATGATGCATGAAACATGCATTATCGGAAGGCACGGATATATCCGACAGATATCGGGATTATCCGTATCCGTACAGCCCGTTATCCACTCGGATAATGGGTCTGGACGGATCTATCCGCTTATCCCTAGTCACAATTACAGAATTACATAGTTTTGAAGTTGCGTTATTCTTGTATTTGCGGTAATTTGTCATTTTTGAGAAGTATTTTCCTACATAAATGTTTTCTATTTGCATTTTCCTATTTGTATTTGTTCATTTGCATTTTGAAGAATAAAAATATTTCTAACGATTAAGGCCTTCATCAGAGTCGGAAATTGCTGGTAAGAGTCAGAATTCTGTGACTCAAAGTTACTTTTACCAACACATGCTGGTAAATGTAAAGATTTACCAATTCGCCCAGGTAAAAGTCCAAAATCGTTCGTTTATATGGAATACATCTGACTTTTACCAACGCTGTTGAGAAATGTTAAGATTTACCAAGACTTCACCGGTAAAAGTCCAATTTTACTTTTCATTTTGAGCTTTTACCGACAGCCTCAGTAAATGTCCAGATTGACCGGTAAATCCTAGGTTTTACCGGCCTTCTGACTTTTACAGTAACATATATAATGTATATATAATCTATATAGGGGACAACCCTATACAAGCTGACTGCGCCCAAACAGTGGTGACATTGTCAGACTGTGTAGGGGACTCGTTATTGACAGATTTCAATTAATTCCTACATTTCCAGGAATGATAAAAGAGGAATGGAACGCTGCTGAGTTGCACTAAAATATGCTGCAGAATTGTTTTTCCATAGGGAATACATGTGGCCTCTGTGTTACTGTTAATTGCCGGCTGCAGAATGAGTTAAGTGAGATACTGTCAGTGAACTCGTTTTTGCTGGCTGACGGGGAGTTTGTAAATGTTTAGAGGTTTAGCGTGCAGAAAACCGTAAGAATAAAGGCAGATCTCCGCAATCAGAGCATAGTTGGGGACCATCATTGCTACAGTCCGGAAAAGAACCTGAAATGCGCAAACCAGATGGGTCAGTCAACAAATGAAACTAAATTACTGTAAACTAGGCATAGAGCCGGGGAACCCATTATGTCCATTTACACTATCCTCCACCCCAGACCTAAAAGTGATGTGTCTATTCCACATCAGAGGAAAGTCAGTCAAAGTGTGGTTAAAGGGGTATTCCCATCTCCAAGATCCTGTCCCAATATGTAATAGGTGTAATAATAATAATGTTTGCAAATATCTCCAATTAGAAATGTAGTATAGTTTTTCTGATTAGCTATGTTTCTTACCCCCATGTGCAGGACATTGCAGTAGCTTAGGTATCCATGGTTACGAGCACTCATAGTAACAGTTAGTTACTTGCTAGTGGTCGTAACCATGGATACCTAAGCTACTGCTATGCCCTGCACATGGGTTAAGCGACATAGCTAATCAGAAGAACTATACTACATTTCCAATTGGAGGTATTTGCTATTATTATTATTATATCTATTACATATTGGGATAGAATCTTGGAGATGGGGATACTCCTTTAACACTTTCCAAATCTCTCTCCACACCTCTACTGTGTCCATTTTGGAAAATAGCAGAATGGAACATTAATATTAAGGAGCTTGCAGAAATGAGGGCATCAGGTGTTGTGATTATACATAGGAAATGTACAATCTCATATAGGTTTGGGGGAGAATAATCCCTTTGATGAAATCTTATGTTTCTTTTGTAAACCTAGTATTTACTTGAAAGTTTGTGAACCCCTCAAAAATTTCTGTATTACTGCTAAATTTGACTTAAAGCTACATCAGTCTGTGAGGTCACAAAGGAACTCAAGGTAACCTCTAAGCAACTAAAGGCCTCTCCTCACATTAGCTAATGTAATTGTTCATGAGTCCACCATCAGAAGGACAATGAACAACAATGGCGAGCATGGCAGGATTGCAAGGAGAAAGGCAATGCGATTTAAAATGTCACTGCTAAAACTCACCTGGGCACATCAATAGGTAACTGGAATAATGCTTTGTGGAAGGATGAGGCCAAGATAGAGATTTTAAGTGAGAAGCTATATGTTTGCAGAAAGAAAATACTGCATTACAGCATAAGAACCTCCTATCATCTATGAAACACAAAGATGGTAATCGTAACATGCTTTGGGCCTGTTTTGCTGCACTTGGCCAAGGACGGCTGCCATCATTGATGGAACAATGAATTCTAAAATCTATCAGCAAATGCTAAAGGAAAATATCAGGATATCAGTTTGACACGACCCCTGGGCCGTGGGGCACTCGGAGCCGGGCAATAGGGGAACGATGGGGGTAGTAGTGGCGACCCGGTCCGTGGCTCAGGGCGGTCAGGCCAGTGGTAGTCTCTTTGTAAGTTTTAAGTGATGTCCTACTACGCCACCCGTGGATTGCGGTTATTAGGGACCGCCACTGCAAGGCAGACAGCTGGGGCTGATGATGTATGCAGCTGGGATTGTGTGACTCCCCACGGGAAGAGTGCGGCCACAGGGCAGTGTAGTGGATGGTGGGAGTGATGGTGGTGAGAGTTCCGGTACCAATAGTGCTGGAGGCGCAAAGGAGCACACAGACAACAAGTTACAGTCCAGGGTCTTTACTCACAGTTCATTTGTTCCGGGTCACTTCTGTACAGGTAGTGACCACCCAAGCTGTGCTGCGTCCACCAGGTGTGAGGCTCAGTCAACTCCCAGGCAGCTCAGAAGCATGGCTCAGCACCCCCTTCAATCCTTCCTCTGGCCTGTCTCACCAGTGACCCACTTTTGTCCAGCTGCCGCGGACTTGTGCGGTTAAACGTGGATCCCGCTCTCCGCTGTCCTTTATGGTGCCTTCCTAGCAGGTTTGATGAGGTGCTGCACCAATAAATGGTCACAGCCTCCGGTCTTTGGCTGAGGGTTGTTTCTCCTCCACCAACTTGGGATCCGGCACCCTTAATCTGCCTGACCCTTCACCCTGTATTCTCGTGGGTTCTTAGGGTCCCTTCCACCTTCTTGTTCCTGAGCCCTTCTGTTTCTCTCTCTCTCTTCTTCTTCTTTCCTGTTCCTTCTTCTTCCCCTTTCTCGTGGAGCTGGGCTGAGAGGAAACCACAGCTCCCCTTCACCTCCTCTCTCTCTCCACTCCACTCTCTTCCTCGGCCTCTCCCTAGGCCCACTCTGGAGCAGAGCTTCTACAGAGCCTCTACTCCCAGTCTTCTCCTCTCTTTGCACAGACTGACTGAACCCTGACCTAAGATGGTGCCCACCTTTTATACCTCCCTCTAGCCATGAGCCCAGGTGACCAGCAACCAATGAGCTCCTATCTACGCTCAGGAACCGTCCCCTATCTGCTCCTACATCACCGGGTATTCCTCCCCCCTCCCCACTCCAGCCAGGGACATGGTCTGTCGTACCTGCATTTCTGTCTAATGGGAGTACCGTTGAGCTGTCCCTCGGAAAAGGGGTGAGTGTGCTGTATGCAGCTAACTGAGCCCTGGTCCATACTCCATCCTTACCCGGGAGTGGAATACCACACCTCTGGCAGAGGTGCAATACCCCTGTAGCGGCCGAGCCCTCGGGGCGCTACAAGTTCATGTACTGAATCTCAAGAAAACGTGGGTCATGCAGCAAGACAATGGCCCAAAGACACAAGTCGTTCTACAAAAGAATGGTTGAATAAACATAAAGTTTTGGAATGGCCGAGTCATAGTCCTGAGCTTAATCCTATAGAAATGTTGTGGAAGGACCCGATGCAAGGCACTGGGACTATTTACCTTGAGGTTATCCGGCAGCTCAGAACGTCCCGCGTAGCCAGGATTCATGGTAATGGCTACGAAGTAATTTGGGTTAAGCTTCAGTTCTGTTCCTTTGAAGTTGAACATGTCCATCTTCGTCTGGATGGCTCTCTGGATGCGGAGAATCTGTTGGGCCACCACGGACAACACCTCCAGCTCAATACGGTTAAACTCATCAAAACACGCCCATGCTCCCGATGATGCCAGCCCTTGGAAAAACAAAAAAAAAGTATATACAGTACAGACCAAAAGTTTGGACACACCTTATCATTTAAAGATTTTCTGTATTTTCATGACTATGAGAACTGTACATTCACACTGAGGGCATCAAATTATTAATTAACACATGTGGAAAAATATATACGTAACAAAAAAGTGTGAAACAACTGAAAATATGTCTTATATTCTAGGTTCTTCAAAGTAGCCACCTTTTGCTTTGATGACTGCTTTGCACACTCTTGGCATTCTCTTGATGACCTTCAAGAGGTAGTCACCGGAAATGGTCTTCCAACAATCTTGAAGGGGTTCCCACAGATGCTTAGCACTTGTTGGCCCTTTTGCCTTCACTCTGCGGTCCAGCTCACCCCAAACCATCTCGATTGGGTTCAGGTCTGGTGACTGTGGAGGCCAGGTTATCTGGCGTAGCACCCCATCACTCTCCTTCTTGGTCAAATAGCCCTTACACAGCCTGGAGGTGTGTTGGGGTCATTGTCCTTTTGAAAAATAAATGATGGTCCAACTAAACGCAAACCGGATGGAATAGCATGCCGCTGCAAGATGCTGTGGTAGCCATGCTGGTTCAATTTTGAATAAATCCCCAACAGTGTCACCAGCAAAGCACCCCCACACCATCACACCTCCTCCTCCATGCTTCACGGTGGGAACCAGGCATGTAGAGTCCATCCGTTCACCTTTTCTGCGTCGCACAAAGACACGGTGGTTGGAACCAAAGATCTCAAATTTGGACTCATCAGACCAAAGCACAGATTTCCACTGGTCTAATGTCCATTCCTTGTGTTCTTTAGCCCAAACAAGTCTCTTCTGCTTGTTGCCTGTCCTTAGCAGTGGTTTCCTAGCAGCTATTTTACCATGAAGGCCTGCTGCACAAAGTCTCCTCTTAACAGTTGTTGTAGAGATGTGTCTGCTGCTAGAACTCTGTGTGGCATTGACCTGGTCTCTAATCTGAGCTGCTGTTAACCTGCGACTTTTAAGAACCAAGAATATAAGACATATTTTCTGTTGTTTCACACTTTTTTGTTAAGTATATAATTCCACATGTGTTAATTCATAGTTTTGATGCCTTCAGTGCGAATGTACAATTTTCATTGTCATGAAAATACAGAAAAATCTTTAAATGAGAAGGTGTGTCCAAACTTTTGGTCTGTACTATATAATCAAAAGATGTCAGCAGAACATCGGTTGGAGTCAGTTTATTATCTGCAATGGAGCAATTTAACATTGTATGTACCTTTGACATTGCTATGTAGTCCAAACCATCAGAGCAGTTAAAGACCACAAACTGCACGGCCAGCGCCTTGGCCAAATCTTTGGTGGTCTCAGTTTTTCCTGTGTCGGCCGGACCTTCTGGAGCTCCACCAAGATTTAGATAAAAAGCACCGATCTACCAATGAAACATGGAAGAACTGGTATGAAATATCAATAAACTTTCTAATAAGTTTCATGCATCATACAAAAGTCAAAAAGATTTCTGAGCATAACCCATCACATCATAGCAGAGTCCGCTAGCATCTGTCAGTGAGCGGAGTGATGACCAGGCGTGGGGAGTTGCCCAGGTACTCATAGGCGGACTTCACATTGCAGTTGATGATTCGCACTCTCGCATTCTCATTCTCCCAGTAATAGCGGAGTTGGGCAAGCCACTGGAAGTCTGTTTCATGAGAAACTCCTGAGCAATGTAGGAAAAGATAGTCAACCTCTAAGACACTGCAGAATCACAAGGGAGAGTTTCTAAAGGGAAGGCAAATGCACATACATTATAGGACAAAACGCCTAGTCACCGAATTCTGCTTTTTTCATTTAGTCCCATTGCCCACGGTGTATAACATCCGGACTCTCAGCCCCCAGTTTATAAAATCCGGCCTCTCGCCTCCCCCGGTGTATAACATCCGCCCCTCGCCCCCCCGCCAGTGTATATGACGCGCCCCCTGGGCCATATTCTTTTAGGGGGAATATCCGGAGCCGGATCAGATGGGGGTTGTAGTCTTCCGAGTGGCTGTGACCCGGTCCGTGCCCAGGGTGTCAAACTCAGTTGTATGTGGCAGTCCTACAGATGTTATTAAGTTCTTTATTGTCGACTACGCCACCCGTTGTATTGCGGTCACTATGGCCGCCGCTGCAGCAGGGTCCGCTGAGGCTGATGGTATAGGTGCAGCTTGTGATAGATAACCCCCAACAGGTGGGGTATAGCCTCAGGGGGTCAGGAGCAGAGGATGGGGGTTGTGGTGGTGCAGCGTAGATGTTAAAGGAAGACAGAGTCGGGTTATGCAGTTTAGGGTATTTACTCACTGCTGATGTTCCGGTCACTCCAGCTTCAAGTGACCTCCCGAGCCGTGCTGCATCCACCAGGTCCTGGATCCAGCCAACCCCCAAGCAAGTCCGGAGCGTGACCCTGAGCTCTCCTTCTGTCCTTTCTCTGGCCGTCCCCACTAGTGATCCACCCAGGTCCAGCTCCCTCGGGCCTTCTGTTGGGAGACCCTTGGCCTTGGGTTCCCTGACCCTCCACGTGGTATGCCTTCGTGGTGGATATGGTGGGTGGCCGTGGCAGACGCTGCCCACGGCCTCCGGTCTCTGGCTGGGGTGTGTTTTTGCCCCCACCAGCTTGGGTTCCGGTACCCTGATGCCGACTCTTCACCCGTGGATTGGATTTGGGGTCTCAGAGTCCTCTCTTCTGCTTCCCCCTCTGGGTCTCTCTTGCTTTCTCCTCTCTCACTCTGGCTCAGGCTGCTCTGCTCCTCTTCCTCTGCTCTGCTCTGACAGACTGACTGACCCTGTTCTTTGATGGTGCCCACCTTATATACACCCTCTATGTGTGAGCTCAGGTGACCAGCACCCAATGAGCTCCTATCTTTACCCAGGCTGCTCCCCCTATCTGCCCCTACACTACTTGGGATGTACCACCCCCCTCCCACTCCAGCCAGGAACAGACTCGGTCGTACCTGCACATTTCTAAGTGGGAGTACCGTCGGTCTGCTCCTCGGAAATGGGATGTGTGTAGTGCATGCAGCCTACCGAGCTCAGATCCACACTCCATCCTTACCCGGGAGTGGAATATCACACCTCTGGGTTGAGGTGCAATACCCCTGTAGCAGCCGAATCCTCAGGGTGCTACATATAAAATCCATCCCCTCAACCCCACTGTATAACATCCAACCCCAAGCCCTCCTTTGCATAACATCCGACCCCCAGGGTATAACATCCGCCCCCCAGCCCCAGTGTATAACATCTGTCCCCTCGCTCCCTCCCCCTGGTGTATAACATCCGGCCTCTCACCCCCCGGTGTATAATATCCGTCCCCTCACTCCCAGTGTATAACAACCATCCCCTCGCCCACGGTGTATAATATCCGTCCCCTCGCCCCTGGTGTATAATATCCGTCCCCTCGCCCCGGTGTATAATATCCGTCCCCTCGCCCCGGTGTATAATATCCGTCCCCTCGCCCCTGGTGTATAATATCCGTCCCCTCGCCCCTGGTGTATAATATCCGTCCCCTCACCCCGGTGTATAATATCCGTCCCCTCGCCCCGGTGTATAATATCCGTCCCCTCGCCCCTGGTGTATAATATCCGTCCCCTCACCCCGGTGTATAATATCCGTCCCCTCGCCCCGGTGTATAATATCCGTCCCCTCGCCCCGGTGTATAATATCCGTCCCCTCGCCCCTGGTGTATAATATCCGTCCCCTCGCCCACGGTGTATAATATCCGTCCCCTCGCCCCCCGGTGTATAATATCCGTCCCCTCGCCCCTGGTGTATAATATCCGTCCCCTCGCCCCTGGTGTATAATATCCATCCCCTCGCCCCTGGTGTATAATATCCGTCCCCTCGCTCCTGGTGTATAATATCCGTCCCCTCGCCCCGGTGTATAATATCCGTCCCCTTGCCCCTCAGTGTATAACATCCAGCCCTCGGACTTGTATAACATCTAGCCCCTTGTACCCCCAGTGTATAACATCTGGCCCCTCGGCCTTGTTGTATAACATTAAGACTCTCGCCCCCCACCAGTGTATAACATCAATCCCCTCGCCCCCCGGTGTATAATATCCGTCCCCTCGCCCCTGGTGTATAATATCCATCCCCTCGCCCCTGGTGTATAATATCCGTCCCCTTGCCCCTCAGTGTATAACATTCAGCCCTCGGACATGTATAACATCTAGCCCCTCGTACCCCCCCTGTATAACATCTGGCCCCTCGGCCTTGTATAACATTAAGACTCTCGCCCCCCACCAGTGTATAACATCAATCCCCACGCCCCCCGGTGTATAACATCCGCCCTCCCATGCTGTGTGCTGTTACTAACATATGACAGAACGGCTGGTGGTGCAGAGCTCTCTGATACCAGCGCGGTCCTGTAATAGGAGCCACCGGGGTAACAAGTCTGGATATTAAATTTCTTCCCTCCTAAATCTTCCCCCCATCACATGTGAGTGATATTATTAAGGAGTAGAAGGAACTGCAGCAACTCAGGAGACCCCGGAACATTACAGAGCGGGGTCACTGAGTGCTGAGGAGCAGAGGGCAGAACGCTCTCCTGACTCCATTGGTAACAACATCACCACAAACACTGCGTCCCCGCCAGGAGCTTTATGGCTGAGCAGCTGCATGCAGCCTTACATCACCAAGCACGATGCCGAGCGTCAGATGGAGTGGTGTGAAGCCGCCACCACAGGACTCTGGAGGAGACCTGTTCTGTGCAGTGACGGATCACACTTCTCTATCTGGCATCTGATGGACGAGTCTGGATTTGGTGAATGCCAGGAGAACGTTACCCTATTAACTGCATTGTGCCCGCTGTACAGTTTGGTGGTGGGGGTATGGCCTTGTTTTTAGGGGTTGGTCTAGACCCCTTAGTTCCAGTGAAAAGATATCTTAATGCTTCAGCACAAGACATTTTAAACAATTGTAGCTTCCAACCCTAAGGGAATAGAAGAGCAGAACTGTTTCACACACGTTCTCAACCTCAACCCCACTAAACACCTTTAGGATGATTAATTAGAAAAAATACTGCACAATGGCAGCATAAATATGTCACCGCAACATAGGGAAGAACAATGTCAGTCACACATCAATTACATTGCCATATGTCTGCTCAGGCTTAGAATGGCTGACCATTCGGAGAATTACATAATACCTACAAAGAAACCGAACAAAAGGTCATTAAAGGAATTGAAATAAAAAACCCTTTATTAGTACATCCATGGTTATGGAAGGACACCGCACAGAGGAGGGCACACACACCATTGATAGAAAATATTACAAACCGCACCTTGGCCATCCAAAACACTGACTATAAAGAATATCAATTGTGGCAATGAGTCATATACAGGGGACGCCGACACCTACAGATGCCAAAACATTCCTATATAGGGACCACCATCTCAATATGCAGAAATGACTACTGCCCCATAGACGTCATTGTAAGTACACCCCAAGATTGCTTTACTGTGACAAGATCAATTGTGTCCTATGAAAACTCAAAGAAAAGAGGGGGGAATATAACATAGATATGGAAAGAAGATAGGAATGGGGTGAAATGTATGAAGGTGCTCTGCATATTGAGCTGTGATATCTGTAGAGGGACGGACTCCATATTAACATCCTGTATATGGATTTAGAATAGGGGGCCATAAAAGCCCCTGTAGGTGTAATGTGGAGGGGGCACAATGCCTTTCTCCATGTAGTGTATAATAAATAGAACATGGTATTGGAAAGTTTGGTGCCAGCCATGATGTTTGCACAAACCTGTTTGGATCATTTCCATGACCACGTCACGAGCGTGCCCCTCTATGGTGACGAGAGCCCCCAATGTGCTGCGAGTCTGCTGGGACAATTTGCCTCCTCGCACAAGCTCCACAATATCATTTAGCTGGAGCTGCAGATTATCATAGGAGTTTTTCAGGCCCTACAAGAAGGATGTAACGGTGAAATCATCTGCAGAAACATTCATAGAACATACATATTGCAAGGGGGCTGAAATCTATACAGATTATAAGCTGCAGACTAGATTGAGAACTCCACAATATGCAGGCACTTTATAATGTACACAACAATTTTACAACATATCTTTATAGAAGTTGGAGATCTGGATTGAACCCAGAGCTCCAAATACCCAGATGTACCTCTATAAAACCCTGCCACAAACAGCATGGAAAACTCAATGCAGATGGATTCATTTTATGCTGGTATTATGGGAAATCCCATACAATGTCTTCCCTTATTGGTAGATATGACGAGAGTAGAGATGAGCGAATGGATTTGCAGGACTCTGGTCCAACAGTCGGGTCAGTATTCCACGGCCGCAGGACCGGAGCTCCATGAACCGGCATCTCCGGCTCCTCTTTTGATGTCGATGTCATAGTTGTGGTGTGAGGCACAAATGACATCACGCCTGGCCGGCTAATCAAAAGAGGAGCCAGGGATGCCAGCATGTAAGAGGCGGTTAGCAAGGCTCCCATCCAACAGCCACAGACTACTAACCTGCTCTCTTAGACCAAGGTCCTGCAAATTTAGTTGCTCATCTCTAGACAAGATGCATGAATCAATGCAAAATCCCAACAATACTATGGAGCCTTTTGGGTACCTTCAAGATATTGAGCCGCTGTACAACTGCAACTCCCAGGAGAAGACCCCTGGGCAAGAACAGTACATGGGCTCTTTGCAGTCTAATAACGTACTGTGAAAGAAGCTACTTGCATCTTTTGATGTGAATGTGGGTTCCCTTACCTCTGTTGCACCAATGGTATATCCGCCCCTGGAAACTCCTATAAGCTGCGTCCCTGGGTATGACAGTCTATTAGCAGGAGAACACATGAAGTCTGTCTATGAATGTATATATATGTATTTCTCCCAGAAAATTATTACAATTACACATCTTGTTGTTCACATGTTTATTTCATTTGTGTGTATTGGAACAACACAAAAAGAAGATATTGGTCAACAATTTTGGTTCTCAAGTCCTCAGACAGTTCTCTTCTCCTCTTTCTGTTCTCCCTGCTCAGTGTGGCATGTAACAACGCAAAGATTGAGTCAACTTTTCCCCTTTGTATCGGGTTTCAGGTGTGATTTTCATATTGCCCACACCTTTTACTTGCCACAGGTGAGTTTGAAAGAGCATCACATGCTTGAAACAAAATTGTTTACCCACAATTTTGGAAAGATGCCAACAATTTTGTCCGGCCCATTTTTGGGGTTTTGTGTGAAATTATATCCAATTTGCCTTTTTTATCTCTGTTTTTTTTGTGTTGTTCCAATACACGCAAAGGAAATAAACATGTGTATAACAAAAAATACACATGCAATTGCAATAATTTTATGGAAAAATACTTCAAGGGTGCCAACACTTCCAGCCATGACTGTTTCTAGTGAAGCAACCTTGATCAGTAAAGGAGCTTATGCCGTACCTCTGGGCCACTGCCGATAGCTTCATGCACTTCACTTGTCCAGAACATCTGAGACACACAGAGCACGACCTGTCCCGGCCATTCCCTCACCCAGTCTTTTCTTGCAGTCTCAGGGTACGCCTTTTAAAAAACAAAGTTAAATTACGTTGACAGAAACATTTAAGAGAGGGACAACCTTACTAGTATTATCTAGCAAATTCATTTCTACCGATTGCAGGTAGAAGATCTGCTACCTGGCTCTATAGCAAGAGATACATCATCCACAAATCATTCACTGCTGCCAAATAATCTTATACAAATATAAAAGTACTAGATTAGTTCCAATTAATGCTTTTGGTCTGTAGGTAGATCCGTACCATTCGTGACCGAGCAATAACATCATGCACGCTCCTTAACATGACATCTTCCCCTTGGATGAGCCACTTCTCCACGGCCCCCCGAGCCTCGGAGGTGGAGATGGTCTGGATGAGCTCTACGCGTTCCCCCTCGGTGCTGTACATGGCTTTGATGTCCAGGTTAGGAAGGAACTCCAGCTTTGCGATGCCTTCAAAGCCCTTCTTTAGATGTGGTTGGACCCGCAGAGGATCTTTAGTCTCAGAGAGAATTTCTAGCATTTCGTTGTTGGACAGGAAGAAAAAGCTAAAGCGAAAATGCACAATATGATAAAGTATTGGGTCAGGCGCCATTTGTATTAGTGTCTATGTGAGAAAATAGAAAAGCAAAGCTTTAAATTAAAGATTCAGTCCCCATACACATTGGATTAAAATAATAAACCAGGAGAAAGACAAGTATAATGGCATACAAAAGTTTATTATAATTTCATATTAAAAGTCCATATATAAATAAGACAGTAAGGTGCTGACAAACAGATCCAAGAAGCAAAAATAATAAGTCGTGAGATAGAGCAAAATAAAAAATAATAATGTGACACTTAATGTATAGAGGGCACAAATACCATAATCCTGCACAATGTTTCTATTGCTGCAGTGTGTATCAAATGCATAATAGGGGTAACTCAGCCCAAAGTATCACACCTAGCTAGGGACAGATGAGGGCCAATATCTACCAGAAAAGGGCTGCCTCAAAGAGTGTGACACTTATTATATGGGGAGTACATATACCATAGTCCTGCACAGTTGCATCATTATTCCAATAAATATCATGTGTAACATACCTGGCGGCGTCCTTGCATGGTGGTCCATCTCCCACTGTGCAAGAGTGCGCACTTGGTCTCCAGTCCAGAATGTCTCTCTGGCTTCCCTCCATGCTGTCTGTTTGTGTCTGTTTCTGCTGCTTAAGGGCGGCGCCCGATCACTTCCTGCTTTTTGTACCTGCTGTGGGTCACACCCCTTGTGCGTCCTCAGCCTATTGCTGTCTGTCACCTGGTATATAGCTCAGCTGCTCCCATCTATCCCTGCCTGAGCATAGTGTTTCATTCAGTGTGTGCTTGCACTCTGAAGGTGCCAGGTCCCGTTCTTTGTCTCCTGCCTTGCGGTATCAGTTCCCGTGTCTGAACTGAGTCCTGTCTATGTCTCCTGCCTTGCGGTATCAGTTCCCGTGTCTGAACTGAGTCCTGTCTGTGTTCTCTTGTCTGCCTATCCTGGAGGCTGTATTTCCAGGCCTGTCTGAACACGCTCCTAGCCTGTTCCTCCCGCCTTCTAGGGGCCGATTACCTAGACCCGCTCCTGTATCTTGTCTGTCCTGTCTGAACACGCTCCTAGCCTGTTCCTCCCGCCTTCTAGGGGCCGATTACCTAGACCCGCTCCTCTATCTTGTCTGTCCTGTCTGAACACGCTCCTTGCCTGTTCGTCCCGCCTCTCTGGGGGCCGTATTCCCAGACCCGCTCCTGTATCCCGCTGCAGTGTCGGTCTCCTCCGTACACTCAGTTCCAGTCTGAACTCTCTCCTATCCTTTACCTGTTTTGCCTCTATGTCCGTTCCCTTCCTTTTTCTGCAGAGTCTGAACTCGTACCTAACTCCTGCTTGTTGTCTCTGTACTCCCGTTTGTGAGTTTGTGGTCCACTCGCTACTTCACTGCAAGTACCCTGTGGGTATCTGGCTCTGCCTTTCTCTTCCTGTCTGTTCCGTGTGAACAGAGCCCTGTCCCCCCTGCTCTGCCTTGCTTGCCGCTCCGGCGGTTTCCGCTCTACTCCTGCCTTGTTTGCCGCTCTGCGGTTTCCGCTCTGCTCCTGCCTTCTTAGCCGCTCTGCGGTTTCCGCTCTGCTCCTGCCTTGTTTACCGCTCTGCGGTTTCCGCTCTGCTCCTGCTTAGCTTGCCGCTCTTGCGGTTTCTGCTCTGCTCTTGCCTTGCTTGCCGCTCCTGCGGTTTCTGCTCTGCTCCTGCCTTGTTTGCCGCTCTGCGGTTTCCGCTCTGCTCCTGCCTTGTTTGCCGCTCTGCGGTTTCCGCTCTGCTCCTGCCTTCTTAGCCGCTCTGCGGTTTCCGCTCTGCTCCTGCCTTGTTTACCGCTCTGCGGTTTCCGCTCTGCTCTTGCCCTGCTTGCCGCTCCTGCGGTTTCTGCTCTGCATCTGCCCGCTGCTCCGGCAGCCCCGTCCTGCTCTGCTTCTGCTCGCTGCTCCGGCAGCCCCGTCCTGCTCTGCTTCTGCTCGCTGCTCCGGCAGTCCCGTCCTGCTCTGCTCTTGCCCACCGCTTCGGGCGTTCCCTCTCTGCTCTGTTTGGCTACCGCATCTGCGGTTCTGTTTCTGTGACCCAGTCTGTACTGGGTCTTGTCCTCTCTGTGCTCCAGCCCGTCCTTTCGGCCAGTACCTCCCCGCCTGCATACTCGCCTGTATCCACCCGTGTGCATACCTGCCGTGTTCGCTTATATCCACCAGTCTATGCCAGCCTAACCTGCCTGTTCCAGTAATCCCTGTGTGGGTCAACCCCCGTGTCCGGAGTTTGACCTGGAGTAGCACCTGGTCCCTCTGCCCGGTTTCTCCCTGGTGCACTGGCGTCGTATGCCGTCGTGCCACCTTGGTCGGATCGGCCAGATACTTAGTCACGCCCCTCCAGGCACTCTCCGGTTCATGGTCCAGTGGAACCACTACTCCCGCACACGCCAGTCAGTCCGGGCGTGTGCATAACATCAAGTACATGGTAAAAGTAAACTCACCCCAAGGTATCACACGTGACTAGAGACAAGGGAGGGCCAGTGTCTGTCAAGAGAGGCTGCCTCGACGCGCGTTTCGCGGGTGCTTTATCAAGAGGCGTAGATAACAAGGGTACAAGGACCTTTTTAAATGGATAACTCCGCCCCTTCAATATATCACATGTGTGGTCATGTGACAGTTCAGGATGACCGTCAGCGGAGAGGTACGAGCGGTGCGTACACTGGGAGAGTCAATGCCCCCCGAGGTCCCGCACCGCCTTAATTGACGTCGGCGTGACCCGGAAGTGTCAAAAGACTACATCCGGGAAGCGCATCGGCGCCATAGAGATGGGCGACGCGAGAGCAGGGGGAGTGAATCGCCCGCGCACAGTACGACTCCGAGGACGGTTCCCCATACAGCACTCTAAAGAAGTACCGCTCCGTACTAATAAAGACTGTCATGCAGTACAAGAATAAAGGGGAATGTGAATAGATCCGGCCACATATACGAGGGATAAGAAATGAGTATACAGACATGGGAGGGAGATGAAATGGAAGAGAGGGGGGAGGAAACAAAAAATGGAAAAATACATATAAATACATGAGGACACATACAACAAAACAGATAATAACAACGACACCATGATAAATAAACCAATATACTGTTGCAAGTCGCTCCTCCATAACGTATACAAATATTCAATTGATCGTTGTTTAGGAGAGTTCTGATGCATCTGATATCCGAACATTAGGAAAAAATTCCAAAAAAAATCCTTAAATAAATCAAAAAAGAAAAAAATGAACAACCATTTATGGAGGAGCTACTTGCAACAGTATATCGGTCCCTATGTGTTCTCCCAGTAAAATAATAACACTCACTTCCAGTGCCTGCGCTGTTCCAGCGGTGTAGGCACTGGCTCTCCCGGGGCTTGTGTGACATTGTTATATCACGCAATCCCTGCAGCCAATCAGCGCTGCTTCACTTTTCCCTCCTTCATACAAATCAAGACATTCGGAGTAAGTGAGAGTTGCTGCTGCTCTTTCACTTCCCCTGGATGTCAATTCTATCCATAGCAGAGGAAAATGAAGCCACCGCTGATTGGCCGAAGGGATCGCAGGGAGCACTGGAAGGGACACTGTAGGAACGGCGCCGGTGGTAAGTATAAGTTTTGTTATTTTAACTGAGGGTAAACATAGGAATTCAAAAGGGGTTGCCAAGTAGCTAACTTAGCAAAGTAGGTAACTTCTCCACAAAGAGAAAATGTATCCCTTGGATCCCCTGTCAGAGGTCACTCACCCATACAAGCAAGTTCTCTCCTGTCTTGCACTGATGAGGGACAAACATCCTTAAACACGTGTCCTGAAAATGGAGTTTCTACATAGTAACATAGTTTGTAAAGCCGAATAAAGACTTGCGTCCATCAAGTTCGACCTGTTAGTTCTGTAATTGCTAAAGTTGATCCAGAGGAGGGCAAAAACCCCAAATGATTTAGCCAATCTTCACCTGAGGAAAAATTCCCTCCCGACTCTGAAACCAGCAGTCAGAATAAATCCCTGTATCAACCTACTATTTTATTTTATTTTTAAGTATATGCTGAAATCTGCCTGGTATCTAGAAATGCATCCAGTCCCCGCTTGAACTGGTGTAGTGAATCCGACATTACCGTCTCCTCACTCAGTGAATTCCATATTCTCACTGCTCTTACCGTAAAGAACCCCTTCCTATGCTGGTGCTGAAACCTTTTCTCTTCCAGTCTTAGTGAGTGCCCTCTTGTTACCGTAATATCCCTCCTTTTGAACAAATCCCTGGCAAGATCTCTATACTGTCCCCTAACATATTTGTACACATTTATTATGTCCCCCCTCAACCTTCTCTTTTCCAGGCTGAATAGTCCTAGTTTTGCCAACCTCTCTGGGTATTGCAGTCCCTCCATTCCCTTTATTAATTTTGTTGCCCTCCTTTGTACCTTTTCAAGCTCATTTATATCCTTTCTATATATTGGGGCCCATAACTGAGCACAGTATTCCAAGTGTGGTCTGACCAGTGCTTTGTACAGTGGAAGAACAATGTTCTCATCCTTTGCAGCTATACCTCTTCTGATACATCCCATTACCCTGTTTGCCCTTACAGCAGCGGCCTGACTTTGGGCACTCCAATTTAGTTTGCTATCAATCAAGATGCCCAAGTCCTTCTCCATCTCTGAATTCCCCAATGATTTCCCATTCAGTGAGTACTGGTGACTTCCATTTTTCCTTCCCATATGTATGACCTTACATTTCTCCTCGTTAAACCTCATTTGCCATTGAATGCTCCACCTACCCAGCTTATCCAAGTCCCTCTGTAGGTCTGCACTGTCCTCTTTTGTATTAATTGTTTTACATAACTTTGTGTCATCTGCAAATATTGATATTTTACTATTTATCCCGTTGACTATGTCGTTAATAAAGATATTAAATAACATTGGGCCTAGTACAGACCCCTGTGGTACCCCACTAGTGACGCTTACCCATTCTGAGCATATTCCATTTATAACCACCCTCTGCCTTCTATCCCTTAGCCAGTTAGCTACCCACTTGCAGACATTTTCCCCCAGCCCCATCATTCTCATTTTGTATACCAACCTATTATGTGGCACGCTATCGAACGCTTTTGAGAAGTCGAGATACACGACATCCACTGGTTCCCCCTGATCTACTCGAGAGCTAACCTCCTCGTAGAAGTCAATCAGGTTTGTTTGGCAGGAGCGATTCCTCATGAATCCATGTTGGTTCGGGATTAAAAGATTATTAGCATCAAGATGCTCCGTAATCGCCTCTTTAATGAAGCTTTCAAAAATTTTGCCCACAACGGACGTCAGACTCACCGGCCGATAGTTTCCGGCGTCACTTTTCGCTCCCTTTTTGAATATTGGCACTACATTCGCCTGTCGCCAATCAAGTGGTACAGACCCAGTCTCAACAGAGTCCTTAAATATAAGATATAATGGTCTGTCTATCACATTACTTAGTTCCCTTAGTACCCGTGGGTGTATGCCATCAGGTCCTGGTGATTTGTTTATTTTAATGTTACTGAGGCGTTTCTGTACCCCAGCTTGGGTTAGATTTGTCATACTTAGTGGAGGATTAAGCTTGTCACTTCTCATTTCGCTTGTTAGTTCTATTTCCTTTGTGAAAGTTGTCGAAAAAAAATTATTTAATAGATTAGCTTTATCCTCATCTTTCTCTATGATTTTGCCTTCCTCACTTTTTATCGGTCCAATATTATCCGATTTAATCCTTTTACTATTTATATACGTAAAGAACGGTTTGGGATTTGATCTACTTTCCCTAGCAATACGTCTCTCTGTTTCCTCCTTCGCTATTTTTATTTGTATTTTACAGGTTCTCGTTTTTTCCTTGTAACACATTAGTGCCTCCTTACTGTTTTCCTGTTTTAATCTCTTGAATGCCTCTTTTTTGCTATTTAACGCCCCTTTTACGTTCTTGTTCAACCATATTGGTTTCCTCTTATTTCTGGCCCTTTTATTCCCATACGGTATATATCTCTCGCACTGAGTATTCAGAATTCTTTTGAAGGTTTCCCATTTACTATTCGTATTCCTTTGATTAAGAACTTTGTACCAGTCAATAAGTTGAAGGTTTTCTATCAGCTGATCAAACTTCGCCCTCCTAAAGTTTAATGTTATTGTTGTTCCCTTATTGATAACCCTACTGAAGGGCATTTTGAAGTCGATAATATTATGATCGCTATTACCTAGGTGCCCCCCTATCAGGCCTATTAGTCAATATTAAGTCCAACACGGCCTTCCCTCTCGTTGGTTCCTGCACTAGTTGGGAGAGATAATTATCCTTAATATTTGTCAAGAACCTTTTTCCTTTCTGAGATCTACAGGTTTCTGTTTCCCAGTCAATATCCGGGTAGTTGAAATCCCCCATTACAATCACTTCATTATGTTTTGCTACTTTGTCTATTTGTCCTAATAGCAGATTCTCATTCTCCTCTGTTATATTTGGTGGCTTATAGCAGACCCCCAGTAATATTATATTATTATTTTTTGCCCCCTCTATCTCTACCCACATGGACTCGACCACCTCTTCTCCCTCTCCTATATCTTCCCTTAGTCTGGGTTTTAGACATGACTTTACATATAAGCAGACTCCTCCGCCTTTCCCCTGTTTCCGGTCCCTTCTAAATAAACTATAATCTAATAAATTTACCGCCCAGTCGTAGCTATCGTCTAGCCAAGTCTCTGTTATACCTACGATGTCATACCTCTCCTCCGATATAAGCGCCCGCAGCTCATCCGCCTTATTGGTCAGGCTTCTTGCGTTGGTCAGCATGCAAGATAAAACTTTGGGGTTATTAAGCATCCTATTCTTCTCTAACGATCTAACTGTACTATCCCCACCTGCCTCTCCACCCTCATTATATTCACTTCTCCCCTTCCCCCTTGCTTGCCTCACATCCCACCTATTTCCTTGGTTCCCCCCCCCCGTCTCTAGTTCTGGTTTGGCCTTTTTATCCTAAGTCATGTGACCATACCCTTTAAAGAATCGATATTGACTTTTGAAATTAATACTTACAATAGGTGGCGCTAGTGTCATGGGTATGTCAAATGTAACAGACAGTTGCCCTGCAGTTGGTTGCAGAAGATCTCTTCGTTTGGCAATACAGACACCTTCTTAGCTGTTTCCCTCTAGGACCAATTGGCTACCTCCCACCAGCTAATTGACACCCTGGCCTGGGTGTTTAAATAGTTTCACTTTGCAGCAGGGAGGGGCTGGTGATAGTCACGTTTCCTTGTGAATGCTTGCAGCTCTCAGACTGCTAATTTCCTCTGTGGTGGTAGGAGGACGCCTGGAGTTATCTCTACGAAGTCGGCTAAAGCTAAGCTACTTTCCCCCGTGTCTTTATGAGGCAAAGTAATTTGACCATATAGGTCACATATCAGAAAAACAGAGTCTGTTCAACGTCTCAAATAATGATTCATATAAAGAGAATGACGTACAAGAACATCGTAATATTAAAAATACAAAGTTTATTATTATCCAAAGTTAAAAAAATGACTTACATATAAACCATAATGGCGCAGATACATTAGTCGTGGGCAAAAAGACAAAGTACTCTAGGACCGATCCAACACAGGATATAGATTAGTAATAAAGAGAACATTAGAGTAAGATCTATATAATCCAACACATGATGTAGATTGATAATCAAAAAGTCGGTGAAATGAGACGGATAGTCCTCCAAATTGTATGATGGCCTCTACATAGCATTCCAAATAGCATGATGGCCTTCAAATAGTATGACGGCCCCCGCATAGCCCTCCAGATAGTATGACCGCCCCCACATAGCCCTCCAAATAGTATGTCGGCCCCCATATAGCCCTCCAAATAGTATGATGGTCCCCACATAGCCCTCCAAATAGTATGATGGCCCCCACCTAGCCCTCCAAATAGTATGATGGCCCACAAACAGTATGATTACCCAAGATCCCTCAGATTCATGGGCCTCATAGCAGCCATATGTTTATCTGCTGTTAGCGGTATGCCACTGCGTCATGACCGTACCACATGTGACTGCTGCAGCCAATCAGTTGACAGATCAGCTCATACCATGTACACTGGGATTAGACAGCACCTGGCACAGCTGTGATGGATTTGTTTGGGCATATCAGGTGTACACATAGTGAGGCCAATATTATTCACTAGGTCAGATGTTGAAGCAGGGTAAGACATGGTTCCAGAGGCAACTGAGATGAGGATAGAGAAGCCATGCTCTCCTCTATCGTAGCCACCTCAGAGCTGGACCGGGACCGCTCCCTGCACATAGCCCCGGGTGTCAGCTGTGACAATCAGCTGTCACCCGGGGGCGATGATCGCGCCCGCACAGCCTGTGTGCGGGCGAAATCGCCAGGGCGTATTAATACGTATCTGGTCCATAAGTCCCAGGGCACAGAAAAGTACTAAAACGCCCTATGTCGTAAAGGGGTTAATGTCCATTAAAAAGGCACATATAGAAGTCCTTATATTTAAAGGGGTTGTCCACTAGTTTTGTAGGATAGGGCATCAATGTAAAAGTAGTGGACAACTTCTTAAGTAGTATAAATCCAACTCATTAAGTGGATTCTTTCAGATGAGGTAGTAGAAGTTGGGACAGGACCCTCTAGGACCTGGTAATAGGTGGTCCTTTGTCTGTAGTGTCAAATAGGCAAAAATATAGTGTGAACAGATTATTCAGATAAGGAGCAATGTCTGGTAAGACACTAATGTCAAGGCAGGGCCCCCAGAGAGGTTAGCGGGGGGAACACATAGTTTTACAGGCCCAGTAGAATATTTGTTCTGGAGGTAAGAATTTTGGCTATACTTTGGCTGCATTTGTGCTCCCCTTTCCGTTCTTATTTCTCCTCCTACTCTTTTCGGCAATGGTACTTATCATTTCAGAGTCACTGTTGTCTCAGCTGTGATCCTCTACCAGCAAGTTATAGAAGATTCTGTTGTTTGCGCAGGAAGATGCATCTTTATCCTGATGGGAGAACTAATGCTAGCGCGGGAATATTTCTGCATAAAAGGCCGAGTTTCACCAAAGTCCGGGGTAGTCCATGCACAGCAAGTCACCAGCGTTGGCCACCCACCCTCTTTTTGTTGCGATGCCTATCAGTTGGCTAAGGCTGGGAGGACTAGGTCCATTTTTGATAGTCACAGTTGATTATTTATTTGATTACTGACTGATTAATTTATTCCATGGTTTTTAATATTTATTGACTTATTAATTTATGTTTTAAGTAACCTATTCTTTATCCAAACTAACCTTGTCTAGTCTTTTTTTATTAATAGGTTAAAGGGAATCTGTCACCAGGTTTTTGTTACTGAATCTGAGAGCAGCATAATGTAGAGACTCTGATTGCAGTGTTGCGTCACTTATTGGGCTGCTTGCTGTAGTTTTGATAAAATCACTGTTTTTTCAACAGGAAATTATCACTAGACGACTACTAATCCTGCTGCCAGGTAGTCCTCCATATTCATGAGCTCTATATAACCTCGCCCCCCACCACTGATTGGCAGCTTTCTGCCTATGCACAGTGTACACAGAAATGTGCCAATCAGTGATGTGGGCAGGGTTATACAGAGCTCTGCATTTTTAGATCTGCTAGATCTGCTGCAGGGAAAACTGTGATTTCATAAAAACTGCAGCAAGAAGCCCATTAAGTGATATATCACTGGAATCAGGGTCTCAGCCCCTACATCATGCTGCTCTCAGATGGGGCAGCTAAAACCCAGTGACACATTCACTTTAAGTTAATTGGTTGTATTTTTGTTGGTTCTTGGGAGGGTGCAACCTAAATAAAGACCAGAGTGGCAGCCAAAAATGCACAGTTACAATATTGTCAACAAGAAAAACAAAGGATCGGACATCCAAATATATAATAGGATATCTTTATTGTCAACGCTATCAAGAGAAAAGCAGAACAAATCCACAGATCACAAAAATCTAAAAACACATCAACGTGTGCAAAATGACCAATCCATGTCCCAAGTCATGGACGGAAAGGGCAACCCCCCCCATACTCCAAATAAGAGCAGGGGTTCCCAGGAAACATACAAGGATAGTAAAAAATACTCAATAAGTAGAAAAGACTCAATGTAACAGAGGAAATATGGAGTGAAAAAATTATTAAATTGCAGAAAATGGCTTTGATAAAGTATTCATACCCTGTGAACTTTTCCAGATTTTTTCCATGTTACATCCACAAACTTAAATGTATTTTATTGGGATTTTATGTGATACAACAACACAAAGTGCCAAGTATTTGTGAAGTGTAATGGAAATGATACATGGGTTTCTAAATATTTTAAAAATATCATCCCTAGTAACCATGGATATATGAGAAAATAGTATTATAACATGAAAGATAAAAGTAATGATTTTTAAATATATGGAAACCCTAGAGTTACATTGGTAATGGGAAGAGCTGGTATTTTATAGTATGTTAGGTTTTTTAATGTATTTTTGACTTATTATTATCAGTCTGTATAATGTGAATAAAAAGAATGTATTATGAAATAAAAAAAAACAGCACTAGAAGCCGCCATGAAGTTCTGTGCCGTTCCTCTGGACCCTAAACTGTCCCCCATGATGCCCACATCAGTGTATGGGGCAGAGCGTGCCATGAGCCGCTGCCTGCACACGACCAACTGCCGTTTACTTTCAACTGTCGGCTGAAGAGATCGGAACGGAAGTCTACAGACTGGAAGATATTACTGCAAATGGCGTCTACTGGACACAGAGAAAGCGAGAAGCAGAGAGAAGACAAGAGGACGAGAGAAGAGGACAGTGATACTTCTGGATTCAAGAATATCACAAAGAAGAGGAGAGAGGCCAAAGGCAATTGGACTGGAGGATGAACAGCCAACACCTGGATGCAGCAGGGACCCCGGAACATCCAGCCCCTACCCCAGGCTTAACATCAGCAATTTTACCATCCATGATATCTTGGGTAGGGGCAGTTTTGGCCAAGTAAGTTTTTATATATTTTTCTTTATCACCTATACTTGCCATGTTATCTCCATCCGTTGTCTTCTGCAGCAGGGTCGGCATCACCAGCCGGCACACCCGGGAAGCGCCAGGGCCCTGAGGAAGCGGGGGAGCACACTCACCGTCAGGACACTGGCACACTGTGAGACCTGTGGGGCTGGATGGCAATTTTGGCCTAGGGCGCAGCACACAGCAGCGGCTCATTAGCAGCGGCCCATCTTTTTTGTATTTACCTATGGCTATTTCATAAAGGGAGCAGAAGGTACAAGACTTTAAAAACATAAAGCCGGAGAAATGATGGGATAGTTGTGGTCAAATGCCGACTAGATTCTCATCCACTTCTATCAGTGAGCTGCTCAGAGAGGTGTCTGAGACTAATCGGCATGCGACCTTAACTATGCAAACTCATACTTGTGAAATACGAAGGAATCGTGACAGTGTGTGCACAGCGCTCTATCACGATTCAGCAATCTGCAGTGACAGAGGGACTACAGGAAGATGAGCTCTGAAAAGAGTGTTAGAAACAAAAGTATGCAGCTGGTAAATTGCATCATGTCTTCAGAATTGATTAAAAATATAATAATAATATTTTTTAATTTTATAGCACCAACATATTCCGCAGCACTTTACATTTTAGAGGGGACTTGTTCAGAAAATAAAAAGACATTACAGAATAACGATGATCACATAAATCAACAGATACCAGGAGAAGATAGGACCCTGCTCGCAAGCTTACAAATCTATGAGGAAAGGATTAATATATTCTTGCCTCTATGTAAAATAGACAAAACCGTCCACCTATACAGGATAATATGTGACTGCTGTATATTATACTATGTGTACAGACATCTGATGGTATATACAGGATAGTATGTGACTGCTGTATATTATACTATGTGTACAGACATCTGATGGTATATACAGGATAGTATGTGGACTGCTGTATATTATACTATGTGTACAGACATCTGATGGTATATACAGGATATAATGTGACTGCTGTATATTATACTATGTGTACAGACATCTGATGGTATATACAGGATAGTATGTGACTGCTGTATATTATACTATGTGTACAGACATCTGATGGTATATACAGGATAGTATGTGATGGCTGTATATTATACTATGTGTACAGACATCTGATGGTATATACAGGATAATATGTGACGGCTGTATATTATACTATGTGTACAGACATCTGATGGTATATACAGGATAGTATGTGACTGTTGTATATTATACTATGTGTACAGACATCTGATGGTATATACAGGATAGTATGTGACAGCTGTATATTATACTATGTGTACAGACATCAGATGGTATATACAGGATAGTATGTGACTGCTGTATATTATACTATGTGTACAGACATCTGATGGTATATACAGGATAATATGTGACTGCTGTATATTATACTATGTGTACAGACATCTGATGGTATATACAGGATAGTATGTGACTGCTGTATATTATACTATGTGTACAGACATCAGATGGTATAAACAGGATAGTATGTGACTGCTGTATATTATACTATGTGTACAGACATTCTGATGGTATATACAGGATAGTATGTGACTGAATACTGTATATTATACTATGTGTACAGACATCAGATGGTATATACAGGATAGTATGTGACTGCTGTATATTATACTATGTGTACAGACATCAGATGGTATATACAGGATAGTATGTGACTGCTGTATATTATACTATGTGTACAGACATCTGATGGTATATACAGGATAGTATGTGACTGCTGTATATTATACTATGTGTACAGACATCTGATGGTATATACAGGATAGTATGTGACTGCAACTGTATATATACTATGTGTACAGACATCTGATGGTATATACAGGATAGTATGTGACTGCTGTATATTATACTATGTGTACAGACATCTGATGGTATATACAGGATAGTATGTGACTGCTGTATATTATACTATGGTACAGACATCTGATGGTATATACAGGATAGTATGTGACTGCTGTATATTATACTATGTGTACAGACATCTGATGGTATATACAGGATAGTATGTGACTGCTGTTATATTATACTATGTGTACAGACATCTGATGGTATATACAGGATAATATGTGACTGCTGTATATTATACTATGTGTACAGACATCTGATGGTATATACAGGGATAGTATGTGACTGCTGTATATATACTATGTGTACAGACATCTGATGGTATATACAGGATAGTAGTGACTGCTGTATATTATACTATGTGTACAGACATCTGATGGTATATACAGGATAGTATGTGACTGCTGTGTATTATACTATGTGTACAGACATCTGATGGTATATACAGGATAGTATGTGACTGCTGTTTTTATACTATGTGTACAGAACATCTGATGGTATATACAGGATAGTATGTGACTGCTGTGTATTATACTATGTGTACAGACATCTGATGGTATATACAGGATAGTATGTGACTGACTGCTGTATATATACTATGTGTACAGACATCTGATGGTATATACAGGATAGTATGTGACGTGTATATATATACTATGTGTACAGACATATGATGGTATACACAGGATAGTATGTGACTGTGTATATTATACTATGTGTACAGGACCATCTGATGGTATATACAGGATAGTATGTGGGACTGCTGTATATTATACTAGTGTGTACCAGACATCTGAATGGTATATACA